>NC_060269.1:87166877-87841774 GCF_021613505.1 Equus quagga
TTAATAATATATTTCACTTCATCTAGTATATCCAAATATTATAATTGGATATGTAATCAATATAAAATTATCAATGAGATATTTTACATCCTTTTTTTCATACTAAGTCTTCAAAATCTGATGTGTATTTTGTACACACTGAGCACGGCTCAGTTTGGACTAGCCCTCTTTCAAGTGCTCAGTAGCCACGTACTGCTAAGGAGTGCTGTATGGAACAGCACGAGTCTAGAGGGCAGAAATCAAGGACTGACACGGCACCTCACAGTATCAGAGACCCGGGCTGCTTCTGCATGACCTCCATTTACAAAGTCACTTCTTAATCTAGAATGGCTGATGCAGCTCCATTCATCAAGTCTGCAACAACCTAGCAGGGAAAAAGAGAAGGAAAGAGAAAGGTATGTTTTTTCCCTCCAAAGCTATTTCCTGGAAATGCATATACCACTTTTATCTACATCCTCTTGGTCAGAATTTAGTCACATGGCTTGATGACCATGTATTTAACAGCAAGGGAGGCTGGGAAATGTACTTTTTATTTCAAGTGGCCATCTGACTAGAGAAAAATCAAGAGTTCTATTATTACAGAACCTCCTGGAGTACAATCATCAGTCTTTGCCATTGTCTGCTCTTTAGACCACCTGATATTTCTGTACACCTTTCTTTCTACATAAATAATGCATTTCTGTTTTTCTTTATTGTGGTAACATTGGTTTGTAACATTACATATACTTCAGGTGTACATAACTATACCTCAATTCCTGTGCAGGTTACATCGTGTTCACCACCAAAGACTAACTACAATCCATCACCACATACGTGCCTAACCACCCCTTGCGCCCTCCTCCCTCCGCCCCTCCCCTGTGGTAACCACTAATCCAATCTCTGTCTCTATGTGTTTGTTAGTTGTTGTTTTTATCTTCTACTCATGAGTGAGATCATGTGGTATTTGACATTCTCCCTCTGACTTATTTCACTTAGCATAATACCCTCAAGGTCCATCATGTTGTCACAAATGGCCAGGTTTCATCATTTTTTATGGCTGAGTAGTATTCCATCGGGTGTATCTACCACATCTTCTTTATCCATTCGTCCCTTGATGGGCACCTAGGTTGCTTCCAAGTCTTGCCTATTGTGAATAATGCTGCAATGAACATAGGGGTGCATGTATCTTTATGTATTCGTGTTTTCATCTTCTTTGGATAAATACCCAGCAGTGGAATAGCTGGATCGTATGGTAGATCTATTTTTTTTTTTTTTTTTTTTTTTTAAAGATTTTATTTTTTTCCTTTTTCTCCCCAAAGCCCCCCGGTACATAGTTGTGTATTCTTCGTTGTGGGTTCCTCTAGTTGTGGCATGTGGGACGCTGCCTCAGCGTGGTCTGACGAGCAGTGCCATGTCCGCGCCCAGGATTTGAACCGACGAAACACTGGGCCGCCTGCAGCGGAGCGCGCGAACTTAACCACTCGGCCACGGGGCCAGCCCCTGGTAGATCTATTTTTAATTTTTTGAGGAATCTCCATACTGTTTTCCATAGTGGCTTCACCAGTCTGCACTCCTACTAGCAGTGTGTGAGAGTTCCCTTTTCTGCACATCCTCTCCACTGCTTGTTTCCTGTCTTATTAATTCTAGCCATTCTGATGGGAGTGAGGTGATATCTAGTTGTAGTTTTGATTTGCATTTCCCTGATAGTTACTCATGTTGAAAAATAATACATGTCTACTATCTTTCTAAGAGAGATAATACCAAAGTGTCATTCAGATCAAAATCTCAAAGTTTAGGATCTAAATGATGTACAATTTTTTCCACCAGGCCCAAATTTGACTCCTTTTGGTCCAGCGACCCATAAATTAAAGGGTAAGTTTTTTGTTTTCCTTTTCCTATACTACAGTAGTATAGGAACAAGGTAACTAAAATAGAAACACCCATTTAGGAACTGGGAGAATAGACAACGCCCACATCCCGATATGCAGAAACAGGGAAGCCGGTCTTCTCTGGAAGCAAAGCTTCTGGGTTAGCTCCTCCTCCTCCCACCGCCCATTGGAAGCCCTGGCTCTGCTCCCTTCGAGTAAGTCCCTTGCCCGTCCTCCTCTGTAGGCCCTGTCACTGCCCTCTGGAGATTCT
This sequence comes from Equus quagga, assembly GCF_021613505.1. Lineage (NCBI taxonomy): Eukaryota > Metazoa > Chordata > Mammalia > Perissodactyla > Equidae > Equus > Equus quagga. The sequence continues at coordinate 87,168,996 of NC_060269.1, forward strand.
TCCTTGTCCATTATCTTCCATAGCCACAATGAGATAGGCATTTAAGAGTATACTGCACCACATTTGTCACTTTCTGCTGGTTCAGAGTTAGATGTCCAGTGTGCTTTAAGAGTTAATCACAGCATTTTGCAGGCTAGACTTGTGGGAATTCTTTGGCAATAAAATTCTCAATAATTTAGTAGACTTCCAGTCTATTTGCTACTGGTCAGTTTCATATGCCAGTAACCACAACCAAAATACCTGTCTAGACATAATTTTTCGCCTGAAGACTCTGGTTCTCTATCGGTAGCCTTTGAGTCCTGCTCATTTCGATCACTCAGCTTAATGGTGGCTATGAAGTCAACTAAAGCAATGGGCTGGTTGGAGAAGGCAAAGTCTTCAATTCAACTCTTTAAGCAGCCTTGGTAAGATTGGACATATGCACTGTTAAGACTGTAGTTCCTAAGACACTGCTAACTCTGCTTCAGTTGGGGGAGAGAATGCTTGGCTTTGTAAATCTTGTAAATCTAAGCTATCAGATTTTCAGTTTCCTCTGGTTACTGGCTGTAGGCAGAGTAAGCCTCTCTCAGCAGAGCTGAAGTCCTTTCCACCTTTGCTTTAAGTCTGTCTGCCTACCTCTAGCTCAAGCTTGTAAGAATTTAATGCGGCCAACAAGTACCGGAATTCTGATTTTTTTCTAACCATTTCCCATGTACTACACTCTTAACTAGCAAGTGGTCTGCCTTCCGAGTTATAATAGATAGCAGTTTTATTAAATGTTTAGCTAAGACTTAACAAGGGCAGCTACCTTTCCAGCCCGTAGGAAAGTACTCCCACTGCCTTCATGGAGCCAGTGCCACATATTTCAGGTTCTGTATCTGAAGCAGCTCAATTTGTATACAGAATTTTGTGTTAGTTAGTATTAGATTTGACTCCGAGTGGCAGAACTCCAAATGACAGTGGCCTAAAAGTAGGTTTTTCTTTCTTATGAATGTCTTGAAGTAGTTAGTACAGGCCAGTTTGGCACTCCACTGTCAGGGATCCAGGGTCCTCCATCTTGTTCCCTTGTGGGGGAACCTCTGTTCCCAAGGTTACCTCATAGCCCAAGCTGGCTGCTGTCAAAGAATGAGAAATGAGTTGATGATGGAAAGTTGTTTATGTTAGCTCTTTGTCATACTGTGCCTGTCTTAAAATGGAAATATTTATTAATTACTCATTGATCTGAAATTTCATTGCAATAGTTCTAACTTCAGCTTTTTGATACTACAGTGTATCTCTACTTTTCTCAAGGATAACTTTGAAATTCTAAAAATAAAATTAATTTTTGTGTATATGTGAAGGGTTGGATTACAAAGGCAAATGAACCATAATAATGATGGCAAAACTGGTGTTTGGTAACCTACTAATTTTCTACGTGGTGATATTTGTAATCCTCTACATAGTGATATTTTTGCTCACGTAATACCATTTTTTAATGTTTTAAAATATTTGATATCTGAATCATTTATGATTTAAGATCAAGATCAATGATCCCCAAATTCAATTTATACTGAGGATAGCTCTACTCCAGACAGATTTATATTTATGAGTCTCAATAAGCAACCATACTGGGGTATCAGAAGGCTTCTACTGCAAAATCAATTCTCAGTGCAGTTCAAAGATTTTCTGTACAGGTGGAATATAAAAATAATAATTTTGAAAGTAATACAGTTAACTCTGTTTGAGAGTCTTATTTCTACATGATAAAATTAAGGAAAAAGGAAAAAAATTTAAAATACTTTGTTCTAAAATATCAGTCAGGGGCCAGCCCTGTGGCCGAGTGGTTGGGTTTGTGTGCTCCACTTTGGGCAGCCTGAGGTTTCACCAGTTCGGATCCTGGCCACTGACCTAGCATTGCTCGTCAAGCCATGCTGAGGCAGCATCCCACATGCCACAACTAGAAGGACCCACAACTAAAATATACAACTATGTACGGGGGGCACTTTGGGGAGAAGAAGGAAAAAGTAAAAAAATAAAAATAAAATATCAGTAAAACAGTGGCCTGCCCTGTGGCGTAGTGATTAATAAGTTCGCGTGCTCTGCTTCACCAACCCAGGGTTCGCTGGTTCAGATCCCTGTGCCTATGTCCTATGCGTGGACATAGGCATTGCTTATCAAGCCATGCTGTGGTAGGCGTCCCACATATAAACAGAGGAAGATGGGCCGGATGTTAGCTCCAAATCAGTTTTCCCCAGCAAAAAGAGGAGGATTGGCAGCAGATGTTAGCTCAGGGCTAAGCTTCCTCAAAAAACAAAAGAGAAAAAAAATAATAAAATATCAGTAAAACAAAACAATCATTATCAATCAAAACATTGTAGTCCCTGAAAAGAAGTTAGTCCCAAAGTTTATCTCAAAGTTACCAAATAATACATACGATTAATTGAAAATGAAGGGCCAGAGGAAATTATTTGGAATTGGCACCTGTAATTATTCCTCACCATTCTTCCAACTAAGATACAGTCATGACACTTTCACAGCAGCTGAAAAAAATTACACAAAATTTTGCACAAAGATTAAACATGACATAACTGATGCCTTTGTTTTTATACTGCATTTAATTAAAAGTGTATTGCTTCATTTCCAACTTTTCGTGGTTAATTCAATTATCTTAATTCAAACATAGTGTTTAATACATTTTTTAAATATTATTAAATAATTTCACCTATGAATAATTTTTATCACAATGATAATGAATGGTTAACATATTTTTAATAAATTTTCATTTTTATTTGTTTTATATTTATAAACGTTTATATTTTAAATGTATTAAATATTTAGTTTCACTGATTTTTAAATTTTAAAATAAAACACTAGCATTTATACTAGGATTTTAGCATTATGTGAAATAAACATTGAATTACCAGTAGTATTTTCACTTTGCTCCAGAGCTGAAATCAGTAAACCATTACAGTGAAAGCATGGATTTAGTTGGGCCTCAAAGTATTACAAGAATGTAAAGGTATTTTACAGGAACTCAAACTACCCAGAACATGTTTTCAGCCTTTTCCACATCTGAGCGCTATCGATGGTGTCCTTTGGAGCCTGCTCATTGTTCGCAGCGCGCAGGCTCTGGTCTAGCGGAATTGTGAAAGTACTGGGGTGGGAAGCAGCATTGAGGGCATCTAGACCTTCTACAGCTCGTAGGAAAGCAGAGGACAGCTGGTCTTCTGACTTCAATAATCAAGCTCTCCCTCTTCAACTTTTACAGTGGGAATCTACATCCAGGATTTGTTTTTTCCGAAATGTTTTACTGAACCTAACCAAATCTGACCTTAATTGTAGGGCAGGGTCAGCTCCACGGGTGTATGACCTGTGCAGTCACACAGGACCCGTACTCAGGAAGGCCGCTTCCCTGCTTTAATGCTCTGCTTGTTGCCCTCTTGAAATCCTTAATAAGTTTTGATCAAGGAGCATTTTCATTTGGCACTGGGCCCTGCAAATTATGTAACCAGTTCTGTTGCAGTGGTTTGCTTTTATTTTCAAAGGAAGAATGATACAGACACTCTCTAAAGTGTGTCTAATGCATGACTAATTTTTTTTTTAACGTGAAATTGGTGCTTATTCTGTTTGGATGTACTTGGGCACTAAGGAAAACGTCTCTGGTCAGAGCTGAAGCCAAACAAATGTTTCAAGTGCTAAACTGTGTTCCTTCTTCTCACTAACACCACTCTTCTCCTTCCTTTATACTCAGGGCCTTTCTCCTCCTCCTGGATTTCCCGAGGCCTCTCCCTCGTGTCCCGCCATGGAAAATGCAACAAGCGTGTATATTTTCATTTAGAGACATTCCTATCGAGACGTATTTGCTTTCTCTTCCACTACCACAGAGACCCACACTGTGCCATTGGAGAGCAACCTCATATGGTATTTTAGTAATTCCTCTGAGGTCTTTTCGTCAGAGTCTAACCATCGTGGAAAAGATGTCTGTTTTGGAGAATGTGCTCTGGGGAGAGCACAGGACTGCCCCGAACCTCACTAAAGTGGCCCCCTTTCTTCTGTCTTACCAAAGATTCTCTCCACACCAAGGATGAGGGGAAAGAAATGAAGGGCATGAAGGAGAAAGTATCGTGTTTCTTCATGCACCCATTCCCGAGACTCAGCCATTTAACCTATGTCGATTCTACGCCTTAAAAAGTTTTTGGGTGAACGAATCCTTGCACTCATTTCAAAACCCCGCATGCTTGGCCCTGCGGGCCTTGCCTCGTATTCTTAGCCTTATGATGATACACACGTGGGCCTTGTAACATTTTTTGGCTCCTTTATTATCCAACGTCTTCATATTTTGTAATAGAAAAAGCAACACTCAGGAACATGACCATATCATTGTTTTCTTGATTGCTTCCTTCCTTGCTTCCTTTTTCTTTCCTTCTTACTCTCCTTTCACCTTTCTTACTCTCCCTTCTTTTCTTCTTTTTTAAACTGTTCCTTAGGAAGCAAGTCTAAAGATTTTGTTTCCTCTTGAAACGGTGAAATTAAAAAAAAAACAAAAAACAAAAGCCAACAACTTTCAGTTTTGAAGGACAAAACTGGCGGGCTTGTCTCTGTAACCATCAAGTTGCGATGTCAGCAAAAGCCCTTTGTTCACCACAGGAAGCAATCCGGTCATAACTACTTCCTTTCTAGCAGTTCAATAGAACTATTGTTTCTGAAGCTTATCAGATAGACCCACTACCAGAAATCCCCATTGGCAACAAAATAGAAATGATCTTGTTTATGATCACCAAGGTAAACCTCTCAAAGTGGCTACATTTTATTTTATTTATATTTTCTGTTTATTAAATTAGCTTGCATTGCTCACTAATTTCGATGATAGGTTTGAAAATAGAGAATGTAAGTAGGTGAGGCTTTGATTCACTGAACTAAAAATATATTTGTGACAAAGTAATTTACAAGGGAGAGAGGTAAATGAATGTTTAGAAGATGTTTGTGGCTTCCTATCTGGCTGCATTTTCAGTAAGGAGAGTTGGTAGGCAGTGAACTATGATGAAGTCTGTAATGTTAGCATCGTCTGCAAAGTCAGCAGTTCTTCTCCAAAAGTTTTTTTTAACCATAAACCATTTAACTGGCTTCTCGTTTTTAATTTGAGGGATCTTTATCCTTTCTGCATTACCTCCTGCTCCCCTATTTCATATTAGAAAATTATTTTCTGCTCAGGGATTATACTGGTAAGCACCAGAAAGGCAGTGAATGACCTCTTGGGTTATTTAAGAATAATGACTTAATCTCTTGTGGAAAAAACCCTTCTCAGGCATTCTTTGGGGGAGATAACCTTCTTATTGGAATTCCTCAGTCCCTCCCACATTACGCATTCTCTTCCCCACCCTCAGCAACACTGAATTTGGCAAAGAGACAAATCACCATTTCTCCCTCTTTGCTTTTCTTCAGTCCTAGTTTAAATGACATTTCTACCCTTTAAACTTCCTCATTGCTAGTTATGGGGTTTCTCTCACCGGAATGACTGTGTCTCCTGGTGTTTTCTGTTCTCTCTTCCCTTCTTCACTTCGTGACTCACTCCCTCTCTGTAGATCCCATCTTGAAACATTCCGGGGCCTGTTTTCTTTGGAGCGAGCCTGACTCCCACGCAGTCTAATTCCCTTTACACTCCCCTTCATGTCCTTGCCAAGGTTGCAAGTGTGCTTAATTGTATCTTTTCTGCATTCAGATTTTAGTTCTCCTCCTCTTAGTGTTTAAAGAATTGGAGTTTTTCTTGGACAAGAGTACCCAGTCCATTTCCATTCTGTTTCCTTCTCTTAGGTTAGAAATTAAGACGAGCAGGAAAAAGAACAGTAGCTTCTTGCTGTACAGAATTAAAAGGTTCAGGGCTTATATTTTCCTTATAGCCCTGCGAGGTAGGTGTCTCCTGACACAGGGTGGAGAGCCTCACCTCAGGTCATGCGTCACTCTGGGGCATGGGGAGTTTGTCCTCAGCAAGCCAAAGATGACTTTTCGGCATTATATGTAAAAAGAGAAAGGAAATTCTCAGAGGAAGTGAAAGACATGAATAGAAGAATGGGAGGGAAAAATATAGCTGAGAAAGTAGTTTGATGAAGTCCTGGTTAGTTTAGAACGGATGTAAAAGTTGCTAGTTTGGTCTTTGTTTTACCTACAGCTCCATCCCTGCTCCATTCTTCTATGTGCATCTACTTCATCTGGGTCCCTCGAGGTCCCTCACCCAGACAGACCTCCACTAACTGAGGATGCGGTGTGAAACATCACGCCATGTCCCTTTGGGTTTCCTTGGCTTTGCGATCTCCCAGATTGAAGCAGCAGTGGCAAATCTGGCTTTACTAGATCGCTCCATAAATCTGTCCCTGCCAGTCCGTGGCTCTAATGACTGACTGCCTGATGAGGCAGTGTGCTAAGGGTACGAAGAGGTATGGCACCATCGGGCTTGGTGGTATTCGGGTGCTAGGCTGATGTCAGGGCCGAGCACTAGCAGCACTCCCATTCTTGTGACAGGCAATGCTGTCTGACACAGACAGCAAGAAAACAAGATGGAGAACATCAAAGCAATATTGTTAGATTTCAGTCTCAGAAGCGAAACAAGCAATGTCCGTAGAGTTCCCTTGGAAGTATTCTGAAAGTTAAAACTTGGGCTGGCATAACTGGGACATTTTGTCCTGTCACACACATTTCTGAAAAATATTGGGAGATGGAACCTGAGCTAGGGTCTGGTTGACAGGTGAGTGACCTCTGTGATCTGACAGGGAGTTTAACCCTTCATTTCACAGATAAAGAAGCTTGAGGTTCAGGGAGGCTGAAAGACTTACTGAGGTCCACAGCTCTTTAGTGACAGAGCCAGAGCTAAAACTCAGGTCTCTCGGCTCTCTAGCCAGTGTTCTTTCCATTGCCATGTGCTCCCCTACCTTTCACATGATCGCGGCTGCTGGCTGGCCCAGGATGCCAAGAGACAAAGTCCTATGACATGTCTTTTTAATGTAAGTGGCTTTCCTAACACTATTTTTCTGGACATTATGGATAATACTTCTATGTCTCTATATTCTGAATAAAAATATAATGCATACTTGTTGTAAAGAGTAGAAAATTTAGAAATGAAGGGAGAAGAAAGTAGCGATATTTTGTAATCCTATTACAGAGGTGATCATTATTAACATTTTGTTTATTTCCTTCTAATCTTTTTCACGTGTAGAAGTGTATGTGTGTGCCAGTGTGCTCTTGGGCATTTACAAAATTGGGATTATATATTTTGTATCAGCTGGCGTTCTTTAGTTGCAAATAACAGAAACTGACCTAGTTTCAAATTTAAGGAAGGAAAGGAATTTCTTGGCAGGCTGCAAAGTCAAAGGAACACCCAAGGCTTGGAAACATAGGGTCCAGGAAACCCAGCTGCTTTTATCAGAAGAGAGAATAAATACTGGATAGGCCCACACAGCATTGTATATAGGTGTTCTAATTTTGAAATTTACAGTCATATCTTGGATGAGTAAAGAATAACTTTAAATCTCTCTGTAACTGAAGTCAGTTTGTTGCCAGTTCAGAGTAACTCTCTCTTCTAGGTCGTTGTTACCTTCAAAGTTCAGCCTCCCTCTTAGGCTTTCTCCTTTCCACCCTGCCTTCCCCACGCCCTGCCATGGCCTCTGGGGACAGAGGAGGCTCATGCTGCCGTCCTGCCAGCAGGGGACAGGAATCTGGTCCTTGTGTCACCCTCCTGTTTTTTCTGGCTGTGGACTTGGATTGTGTGGATTTTGCCCGAGGGTCCCTGACCCCGCCGGTCGGCTGCTGGTGTAGCACGCCCTTTATGTTCTGGCAGGGGCAGTGCAGCGCAGCACGATTGCTGCCAGGAGTTTTGTCATCTTCCCCTGCTGCTACTGCTAGCCAGCTGCCCCTGGCTTTAATGTGGGGCCTCCTTATCCTCTGCTGTGGTCATCCCCCACCCCCACCCACAGGCTAGCTGGGCGCCCCATTGTTCCCAGCCCCCTTCTATTTCCCTCTCCAGAATCTATGGGGCTTGTCGGGGCGAGTGGCTCTCTCAGGCCCCTTCCGTCTCTAGTCCTGACCTGCTGCCATTGATACCCTCCTGCAGCCACCCTATGTTGTCAGTGGGCATTCTGAAAGTGACTCCTCCCAGATTTCATGGAGGAAGTAAAACAAAAGTATCGTCTTTTCTCAGATCCCAAAACGTATTTGGAGCACAAGTGTCCAGCTTGAATTGCAACCCAGAAAGGGGGATGTGGGACCCTTAGTGCTTTTGGAAATTCTCCCTAAGCTCTGTGATCAAGTTTTTCTAGAAGTTCCAGGGGCTTCACTCTTGTGCTTACACACCAGCATCCTTTTGTTTGGCTTTACCTCAGCCCAGGAGCTGAAGTTTGGAGCTTCAGAGCGTTCTGTGCAAAGTGCAGGAGGATGCCTTCTCTCCCAGCGTGCAGTGTGTCACTCTTAACAGGCCCAGCTGCGCTGGTGTGTTCCACTGCTTCAAAAATGGTGAAATTGCTCTTTCAGGTTATTTCTTCTTTTTCTGTAGGGCCTCTCTCCCTTCCTCTGTAGGAGTTAAATGGGGAAACTGGGCTAGAAGACAAATCTGAAAGACAGACCGGATTGTACTAGCAAGAACGGCTGTTTCACTGGCCTGAAGTCATCATTCCCAATTTCTTCCTTCCAATGTGTCCTTTGCCAAGAGGCTCTTCAGTTTGCATACAAATAGGCTTTTAAGAAGCTCACCCCGTGACCTAGACCCTGATGGGGGCTGATTTTTCACTTAGACTCAAGCTAATGTGTCTATTATACAATTTTTTAAAAATAAGAATTTTTAATTTGATAGGTGAAAATAGTATCTTGTGGGTATTTAAATTTACATTTTTTCTTACTGTTAATTGTCATGTGTTTTTCCGTATACTTATTTCTAATTTGTGTTTCTTATGAATTGTCTGTTCAAGTATTTTCTCATTATTCCATGGTATTTTAGTATGAGAGTTAACAATATCAGATATATAAACCTTTGAAATACTGTGTTCGTTAGAAACAGTTCCCCTGTTTTTTTTTTGTCTTTTTACGATTATTTTGATATGTACGAAAGTTTACCATTTGTATGAAGTGTGATGTGCAGGGATAGGAATAGTGAATATGGCAAAGACATCTCTACTGCCAATTTAGTTTATGGATGCAATGCAATTCTAATCAAAATCTAAAAAGGTTGTATGTAAAACTGTACAACTTTATTCTAAAATTTATATGGAAGGGCTAACATCATCCAAAATATGCTTAAGGAAAATGAGCAAAACAAGGATATTTGCCTGACCAGATATTAAGATTTATTATAAGGTTGTAGTAATTAAGACAGTGTGGTATTAGCGTTGGGATAGGCACTCAGGTGGGAACAGGGGGACTAATGCTTAGTCCCTTGGGATGGTGAATGGTGCTGGGATAACTGGTTATCCATATGCGATTAAAGGAATTGTCTCTCTACAGCCTCCATGAGTAAATGAAGATTCTGTGTGAATTAAAGACCAAACTGTGAAGGGTAAAACTTCTAAACTTTGAGAGGACAATATAGGAAGCTATCTTTATGAAAGTGGGGTAGGAAAAAATTCACTAAGCAAGGTCCGTAAAACACAAACCATAAAGAAAAAAACTGATAAAGTCAACTACGTTAAGATTAATAATGGCTGTTTATCAAAAGATAGTGACCAGATGAGCCATAAAGGAGGAAACAACGCTTTTTACTCGTACAGCCTGGAAAAGATCGGTTTACGGAATAGAGAAAGAATCTTGAAAAGCAACATGATAAAGATACAAACAACCTGACAGAAAATTAGGCAAATTAGGAACTGTAAGTCTGTCTTAGGGAGGCTTTGAGACTCCAGTCCCTGTTAGCTGGCTTCTCTGTCCTTTTAACACGTTACCCATCATTCTTGGAGCACTTCTTTATTAATGCCACAATAAGATATTTCAAGCTCATTTGCACTTTCTTTTTCCCAGCCCTGGAATCAGCCGTTTCTCCAATGAAACCTGATTCCTTTTAGGGGAAAGTTATATTTGGAACCCAAGATCTGCTTGTGGGGTGCAATTGCTATTGTAGTGTCACTGCTCCATTCCCTCTCTATGGACAGAGGTAGGGAATATTTGTACGCACACACACACACGTGTATATACATACACATTTACGTCTATGGTTATTTCCATATATCTACAATACTGAAAACCATTGTGTTCACACCAACCCTGCAGGTCCAACCCATCATCATGAAGTTCAGTCCCATTTTCTCCCTGGATCTCATTGTCCTTAACACGGTTACTTGTTTAATCAATTCTCTTTTATGTACTAGTCTCCCTTTGCTGCCACCACCACCACCTTCCTTACAATGACTTCCTTACGCCACTTAGGCTGCAGGGCTGCTGCAGCTGGCAAACACTGTGTGGACTCCCTCTTCACCCTACCCAGTCTCCCATGTCCTGAGCAAGGCCACCCTCATACGTGGGCGCCCTCCTCACCCTGCTCAGTCCCCACCTCCCAAGCTAAGCCTTCCTCCTATGCAGATGCTCATCTTACCTCACTCTGAGCCACCACAGCTTTCCCTAGCCTGGTGCGAATGCCTATCCTTCTTGTCGCTATCAAACGACTTTATGACTCAATTCTTCTGGAAAAGAAGGGAAGAGGAAGAGGAAAAGAAGAGCTATCTCTAGATCTTTATGGTTTCATTAAAAAATTTTTTTATTTCATTTTATTATTTTTTAAAATTTATTGTTGCTTTTTTGCTGAGGAAGATTAGCTCCCAGGTAACATCTGTGCCAATCCTCCTTTACTTTATATGTGGGATGACACCACAGCATGGCTGACCAGTGGTGTAGGTTTGTGCCCGGTACCCGAACCTGTGAACCTGTGCTGCCAAAGCAGAGTGCGCAAACTTAACCACTGCACCACAGGGGCCAGTCCCTGCTTTCATTTTTTATAATTATCTCTTTAACTCATGGGAATATGGTACGATTTAAAGATAATTTTACTTATATCAAATCATTATTTGCTAAATAATTCTTTATATTCCCATATAAATATCTTTTGATTAGTATAATGTACAATGTTGAAATAAATGACAGTTTTTACTTTTGGTGAAAGTGGTAGAAAGACATCTCTGGGAACAAGAAAGCTAATTTGTTTGAGATTTCGTCTACAGCAGAAAGAAGAAAAATAAAGTTGAATTTTTAACAAGGCTGAATTTTTCTTTTAAGAAGACAGTATGTAAGGTTTAACTCAGGAAAGTTTTAAAATTAAAATTAAATAGAGAAAGAGGCTGGCCCCGTGGCCGAGTGGTTAAGTTCGCGCGCTCCGCTGCAGGCGGCCCAGTGTTTCATTGGTTCGAATCCTGGGCGCGGATATGGCGCTGCTCATCAAACCACGCTGAGGCAGCGTCCCACATGCCACAACTAGAAGGACCCACAACGAAGAATATACAACTGTGTACTGGGGGGCTTTGGGGAGAAAAAGAAAAAAATAAAATAAAATAAAATCTTTAAAAAAAATTGTTTAAAATTAAAATCAAATAGAGAAAGCTATTCACTAAAATGTGAAACCTCGGGATGAATAAATGTAATCGTGTCTGGGCTCTGTGACTGCACGACATTAGTTGCTCATGAGGGATTGTTCTCTGAAACACATCTGTTTCCATCTAGAAAAATAAACAAAAAAGCCCTTTCTTACCCTTGGCTCCGCTTCTTTGAGTTATGTCAAGTAAAATTAAACATTGAAAACTAATATCTGTACAAAGAAAGCACGGATTTATATACGCATATTTACTAGTACAAGTATTATGTAAAAAGATTGCCTGCTGAGTGTTTAAGAGGTTTTTGGTGTAGATTATGCTCTTCTATAAAACACTAAATTCTTTAGTAGATACTTTTATTGCCTCAATCTTGCCTTGAGCCAGACCATCTCCTCTAGTTTTTCCTATATCAGTTTTCAGTTGACTGGAACCGCACAGTTGTCAGTCTCTCAGGACACGGGGAAAGAAAATGTCCCCTTTACATTCCTCCTTATTACATTACTGGAGACTCACTGTGTACTTCTGGGATATATCCCATAATTCTCTTGGGTCTCCTTTATTCTCCAAGAGTACAATGGGCATCGACTTAATGGAAATTTTGTAGATTATTTGTATCATATTTAATAAAATGTTTTGAAGTATCCTGTACTATATTATAACAGATGAGCAAACATTTCAAAATTTTCACCCTGGGAATTTGGCAGATCAAATTGTTTTAGCTCAGCTTGCTTTGTACTTTTCCCTTTGAGAATTGTTTAACTACCAAAGTAGATTAAAGAGCTTATGGAGACGTAGATATCTCATAGAATAAAAAGTACATACATTTAAATGTATTCTTGGATTAATTAAGTATATCGTTGATAGAAAATAATACAGTTAACTTAGGCTGTGTCTTCATGTGATTCTTGGGTTGCCCATTTTGAATAAATTGTTAAATCCAGTCAGGCAGTAATTAGCTTGAATTATTTTCTGGTAAATTTTAGAATTTTGTAAACTTATTCTGGAATTTCCCAGCTTTGGCAGAAGAATCTCAGGTGCTCCCTTCTCAGAAACAAAGTTCAAGGGGCCATTTCTTTCTTGTTGCCAACAAAAATCAAAATGGAAACAAGGACCCAAAAAGCCAGTTATGACAAATTTGAGAAAAAGTAATAAGCCGTACATACAGATGGACATGAATCTGTCGTATTGGCTTTTTAAGTTCCAAATAGAAAAGTGTCCTCTTCCATGAGCAGCGTCATACTTTTTCCATTTGCTTCTAAAGATGACTGGAGAAAGTATTAATTGATTTTTAAAATTTAGCTTGTTATTTTGGAATAATTTTAGATTCACAGATAGTTGCAAAGATAGTACAGAGTTTCTGTATCCAGTATTTCCATCAGTTTCCGTTAATGATCATATCTTGCAATACCATTGTACGCTTGTCATAACTAAGAAGCCAGCATTGGTACATTGCTATTAATTAAACTTCATACTTTACTTGGATTTCACTATTTTTTCTACTAATGTCCTTTTCCTGTTCCAGGATCCAGTACGGGATACCACATTACATTTAGTCATCACATCTCCTTATCTTTGTGACAGTTTCTCACTCTTTCCTTGTTTTTCATGAATTAGACAGTTTTGTGGTGTACTGGTCAGGTATTTTGTAGAATATCCCTTAATTCCGGTTTGTCTGTGTTTTTCTTATGATTATCCTGAGGTTACAGGTTTTTGGAAAGAATATCACAGGGGTAAAGCCCGCTTCTCCTCACATCGTATCAGGAGTACATGCCATCAACACGACTGATCCTGGTGATGTTAAGCATATCTGTTGTTGTTTGCCAGGTTTCTCCACTGGAAAATTACTAGCTTCCCATTTCCAAATCTTATTCTTTGGAAGCAAGTCACTAAGTCTAGCTCACACTCAAGGAGGAAGGGGCATGTGGGGAATCAATCTTCATCTCCTGGAAGGGAAGTATCTACATATATTGTCTGGAAGTCATCTGTAAGGAAAATCTCATCTCTTCTCCCCCATTTATTTATTTATTCACTCGTTCATTTATATCAGTGTGGACTCCTGTGTATTTATGTTATACTTTGGATTATAATCCACTACCACATTATTTAGTTGCCCAAATTGTTCCAGCTTTAGCCCTTCAGCACTCTTCAGGCTGGCCTCTGTGTACCTTTGACATGCCCCTATCCTTCTGTCTTTTGAGCTTTCTGTACCACAAGATGCTCTGGGCTTGTCATGTGTTTGTCTTACCCTAGCCCTAGAATTAACATTTTTCTGAAAAGTCCGGGTTCCTTTATTGGAGAATAATATTTGGATGAAATTTTATAATGGGTTATAGCCTAGGTAGACTTAGACAGGTAGAGCTCAGACAATTTTCAAAAGAGTGATCAAAGGCATGATCCAAAGTCTAGGAATTTTACCGGAAACCACCCTATTGAGGAATTTTATGAAAATGTCACCAAAGGCATTTAAGTGAATTATAGGATTGAAGAACAGTACTCACATTATATCATCTTGGAAATTTTCATTAGAGTGAGCAGGATTTATCAAACTGACAGCATATTAAACCTCTGTGATTCATACCTGAGGGGCGTTGTGATGGAATTCAGTGGACTCTGAGAACAGCTTGCATGAATTTTGTTGGAACTTAGGTAAACAAGAGCAAATTCTAAAAGTAATAGGTAGATTCATACTTAAAGAAACTGTATGCTTAATTTAAAAACTAATTTTTTCTGGATGGATAATTATGGTGTGATTCTTGAAAACGTCTAAGTGCCATTCTAGTCACATTTCAAAAAAATGTGGCATGCATAGTCCAAGGCAGTGCGAAGGCTATAAAGACATATAAGACAGTGCGTCTGTTTTCCAAAGAGGTCAATAGTACAAGGAAACATCATGTGGTGGGAAGGACAAGCATTAATGTAGAGCCTTGGGAGCTGTATGGTAAATGTGGCTATGGCAACGGGATCCCTGAGGAAGCAGTAGAGCGCTGCGTCTTTAGAGGCGCCAAGGACTCATGATTCTAAGTAGGGAGTGGTGGTGCATCTGTGAGATGAGGAGAGAAACTGAGACAGTAAAGGAGATTGGTTCCTCTCTCTCACATGGGAGAAACATACTCAGTAGTCAGGGAGCAAATGAGGTTGGGTCCGTGGGACATGAAGTCCACAGAGAGTGGGAAAATCAAACAGTAGGACCACGAGGAGGAAGAAATACCTTGGTGAAATATATTTGTTCAGTAACCCTTGGCTCTAAACCACTTATACACTTTATTTTAAAGTACATTATTCAGAATCAGGCCACAAAGTGGCCTAGAAGAAACTAGAGCCAAGAGCTAGAGAGAACAAAGGTGCATCCCAAGTGAATGTTCGGTCTTATGAAATCTTAGTGGGGGAGATTTTAGCTGGCTGGTTAGGAATCTCAAAAGAATGAGTGCCGATGGACATCTTTGTTTTGATTTTCTACCAAACTCTCGGTGCTGTACTTTTCTTTTTCATGCTGTAAATGATTCATTTAAAAAACTTATTTATCTATTTTATCATGGTAAAATATACATAGCGTAAAATTTACCACTGTAATCATTTTAAAGTGTACAGTTGAGTGGCATTAAGTACATTCACATTATTGTGCAGCCATCACCACTGTTCATATCTAGAACTTATTCTCCATTCCACACTGAAACTCTGTACTCATTAAACAATTACTCCCTAATCCTCTCTCCCTCCGGCCCTTGGCAACCGCTATTCTACTTTCTGTCTCTCTGTATCTGACTGCTTTAGGTATCTCATCTAAGTGGAATCATATAATACCTGTCCTTTGGTAAATGGCTTATTTAACTTAGCATAATGTCTTTCAAGTTTCCTCCATGTTGTGCTGCTCTGCTTTTATTCCTAAAGTAGACACAGTGAAATTATACTGAGTTTTTGCTTTTTTCCTGAGGCAGTTTCATAGCCTGAGGTAAATAGGAGGACACATGAAATGCACGTTGGAGGGGAAGGGTGTGTGGCGCCAAAGTAGGGGCAGGATATTGAGGTCCCAGACCCCTTAGCTGCTAGAGGTGGAGTTGGAGATTGAGGATCAGGCATAGCAGTAGGATGTGGGCAATGAAGGACTAAATCACAAGGCCAAGGCCTGTGATATGAAGCTAGGATGCTGGGCTGGGGCAGAGATATAGACAGGGAGGACCGGAATCCTGTGAGTCCGAGAGTCATGCTGCATTTGGAGGTTACTGTAGATTCTGAAAGGTGGAGGGAAAGACTCCACTGAGTCACACAGATGCTGAGGAGAGAGAGGCCACTCCGGCTGGTTGATACGGAGAAGTTTTCATAGAAAAGGTGGGATATAAAGTGGGTAGAATTTAGATAAGGAGAGAGGACTGGGGTGATGATCTTCTCAGAGGAGGTGGCATTAGAAGAGATAAAGAGGTGGAAACTGCAAGATGCTTTTGGAGCTGAATAGACTGATTTGCCTGGCTCTGCAGAGGGTGTGTACAGAATGCAGGAGATAGGAACAGGTTGATGGCGCCAGTTTACAGAGTACAGTTATTGCTAGATAATCGATTCAGGTTATTTTGTAAACAATGGACATCATCAGAAAAGGACCAGTTTATCCTTTCCTTTGCCTTGACTCCCGTGACCTTCATCGTGACCTTAATTAGAACGATTAGCATACTTTGTCTTATGGTAGGTTGGGAAACGTCTATATCTCTTATGAGAATATAAACTGCCTGAAGGCAGAGCTGTTTCACTCAAGTTCATGTTCCTTAGGGTGTTAAGCGCAATGTCTTGAATTTCTTAGCTCCTCAGTAAGCATTCTTTGAATGGCATGATATTAGATTAGGGGGTTTTGATGGGAGAATGGGGTAAAATGGTGAGGCTGTAATTTAGGAAGATTAAGTCTGATGAGAACATGTAGAGAAGATGGAGGCAGGTTGACTAGTGGGGAAGCTATTACAATAGTGAAGTGGTGAGGTAACCCAAGGCATTTCTCTCCTGGGCCTGGACAAGAAAGCAAGGATTTGAAGAGAAATCTGATACCAGATTATCCAGTCTTTACATGCCAGTAAGTCTTTCAGTGGCAGCTGAAAACAAAGGTTAGGAAGAAAGAAGAAAAAAGAAAAAGCTGAGGAATGAGTCATCAATTACTCCTGCATATTTTCTTCTGTGGAATCCTGAACAAGTTACTTACCATAAGGCCAACAAATATAGTTTCTTTTTCTTGGAAATCACAGAAGCTAGTGCTTCTGTAGAAAGTACTGTCTATATTAGTCAGAAAGTAAAATTAATCTAATCATTCTCACTTTCTCTTTGGACTTGTCTGATTGGTTGGTGGCCCTGTGGGTTCTTCATAAATGTGTTTCCTACTGTCTGTGAACAGTAGAATATAACATTATATTTGACAAGATTTTTGTTGGCACATGGAAGCGCAGTGAGGTGTTCCTAGTTACATAGAAATAAGATTACTTGCTGAGTTAATCCTATAAAATCATCCACAAGCAGTAGATTAGCCACCTGTACAAGTAAACCATGAGAAATTGCCTGTAAGCCTGGGTGTAAAGAGTTTGGACAAACTTTAGGGGGTACGAATTTCTCCATAACACTTTGGCACAAGAAAAATCACAGCACTTCATTTTCCAAATAAATGAAATCTGGATCTAAGTCACCTGTCATGAAGGGGGATGGGTGCTGAGGTGCCAAATGTCAATCATTATTGAGGGCTCCTCCCCTTTCCGAAGAGTTTATCTTTGGTAACTGCCCAGAAGCTTGTTTGTTTGTTTTGTTTTCCTGAGGAAGATTAGCTCTGAGCTGACTTCTCTTGCCAATCTTGCTCTTTTTTTGCTTGAGGAAGATTAGCCCTGGAGCTAAGATCTGTGCCAATCTTCCTCTATTATATATGTGGGTTGCTCCACAGCATGGCTGACGAGTGGTGTAGGTCCACACCTGAGATCCGAACCAGGGCTGCTGAAGCAGAGGGTGCTGAACTTAACCACCAGGCCATGGGACTGGCCCAGAAGCTTGTTATCTAAGTCCCTGGGATCCATTTTGAAGAGGGGTGTCTCTTCTCCTTCTGTCTCACTGGTTGGTGGGATCTGTTGCTGAGGCTCCCCAGCCTGGTGTCCAGCCTCCTTCTCATGTCATGCAGCTCCAGTTCCCCCAATTCTGGGCGCTTTTTTCCAAGAGAGACCATGACTTGCCATCTGTAACAACCCCAAATCCAGTTCCCATTCCATGGTGGAGATGTTCCGCCCTCCTCCCCTGGTGGTAACTTCCACTGTCTCTCCTCCACACCACCTCTGCTAGGGGAGCAAGATGAATCTCCTCCAATCTACCTCAAACACAGAACTGTTTACCTCTCTCCTGCTGAAGGAGAGACAAGGAGCTCAACATTTAGAAACCAGTGCTTCCTCTTTCCTGCAGTGGGTTGGGGAAAAGAGATTGTTGATCCTTCCTTGGTGAGTCTTTAGCAATAATACAATATCAACAACTATAGTAAAATAACCCTTAACAACAACCACCACCACCTCAAAACAAACCCCAAGTATGAGTTAATTTTCTTCTTATTAACTTATCTGATTACACACCACATACTCTAATCAAAGGGATCTGAGTGTATTCTTAGAGTAGGGGGTCTTAAACATGACCGTAATGTAGTAGGCTCAAATAGAATCAATTGCTTTAGAACTTGCTTAGGCAAAGACTGGTTAACCTTTGCGTCTGATAAACAGAATGGAATCTGGAGAAGAGGTAGCCAGTGAGAGAGAATTTTTCAGTAAATCTCCAGCACTCTTTAAATCTAAATGGTCTGGTCGTGTGGTATTTTGTTATGGTGGAAAAGGATGCAGTGAGTGATTGTTAGCTTGGCAATCATGGAGATCATCTTCCCTCCTGGTCAGTTCCAGATCCTGCATGGTTGAGATCTCATCATGGTGATGAGGCAGCCCTGAGAAGTCTTACCCAAGTGGCCAGCCAGCCTCTCTAAGTAGCATTTCTCATCTCACCTAATTTAGCTATATCTCAGTCCAAAAAAGACCTATCTGTTTATATTAAGATAACTACAGAAAAAAATACATCTACTTTAGTAGATTCACTATATGCTGTGGTACACGTTGGTGAGATGGATAGTCGCGTTGCCCATGAAATGGAAATGTTCTGCTCATCCATTCATTCATGCAAATAAATATTTATTGAAATTCTACTATGTGCTAAGCACTGTTCTAAGTGTTGGAACTACAAAAATGAATCAGATAGATATGGTTTTGGTCTATGGGGTTTATATATTAACCCAAATGTTTCCTGACCTTTCATCTAAATCTCTCTCTCCCTTGTTTTTTTTTTGAGTTCTCATCCAGAGTTTCCTAAGTGTCAGGCTGCTTGTATTTGAATCAATTGCAGATTTCTTGATCCTAGCCCTGGATATTTTGATCAAGTGAGTCTAGGATGGATCTGCATACTTAAAACAAAAAGTCCCCCTAGGTAGTTTGGTGTACAGCTAGGTTTGAGAACCATTATTACCAAAAACATTCTAATCATTTAGAGCTGAAATTGCAGTGGTGTCTGAACCATATATGGATGATGGAAACTATTGGCGAGTATTACAAGATTCAAGTAGGAATTTTCTTTTGGCCACATAACTGTTGTTAAAACTCAAACTGAAGACAAAAGACACAATGTGTTCCGTATTCTAAATTTATGCAGTCACCAGCAGTTGGGGTCAGCCACCGTCCCGCAGGGCTCACTGAGAGGCCCATAGTTAGAGAACTGGCCCAACCACCCATCCCTCCCAAGGGTTGTTGGGAGAGGAAGAAAGCCTTTTGGAGAGTGGATATAGAGTCTATTGCTATCTCAAGTCAAGTATGTGAGGGTTGGGAGCTCAAGTAAATCACTTGAAAAGAAAAGTAAACAGACATTTTGTTCCCTGGCTTTATGACCTTCTTAAGTAGCAGACTTGCTGATATGCCTTGTGTACTCTGAGAATGTGGGAAAAGAGAACTGACTGGAGATGGCATGAGTAGAGCAACATCTAGGTGGAGAGGGGGTCTCCTCCTTCAGAGTAGAGGTGAGAAAGTTCTCACATGCCTACAGACCTGTGAGTTGGCTCTAAGAAATGTATGAAATTGGGATCCATAGTTGTCTCAAGATTGATGCAGTGGGGGGGGGGGGGGGGGGGGGGGGGGGAGAGGGGCCCACATGCAGGGGAAAGCCACCAGGGCAGCATCTGCCAAAAGATGTAACCAAACCTTTCACCAGAGTGGAATCTTGGAGCCACCACTGGTCTTCATGGAGCCCACAGGCAATAGACCAGACTAGTAGTTACAGTCAACAGGGAAGAAGAACACAACTTGCCCAGTCACATGAGGAGATGCTCATGCTTCTTTTCTTTTACCTCCCTGCCTCAATCCCAAAGGAGCTCACACCGGAAGAAGTCTTTCTGGGTCATGGGGCAGGTAGAGTTTTATTGAATGTACAATTGAAGTGTTCAAAGGAACAGGACTGAGTCTGAAATAGCTCAATGAAATTGTTTTAATAACCATATTTGGTTGAAAAACATATAATTATGCAAGATGTATTTGCGGATCAAGAAAGTGGTGTTTGTTTGGGAAACTTAATGGGAAAATTAAACTGTTACATATCCATAAAGAGTTGATATTCCTTAATAGACAAGGTTTTGTTTAAAAAAATGTTTTTGAATAATTATATTTGCACATTTTACAGAATTCAAGAGATATAAAAGAATAAAAGTAAAAGATAAGTTTTTTCCGTTCTCCTTTCTCCCAACCATGCAATCCTTATGTTTCTTTCTGGAAATATTACAGAATTGCTTTATATTAAAGTTTCCAAAAATGGTTGTATAGTTCTTATAACACTGATGAACATATACAAGAAATATATGGGCTAGATACATTTCCATATTCTAGGTTTATTTTTTGAAATCTGTTGCCAGACAGCATCATCTCATCCTTGTTATTTCTCTGTGACCCATTGAATCTCAGTGTTTGAAATTCCCCAGAAACAGATGTTCAGAATATCCTCTGGTTTTCGCTTTTTTTTGAGGAAGATTAGCCCTGAGCTAACTACTGCCAATCCTCCTCTTTTTCTGAGGAAGCCTGGCCCTGAACTAACATCCGTGCCCATCTTCCTTTACTTTCTATGTGGGACGCCTGCCACAGCATGGCATGCCAAGCGGTGCCATGTCCGCACCCGGCATCTAAACCCGGGATCTGAACCGGCGAACCCCGGGGGGGGTGGCAGGGTGCCGAGAATCGGAACGTGCTCACTTAACCGCTGTGCCACCGGTCGGCCCTGGGTTTTGCTTTTTTTTTTTTTTTTTAAAGTTTTTTTTATTATTTCCTTTTTCTCCCCAAAGTCCTGCGGTACATAGTTGTATATTCTTCGTTGTGGGTTCTTCTAGTTGTGGCATGTGGGACGCTGCCTCAGCGTGGTCTGATGAGCAGTGCCATGTCCGCGCCCAGGATTCGAACCAACGAAACACTGGGCTGCCTGCAGCGGAGCGCGAGAACTTAACCACTCGGCCATGGGGCCAGCCCCCTGGGTTTTGCTTTTTAATCTTGAACATTTGAAACAGCTATTCCTATATTAATTATTTCTTATGATTTGCTTATTCCTCTATCACTCCTTGTATTTTGCTTATTCATATAAAATTGCTTTACTCATTGCAGGTTTTTTTTTAAGGTTTTTTTATTTTTATTTTTTTTATTTGTCCTTCTCCTTAAAGCCCCCTAGTACATAGTTGTATATTTTAGTTGTAGGTCCTTCTAGTTGTGGCATGTGGGATGCTGCCTCAGCATGGCCTGATGAGCGGTGCCATGTCTGCACCCAGGATCTGAACTGATGAAACTGTGGGCCTCTGAAGCAGAGCGCAGGAACTTAACCACTCAGCCACAGGGCCGGCCCCTATCATTGCAGGTTTTAAGTCCTGTTCGGAGATGAGTTTGTCTTCAGAAAGAACACTAACTGTTGGACTCCATTCCTGCCTCCTCTTGTCATTTAGGATTCTGTGTAAGTCATGAAACCTCTGTACTTGCTTTTCTCAGCTATGAAATTGAATAAAGACAACTTGCTTTCTTCTACTTTTTGTGGTGGGGAAAAGCTTCATTAGCCAGGGCTGGCTTTGTCACAGGCCAAGGGTGGATGTCGAGAAGTTGAGTGACTGGATTTTAGGACTAGGATGTAGGTGGGGTTAAGAAAAGTTTTCATTGGCTTAAGGCCAAGTTAGAATCCAGGTAACAAGATTATAAACCTGGGAACCTCCTCAACCCTAAGTCCCTCAGCCCTAAATTGGATTTTACTGCTCTCTGTTTGCTTGTGGTTCATTATGTCAGTGATCATTCTTTAGCTTGTAAATTCTGTAAGGACAGAGACTGTGAATTATTTAGTTTACATACTTCACAGCACAAATCATAGTGTTTTATACATAGCAGGTGACAGATACAGTATTTGTTGAGTGATGGGCTAAGGGGTTTAGCTTTAATTCACTAGTGGATGGGAAACTAAAACAACAACAAAAGTCAAAAACCAAAAAAATAATTCAGCGATAGAAAAGAGGGAGAATTTCAATAGAAGCCTTACAGACCAGAAATGTGTTTAGAAAGATGAGTATGGTGCAGGGTTGCCAGATTTAGCAAATAAAAATACAGATGCCCTCTATTTTATCCGGCATGCCTAATATTGTGTTAATATAGCCTGTAAAGATTGAGTAAGAAGAAAATGGCGGTAGCTAGGAAACAACTGAAATTATTGTGGGAGAGAAGGGTTTCTGACAATGAATATGCAAGGACTGTATTTGGGGCACACTGTGACAGTAAGACGGGTGGGACTTGAGGACTGCATGTGAGAGGCGAGGGAGAAATGAATTTCTGCAGAGTTTTAAATTTAGATGCCCGAGTAGATGACTGCAGAGAGGGATCTCCAGAAAGCTGGGAGGAGACTGGGTGTACGTGGGAGAGGAAAGGCATGGAGGACAAAAATAAGTTGAATTTAAGCCTTTTTGAATTTACAAGTGGAGATGACCAGTAGGTATTTAGGGATACAAGCTTAG
Organism: Equus quagga; assembly: GCF_021613505.1. Lineage (NCBI taxonomy): Eukaryota > Metazoa > Chordata > Mammalia > Perissodactyla > Equidae > Equus > Equus quagga. Next base: position 87,191,553 of record NC_060269.1, read on the forward strand.
AGCCTAGGAGAGGTTTGGTGGGTACAGACACAGGAGCGCTGCGAGGACTCTGGGCAGCAGGGAGGAGAAAGATTTTGACTGGAATCTACCTGGTTCTTGACCCAGGTAAATTCTGAATATGAATATATAAATATTCAACAAGAAGCAGAGGAGCCAAATGTATGTAAGCATCCCCTTGAACAGGGTGTATGTATTGTCAGCATAAGTTTTTTCAAAACGGTGATGTAAGCCTGAGTATAACAGGGCAGTGGTGAAGCAAGAAATTTTTCTTGCAGAATCTTATCGGAGTCCCTGACAGTTTGCTCTCAGCATAGGGAATAAACGGTAAGGAAAAATCTTAATAGGTGATGCTGTTCCTGCTTGAGTCGCTCCTGGCCTTCTTAGCCTGTGTATTCTCGGTTAAATATATTGAGGGCTTAGAGGGGTGCGTGTGTGCATGTGTGAGTGTGTCCGTGTGTGTGTCCCACCAATCCATAACTCTTTTGCAGTTCTGATCAATAAATACTTATTGAAAAAAAAGAGTTAATAAATGAATTTTGAATAAATAGGTAGAGATACAGCTGTATTAACAATATCAGCGTAAAGGTAATAGAGTTAATGTTACAGAAATTTAGAAAATTCGTTATTTCCCATGAGTCTTTAGAGGTCTCAAGGAAGTATTCTGTGAGTAAGGAACTTATGTTAGAAAAGCATAGAAACTGGAGAACAGTCCGAAGTATATATCCCTGCCCTGCCATGTTCTCTTCCTTCAATGCGCAAGTTCCTGGCTGCGTATAGTAACGAAGTCCACGTGTAGCTGGCTTGGAATTTTCCCTCCCACGAGGACAGCACAAGTTGTCAGCACATATTTACAGTGGGCTTTTCCGTTGTGAGGAGGGAGGAGCAAGGCGGGAAGAGGTGGAGAAAAACATAGGAACTAGTGCGTGAAACAAACAAGTTCCCGGAGGTGGAAAAGTCAGACCCTAGGGTGTAGCTTCCCCTATATATTACTCCTCCTATCTGCAGTCAGCAATTGGATTTTGATAATCTGAGAACTAAATGAAAGTGGAAGCATTTAAATGGGGAAGGGAAAAAAACCCCAAAAGAATCAAAGAAACAAAACCACAGCCTCTACCAAGACTCCAACAACACAGGGAAAAAAAGAAAAGAAAAAAAAAAAAGGTTTAAGTGTTTGGAGCTCCATCTTCTGGTCATAAAACAGGATAGACTTGAAATGTGATGTTAATCATAAAAGCTAAAATGTATTGACAGGAACTGTGTCAAATCTAACACAGTTTGTCCTGCCAAATAAACTACAAACTCTTGAACTCAGAAGTCAAGGTCCTTCATGATCTGGCTTGAACCTCCTGTTTCATCCCCTTTCATTCATCCATTCAACAAGCACGTACTCGAACCTACCAGTCAACAGTGCTGGGCTGGGCTCCGTGGGAAGTGCAAACCCATCAGCCTTGGCACCTGCTTTCAAGGAGAGACTCTTTAATTCACATGTCACCAAAAACTACATTCATTATTTTACATTTCGTGTAAACTACACAGATACATGAATAATTCTTCTCTCCCCAAATTAAAACTTGACAGAAATGGCTAAATTTTCCTTTGACTCGCACCCCAGTTGTAATCCTCTCTTCCTCCCAGCACTAACCATGGCTGTAGGTTTGTGGACCCTTCTGGATATTATTTAAGCTGTGACATACAGGTAAATCTACACATAGAAGTTTTTTGTGAGCTTGAGTAGGAGTGTATGTATGTACGAGTATGTTTTACACAAATAGGAAAATACTGTACCACTGTATGCAATTGCTTTTGACTCTTAGCAATATATCTTTGGGATTTACCCATGATATTACATATATATCTAGTTTGTTCTTTTTGATAGTGACATAGTATTCCATAATTTTTTAGCCTGTCTCCTTTTTAGGCTTGTTTGCAGAATTATAAACAATGCTGTGGTAAACATTCTTGTGCCCATGGATATTTCTCCAGGAGAGAAACTGAGAAGTGGGATTGTTGGTCCATAGTGTGTGTGTGTGTGTGTGTGTGTGTGTGTGTTTGATGAGGAAGATTGGCCCTGAGCTGACATCTGTTGCCAATCTTCTTCCTTTTGTTTGGGGAACATTAGCCCTGAGCTAACATCTGTGCCAATCTTCCTCTATTTTGTATGTGGGATGCTGCCACAGCACGGCCTGATGAGTGGTATGTGGGTCCATGCCTGGGATCCGAACCAGTGAACCCCAGGGCTGCTGAAGCTGAGCGTGTGAACTTAACTGCTACACCACTGGGCTGGCACCTGTATGTGTGTTTTTTGATAGATACTGGCTGTTGCCTTCTGAAGTGGCAATTGAAATGCAGGTCTCTTTTTTCACATTTCTTTGTCCACACATTTGCCAGCTGGGTATAATAAAACTTTTACTCTTTTTGGTCATTTCAATAGCTAAGAACTAGTATTTCATTGTTGTTTTTAGTTTTATTTCCCTGGTTTTTCATTCTTTTATGTTTAATGACCATTTTATCTTTTCTTCTGAGAATTGCCTCATTCTTTCCGTGTTTATATTCTTTGTTCATTTCTCTTGGGTTGTTTTTGTTTATGTTTGATACGTAGGAATTCTTTGTATATTCAGGATATTAGTTTGTTATATATGTGGAAAATATTTTTTCTGGATTATTGCTCCTTTTAAAAACATTGCCAAGGGTATTATTTATAATACATAAAGTTTTATTTCTCATTTGTTTCTCCTTGATCTACTTTGTCAATCTTTTCCTGACATATTCCTCATATATTCTCACATATATATATGCACATATTTGTATGTACATTGTAGAAGTTGTGGTCAGGGCTTCACCCATATCCTCTTGGGCCCTACGACTTATACACAGCTGTTGCAACAGTGTGTACAAACACACACACATAAAATGTTTTCTTCTAGTCTATTGCCTATGTTATCTCTGTCATAGAGAAAGTTTTAGTAGAACAGTGGGTCCACAGCATCTGTTTCAGTATCTCTTCTACATCTGGTACAGTACTAGGCACTGTGATATAATGGGAAGAGGTCAAGAAAAGCAACGTATGAGGCACTTACATCTTAGGCAGGAATTCACATTTAAGAGAACAAATGAAGAAAGGAACCTTTTGCAAAACAAGTTATCAGAGTAGAAAATTTACTTGGAAAATTGTTTCTTAAACTGGTGAAGGCCAGAGAGGAATGATAAGAATGTGGTGTTGGTTAACCAGGAAAACTTCCAGACATGGGTGAAGGTTGAATCATAATGAAGATGTGATGGGTGGTATTTGGCAGCGAGCAGTGGACAGAGGACTTTGTTTGGTATGAAAAAATAGTGCCTGGTCAAGAATTAGTATGTTGTCTTCATGGGGGATGCAGAGTGGATGGGGTTTGCTGGTGGCAAGTCTCCGTTGGGGACATTTAATCAGGGGGGACTAGGCAAACTGGGAGGTGGGTGAAGTTGGACTCGGGAACTCTACCACACTAGTCTGTCGGCAACTCTTTTCCCCCTCCTGGCACTTCTTTCCTACCCATCTCTCACCCCAGGCAGTCACCTCTTGTCTCATTGCCAGCTCTCCTGCAGGGACGTGCTCATCCAGGTGTAGATGATGATGATTTAAGATTTGGAAAGACAAGGCCATTGGAGCGTGGGGTGGGAAGAGGAGGAAGAGAGGAAAAGGGTTTCCTCATTAAGATAACAATGTAAGCAAAGGCACAGGTGTGAAGGTTTACACACAACTCAGGGGAAATACAGTGGTTTCTTTTGGCTAGCACAGTGGGGCTCCTAGTATTACTGAGTATGATAATCTCTTATTAATAAGAGACAAATCGATAGGCCCCTACATAACACTGACTGCATTTTTAGTATCTTTTGATTGAGAAAATACATGGCAATAAAACATATTTTAAATTAATAGTTGTTTTTAAATAAAGTATATATATACTAGGAATTTATTCAGTTTATGGACAATAATTGCAATTATGTGGATTCACAGGCCTCTTTACATTACTCCAACCTCCTAGCTCCTTGGCGCGCAGGTTGGGTTCCACTGGTCTAGCACAGGGTTTCTGTAGGGAGGACCATTCCTTGAGAGATTCATTCATTCATTCAACTTATATTTATTGGACATCTACTAAGGCAATGTGCTCTTTTAGGCTCTGGGAATACTGCTGTAAAAGAAACAAAGGCTTCCTGTCAGAGAGCTTATATTCTAGTGGGAAGACAATAAAAAATAATACACAAGTAACTATAATATTTCAAATGGTGTTAAGTGTTATGGAGAACAGGGAGTGCCTGGGTAGGCTGAGGGGACGTCATTTAGAGTGGAGAGAGCACAGCTCTCTAGTGCGGTGATATTTGAATAGACACTTGAATGAGTCAGAGTGAGCCGTTCAGCTCTCAGAGGAAGAGCGTTCAGGTCAAGGGAACTGGTATTACAAAGCGCCAGGGGTGGGAGCGTGTGTGTTATCCTTGAGTAACAGCAAGAAGACAGGTGTGGCTAGAGTAGGGTTAGAGAGACGGGGGACTGTGGTAGAGGATGAGTCAGAGAGGTAGTGTGTAGCCAGCCACGTCATATAAGGTCTTGCAAGCCATTGTCAGCACTGTGAATTTTACCCTAAGAGAGATAGAAAGAACCCATTGGAGAACTTTAATTAAAGTAGTGACATAAAACGACTTATCTGGGCCAGCCCCGTGGCTGAGCTGTTAAGTTCTCGCACTCTGCTTCAGTGGCCCAGGGTTTCATGGGTTCGGATCCTGGGCGTGGACATGGCACCGCTCATCAGGCCACGTTGAGGAGGCATGCCACATGCCACTACTAGAAAGACCCACAACTGAGCGATACAACTATGTACGGGGCGGGGCGGGGGGGGGGGGGGGGGTGGAGGATTTGGGGAGATAAAGCAGAAAAAAAAAAATCCCGACATCTTTTAAAAGAATCGTCATGGCTGCTTATGAAATAAATTATTAGGTGAGTGTTGAAGCAGGAGACCAATTGTATAAATCCAGGCTAGAGATTAATTGTCAAATGCTTCTGATTGATTGAATAAGATAAAGACTGAGAACTGACCCTTGGATTTGGCAGGGGGGCATTTACTAAGGAGTATGTACTCAATTTGATAGGTAAGAAAGAACCTTTGAAGGTTTATAGGGAAGTGATACCATCACTGTTGTAGTTTATGAAAATCTATCTATTGTTAGCAATGGATGGAAAGGATTAGATTAAATGAAAAAAATCTGAGGATAGAGACTTTTTTTCCCAAAGATTGGTAACTGAGCTAACAACTGTTGCCAGTCTTCTTTTTTTTCCTACCTTTTCTCCCCAAATCCCCCCAGTTCATAGTTGTATATTTTAGTTGTGAGTCCTTCTAGTTGTGGCATGTGGGATGCCGCCTCAGTGTGGCCTGATGATTGGTGCCATGTCTGCACCCAGGATCCGAACTGGTGAAACCCTGGGCCTCTGAAGTGGAGCACTCGAGCTTAACCACTTGGCCACAGGGGAGACCTGAGAGACATTTTAAGTGTGCATTTTATTGAAAGACTGTGCGTTAGCAAAGGTGGGAATAGAAAGGACGTTTAAGAGTCTGAACTGAAAGAACTGAACAATTGAAGTACTATAGGATAGGTTAGAGATGGAAGAGTCAAAGCTAAATTTTTTGAAATTGTGTGACTAGGAAAATCATAGTTCCATTAACAGGGATGGAAAAGTGAGGAACAGAAGGCAATATCTTTAATTTTGTATCCCATGACTTTGAAGTTCTTGACATCTAGGTTGATCTCAATCCTCCCCTTTAGATTATCGTTCTACAATCCTCTATCAGCCATCCCTCCTTTGAGACTCCAGGCAGCTGGTAAACCGTGATCTTCTCACTGGCAGAAAGTAGCTTCACAACCTTGGGGGTCTTGGCAACTGGACCCCATGCTTCTTCCTAGAATAAATCTTTGTTATTTTACTCTTTAGTCTATGTTGATGACCTACACAGGGTAAGAGCCTCACAAAAATTCTTTATTTCCTTTATGTGCTAACTTTAAGGTATCTGTGGTATGTTTTAGCAAAGACATCCTTCAGAAAGGAAATATAAGTCCAGAATATAGAACAGAGATCAAAGTTGAATATTGAAATGTGGGAGCCATTTGCTGTCAAACTGGCTAAGAATTCCGAGGGAAAGAATGTAAAAAGAGAGGAATAATTACAGTTGCTGGAAGAATTCTCTGTAGTAGGAAAGTTAATTTGAGAAATTGGTGGGGTGGGGGGAGGAGAGGTACACTTAAAAGCTGTTGAGACCTTTAATGTTCTCACCACAAGAAATAATTATGTGACATGGTAGAGACGTTATTTAATCATCTTGCAATACGTAAATTTATCAAATCAACATGTTATACACCTTAAACTTACATAGTTATATGTCAATTAAAAATTTTTATAAATTGAAAAAAGGAAAGTAAAGAGGAAAAAAAAAGCTATTGAGAAAATTTCTCAAAAAGAAAACTTTTTGTTTAGTCAGTCACCTTGATGGGCCATATTGTAGTGGAAGATACAACCCAGAGCATGCTGAGGGTGCTCTAGGGGTGATATAAAGACGCATAAACGAGAAGGTAGGAGGCTTGAAAGAGCAGCCTGGAGGAAGAGTATAAAGAAGTCCAGGAACTGGGAAAAATTGGGAGATAGATACGAAAAAGTGGGAGGGGGTGGAGTGGATGCTGGAGTAGGAGTGGGCCAGGAGCTAGGATCCCTAAGGAGATGATCAGCAAAAAGTTCCTGACTGTGGGTATGGCTTTGGACTTTTAAGAACAAAGGTGCTTTTTTTTTTTTTTTATCAAGTGGCTTTAGGATACCATGGATAATGTGATATGATGTCAACTTGATAAAAGCCTTTCAGGAGAAAACGTGACAATCCATTAAATGTACAGATTAGTTGTAAGATATACCAAAATTCCAAAAACATTAAAATAGGGAAAATGTGTCTTAGAATGGTAAAAATACTGCATTCAATTTTAAATCTTTTACTCTGCTATTCTGTGATATAGCACACCCTCTTACCTCATGTTTTCATTGAAACTTCCATAAAGATGTATGATCACAGCTATAGTGTGATGAGGTCTTATGAGATTAATGTTTTGGGGAAATTAGTGTTTTGGGATGTATTCTATGTTGAGTCAATATGGAGTAAAGCTAAGGAAACACTCAGAGGAGATGACACTAGAGGATTCAGCAGAAGCAAGAAATCTGAGGAAGTGACTCATGGTAATGTAAGCGCCTTTGGAATTCCTGAAGATATTAGGGATGAGGTGGGAGGTGCTGGTTTTCTATCATATGCAGGATAGGAATTCTTTCCTTTTTGATTCACATAATATATTCAAAAATATGTGCCAATGGAAGAGGGTGGTGACTATTTTGGGGACATCCAGCTTGTAAGCATATGGGTCACAACACATTTGAGGAAGAAGAAATGGAGATGAGAAAACTAGTCATCAGAGAGGTAGAAGAAAATAATTTCAGATGATTTCCAATCCATTCTTGGATCATTCCGATCCATTTCTTGGATCACTTTATATCTGGACTGGTTAAGCTGCGTTGAATTCATTGACCTTTCAAAGTCATTCTAGTCCTGTAATGCTATGACCTACCTGGTTTTTTTTTTTTTGGAAAAGGTTTAATTGAATCCAAAATAGCCTTTACTTTCTACTTGAGAGAATGTTAACTTTGCACTTTTGGGGGGTGAAGTGGATGTGAGCCTCCTTTACCTTCCATGTAAATCTGATAGATCATAAGTTTCCAAATTGACCAAGTTGTGTGGAAGTTGGAAGAAAAGTTCAAATATGTGCTTCCGGGTGAAGGACAGTCATCATTTCATTCTCTGACACAAAGTAGTGATGGACCCAGTTGGTGTGTCTTTCAGAACTGCCATGGAATTTGTTCTTTACTGTACAGTAATATATGTGCATATGTGTACGTGTGTGTGTGTTGTGTTTTCTCTCATAAGACTATTAGCTCTCTTTAAAGCTGTACACTGGGGAAGCTGTGGATGGATAGCATGGATTTACCCAGCTAACTATAGAAGAATGGGCTCTTCTCATCAGCAGGGCTCTGCCTAGTTCCTAATTTTCTTTCTGCTACACATTGAGGGGGCATTAGGATATAGAGCTCTTTGAGCTTGAAAAAGAACCCTGTGTCACACAGTAAAATGACATTCTAGTTTTATGTGCTACAACAGAATATATGATGTAAATGATTCCTTGGTTCAGAAATATAAACTAAAATCTTATTATATACTTACTGTTATGTAAATATAGTTGTATACTTAGTGAAAAATTGTTGAAGACTGTATACAAAAAAGCACGTGCCTCAACACAGCGCACTAGGAACTCCAGAAACATCAGCTGATCTGAGCTTCAAGGTTATCAATTTATTGTTTAAATTGCCTATGAAATTCGGGTTACTATTTCCAGTTTCAATTGCAAACAATCAAATCAATTTTCTCTTTTTTCAAGTTGTGTAGAGTTTCATATCACTACAGATTGAATCTTTCTCCTCACATTAAAGTATAAAGAACTTTAGATGTTAATCAAAGGTGTGCTTTTATCATTACCCTAACCTTCTAATCAGTTGATATTTTTAAATGTTAAGGGGTTTCAAGTACTTATTACAGAAAAAAAAGGCTATTGCTCTAAAAATAAGAAGCTTCAGGTATTTGCTTTGTGGATGCAGTAGATTTACGTTGTTCTGGGATTTATATTTGACCTAATGTGTATTCATAATTATTTTAGTTGCAGCAACATGGCTTTCATTTTGCATACATAATAAAGGTAACTGATGAGTCAGACTAATGATATTACTTTATGCTTCTTTAGCATCTTTCATCTGCAGCTTACTAAATACTTTGTAAACATTAATTAAACATCACAACACACCTTGAAGCAAAGGTAAGTATTATTATCCTTTTATGGGGAAACAGATACAGAAGGCTTAGGTAAGGCAAATATTAAATATATAGAACTGAGTTCTATAGGATAAGGGTGCCAACAACGCTTTTTCCTGGGTACAGAGGGAGAAGCATAGGTATAATTACTACAAAATAACCCAAGTTTTATGGGGGAATGTGAATTTTAGGAGTCCCAAAAACCTTTGTGAAATTAATTTTGGAGATTAGGTATTAAACTGAAGCTCCTGGTTAGAATAGTGTGTATCACTCAGTACCCAAACTTATCTTTTTCCTGATGAAGTGGAAAATCAGGTCAGGATTACTGCAACGTGCTTCAACTTAATAACCCAAACAGAATCATATGATCTGGGTGTTCGAGCACAGCCCTGATTTCAAATAAGCTGATCTGCTTCTCCCATAAGTAGATTCAAATTGTTCTTATTGTGTGACCTAATTTCTGGTTTGAGAATTGAACCATAACTATTATAGCTAGTTTTAAAGCTTTGTTTCCATATCCCCAAATGAAGTTGATATTGAGCAATTTTCAGCTAATTTGGGTGATTCAGACAGCCGGTGTATCAGTTGTAAATTTCACTTGATTGCTAGTAACACAGATACAAATTCAACAAGATTTTTATTGTTTTTCTTTCATAAAGGAGGGATGAAGAGAGATATCCCAGACTGATATGGCCGCTCTAAAGTGGCATCAAGGACCCAGGCTCTTTCTCTTTTTTCTCTGCCATCCATAGCATATGGTTTCCATCCCCAAGGTTGTCTTATTGTCCAAGAGGATTGCTAGGGTTCCAGACATCACATACATGTCACAGGCAGGAAGCGGGAAGGACAAAAAGGCATTGTTTAGCTGTCTGTCTTAAGGAGCTTTTTGTAAAGATCCACCTACCATTCATCAACCCTCCCTAACTCCAGGAAAGGTTAGTAAGTGCCGTCAATTAGCTGGGCACACCAGTACTTACAATAAAAAAGCAGTTCTTTTATTAAGGAAAAAGAAGAAAGTACGTGTTGAGTAGGTTAGTAGTGGTCTTGGCTATAGTAAGAAATCAAAATCAATAATTAAAGCAAAAAAAGGAATCCTCTTTGAACAGTGAATCCTATGGTTTGGCTTTTTGTCTTGCTGATATTGACTGAACAACTGACACATTTCCACTGCGTTTCGTGATCTGGAGGCACCGCCTATGGGTGTGTATGTATGGCCCTGGCAAGAAGATAGGCGAATGGACAAGCGCCCCAGCAGAGTGGTTTGGAAGTGTTCTTGCTGCATTCCTCCCCACCCCACCTTTGGACGCGAGCTCAAGTCTAGGCTCCAGGTGTGCTTACCCCTCAACTGCTGCTGGGCAGAGCCAGGACGGCGCAAACCTCCTCTTCAGTGATTGACCACAGTGACCTGGAATACGCAGCAGCTTTCAATTTGTGCCACTTTCTATACTGTGCTCTCTGTGAGTGTGTCTCTGTGTGTGCGTTATCCTGAGGTCCACCTACTCTGCACTCCCCAGACACACACTGAGAGGAGTCTGAAAGCATAGCTGGTGGCTTTCTTGCTTGAAAGGAATATTTTGCTTAACAAAATGGTAATCGAAAAAGGATGTGGACATCCACTAGTGATTCTTTTTTTTGTTTTTGGTGGAAACGCTTAAGATTTACTCTCTTAGCAAATTTTAATTTTACAATATAGTATTATCAACTATAATCAATGTTATACATAGATCCTCAGACTTTATTCATGTTTTTGCTAAACATTTGCGCTCTTTTACCAACCTCTCTCGGCTTCCTACATCCTCCTGCCCCTGGCAATCACTATTCTATGCTCTGTTTTTATGAGTTTGACTTTTTACGTTTTAGATTCCACATATAACTGATAATATGCAATATTTGTCTTTCCCTGTCTGACTTATTTCACTTACCATAATGCCTTCAAGGTCCACTCACGTTGTAGCAAATGGCAGGATTTCTTTCTTTTTTATGGCTGAATATTTTACTGTGTGTTGGGGTGTGTGTGTGTATATATATATATATTCCATGTCTTCTTTATCCATTTACTTATCGATGGACACTGTCTATTGTGAATAATGCTTCAGTGAACGTGGGGGTGCAGATATCTCCTTTTTTTTTTTTAAGATTTTATTTTTTCCTTTTTCTCCCCAAAGCCCCCAGTACATAGTTGTAATATTCTTCGTTGTGGGTCCTTCTTAGTTGTGGCATGTGGGACGCTGCCTCAGCGTGGTTTGATGAGCAGTGCCATGTCCACGCCCAGGATTCGAACCAACGAAACACCAGGCCCCCTGCAGTGGAGCGCGAGAACTTAACCACTCGGCCACGGGGCCAGCCCCCAGATATCTCTTTGAGACAGTGATTTTGTTTCCTTTGGATAAATACCCAGAAGAGGAATTGCTGGATTATATGGTAGTTGTATTTTTAATCTTTTGAGAACCTCCATACTGTTTTCCATAGTGGCTGCACCAATTGACTTTCCTACCAAAAGTGCAGATGGGCCCCTTTTCTCCACATCCTCATCAACACGTGATAATAGCATTCTAATAGGTGTGGGGTGATATCTCATTGTGATTTTGATTTGCATTTCCCTGATGATTAGCGATGTTGAGCACCTTTTCATGAACTGTTGGCCGTCTGTATGTCTTCTTTGGGAAAATGTCTATTTAGGTCCTCTGCTCATTTTTAAATTGAATTGTTTGTTTGGGTTTTTTTTTGCTGTTGAGTTATTCGAGTTCTTGATATATTTTGGATGTTAACCCCTTATCAGATATATGATTTGCAAATATTTTCTCCCATTCAGTAGATTGCTTTTTCATTTTGTTGATGGTTTCCTTTGTTGTGCAGAAGCTTTTTAGTTTGGTGTAGTCCCACTTGGTTGTTTTTTTGTTTTTTTTTTTGCTTTTGCTTTTGGTGTCAAATCCAAAAAATCATTGCCAAGACCGATGTCAAGGATTGGAGTCCAGTTTCATTCTTTGGCATGTGGCTGTCTAGTTTTCCTAACACCATTTATTGAAGAGACTACTCTTTCCCCATTGTATATTCTTGGCTCCTTTGTCATAAATTAATTGACCATATATGTGTGAGTTTATTTCTGGACTCTTCTGTTCCACTGAGCTATGTGTCCATTTTTATGTCAGTGCCATACTATTTTGATTACTATAGCTTTGTAATATACTTTGAAATCAGGAAATGTGATACCTCCAGCTTTGTTCTTTTTCAAGATTGCTTTGGCTATTCAGGATCTTTTGTGGTTCCATACAAATTTGAGGATTGTTTTTTGTTTTTATGTGAAAAATGCCACTGGAATTTTGATAGGGATTCCATTGAATTTATAGGTTGCTTTGGGTAGTATGGACATTTTAACAATATTAAATCTAGTCCATGAGCATGGAATATCTTTCCACCTATTTGTGTCTTCTTCAATTTCTTTCATCAATGTCTTATAGTTTTCAGTGTACAAATCTTTCACCTCCTTGGTTAATTTTATTCCTAAGTATTTTTTTAATGCAATTCTAAATGGGATTGTTTTCTTAATTTTTCTTTCTGATAGTTTGTCTTTAGTGTATAGAAATGCAACTGATTTTTGTTTGCTGATTTTGTACCCTGCAACTTTACTAAATTTGTTTATTAGTTCTAATAGGATAATAGACATTCTAATAGATGTGAGGTGATATCTTGTTGTGGTTTTGATTTACATTTTCCTGATGATTAGTGATGTTGAGTGTCTTTTCACGTACCTATTGGCCATTGCATGTCTTCTTTGGAAAAATGTCTATTTAGGTCTTTTGCCCATTTTTTAATTGAGCTATTTGATTTGTTTTTCTATTGAGTTGTATGAGCCACTTGTGATTCTTTGTAATTGGATATGACCTTTAAAAAGTAAATGATGAGTTCCATATTTGATCTAAACCTATCACCAGGTGAAATTTGACTTAAGATGAGAAGGTAGTTTGGAGATACATTCTGAAATAACAACACGTAGTTTGGTGTATCCTACATATTTGTGGTGGGTGACTTACAGCTTAGAAAGTCACCTCAATTTAAACTTAATATGGCAGGGTTGTTGGTCGGTCAGTTCTCACTAAAACTTTTTACCTTTTGTTTACTTAATGTGGATTTAGAAGCTTGTGGGTCCTTGTTTGACATAACCTGGTCTCCCTTATATCTCTGTGTGTGAACTTCCATGTTCTTCCTGTTCAGAAGCCACAACCTGTCAATTTTCAGGGCACTTAGTTTGTTAAAGTTTTAAGGGTTTCCAAAATAGTGCTTCTGCTGTTACTCCCTTGTTTGGAACATAATTAGAGCTGGATAAAAAAGACAAGCAGATGAAGATCAAAATATGGCTCATTTTTGTGGTAACAATGGGTTTCTGAGGACGGCACCCAGAAATAGGCAGCTTTTCTCCTGGCTGCCTGAGGCCTGGACCTGCAGGGGTAGTCCCTTTTACTGAAACTGACATAATTTATTGTCCAAACCAAGATACTTTTGAGAGTTAAATGGAGCACTAATAGGATGAAATGCTAGGAGTGTCCTGGGAAAACTGTGAAATAAGGGCACTAACTTTTACTCCATGACAGCAGCCAAAGCAGAGGGCACACTCTCTTCAGGTAGCAAATCCCAGAGAGACAGGGAGGAAGCCTAATACACTCAGTTCTGTCCGATCAGCACACACCATCAGATGCACCAGCTCTTCACCCCCCAGGGAGAAGCGAGGGATGGCCCGGGAAGTCAGCTGCGCTCATGGAAAATCCATCCTCATAGAATCTTTAGAGGAAAGGAAATTTTTCCCTTTGGTCCAGGCCCTGATATTTGCACAGACGAGGGCCAGAGTGGGGTGCTCTAAGCACAGGGCCGGAGGAGTGGTGTGCAGACCGACTGTTAGCATCGCTACTCAACTCGACATTCAGTGATGATTGGTAGATTGAAATTGGTCCTAAAGGGAGTATTTATGCCATGGGAACTGCCAAACTACAAGTCAGGGCCTTTCTTTCCTCTTCTCCAGTAGAGTTGCTTGTTAAAAATTCATCACACACCACTTGGCCCTGGACTGGAGTTTTATTTCCCCTGGGTTTATGGTTGATACTTTGCTCTGTCCCCATCATCTAGTGGAGATGTTCATGATCAATGATTAAGGCACATTTGTCATTGCCGTGAAAACACTCCAGTCCCTACACCATCTGTATGCCTCTCAGGGATGTGCTCCACTGGGCCCGCTCCTCATGGCCTGAACAGCTGTAGTGCAATCTGTGCTCTGAGTCCTCTGTCTTGGAAGAGCCGAGGAGCCTAAGGATGGGTCTTCCATTGGGTAGTAAGAGTGGCCACTCAATGCAGGCCTCCATAGCCCCTTGCCAAGTCCACTGAGATGGAAAGCATGATCATCACTTTGATGTTTTCGGTCTTACAGGCATTGACAATGAGAAACAGGCCTGTTCATGGGGGAACTGAAATTCTTGGCCATGGTATTGTCAGTGGAGTCACAAAGTACCTGAGTTTTAGAACTCAGAAGCTCTGGATTTGGGTCCTATTTGTGAAGGTTACAACCGTGGAACTTTGCACAAAGTATTTCACTGCTTGGCCTCTTTTAAAGTGGGAACAATATTCTCCAGTTATAAAGTTTTGGGGATAAATGAAATAGCATGTGAAAATAAATGATAAATCTTAAAGTGTGCCAGCCTTTAAGATTGAATTATATTGTGTTGTTTTGTGGTTTTATTTCTGAAAGTAACACTTGTCATAAATCGGGAATCAATTTCCCAAAATAAAATTCTTTCTTGTATGATGGTATACAGTTTTCAGTAATGATGTATACATTGTATTGATTTTTTTCACCTAAGTGTATTATTTTAATAAATATCTTATGAATGAAAAAAAATGCTTAAGTAAAGTATAAGCATTATAAGCAGAGTGCATATTGTAGCAAAAGGAGAGATTATTTCATTCTGACATTTTGGCTAATTATTTGCAGGACGGGAAGCAGAGCTGGATTATCCACAAGACTGACGAAACATGTGTAGCCCTCTAGCAAAGGAATATTAATTTATTTTGGAGGAGGAAAGAACTTGATATGGCTCCCCAAACTCCCCCAGTTAAATTAATCGTCATTGGAAAAATAGAAGTTTGTTGGGTTTCTTTATGCTTATTTTAGAGTTTAATGTTTTAAAACTATAATTTGGAAGGGAGTTAGAATATTGCATTCTTAAAAAGGTGCTTAGAATCTCTTCAAAAACCTTAATTCATCCACCATGAAATAACTTCTACCTAGGTTCTTGTACTTTTGCCATCTTGGGAAGGACAGGGGTGCGGGAAGCCTTCAGAGGGACATTTTGTGTCAGGAATATTGGACAGAACACACAAGGGTTGTTTTTTTCTCCACATTACAGACAGATTTCAGATATAAAATTACCTTAGATAACGTTTCTTTGTAAAACACAAAATAAATCAATTTTGTTATTGAACTTTGATATGTTAAAAAAAAAGCAAATTTCGATCTTTCAGGTTTAAGGCCTATTTTTTAAGCATGTGTTTTTCAGATGTAGCTTGGCCTCCCTCTAGTGGTAGCTGTGGCAAACTGAATCAAAACCCGGAGCAAAAATCTCTTTTCTTTGTATCAAAAATAGGGTTTTGAATATCTAAGCCTTAATTTAAAGGGCTGGAAAGCTTGTACTTGATCTCAGGTTTTGGCGTTTCCTAGAGACTCAGGTTAATTTTCATTTGTTCTTCCTCGTTGTTGTTGTTGTTGCTTGAACTTTTCTTGTGTTTATTTTTGTTGGCAGTGGGTGTGTGTGTGTGTGTGTGTGTGTGTTCTTTTCCACAAACTGCAGAGCCCTACGTCCAGTTATAAATTTCAAGTTTTTGATGCTTTATGCAATATCTTCTGGTATAAATTTTAGAAAAAAGAATTTATTAATAAGTTTTTGAACAAAACTGAGATTATATTACTCTGGGGAGGTGGGTTGGTAGAAATTAATATACTGTAGAAAAAAATTAAACTTGGATCTCATCAAACCTCTAAATATAACGAGCAATTTACTCGGAATCCAGAGGAGAGAAGAACATGTTTGAATACACTGAGGAGATGTAATTAGTCAAACTCAGACTGTGCGAAATTCCACAGGATATAAAAGCACAGTTCTTCAACAAATAAACTGCAAGAGGGAGAAAAAGAGAGATGAAAATGAAACCTGAAAATTAAAAGGGACTTAAAAGACTGTATTCATTTCCCAGCTCTGGGCCTTATTTGGATCTTGATTAAAATAAGCGTGGTGGAGGGGCCGGCCCCGTGGCCGAGCGGTTAAGTTCGCGCGCTCCGCTGCAGGGGGCCCAGTGTTTTGTTGGTTCGAATCCTGGGCGTGGACATGGCACTGCTCGTCAGACCACGCTGAGGCAGCGTCCCACATGCCACAACTAGAAGGACCCACAACGAAGAATATACAACTATGTACTGGGGGCTTTGGGGAGAAAAAGGAAAAAATAAAATCTTAAAAAAAAAAAAAGCATGGTGGAAAAAAACCTATTTGTAAGATTTATGAGATGATTAAATAGTCGACACTATATGTTTGATATTGTTAAGGAGTTATTTTTAGGTGTGATAATGGTATTTTAGTTGTGTTTAAAGACAAGTTATTATCTTTCAGAAATTCACACTGAAATATTTACAATTGAAATCATATGATATCTGGGATTTGCTTCAAAACAGTTGGGGGAAGGGGATGGATGGAGGTGTGGATAGGGCAAAATTGGCCTTGGGGTTATGGTAGCTGGCACTGGATAGATAGCTGGGAATTTATTATACCATTGTATCTACTTTTGAGTATAATTGAAATTCTCCATAGTAAAACATTAAAAATATCAATAAATTGGCAATTGTAAGGGAGGAAGAAAATTCATCTACCTTCTCTAGGTCCTTCTGGCTGGGCTACAAATTAAATTCACATGAGACAGAATAACAGGAGAAAATCAAACAAAGCTGTATAACATGTATACATCGGAGAAACCCAGGAAAATTGGGTAACTCGCCAAAATGGCCGAGCTGCCTTCTTAAATACCATCTTCAGCTAAAGACAAAGGGGGCTGTTGGGGATAGTGGTTTGGGACTTCAAAGGGAAAGAAGGCAATTTACATGGAGATGGAAAAGCAAAGTTTTGGTAGACAGAACTTTGATAAGAGTGGGCTTAGCAAGGATCCTCCCAGTCTACTGATACCCACATTTATCTATGGTGATGGCCTGTCCTGGGGACAGGTGTTTTATCTTACATTCTTTCAGGTAGTTAGGGGGAAGGTCAAAGTTTCTTTGAGAGTCTTTTGTTCTTAAAAATAATCAAGCCAAAGAGAGACATTTTGGGGTGGCCAATTCTGATCCCCCACACTACAATGTCTTTAGTAACAGCTATGTAAATGAATACAGACTATTATTAAACACCATTATTTTATGGACTACTAAAACAATTCTCTTTACCCTCCTCAACCCAAGCCAAGCTCACTTTGGACTTCATTTTGTACTGCAGGCTCATACTAAAGTTTTTAAAGCAGCCAGACAGCAGCCCTGACAAGTCTGGCTCAGTCTAAAGTGAGCCTTGATTTGTTGGACCACTGAGAAGCTGGACCTTAATTCTATTCTAAATCAAAGAGGATCTTAGACTAAAGGTCATGGCTTCCTAGAGAGGAGACCATGGGATAAGCTCTAATGACCCGATTCCTGAGATAGAATCAAGATCAATTAAAGAATAAGTGAACAAACATTTCACACACCATTATCGATGCCTGAAATGTCTCAGGTTTTTTAAGTTAGCACAGTGGCAAGTTGGAGTATGACAAAGAATAAGACATTGACCGACTCTGATGTTCACATTCCACTTAGCTTTTGGACTTAAGACTTCTCTTATAGATGCCCCAGCCCTAACTGTCTTCCCTTTTCCACCCACCTGACCCTAACCTGGGCACGTGTGGAAAGCCACTTCCCTTCTGGTTCCAAGGAAGCTGAGTATCGCTTTCCTATCTAATGTCTTTCTGAATTCTTGCTCTGAACACACTGCCCACACAGACTCAGGATGCTGCCATCCTGTCAGGCTTCCATCACTGCCCTCTTCTGATGTAATGTTCCTTCTCCCTACCCACAAACACACAAGATTGGACCTCCGTGCACCCTGATGTCAGTCTGAAATAAGCCATGGCCCTTTGCAGATTTTAAGTTAAATTATTTCCCCTTGGAAACCCCAAGATAAGCCCAGATCGCTTCCTAATCTCCCACATAACCAATTTCATCCATTCAACAAATTACTGAGTGCTTAATATATGCCAGACTCAGAGATAGGCAGTACTGATAGAAAGGAAAGCAAAAAAAGACCACAGTCCTTGCCTTCACTGAGTTTGCAGACTAGTGGGTTTTAAGGATCCAAGACTGTAATTTGTATTGAGTCTTTACTGAAGGTAGAAAGATAAAGAAAGAGGAGCAGTACACAGAAAATAAGTTACAACTTCTGCACCAGCCCAGGCTGGCTCCCTGTCTCAGTCTTTCTTGGACTAATTCTATTTGTCTTGGGTCAGTGTATTCCCCACCCCTGGAGCTGTTCTGGGCTGCTACGTGACTCAGAACCCAGCACAGACTAACACCAAGGACCCAGAGAGAGAATATGTTTCTAACAAGCTCATTAATATCTATTTCCCTAAATCCTCATTTCTTGCCGGGATTAATCTCTTCCCAGGAAACTTAGAAAACATAGAATTTCAAGACAGGTAGAATGGTCAAAACTTTAAAAGTTAAAAGAAAAGAAAAGAGTGTGGAGGCAAGTTTCTTTTATAAAAAAGAATTTGCTAACAATTTTTGCTGTGCAAAATGAGAGAGGTCACCTTGTGAAGTTGTCCTTGGAAATGTAAACAGGTAGGATGACTATTGTCAAGGATGTGAAAACTTCTAAGAGAAGTTTCCAGTGGTGGGAGTTTAAACTTAGATAACCAAAAATACCATTTAATTGCTAACATTTGGTTCTTTGAACAATGAAAACAGGAATGTTAAAGGCACTGTAATATCTGGAAAGGAGAGGAATATCAGGGCAGAGATGTTTTCCCTGTGCTCCTAAAATCATGTAACATACCTTCCGCTTATATGTTAGATGGGTGTAGATAAAAGTTAGGCATCAGGATTATTGTATGTGTCAGTAGATGGGGCACCGGCCCTAGATTGTGGGAGCAGTGGTGAAACCATTTGCCACGGATCCTATATTCTCAGAAGAGACTGGAGCAGATTCTTCATTAAGAGCAATTTCCACCGCAGCTCCCAAAGTGTTGGCATCCAATGGGAGGCCCAAAGGCATCTAGGATAGTTTGGGTTATCCCTTAGGCCAGTCTCAAGGAGACCATACTGGCTATGTTGCCAAATCATAGAGTTTGGCACACCAGATGTGATGTACTGTCACCACTTAGGTTTGGATCCTCCTGAAACACCACCACCACCGCCGCCATGACCACCACCACCATCAATTGCTGTATTAGATTATGCTGGGTAATGAACAACTGCAAAATCTGAGTGGCTTATGACAACAAGATTTAGTTCTCACTTTACACTATGTGCCCACTATGGACTGGGTGAAGTTCTGCTCAAGTCTCCTATCTCTGGAGTCTGTGCTGATGGAATACATCTCTGAAAGATTGCCTGTCACCATGATTGAGGGAAAGAGAGAATATGAAAATTGTTTACTGGCTCTTAGAATTTCTTCTTGAAATAGGGTGTTGGGCTTCTGGGTTGTGATTAAGATGGCATTTTGGTTATGTTAGGTCTGTGATCCAGCAATAACTGGATTCAGCCTCTCATGAGCAATCTTTACCAGATCCTGAAAAAAATGCATGAAGAAAATAGTAAGAAAATATACCATGTTTCCACTGATGTGTGTGTGTCCCCCAGTGAAGAATCCAGTGAGCTAGATAGGACCCCACCGGGAACTCCTTTGTATAAGCTGTGTTGCCTGAGCAGCTTGAGACTAAAAGGGGTTAAATGCCTGCTTTGCTTACTTTCACTCCACAGCACTGATCTGAGTCTTATTCCTATTACTCCATATATCTGCCAACAAGAGGCTGAAGAGAGCACAAGATACACGGGAAGGAACTGGTGGTTTGTCGCAAAACCACATGGAGAGCTGGTGTAGGCTGCATGTCCAAGCCATATGGGGAAAGAAGCCAGAGAACCCGAAGAGAGAAACAGGGAGCAGGAGCCGGCCAGTGGAAAGCATGCATGTTGGGAGACGGTCCGGCTCTCAGAAAGGACAGGCCAAGACCACAGCTTAGCTTCTCTAGGGTAGGAGAGGAAGAGAGATGGGAGGGACTCTAAACACTCCCTTTTTAACAACTTCAAAATCTCCAGCCAAGCAGGGTGGCCCATAAAACTGTATTTTCGTAAAGCATAGCATCCATTCCTAGGCAGACATTCAGTACTGAAAAGAAAGTCATGAGGGAATGGGGTTTCCCCACCGTGGACCTCCTTCTGGGCAGGGTCGGATAAAGGGGGAGAGTGAGCAGGCTCTGATATAGAGATTCTTTCCCCTTACACCTTATTAGCTGGCAAGAGTGACCCGAAATTGAAGCATGTGGATGCACGGAGGGTATCAGGTAATAATCTGTTCTTATTTCTCAGTAGGAAGGTGCGTCACTTTAATGCTTAGACTTTAAAAAGTTCCTTGTAGGTTGTTGTTGATGCTGATTCATTATAATTTTATTCTGTATATTTCAAGCACCTACAGGTATTTTTATTTTTTCTTAACAGCAGGTGAGACGTGGTCTATTTTTTTGCCTGACACATAGAGTGTGGCCTGACACATAGAGTGTGGCTGGGGCCTGTGACTAGGTGCGAATGTCCTCTCTAGCTTCTAATTTGGGTCTCTAGCCGCTTCTTCTCCAGCAAGAATTCTTAACAAGAAAAAGAAACCAAAATAATGTAGTTCCAATGAGTAGGTTATTTTTTGTCAGTTTTTGCAGACAGTGGTTTGTCAACGCCAGGCGCCTCTGTGTTTTCTTAATAATAGAAGTAGATTTAGACTTTCAGACACGAAATTGGTTCACAAAGTCGTGGTATGTGAGTTTATTTCTGAGGGTAAGAGAAGTGATACTCTTCGAAGTTGCTAGAATAGTTGGAGAGGGGATGCAAATTACCTGATGTGGATCTTGAGAAGCAGTGACAAGGGTGCGATCCTGTAACACTAGCAGGCGGTTCAGCACAAGGCCGCGTTTCACATCAGGAGCTGTGGCCAACTCTTTGCTTTCTCCCCTTCTCTTCTCTCTCCCCTTTGCTCCTGCACCTCGTCAGCTCTGCGGTGGGCTGGTGGCGGTTCAATGAGTAGGCTCTGGAGCCCAACTTCACAAGTGCAGATTCTTGCTCCACCATAGACGCCCGCATGACCTTGGCGAGTCACTCACTTTCAGTAGGCCTCAGTTTTCTTATTGGGTAGTGAGTATAATTTTTTCTTACTTCCTTGGGGGAGGACTAAGTGAGGTAATTAATGTAAAGTGCTTAACAAAATGCCAGGAGCATTGCAGGTGCCCATAAAGGTCTGTGCTCTCTGTGAGTCCAACATTACTCTGGGGGGTCAACTTTCCCAAGGCGGCTTGGTCTTTAAGCAATTTGGGTGCACTGTGAGATCATCTGATTTGCTTTTTGGTTCAGGAAATATACTTAACAATATCTGTTACTTCTAAGATGAAGGCACCTGAAAACTGCAATGTAAAAGGGAATGTTATCTATGAGGGGGTCAGAGTGAGTTATTCTTTGCCCAGTTGATCTTAACCCCTTTTACTGGATCAATGTATTTGCACAAAAAGCTCTCTCTGTAGTCTCCACATATTCTAGGCAGCTGCTCAGGATCCTCTTCTTTCTTGTATTTCCCTCTCCCCGTCCATTTGTTCCCAGATGGTAGTTTGAGCTCCCATTTGCCTGGTCCTGGATTCTAGGATTTGAGTCCACTTTGAAATTTGCTTCTGGCAGCTTCAGATTTGATAATCTTCAGAACAGTCTTCCTGCCATTTTGGGCCTTAGCATGCCCACTCATGTCCCAGCTCTTCTCATCCTTTTGGTTATGAGATGCCCCTACTGATGGCAGGAGTAGACTAGGTAGCCCTGAGCCAGAGCTGCTGGGACACTGTCCTGGGACACTGGCCTTTAGTTCACCCAGCCTTGCTGTACACAGCAATGTCTGGGGTGTGTAACCCTAGTGGGCAGGCAGGTTCATGGTCAGAGTCTCCAGAACTGGGGGTGGGGTCAGGAGGATATACCAAAACCCCCTACAATGGCAAAAAGGGAGCTCCCCGAGGGACACGACAGATCGTACCCTGAGCAGGCACTTAGCTATCATCAACCAGGTGGGTGCCTCTGTTGGGCAGGGATGTGTGCCCCTCACTTTGGTTGTGCCACTGTCTTTCCTGCCCTGTGTAGCTGTCAGTGTGTAAAGTAAACTTTGTGGGGGACCTACATTTGAGGACCTTGTGTCCTTTGCACATGCCTGTTTTTGTCAGTCACAGTCACTGTTGTGACCACCATACCTGGTTCCAGCCCCTGGTCCACATAGCTCAAGCCATGACTGGGAGAGCCCTTGAGACCCTGAGGGGGAGCCAAGAAGGCAGACGTTCCTCCCCAGGGAGTGCTCTGCGTCCTTCTCTCTCTACAAAACCAACGAACCAACCAAACAGTTTTGAGGTTTTGAGGACCTAGAGAATTTAGCTAGGAGCTTTTTGAGGTCAGAGACTCTATCTCACTCATTTTTTCCCCCCAGTGCCTAGCACGATATCTGGTACATAGTAGTGTTGGAATTTTAGGAGCTAAATAACTGACATTCTTGCTTCCCGTCTTAAGTTGGGAACCAATTAAGAGCTAGACAGAGGAGTCAGACAGCTGGAAATCACAGGCTGCTGCCAGCCGTAAGGTGCCTCTGTTCACATTAGAAAAAGGCACCTTCTTTTTCGTCCTTTGGGCCTATGAATTAGAAGAAAACACCCACTCCTGGAACATGATTGTAAAGAGGGACTGCCTCTGGGTGGACAAGGTAGAAGAAAGGGGCCGGGAGCTGGCTTGGTGTGCAGAAGCTGGGCCGATCCAGTCCCTGTTTGTCCCCAGGGCCACTGCCTTTGTGTGGGTGGCTCTGGAGATCAAAGCAGGAGGATTTTTTTTTTAATATTAAAAGTTGAATTAGAATGTGTTGCATAGATATGCCACCACAATGGGCGTCGTAATTGTCTGTCATTCATTGAACTTACTCTTCAAAATAGTAGGCTTCTAGTTGCAGGAATAGAACCTGGTCATCTGTGCTAATCACATAGTAGAGAATCAACTAGGATGTGCCCTCCCGACACTGGCAGATATGGAACACTGAGGCTCTGAAGAACCTCTGCCAAGTTTGCTCAGTTCTTTCTCCCAAGGTCCACAACAATATCCTTCCTTTCTTTCCTGTGGGAGGAATAGGGGAGGAGGTGGGGAGGGAGGCCGTGGGTACTACTGTTGCAGAAGTTCTTACTCACAGCGTCCTGAGACCAGGAGAAAGGAGGTTCTCAGTGACACAGTACTCAGTTAGTGTTTCCTGAATGAGGGGATACATTTCAAGAAGAGGCAGAAATGCTGTTTATTATATAACTGTGGTTAGGAAAGAACAACGGTAGAACAGTCAGGAGGTAAGTTTGGTGGGTTAAATGAATCTTTTGTGACTTGCTAGTATATCGGGAGTGTGTACACCATACGTGGCTTGCGTTTTGGAGGGTTTTGTTAAACCTTGACATAGGAGGTGGAGGGGTTGCCTTCTGATACAGAAACAGAGAAAGGGCTGTTTGAAGGGCTTAACTGTTCAGAGAGTGAGTTGGGAAGCAGGCAAGATATGTTGATTCTAGCAGAGAAGGATTAATCAACTCATTTGGAAGCCATTCAAATTTGATTAGAGGGAGAGGAGATAAGAAGTTAGAACAATGATTTCTTAACTTGGGTATATTTGAACAGACTTATCTCTAGTGGATAGAATGGTGTTTAACCTTTATTCCTTGGAAGGAGAAGAAAGAGATAAGCCCATGAATTTTCAAGTTGCTGCTTCAGAAGGAGAAATCCTTTCCTTTTTGGTATCAGTCAGAATGTTGCACAAGAGAATAATGGAAGAAGTGAGAAAGGTTATTTTTGGGTCTTTTTTGGAGACTCTGTGTGTGTGTGTTGTCATTTATTACACTCTAATTACATTAATTAGAACTAATTATTTCATAGTCATAAATGAATTAAATCATGTTAGTTTATCAGCTTAGTCAAGGAATTTGAGGTCCTAAAACACAGGAAACAAATGAGTTTTCATGGTGGAGAAAAAGTTAGCTGTTGGGTTGGTAGTGGATGACAATGGGGTAAAGATGAGTAACCAGGAGGCAGGGTAAGAGCAGTACCTACTTGGAGATATTTGAGTCTATATCAGTTGTCTATTACTGCATGAACAACTACTCCAAGACTTAGTGGCTTGAAACAACAGTCATTATCTAGCTCATGGTTAAGGTATGGGATCAGCTTGCTGGTTTTCCTGTTGGTCTTAGCTGGGCCTATTCGTGAGTCTGTGGTCACCTGCTGCTTCTAGATAAGTTGGTGGGTCAGCTCGGGGGTTGCCTGCTTCCAGATGGTCTCCCTCACACGAGTGGTAGTTGACTGGCTGTTAGCTGGGGTACCTTGGTTTGCCTCCAGTGGCCTCTTAGCCTGTAGCAGGTTACAAAGGCCTATAAAATGTTGGTTTCAGGTTTCCAGGTGCAGCAAGGCACCAAGTACAACAACTTTCAAACCTCTGCTGTACATCATGTTTGCTAATGTTCCACTTGACAGGTCACTTGGCCAAACTCAATTCAAAGGGTTGAGTTTGAATAGAATCTCTTTCTTGATGGGAGGGTCTACACTGCCACAGGGAGGGGAAGAATTTGCTGCCATTTTTCCTATCTGCTCCAGGATTCTAGGCTACAGTGAAGGCTGCAGGGTGGAGGAGAAAGGAAGAGAGAGGTGTGGAGGGGGGAGGTTGGGCAGTAGAGATAATCTTTGTTCACTTCACAGCTTCTCCTGGGACCACCCCTATCTTGGGCTAAGCACCACTGTGTGGTAAAAAGAAATCTCGCAGACTCAGAAACTAAAGTTAACACCAGAAATTACTAGGAAAGGGAAAACTAAGAGAGGACAGGAGTGTCTGATTAGAGGATACGTATTGCAAAAATATTTTAAAATGTTGCACAAAGCTCAGCATTAGATGTTATTTCTACTCAGGTCAGTAATGTAGACTTGGTGTTACCCTCCCATTATCTGGATAGGAAAACTGGGTTAGGGGGTACTACCCAACTCATAAAATTGTGTGCAAGGAGCTGGAGAAAACCAGGAATCATACTTATTGAAGCTGAAACTAGACATTGATGAAAGGCTATTATTTCCCTTATTGTTGTGGAAAACTGGTAAGAGTAGACATCTTGCAATAGAGTCTTTTTCATCGGTCGTGTCAGGAGAATAAAAGGGCAACGCATGTGGCCAATATTCTTGAACTGTGCGTGCTGGAGCCTTAATGAGATGATTTATGATCTGAGCAGGGCATCATTTCAGACATGGGAGGAGGTCGGGGAGCTGCTTTTCCCTCAGTGAGCTCATCCATCAGGGGACTGAATCATAGCAGCGAGCGGAGCCACTCTCTCCTCACCTGCCCTTATCTTCTCCAGGTAGCCTCAGACCTTGAGGCCTCTGAGTCCTAACTTCCTCTTGATAAAACGAAGACATTATTATCTGTGTCTTAGACTATTGAGCATGCTACCTTAAAATCAAGGCTTGGACTTTCCATCACCCCAAATCCCTCTACTTCTCTTGTCTTTTGTGTTTGTTCATTTGATTTTTGTTTACTTGACTTAATTTTTTTAGAGCAGTTCCAAGTTTACAGCAAAATTGAGGGGAAGGTACAGAGATTTCCCATATAGCCCCTGCCTTTATACATGCACAGCCTCTCCCATTATCAATATCCCCCACCAGAGTGGTACATTTCTTTGATTTTTTTTTTTAAAAGCCTTCTTTTGAAATAATTTCAAACTTATAGAAAGGTTGAAAGAATAATAGAGGGCTCCCATGTACCCTTTATCTAGATTTAATAATTTTTAGTGCTTTGCCACGCTTTTTCATATTCTCTCTCCTTTTTTTTTTTCTTGGTGAGGAAGATTGTCCCTGAGTTAACACCTGTGCCAATCTTCCTCTATTTTTTGTATGTGGGATGCTGCCACAGCATGGCTTGATGAGTGGTGTGTAGGTCTATGCCCGGGATCCAAACTTGCGAACCCCAGGCCACTGAAGCGGAGCCCGTGAACTTAACCACTATGCCACATACATATTTTTATGAACAGTTTGAGAATAGCTTGCAATATTATTCCCTCTGATCTCTTAGTACTTTGTGTATTTTGTAAGAAAAAGGATATTCTCTTACATTACTATAGTACAGTTGTCAAATTCAGGAACTTTAAAATTGAAACAGTACTGTTATCCAGTCTACAGTCCATAATCCAATTTGGCAACTGTTCTAATAATGTCTTTTATAGCATTTTTTTCCCCTCTGTGCAGGATCAGTTGAGGATCCTGTATTGCAATCAGTGTCCTATCTCTGTAGTATCCAAATCTGGAAGATTTCTTCAGCTTTTCTTTATTTTTGATGACATTGATATTTTCAAAGAACACAAGACAGCTGTTTCATAGAATGTTCATCACTTTGGGTTTGTCTGGTACTTCCTGATGATTAGACTCAGATCACGCATGTGTTCCCAGCTGTCCACAGCATCAGTAATTTGTCCTTGTCAGAGCATCACATCTGGTGGAAGACAATGCCCCTCTGCCCCTTACGGGTGACGTTAATTCCATCACCTAATCAAGCGAGGTGCTGTCTGGTTTCTCCATTGTACAGTCACCATTTTCCTCTTTCAATGCTGAGTCATCTCGGGGAGACACTTGGGACTATGCACATATCCTGCTCCTCATCAAACTTTTCCGCCTGGATTTTGCATCCACTGATAGTTCTTGTTTGAATGAATCTTCTTTTTTTTTCTTTAAGGTGTGCACTTTAGTGAACTGGTCTCAAGTCAGTGTACAAGTAAGCCCTGGCTGCCTCCGCACCTCAACTCTCTTCCAGGGAGATCAAAAGCCTTCATACATTTCAAGTTGGGGGACAAAGGGGGGTGGGCCGTAATGGCTGACCATTCAAACTAAAGCAAAAAGAACAAGTATTAAGGCAAAGATTAAAAAAGTTTTGGGTTACATAATTTACACAAAAGCACTGCTGTCCCCGTCCCCTGTGTGGACTAGGGCGGGAACTGGCCCTTCTCCTTCGGGAGAAGGGGGGCGGCTTTGGGGAAGGCAAGGGACTTCCTGTAACAATGCATCTCAGGATATTTGGAATGACTATTAAAAAAAGAACGATGTACAATCAAAGTCCTTGGCCACATCATAGAACTTTGGGGATGCCGCTCCCACGGACTGCTGTCACCTTCGCCATTCCAATTTTTAAATCCTGAGTCAAGCCCCCCCCCCCCAAAAAAACAAATAAAGCCATGCCAATCTCATCCTGTTTTCTGCGCAAGTTAGGTTTTGTCAAGAAAGGTTGTATTGTACTAACAGTCTGCCTAGAAGCATTTTTGGACTCATCGTGCTCCTGCTTGCTGATCCACATCTGCCAGAAGGTGGGCAATGAGGCTAGGATGGAGCCGCCAATCCATACGGAGTACTTGTGCTCATGGGGCACAATGATCTTGATCTTCATGGTGCTGGGAGCCAGGGTGGTGATCTCCTTCTGCATCCTGTCGGCGATGCCTGGGTACATGGTAGTCCCACCCGACAGCACTGTGTTGGCGTACAGGTCCTTACGAATGTCGACGTCGCACTTCACGATGGAGTTCAAGGTAGTTTCATGGATGCTGCTGGATTCCATGCCCAGGAAGGAAGGCTGGAAGAGGGCCTCAGGGACGCGCAACCGCTCCTTGCCCATGGTGATGACCTGACCGTCAGGCAGCTCGTAGCTCTTCTCCAGGGAAGAGCTGGCGGCCGCGGTGGCCATCTTCTGCTCGAAGTCCAGGGCGCCGTAGCAGAGCTTCTCCTTGATGTCACGCACGATTTCCCGCTCGGCGTCGCTGTGAAGCTGTAGCCGCTCTCCGTGAGGATCTTCATGAGGACCAGCCAGCCAGGTCCAGACGCAGGATGGCGTGGGGGAGGGCGTACCCCTTGTAGATGGGCACAGTGTGAGTGACCCTGTCACCAGAGTCCATCACGATGCCAGTGGTATGGCCAGGCGCGTACAGAGATAGCACGACCTGGATAGCCACGTACATAGCTGGTGTGTTGAAGGTCTCGAACACGATCTGGGCCATCTTCTCACGGTTGGCCTTGGGATTGAGGAGGGCCTCGGTCAGCAGCACGGGGTGCTCCTCGGGGCCGCGCACAGCTTGTTGTAGAAGGTGTGGTGCCAGATCTCCTCCATGTCGTCCCAGTTGGTGATGATGCCGTTCTCGATGGGGTACTTCAGGGTCAGGCTGCCTCTCTTGCTCTGGACCTCATCGCCCACGTAGAAGTCTTTCTGCCCCATGCCCACCATCACGGCCTGCTGCCGGGGACATCTCACGATGGAAGGGAAGACGGTGCCGGGGGCGTTGTCACCAGCAAAGCCGGCCTTGCACATGCCGGAGCCGCTGTCGACCACGAGCGCAGCGATGTCGTCATCCACGGTGAGCTGGTGGCGGTATAGACGGGTGGTGGCGGCGGAGCGGCCAGGGCGATGGGTTTCTGCTCGCGGGGCACGCACGGTGTCAGCAGTCTGGATGAATCTTTATTATGATAGCTGCAGGGTTTTCTGTGCCTACTTCATTCCATAATTTATCTTTCTATTCCACAGTTGGAACCTGGCTCCCAACAACATCATCACGTTATTCGTTTCCTCAGTCCTACAATACCCATAAAATAGTTTCAGAATAGCTAAACCAATAACACAGTGAAGAACACACCCACCAGAAAGAGTTCAAGATTTGTTTGCAGGTCTTTTATTCCCTAGATTGTGGGTATAATGTCAAAAAGCTGTGCTCAAAAGTTATTTGGATTGGTTCTCTTTTTTCCCCCTTCCGTGTGATATTTATCCTTCCCTCCCAACATGGTTATTGATTTAAAATACAGTTGTGTTCATTTGTTTCTGCATCGATGAAGTTTTGGGGTCTTTCCCTCTCCTCTACGCCATCCTCTCAAATCTAAAGTCTATAGCCTACTGCACAGTCATGTGCCGCATAATGATATTTCTGTCAATGACAGACTGCATATATGACAGTGGTCTCGTAAGTTAGTACCATATGGCCTAGCTGTGTAGTAGGCTCTACCATCTAGGTTTGTGTAAGTACACTCCATGATGTTTGCACAATGACGAAATCGCCTAATGACACATTTCTCAGAACGTATCCCCGTCGTTGAGCAATGCATGACAGTGTTAGCCTCTTAGGGCTAGCCATAACAGAGCACCATGGACCAGGGGGCTTGAACGAAAGAAATTTATTTTCTCACCATTCTGGAGGCTGGGAGTCCAAGATCAAGGTGCTGGCAGGGTTGGTTTCCAGTGAGGCCTCTCTCCTTGGCTTGCAGATGGCCGCCTTCTTGCTGTGTCCTCACATGGCCTTTTCTCTGTGCTCACACACCCCTGGTGTCTCCTCCTCTTCTTATAAGGACACTGGTTCTACTGGATTAGGGCCTCACCCTTTGACTTCATTTGAGCTTAATTATATCCCTACAGTCCTTTCTCCAAGTGATATTGAGGGTCAGAGCTTCAACATACGAATTTTGGGTGGGACGCGATTCAATCTACAGGACCCACTGTCCTTCAGCTGCCCCGTGAAGCTCTTGAAGCTGCTTTTGAAACTCGCTGAGGCTGCTGACTCCTTTTGGTCTGATTCCTTCCCTGTTCACCTGTTTACTTGTTTCCTTATGCATTCTTTTGCACATTTATCCAATCATTCTTCACTTTACTTATTCAAAAACTATTTATTCAAATACCTACTAAGCATAAGGCACTTTGCTAGTCATAGGAGATATAATGGTGAGGAGGAAAACAAAAAAGATATGTCCCAAGAGTTTATAGTCAATTGCGGGAGCCTGACATTGATGGAGAGTCCTCCAAATAACAATTGTATTTTTAATTTCTTAAATGTGTAATACAATGCAGTCATGCTCCAAAGAATATAAGAAAGTGTAAGAGGGAGGAATTGACCTATTTGGTGCGATTAGGGAAGGCATCTCCAGTAAAGTGATATTCATGCTGGATTCCAGTGGAAGGCTAAGTGTTAACTGGAGGAAGAGGAATAAAGAACAAGAAGGGGAGATGGTATCATAGGGAAATGATGTTTTCTGGAAAGGAGTGAAATGTCCTAAGGACTATCATTTTAATAATCTGCACCAATACCACCAAATCCTTTGCCAGCCGTCCTGTATTGTCCACTTTGCCCATCTGCAACAGGGTATTGGTCCAATCACCTATAGGACAATGTGGCTGTAAGTCACACCTCTATGTGGAATAGTTCCACTGCAGATTCATCATCTCCAGTAACAGTAGCCTGCTTGCTAATGTTTCTGTGTTTCTGGGCAATTCTTTTTCTATTGCTGCTGCTCAAAAGCTGTTTCTAACCTGGCCCATTTTTCTTGAGCAACCTCACCCGTTGCTGCCTTCTATGAATGAATTTTCCTAACACATAGCACATAGAAGCTATTATGTGAGAATATCCTAAACAGTAATTGTCCCATATGCTGGTAAGTTTGGTGCTCTCTCTCCAGCCCCCTGCCCCTCCCCAACTCAGAACCAAACATATCTGTATCTTCTTTCATACTTCTCTTATCTCTGTTGAAGAGCTGTTTTTTTTTGTTGTTTCTGATGTAATCCGCACTGTGAATGCCTCTATAGCGCAGGTTGACAAAGTCAATGGCTTGCACATAGTCAGAATCTGAAATAGAGAGAAGAAATGCTGGCTTGAGAAGCTAGAAGGGAATCCATGATGGTTGCTAAATCTATGAGGAGGGGCTGGCTTGGGGGAATTGTATTATAAATATAAGAAATTAAAGAGACAGAAATAAAAATGAGATAATCATGCTGGTGAATTTCTGAGATAAGGTTGTTGTATATGGCTTGCCTTTGCGTATCTTATTCTATATTGGCTACCTGTTATTGTTAATAAACCACCACAAAATTTAGTGACTTGAGATAACAATCATTTATTATTCCTCATGAGGCTATGAGTGATTGAGCGTGGCTGATCTTGGCTGAGCTTGCTCAAGTGTTGGTCGTCAGCTTTTGGGCTGCCTGAGGGCTGGTTGGTCTAGGATGGCCTTGGCTGGGGAAACTCAACTTGACTCCACGAGGAGTCTTTCACATTCTTCTAGTTTGCTAAACTGGGAATGTTCCTGTGGTGGTGGGAAGGGTCCAAGAGGGAAAGCTGAAACATGAAAGCACTTTTTCAAGCCTTTACTTGCATCAGATTTCCTAATGTCCCAATGGCGAAAGCAAGTAATGTGACCAGGCCAAGAATCAGTTTAGCATGGGGGCCCTACCAGAGGGCATGGATACAAGGAGGCATAAAAAATTGGAGTCATCAGTGTAATCTATCTACCATGTTCTCTGTAGTGTGATGTTTGTGTTCCTATCATTCCCTTGAACCTGCTCTCAATTCCCAAGTCCAGAGGACTATTTTTTGGTCTTACACTCCCTGACCTCTTCATAACACTTGACACTATTGGCCATTCCACTTCTTTGTTTAAGATTCTTCCTCCTTTAATTTTCCTTTTTTGAGGAAGATTAGCCCTGAGCTAACATCTGCCACCAATCCTCCTTTTTTGCTGAGGAAGATTGGCCCTGAGCTAATGTCTGTGACTATCTTCCTCTGTGGGACACCTACCACAGCATGGCTTGATAAGCGGCGCGTACCTTGGAGCCCGGGATCCCAAATGGTGAACCCCCAGGCTCTGGAAGTGGAGCGTGTGAACTTAATCGCTATGCTACCAGCTGGCCCCTTCCTCCTTTGATTTTGACAAGAGTATTCTCTCTTGGTTTTCTTCCTACATTTCTTACAGCACATTCTCCTACTTCCTCATGGATTCCTTTCCTTCTTCTTGCTGCTTTAACGTTGGGTTTCCCAGCTGTGTGGGTTTTGGAGTCCCTAAACAGCACTCCCTTCTTCCTCTCATACGTTTGAAGTCAATTGAAGAATAAAACACGTAGAGATAAAGACCCAATTTCATCACTGATAAAACTAATTATAAAATGTGGCTTTGAATGGATATTTACAATGAGCTACCAGATACTTAGTCATAGAATTAAACGTCCTCTCCTAGTCACAGCTGGAGACATTGGGGAACAGGGACTGTGAATGCCCTGCAAAGAGGCTGATTAGTCAACGAGAGACAGGAAGGGGCTACACGCTCAGTTTCTTCCCTAAAATTCACCCCGTGGGATGTAATAGGTGGAATTCCTCCCCATACTAACTTAGGCCTGTCAAAAAAAGTTTCTTTCCTAGTTCCAGGGTTCCATCATTGATCCTCTTCTAATTTCATTCTAGTCTCTCTAGCAATGCCATCTATATATGCAGTGATTTTAGCTACCGATGTAAATTCTTTTTTTGTTTAGCACAGACTTCTCTACAAAGGTCTAGACCAATATTTCCTACTGGATATCTCTTTAAGATGTTGAACAGAGTCTGTGAATTTAATATATCTGAAATTGAAATTATCCTTTATTTATTCATTCCGTCAATAAAAATTATCCAAGACATTTCCAGTTCAGCCTTTTCTATTCTGCTCCTTATCGCAGGGCTATGATCTGTCCAGTGACCCAGCCATAAACCAGAAAGTTTTCCTGAGCTCTCTCCCTTCCTTCTCAACATCCAATCTCCCACCCAGTCTTGTTCATTCAACCTTGGCCACATCTCTTAACTGACTTCTTTTACTCCACGTAACCACTTATTTAATTCAGACTCTTGACATCTTTCTCTTAGATTTCTACAGAAGCCTCTTAAATATTCTACCCCTGCCGCCTGCCTTATCTCTTTCTGATTTATCCTGTATACAGACTGTCTCTGGTGCGCTGTACCCTGCGTGATGAGAAAGAGTAGGGGCTTTGGAGCAGAACCAGCTCTGCCATTTGGTTATACATCTTTCTGCAAGTGACTTAATTTCTCTAAGTTTCAGGGTTTTTAAAAATCTATAAAATGAAAATAATAATACCCACCTTATCTGGTTCTTATAAAGATTCAAGTGGGTGTATAAAACGTGCTCAAGTGTAGTGCCTCGTCTGGCATCGTACTCATAATGGTTAGCTTTCAATATGGGCCAGGGGTTATGCTACCAGCTTTATAGGCACTGCTTCACTTATCTTTGGGGGGACTTTGTTATCCCCATCTTCCAGATGGTGAAATGAGGCACAACTTGCACGGAGTCCCACAGAAAGTAAAGTAGCAGGGAATTCAAGCCCAGTCAGTTAGTCTCCAAAACACCTGCTCTTAACCACACAACCACAACTCTTAGGAGAGAGAGGGTGGCAAGTGAGAACACTGTGAAACTTAGCCTCTCTTCTGAGCTGCTACATGCACTTGGGCACGTTTCTTAAAGTTTTTGAGCATCAGTTATCTTATCTGTAAAATGAGGATGTAATGCCTACTTATAACATGGTATAGAGAGTTAAATAAGAATATGAAGTGAATGGCGTGCAAGAGCACTCAATAAAGGATGTCTACGATTCTTGTTGTTTCTACATTAAAAATACAGTTCCTTAGCTACTCTGTTTAAAACTCCTGTTGTTCTCCCTCTGCCTCCAGGATAAAGCCCACATCTTTAGTACCAAACCTTCCATTAATGCCTCCTTCCCTCGTCTTCCACCCAGAGCTTTAATAATAATCACTTGCAGTCCTTCCAAAGGTGCGTTGCTCTCTCTTAACTCTGCTTTTGTAAGGCTGCTTTCTTGGCCCGGAAAAAGAAAGCTCCCACCCTAACATTTTGTCTTCCGGTTAACTCTCATTCCTTAATGCTTGAAGCTCACCCATCCCCTCCCTTTTTTTTTTTTTTTTGAGGA
This sequence comes from Equus quagga, assembly GCF_021613505.1. Lineage (NCBI taxonomy): Eukaryota > Metazoa > Chordata > Mammalia > Perissodactyla > Equidae > Equus > Equus quagga. The sequence continues at coordinate 87,225,556 of NC_060269.1, forward strand.
AGATTGGCCCTCAGCTAACTACTGCCAGTCCTCCTCTTTTTGCTGAGGAAGCCTGGCTCTGAGCTAACATCCGTGCCCATCTTCCTCTAGTTTATCTGGCTCTGAGCTAACATCCGTGCCCATCTTCCTCTAGTTTATACGTGGGACGCCTACCACAGCATGGCTGCCAAGCAGTGCCATGTCCGCACCCGGGATCCGGGCCAGCGAACCCCGGGCCGCTGAGAAGCGGAACGTGCGAGCTTAACCGCTGCGCCACCGGGCTGGTCCCACATCGCCTCCCTTTTGTTACAAAGCCATATTTGGTGAACATTCTCAACTCCCCAATCATAGTTGAGTGTTCTTTCTCAGATGCCTTTGTAAGCGTGCATAGCTCCATCGAATCTCATCTCACAGTTGTTTACTGGCCGCTTTTCCTCACTAGACTGTGAGCTATCAGAGGAGCGAAGATTGAGTCTTTCATTTCGATAGTCCAGGCCTTGGCACAGTGTAGCCTGATGTGTGCAGATAAGATGCAGAAACCAGAGGTATAGAGCTTGGCAGGCGTTTAATAATAAATAGTTTCCAACATTTTAATAAATTTTGTGTAATATAATATTTATTGTACACCACATTCTATTTTAAAAATATCTATTTGATTCTTTATAATACTAGGGTGATGTTTGTGGCTCAGCCTTCTTTGCATTTCCGTTTGTTGCCTTGTGCACATTTCCGAATTTCAGCAACATGCATCATGAAGTCTCTCTGCTAGGGTTTATTCTGTGTTCTTACTTCTCAGCTGAAGTAATTATAAAGTGATTCTGCAAACTGCTTAGTTTCCTCCTTGTCCAGACACAGCGAAAGCCTCCAGTTATTTGGGTATTTTTTAAAGCACACTAGTGCTAACCAACTGTAATGTCTTTTGTTAAGTTGTTAACCGACCTAAAATATGGGCATTTCCATTAAATCAAACTGAAAAGAATCAGCAAGGATTATGCAAAAATGGCAGGAAGAAATAAACACGACAAGTAACACAAAGAAGGCTGGAATTCCTCCTAGAAAGGGACAGTTTGCTAATCTGTCTTCTCTTTTGACAGAGATTTGGTGCTGGGAGCCCCTGCTGGGGAGAGGGTAGTGGAGAAAGGGAGGAAAGACGGGGGCACAATTTAAATGTTTTGACAGCTTGGTCAAAGAGAGTGAACTGCCGCCGGCATTTGCACATTTTAACCCCTGCTGTAACAGCTAGCATTCTATCTTGTATCTCTAAATCCAAGAATCAGCTCTTTGGAAAGCGGACTGTCTCCTGCCTGCCACAAAAAATGTGAAAAATATCAGGTGAACAAGAAATTGAATGTACTCAAATCTCTGTTAGGTGGCAGTCATTAATTTTATTGTAATTTTCTTACTTTCATTTTTAGTAGGCTGTTATCCCAGACGTAACGAAGAGTACTAGAGCACTGTGCCTTATTTTCTTAGGCCCCATGTGTAAAATTTCAACAACACATTCTGGCAGGATGAGAGGATTTAATGGTGAGGAACCAAAAAGTCCGCCACAATTTTATTGGCTGAGTTGGACCCGAGTAGATGCTTCAAGTCATTTTTTTTTTTTTTGTCAAAAGAATGCTTGTTGGAATAGCAAGTCAATCAACAATAAGTTTCTCATTGTTGGAACAAGGAGTGGTCTTTTAGGATGGCAGAAACATTCTCTTTGTCTCTCCTTCTCCTTTTGCCTCCCTCCCTCTCTCTCTTTCTCTCTCATATCACGGCACACACCTAGAAACGAGGGTAAGAAGAGCAAAGGCAAGGAGGAGTGTGGTATTCAGGACATTGACTCGACATAGCATTTCATTCTACAAGCAGGATTGATGTTGTTGGACTGACTATTGTTTGAAATGAAGTCGTGTATCTTTAAGCTTTGGGGAGCGTTATAAAATTTCAGCTCACAATTCACAATCACCTACCGCTGTGTTAGGCACAGGGGAGAATTTAAGAGCGACAAAACAATGTCCACCTGACCTATATCCCTATAAATGAACTAGGCAGGGGTATACAATTCAGCAAACAAAATGTCTATTTTATAATTTATTAAGCTAGTCAGAGTTTTTGTCACTAAACGACGCCAGCATTAAATTATTTAAAATCAATCCTCTCCTTAAAATATTCCACTTAATTGTATTGTGAAATAAATTCTAAATTTTGGGAAAAGTTTGATTTCTAACTAACTGCAGTATTTTTCCCTTCTCTTTCATTACTGTTTTCCTTTCCTGTGGCTTTTCATTTAGATTACTGAAATTCCATGATTTACTTCCACTTGATTTTCAAGTAGGAAAGGGAAATACCTCAAAGTGCCGAGAACATGGAGAATCAAGCAGTTCAGAGTCGAACAGAAAGTACTTATTGCTTTGCTAGTCAGATTAGTGGTTTTCAGCAGATGGCTTCATGGGGTTAATTTGAATTTCTTTCCTTCTTAATACTGTAAGACAACCACGTACTTAAGCACCTGTTTCTAGCTGTACATACTTGCCTTTAAATCACTCTTTCCATTGTAATGGACTAAGTGGTTGCTAAGCCTTGAGAACAAATAAGCCTCCTTAAGCACTTAACTCTCTCCTAGAGAGAGACTTCCTGAAGGGTTCATTATGTGTCACAGCTAGGGCGACACTCCAGCAGTGGGCAAGAACAACACCAAATATTTTTAAAGGACACTAATTAGGGGGTAAGCAAGAGGAGTCGTGGCTGCAAGTTGTAGAAATTGAATTTGAGAGGTGCCCATAATAGTGGTAAAGGTTTTTATTCCTCTTCATTCACAACCTTCATAGTAAAAATTCTTTGGCTTCAAAGCTGTCTCTAATTGAACTCTGGTAGGGATTATGGCGATTGGATTTTAATGCCCATGGCTACAAACTTTATCACCTTTATTTCCAAATGTTTGTTTTCTTCGTCTTGTGCCAGAGTGGGAGTATTTACAGACAAAGATTCCTCAACTGTCAAAATGTGTTCACTTATTTATTTATTCCTTCATTTATATGTCTGGTCAGGCTTCCTTGGAATGCTCACTTTGTGTCAAGTACTATATTAGTCAATACTTTGCCTTCAGCATATTTTTTCGCTTTGTGAACGAAACTGGGGTGTGGTGGGGTGAGGTGGTCAAGGGCGATGATGAAGGAAGAAAAGAATTATTTTCAGGGAACAGCATGATATTTGGTGCAAGAAAATATTCTCAGTGTAATAATGGAAGTTGCTTGATAATGTTTGGATGTATCTATGCTTTTGAAGGACAGCTGCTGAGTCTCTGTTAATAATAACTCCAAATTAAATATTTTGTTTGGGTTTCATTTCATTGTATAATAATAGATAAATTAATTTTTGTTTTTAAAGCAGTATATTAATTCCAACATCATGGATTCAGCCTTGGGGTGTCTCATTTACTGTATACACAAGCTATTTTAACACTGTTTAAGCCCTGCCAGAGACTGCCCTCCAACAATCTTTAGAAGTTTCCATTTTAGCCAGAAAAATAGCTAAATGTAGTCTTAAATTAATTAAACAAGAGGCCATTACACTGAGGTGGCTCTGATGCCATGGTGGCTTACATAAGCAAAGCAAAATCTAAGTCTGCAAATGCCTCAAGGTTATGAAATCAAAATTTAAGGACGACCAATCACAAACAACAGTCAACTAGGCTGGAGCTGCAGCCAATCAAATGCTTTCCTTTCTTCTCTCCTGTATGTGCTCTCCATGAGTCTTTCCCCTGGCTCGGCTCTGCAGAGGACTTCTAACCTTCTGGTTGGGTGCTGCCTCATTTGAATCTATTTTTGCTCAAATAATCTCAAACTTTTTAATATGCCTCAGTTTATCTTTTGACATTTCACTTATAGCTAGTTCATTTATCTCTAACTAATAACAGCTGAGTGTCTATGCTATGCCAAAAGCATTAAAAAATGAAGAGATTGAATTCTTGATAGAAGTTTATACAAGATATACTGTAAAGTTAAAAAAAAGCAAGTTGCTAAATAATATGTAGCACATGATCCCACTTAATAATAAGCACACATATATGCATGGAAACCTATGTAGGAACGAGTTGTTAATTGTTCTTTCTCTGGATGATAGCAAATCACTTCAAATTACCTCACTTCTCTGGGACTTGCCCTTCCCAAACAGAAGATGGATTTCTGCAGTTATTGATATGTTACTAGTCCGTACCACTCCCTGACCTCAGCTGGTAGGCAATGGATAGACCTCAGAACCTAGGAGAGCCAAAGCACTGCTTGGATTGAACCAGTTTAGATTCTCACTAATGAGGATTTGTAACTGGGACACGGAAATGCAGATGAGTTGATAAATTTGCTGGAGCTGGTAGGTGTGGCTGTGTTTGGGTCATGGGTGTGAAGACGAAGAAAAAACTAGGCTGGGAGTGGAGATAGAGAGAGAGTATTTCCTAATCTCTTTCCAATTCTAAGACTCAGCTATGTGAGTCTGACTGTACTTTCTGCTTTTGAGTCCCTTGAGATCTTTCCGATATTTTTTCTTTTTAAATAAAAACCCTTTCTATACTTGATATAGTTTGTGTGAAATTCTTGGCAATTAGGAAAACCTTCACAGTAGTTCGCTCATTTCCTCTTTTTGGAAAATTCAATCCTACTGCTCTAAGGTAACATTTATTAAGGTCGATATGTGGTATCCATTCTAATATGGCTGGTTTTTGACACCCTCTAAATAGAATTACAATATTTCTGGCTTCAACATATTTTAAGACCACTATTTCTAAGCAAAAAAATTTAGAAAGACTTCAGAGTTTTCACAGGTCCTAGACTGAACTTCTAAAGAAACAGCATTTTCATTTCCAAATATAAGTGAATCAGAAATGACTTTCTTTCCCCTGAAAAATGCCAGGGAATATTTTCTCCCTATGTAGTTGTCTGTATAATGCTTTTAAACGTTTCTGAATCCTGCCCTGTGTTTCCAGGCTGCAACTTTATATTTTTTTTCTGTAGTCTGTAATTTTTTTTTTTTTACCTCATTGTGTAAGTAAAATGCCAAACCGCTCCTTGCAGATGGTCACAAATGGATAACCGAATAAACCTGTTAAGCCGTAAGTACTTGAAGATCTCTTAACAAGATCCTTAAATACTATTTGGAATTGTTTTTACTAGTTTAAAAACATGGTGGGAAAATAAATTATAGAAGACATAATATTAATCTACTGAAAAAAGGTATTTAAATGAACTAAAGTGAATGCCTATTACAAAGACAAGTTTGTATACTTCTCAGAGTTCTATTTTTCTAAAAAGGAAATCTCTTTAACTTGGGACATTCATCAGTTTAAATTAGAATTTGATTTATGATGCACTTCAGCCTCCTGTACTGTAACTCAATTTGATATAAACAATAAGTTTATTATCACAATTGGTTTATTTCTGATGAATGTTCCTATGAAATTTTCTCAGTAACTACAACAAAATCCCTAAACCCTTAAAAAGCAAATGATTATAATTTTATTCAAAGGCAAAATTCTTGAGTTACTCTAGGTTCCATATGTTTTATTTATACTTTCAGTTTCTAGAGTTATCCTTCTTGATTCATGTTAGAGCATTACCCAGAAATCACCTGGGTTTGTCTTTGTTAAAAAAAATAACAGTAAAAACAAAGCAGATGCATTATAGTAATTATATAACAATTTCTGATGCAGGCAAAAACCATCTTTCAGGCATTTTAATTAAGCCAGCTGTGGTTCAGCATGTTAACAAATATATTCCATTTGATCTTCACAAAATCTATATTATGGCATACATGATGATAGGAATAATGTGGTAAAATGTTTTATATTTTGAGGGAAGAACCTTTTTCATATAGTCAACATTATTTTAAATTGTAAATGTATTTCTACTTTTCAAATAAACTCAGGAATAACTGTACATATAATTTAAAGAGATGTGAGAGGCCAATTATTTTGAGAAGGGTGTAGATTTTCACCCAACTGTAGATTCGGTTTTCATGGATTTATCTATTTTCGAAAAATAGATTAGTTGAACACTTAATGAAATAAAAATTTTTACTTAGTGATAATTTCTCCATAGTATCAAATTTTTATTGCAATTGTACTATAAGTACTAAATATTTTAATTCTTAATTAGCAATAAAATGTCAATAAATATTTTAGTAAGAATAGAACTTATAATTGGCTTTGTTTGTAACTATAATAGCCACTAATCTTAATTTCTAGATTTTGAATAGCCTGACTTTTTTGCTTTATTTTGGCATTCTTTTATTATTTTTCACCTCACCTTTTAGCTTTCTTCTATGATAACATTTTTCAGAAGTCTCTTCCTATAGGAGGGTCTTCTACATGCAAAGTAATTCCTTTCACTAAAATCCAGTTCTTTCCCTTGATTCTGGATAGTTATGAATCCTTTTGGTTGCAAAGATAGAATAAACAAGGAGGAAGATATATGATGAGGGAAAAGGAGAGAAGCAGAAAAATAGGGGAGATGAAATGGGAAGAGTTGAAGAAATTGATTTAACAGAAGGATGTAGAAGTAAAAACACTTACTTTGGAGAAAATGAATGGATCAAAATGGTTAGGAAATAAATAAATATTAAAATAAAAAGACGGCATAGGATAAAGCAAGTATCCTATTTTACTCATTTTATTTAAAGCAAACGTAATCTCACGAATAAAAAGAAGTTAAATTCTCCTGGAAGACGTTATTGTCAAAATATCTATTCAGACTTGTCATGCTTTAGATAAAAGCATAATCGCGCTCCATGAAAATATTCTGATATTTTCTTTGTAAACATATTTCTCTGGAACAGGAAACTCCAAATGACATCAACTTGGTGTTTCAATTACAAACCAAATTAAAATTATTTTAGAATAAAAATGGGATGCAGCTTCATTTAGAAGCCAGATGTCTTATTAAACATAATTTCCTCTGTTGGCTGCTTCATGTTAAGGGCAGATTCAAAACAAGAGAGCTTCTGTGAAATATAATTATACCCCTCGTGTGGCTTTCACGGTCATGGAGGCTGGAATATGAAAGTAACTGACAAACAAATCTGCAAACCAGTTTTTTTTATTTTTGTCTAAAGGAGTTGCTTAAATCTTAAATCGGCTATCATTTTCTTTTGCTATTCCAGAACGTTGTATTGTCTAGATTATGTTGGATTGATTGATAAATCCATTCAGAGTTTCCTGTTATGGCTTTTAGAAAAAGCTTCTCATTGCCCTATGCAATATTCAGCCATCAAATACTTCTTTGATGTAGAATTTACGTTTTTTACAATTTTTGTAGTCTTATAAAAGCTCTGCAATAGATGCAGTATCATTAAAGACAGAAACAGAAGCTATATCTGGTTGTTGGGAGTTAGAGTTCTTTTAATTTCTTTGTGCACATTCTGGTGAAAGAATAACTTTTCTTGCTTATTGATTGTTTTGATTTTGCTCCTGTTCCTCTTTTTTAAAAAAAATTCGTAAGGCATATATCTCCCAATAGGGCTATTTACTATCTTCTTTCTGCTACTTATGCTTACTGAAATAGGAAATTGTTGGCAATTGGAAAATCTTGGCAATAAACAATCTTAGTTCTTAAAATAAAGTTCACTCAGGTGCTCCCTACATTATCCAGTAGATAGAACCATAGAATCCAGAAGCTGTCTGGTTACCTGGTCCTGTGAAATCTTCTTGTTCTGTGTTTATACAGGTCATATCTGGACACTGGCATTGGTGAGGAACTCATGACTGGCAAGGTAGCCTATTCCACCTTCGGACAATGCTGTTAGACATTTCTTTTCTCTCTTCTTTTTAGTGAGGAGGATTCACCCTGAGCTAACATCTCTGCCAGTCTTCCTCTATTTTGTATGTGAGTTGCCGCCACAGTATGGCCACCAATGAGAGGTGTAGGTCTGTGCCCAGGAAGGGAACCCAGGCTGCCGAAGTGGAGCACACCAAAGTTTACCACTAGGCCATGACAATTCTCTATTAGATTGTGCTGAAGTCTTCCTGAAGCTTCCCTTTATTATCACAGTTCTACCTAATGGCAACATACAGAAACTTCCTATTCCATTTGCCATTAACAACCCTTCATATATGTGAAGGCAGCTGCTCTGCCCCCTGAGTCTTTTCTTTCCCAGATTTAGCATTCCCAGTTCCTTCAGTTGTGTTTCATATGAGGCCCCTGACTGACCTGGTCAATCGGGAATTCTAATCCTACCTCTGCTAGAAAGTAGATATGAGTTGAGTTCTGTTGCTCTGTTTTTATCAAGACATTTTGAAAAACTATTCCATTTCAACTTTTTAGCTATTTATTTTTCTATTTAATGAGTGCTTCCAAATCTATTTTGTATTATGAAATATTCAAAGTGCAAAAAAGTACATGTACCCAGATTGTCAAATGAAAAACAAATCCAGTCTAAGAAAGGCTAGGCTTTATTTGAGAGGATTACTGCAAGATGGAGAAAGGGACTATTGCAATAGGAAGAATGTTTTAACCATGAGATCTGGAAGCCTCTCAAGAGTTAGGCAAAAAGGGATTTTCTTTTATAGAAAGCAGTAACGAGGCTAGAAAGAATGGTGTGGGGAAGTGGGGTGAAAGGGTAGCGAGATTGGATAGTAGATCAGAGACCCTTCTACCCTGAGGCCAGCCTATTCTCAAGAGAGCCTGTTGAGAAGGAGTTGTCTTCTAGTCAAAGTTCAGGAGCCTGCGGGTAGGAGAGACGTAACCACTGTTTGTTTAGCAAGCATTTTGTTCCTCCTGATCAGTGGGGACAAGCAGTTCAGCTAATCACTTATGAGGCAAAGAATGAGAATTTGGAAGGTCTGTATCTGGCCGTGTCCAAGGTAAACAAGGGGACATCCGTGAGGCATATCTAATTTACATGAGGACGGTGGTTCTTCACAGTAAGCTATTTTCCAGAACACAAAATGGTGGGTGGGGGCATTTCTTTAACCATTGCTGCTTTCTAAGATCACAGTGCTCCAGGAAAACTCAACATTGTTTCTCTTCACCACTCAATTTAACGAATGTCAACATTTTTGGCCATATTTGCTTCAAAAACATTAAAAATATGTATATACTACAGATACAGTGAACTGCCACAACCATTTACTGAGATGCGTATATGGCTCTCTTTGCCATGCTTTTATACTTTGCTGCTTATGTGTGATCCACCAAACACACACACACAGAGCATTGTCTGATGTGCTTTAAATTTACTAAGTGGTATCGCATGGTATATCTGTATTTATCTCTATCTGTATCTATGTCTTTGTTTATGTCTATGTCTGTCAGGATTCTGTTGTGTGGTACTGTGAGGGGAGTCTGTACGCTTCAGTCTGTCTTGTTGCTGAAACCCACAGGGAATTCTTTGATGGCTGACAATCTACAATATTCAAATGAAGGAAGATCTAAGGGTAGATACAGTGGTAACTTGATTGACAAAAAGAGAGATTTTGTGGAACACAAATCTTCCCAGTGAGTCTCAAATTACGTATTGAAGGAACTAGCTTTTAAAATTAATTAAAAAGCTATCTGTTGTCCAAGCTATTTTGATAGGCAAGCTTAGCTTATAGGAAACTCTCTGACTTTGTGTCTTGCTATGATGTGTTGAGTTTAATGTCTCTGCTGATTTTTTTCTATTTATTATTCTCAATAAATATCAGAAATAAACTGAAAGAATCAGATTTCAGTGTGTGTGTGTGTGTTGCGTGTTTGTGAGCGTAGAAGGGAAGGAGGAAGCGGGAGTTAGGGAGGGAAAGGCAAGAGGGAGGGAAGTTTTTCTTTGTTCCTGCCATCTCCCTACAGTACTTCCCTGCCTGCGATAACTTCTCTCTCTTGCAAGTTTAGAATGAAAGTGAATGTTCTGTGTAACCCAAGTGTCTGATGCCGGGATAGACCTTAACCACTTAAAAGAGAGATCTAATTACCCACCCTCCCCAAATGAGGATCACCTTGCTTTGGTATATGTGGGCTGCATCTTAGTCATTCCGGGTTCTAGCCCGTTCTCTGTTGTTGTTTAGTTCCTAACCATGGCTTTAGTTCTGCTTTGGGCCTCTGCATGCTCTGCTGTAGCATTTGACTTAATAATATAATGGATAAGTGTGCAGACTCTGGAGTCATATGGTCTCGTTTCAAACCCTGGCTTGACACTTATCAGCTGTAGAATCTTAGGCATCTCACTTAACCTTTCTGTGTTTCTGCCTCCTCGCCTGTAAAATGGATACAAAACTAACAGCTCCCTCATGGGGTGGTTGTGAGGGTTATGTAGTAAGTACGTTGTCCAGTATCCTCAGATGTCTTTTCCATTGTTGTACACATATGTTCCAGATGAGCTGTCACTCCTAAGCCAGTACCTGGTGTCTTTATTTCAACTGCCCTTGGCTGCCAGAACCTTGTTTGTCTGCACTCAACACCTTAAAGTTCTTGGGAATGTATATCTCCTCTGTTCCACCCCCCCCCCCCAGCCTTTAACCCATGACTGACACTTGTCGAGTGTAAATATTCTGTCTTCGTTGCCCCCCAGCCATCAGAAGTGCCTGGATGACACATAACTCTGAGGAACATTTGACACCAGAGTTCCCATGGGATTGAGTTATCTTCCCTCCACGTGGCTCACACCTTTGCTTGGCCTCCTTCACTTTCTGGTCCCACGTTACCACTCTCACTTCTTCTGAAAACACTTTCATTAAATCGCTTTCACACGAATCCTTTCCTCGGGCTCGGGTTCAGGGGAAGCCAGCTAAAGCAGTTTATTTGACTTACTCTTTATATAAAGTGCTTCGCACATAGTATGTCATATAAATGGTGGCTGTTCTTCCTGCTATTACTGTGCTGGTTTAAGTTAAGATGGTTCGATGATGCTCCCCTCTCCCTCACTACCTCGTACCCAGGATATATATTTCATTATATTGAAGGATTCACAAGAGGACTGCTGATGTAAGGCTGTTGTGTACCAGCTTCCAGAAGGTTTGGGAATAACAGTGTAGGACATGAAAACTTAAAACTGGATGTTGAACACAGCTTATTCATAGAGTCCAAGCAGACTCCACATATAAATAGAGTCTGGCCTTGCTTCCCTCCTTTGTGGTCTATATTTTCTCTGCTCCTGAATGACATCAAGCTCCTTTAAGTCTTTGCAGTGTAAATCCCCATCCTCTTCCGAAAACTCTTGTCTACACTCCACAGGATCTCTCTAAAACTTGACTTTTGATGTGATCCTTTTCTTTGAGTGACTGAGGGTGAATAATATACCAGGATTTACATCAAAATAGCATGTCAGACACTAATTTCATAGCCTTTTACAATATGTGGGAGAAGAAAAAGAAAATAACTTTTAATGGAAAGAATACTTTTGAATTTCAGGACTACAAGGATTAAAAGGGTTTGGTCAGCCAACATATTATTTTGTAAGCCAACATTTTAATGTTCTTTTTGAAAGAGATGGAACAGTTTGCTTTAAGACTGAGACATTAAATGTCAAGTTTGAACCCATATGCTGGGTTGTAAGTGTTCAAATAGCTGTATTATGTGAAATTCTAGAAAACTGGGCTTGCCATGGAAATGTTATTATAGCTCAAGCTATGGGTAGTCTATTGTGGTTTTGTCTTTAACCATAAAAATAGAAAAGCATTGAAATTCATACCCCAGGAATAACTGAAGGGGCAGAGGCGGAGATAAAAGAAGCATTTCAATTATTCTAAAATAAGATGTTCCCAGCCAATTTTTCAGTTATAAATCATTGTAATACTTTCATTTTTCAAATATACTCTTGCACTTACAAAAAATTTCAACATAGACAAATTCTGAATGCTGATGAATAATATTTAGCTTAGGTTTTGAAGGGTGTGGTGTGAAAGAGTTATGTCAAAGTTTGAGCTTTGGAGTATCTGGGGATATTCTGGAATTCCCTACTCACAGCACTGTAAATTTAGAGAGAGAATGAAACTATATTATACTGATATTTCACTCAGGACTAAGCTCCACCATAAACTACTAAACTATAAGAGATATTTACTATTTGTAATTGTAGTGTTCAGGGATAGGATTTGACACGTAGTGCGTTAGCTTTCTATTGCTGCTGTAACAAGTTACCACAAATTTAGAGGCTTAAAAAACACACACATTTATCATCTCACAGTTTCCATGGATTAGGAGTTCAGGCACAATTTAGCTGGGTCCTTTGCTCAGAGTTTCACAGGAATGCAATTAAAGTTCCAGCTGGGCTGCATTTCTTTCAGGAGCTCAGGATCCTCTTTCAAGGTCCTGTGATTGTTGGAAGAATTCAGGTCCCTGAGGGTGTAGGACTGAAGTCCTCATTTTCTTGCTGGCAATTAGCCAGGGCAACTGTCAGCTCCTGGAGGCTCCCAGAGAGCTTGACACATGGCCCTCTTATAACACGGCGGCTGACTTCTTCAAGGCCAGCAGGGGAATCTCTCCCTCCAGTCTGAAAGACAGAGTCTTATATAATGTTACATAATCACAGGAGTGACTGTGCCATCACTTTTGCCATATAATGTAGTGTAACCGAGGGAATTTTTATCTTACTACCTTTGCCATATTCTATTCACTAAGAAGCAAATCGTAATTTTATCTGCACTGAAGGGGATTATGTGCTGGCATGCATTACTCCTTGGAGGTAATGTTAGGCAGACTCCACGGCATTTGCTATACCCAAAACTATATGATTAGATCGTCTATCACATTAAAGCTGACTAAACTCAGCTAGTTTTTTCATTTCATGTCATAGTATGGTAAATTGAGATATAATTAAAGAAATATGATATTATGGAAACACGTAAGTCACTGAAACCATTGATGGTCTTGAATAAAGCATTCTTTAGCTTAAATTTTTATTCTAAACCCCTAAAATAAATAGGAGGTATATGTTACCTTCATGACAATAATGACATTTGTAGTGTCTTTTGGTTAGTACCTGTTGGTCAGCTCAGAACTTCAGAAGATTTTGGAGGATTATGGGTGCAGAAAATTTTCATAGAGGATTGGATCTGGTGATAAGAAAATAAGACTCCAAAAACAAGAAACAGACAACAACCAATTAGAACATGTAATAGAAGAAAATCCTCATTGATAATAGTAATAAAAGATGAAATACCTAGGAATGAAATTAACAAAATTTTACAAGATCTACATGAAAAAATTAAATATTACTAAAGAATGCAAGGAAGACTTGGGCAAATGTTAAGGCATACCATGTTCTTGGATAGGAAAACTTAATATTATAAAACTGACATTTCTCCCTAAGTTAATCCGTAAATTTAAGCTAAAATACTAACCATTTTTTCTGTTTGTTTTAACTAGACAAGTTGACTCTAAAATTCATAGGAGAAAATGACCCAGGAACTATAGCCTGGAAAATTCTCATAACAAAAAAGAGAGAAGATTTATGAAGGATTTGCATATATTAATATAGCATATATTACAATAAAGCTACATTAATTAAAAGTGTAGTAATTGTATATAAATAGAAAGAATAGAAAGTTATGAAATATACTCAAATATATATGGGATTTTAATGTAAAAGTGGTATTTTAAATCCATGGTGAAAAGATGCTTTATTCAATAAACTGTAAAGGGACAAGAGGATTTCATCTTGAAAGAAAGCATAAAGAGTGATCTTTATCTGTCCTAAAATAAATCCTGATGGGTCAAAGGCATAAATGTTAAAATATTAAACCATAATAGTACCAGAGAAATCATGGGAGGTGATTTTATAACCTTGGTGTTTGGAAGGCTTTCTACAAATGACACAAATCCCTTGAAATCCATTAAGATGATTTAATTCAATTTATGAAAATAAAAAAATTAAAACATCATAAGCGCAGAAAAATGAGAAAACTAGAAAAGTATTTGAAATATACAAAAGTGATAAAATTTTAAGTATACAAGATATCCTATAAATCAATGAAGAAAACACTTTAGGCTAATAGAAAAATGAGGAAACTTCACAAAAAAGAAAATAAAAGTGATTCGATCAGATGAAAACACTTCACTCATGATAAGAGAAGGACAATTATAAAATCATAGCAATATACCACTTTTTTTTTTTTTACTATATTAAGCTGGCAAAAAAATATTTGATAACACATGGTTAGCAAGACATAGGGAAACTTACTCTGCTACATTCCTGGTGAGAATGTAAGTTGATACAAACTCTTTAGAGGGTAACTTACCAATATCTGCTGATATTCACACAGCTGCTGATCCTGCTGTATATTGATCCTAAAGTATACTCAACTGTTAGCAAAATGAATATGCACAAAGATATTCATGACCGTATTGTTTATAATAGAAACATTTTAAAGCAACCCAAATGTCCTTCATAGAGTACTGGCTAAATAAAATATGGTTTGTGAGAATAGTAAAAGCTAACTTTTTTGTGTTTATTTTGTGCCAAGTACTATCGCAAGCACTTTACATATATAATCTAATTTTACTCTCAACAAATACATGTGACAGGAACCATTATTTTCCTCCTTTTACAAAAGGAGAAACTGAGACGCAGAAAGGACAACTAACTTGCTCCTAATAAACAGAGGAATGGAGACTCCACTTTAGGCTCCAGAGTTGACATATTCTTACTAGGCTATAGTTTCTCCCATACATGTGGAGTTCTAGGAAGGTGTAAAAAAGAAGGAAGCCACTCTATGCTCTGTACTGATAATCTAGATTGCCTAGAAATACACATATATATGTATTTCTAAGATATATATTTTAGGAGAAAACTGCAAGGAATAGAACGGTGTAGTATATTATCATTTTTGTGGAAAAAAGGAATATATTGATAAATGTTTTTAAATACATGATCTATCTTTACAGATACAAAAAAATTAGCATTAGTGTTTGTATCTAGGAGGAGGAACTGAGTGTCTTGGGGAACAGAGGAAGGAAGATTTATTTTTCATCATTTTGTGTAGTTTGAATTTTGTGCTATACACAGATACTATCTATTAAAGAAAAATAAATAACAAGAAATAACATGAAAAACAATAAGAATAGCAAAATCAGTAAACACAGGGAAGAGTAGCTCAGAGGCCCGGTTTATATAGCATTTTTTGCAAGTATCTCACTTCCACTTATAAAGACAGTTTATTTTGTAAAAATATACCATGCACCATAAACAAATGAAAGGTTGAGTTTCAAAAACTGAGAAAAGATATTTATAACACATAGAACCAAAAAAGGATTACTGTCTAGGACATATAAACGACTCATACATCTGTTTGAATGAAAAAGGCAGACAAACCAGTAGAAAAAGTGAGACACAAACAGGTAATTCATGAAGAGGAAGTTTAGGCTACAAACACATGAAAAGATGGTCAACCGCATTAATAGTTGTGGAAAGGCAAATTAAAATGAGATATATCGTTTCACACCCCAAAACTTATTCCTTACTCCTTTAATCTTCTTCCTTTCTTTATGTAGATCCAAGTTTCTGACTTACATCCTTTCCCTTCTCTCTGAAGCACTTCTTTTAACATGTCTTGCAAGGAAGATCTACTGGCAACAAATTCCCTCAATTTTTGTTTGTCTGAGAAAGTCTTTATTTCTCGTTCACTTTCAAAGGATAATTTCACAGGATACAGAATTCTATTCTGGTGTTTTTTTTTCTTCCTCTCAACACTTGAAATATTTCACTCGACTCTCTTCTTGCTTGCATGGTTTCTCAAGAGAAGTCAGATGTGGTTCTTTGCTCCTCTATAGGTAAGGTATGTTCTCTGGCTTCTTTCGTATTTTTCCTTCATCTTTGATTTTCTGTAGTTTGAATATGATATGCCTAGGTATGGGTTTTTCTGATTGTTTCTTTTTCTTGCCTGGTGTTCTCTGAACCTTCTGGATCTGTGCTTTGGTGTCTGACATTAATTTGGGGGAAACTCTCAATCTTTATTGCTTTTGGTCCTGTCTTTCTTTCTTCCTTCTTGTATTCCCATTATGTGTACGTTATACCTTTTGTAGTTGTACCACAGTTCTTGGATGTTCTGTTCTGCTTTGTTCAGTCTTTTTATCTTTGCTTTCCGGTTATTGGCATATCCTCAAGCTCAGAGATTCTTTCCTCAGCCATGCACAGTCTACTAATGAGCCCATCAAAAGCATTTTTCATTTCTATTATAGTGTTTTTGATCTCTAGCATTTCTTTTTGATACTTTCTTAGAATTTCCATCTCTCTGCTTACATTATCCATCTGTTTCTACATGTGGTCTACTTTTTCCTTTAGAGCTTTTAGCATATTAATCGTAGTTTTACATTCACGGTTTGATAATTCCAATATTCCTGCCATATCTGAATCTGGTTCTGACGCTTGTTCATTCTCTTCAAACTGTGTTTTTTGCTTTTTGGTATGCCTTGTAATTTTTTGTTAAAAGCCAGACATGATGTACTGGGTAAAAGGGACTCCTGTAGATAGGCCTTCAGTGGTGTGGCTGTCAGGTGTTGGGGGAGGGGAAGCCTTCTATAGTCCTGTGATCAGGGCTCAGTCATTTAGTGAGCCTATGCCTCTGGTCTGTGAACTGCAAAGTGCTTCTCATTCTTTTCCCCTGCCTTAAGTAGGAGAGGATGGCTAGAGGGGGCTGGAGGTAGGGGTCCTGTGGCTGGATTTCCCGTCCCCCAAGTAGATTAGGCTTTGATAAACCCCAGTAGGTTAGGGTCTGGTAAAATAATTTCTCCTGAGTCATGCCTTTCTAAGAAGAACAGAATGCTCTGGTGATTTGAAAATGGTTATTTTCCCCTCCCCCTGCCAGAAACACACGGGATTTTTTCCCTCCAGTCTTCACTGTGAGAACTTGGTAGAGCTCCTCAAGGTAAAGCTCACAAAAGTGTGGGTGTCCCCCTAAGAGTAAAGTCCCCTGGAGTTTTAACTCTCAGAATTGTCCACACTGAGCCCCACAATTAGTCAATTACAGTTCAGGTTTTCCTACCCCGACACTGGTTTCTATGGAGGCTGTGGGTTTCTGCTCTGATAAATTGTGATTCTCCTTATTTGTTTCTCCAATTTTTGGAGCATCAGTTTGCCCATCATTCTCTCATGATCTAAGGGGAGTTTTTGACTTTCAGCCTTTTACTTGTTATCAGAACAGACTGCCAACTTCCAAACTCCTTAGATGCCTGAGAGGACACTGGAAGTCTGCTCAGGGGCATTGTTTTTAACATTGAAAAACTAGAAACATCCTAAGTGTCTGTCATTAGGAGAAGGAATAATTAAATTGTGGTATATTTATATGACAGAATAGTATAATGCAGTTAAATGAATATCTTTGATTTATATGATTTAAAGTGGCTATATCACAAAAACATAGAGTGAAAAAAGCAGATGCAGAACCATACACATAAGACAATCCTATATATTGTTTATGGATACATATATGTGCAATCAAAGTACAATAATGTAGCAGAAAGGTATGTATTGTCTTTAGGATAGTGATTTCTTCTGGAGGTGTAGGGAGGCATTGAATCAGTGAGGCATAAAACAGGAACTTCACGTATGTGTGTAATATTTTATTTCTAAAAAGAACAAAAGATTTAAAGCAAATACAACAAAGTATTAACACCTGTTAATTATATGTGACCCTAGGAGAGCTAATTAACCTCCAGGTGCTTTAGTTTCCTTTTCTTTGACATATGGACAGTAAAAATACTTACCATCTCATAGTGGTTGTGAGGGTTTGATGAACTAATACATATATTTCTGATATATTAAAATTAAAATATAAAGAAAAGTTACTATGAAAGAAAATTGAAATATTTTAAGAATTTAAAAAGTGATATTATGTGGGTTATTATTGTAAAGTTACTATGAAAGAAAATTGAAATATTTTAAGAATTTAAAAAGTGATATTATGTGGGTTATTATTGTAACAAGCTCTACCATACTCAACTCAAAGTAGAACAAATCCATTTGTTAGCACTCCTTACTCTAGCTGTCATTTTATTTGCAAAATGCCATTAATGCTTCTGCTTTTGGTAATCAACTGATTAAGGGTAAGATGGAAAAACAAAGCATTAGTTTTATTTGTTCCAGAGGACTCAGTGACTGATTTGATTGCCATCAGCATTTCCCAAGGGAATGTGACCATTTTTGCTGAATCTGTTTGATTTTTGTCTCCATACTTTAATAACTCACAAGGAGACCTCCTTTTGTGTCCCTAGATTGAAATAAAAATCTTTTCAAGCTCCTAGTGGAATTAACTACTGTTTCTATTCATTAACAAAATACCGAGAAGCAGCAGGAGAGCCTTCACTGGGGACAATAGAGGGAACCAGAATGCTCCTTGAGTATTCTGTTTGTGTGTCTTCTCTTCTGATTCTTCTTTGTCCTCTGGCGTGGGTGGCGTCTGATCTGATTGATGCCTTATACCATGTTTTTTAAATCACTAGTCTTCGCAGCGTATCAGATTGCTGTGACCTTGCTTGAGATTGCTTTAAAAAGTACAGTGCTTTTGAATGACTTGAAAAATACCTTCTGTTTAGGAAAATGCTGTTGTTCTGTGCTCTGGTTGTCAGTAAGGCTGAGACTATTAAAAAGAAGATGAAGTCCTCTGGGCATTGTCTTTCTAGCTCTAAGTGAAAAGAAATCTACACAATCATGTGAGCTATGAAAGCCACAGTTTGAAGCCTGAAATTTCTATTGTGAAACAGCGTGTCTTTGGGACACGTACTTTGTGGCTAAAAGGTTCGTATGGTTTCTGTAGCTATGTAATGCAAAAGCAGTTCTCTTTGACCCAACTGAGGGAAACTGTTGAAGCGTGAGTTCCTCTGTGAATTCAACGCTTGTAGCAAAATAAGAATAAGGATATTTTAGCAATTCCGGCGCAGGCTTTAGGATGAATCAGAACATTGCTCTCTGGGTCAGTTATTCTCTATGACTAAGTGAAAAAGCCTAGGGGTCCCAGGTTTACTTTGCAGAACACGCAGCCAGGCACACACACGTTCATGGCATATATGTGCAAATATGCACACGCAAATACAGCCTATCTCCTTTGTCTGGCATTGCTGAGGAATGAGATTTTCTCTTTATAAATGAAACTTACTCAGCTAAATAGGATAGTTTAATATTTAATATGAATCTGCCTTCTTTAATAAGTATACCAAACACATTTTAACTTTTTCTTGATGATTCATCCACCACTATTAATAATTAAATATGCCGTTTTTATTTCTCTGTAATGCTTTGCTTTTATTCCTTACCCCTTCCCCATTACTAAAGGAATATTCATTAAAGAAAATCAGAAATACAAAGAGGAAAACACCAATTGTTATACTTATCCAGAGATAGTCAACACTAACTCTTTGTGTAAGTATTTTCAAATGCATACTCATGTGCGCACACATTCTTGAACAAATAGGAGCATACAATATCTTTTTCCATCTGCCTTTTTCTCATAGTGATTTATCATGAATACTTTTTTTATATCAGTAGACTCATACCTGAAACATCATTTAAATGACTATATGATACTCCATCGTACGGGCATATTATATTTTATTTCAACCATTCCGTATTATTGGACAGTGAGATTATGTTCAATATTCTTAACAACAATCTCAACAAACAACAGTCTCAACAAACAAAACTGTGTTGAATGTACATGTGTGTTGGCATGAACATATGAATAAATATATATCCTTACATACATCCTTAATTATTTCCTTATAATAAAGTATTCGATATGGACTTTATAGTTCAAAGAATATGCAGAGTTTTGAGGATTTTGACTTGCTCTGTGAGCCAGGGCTCATGCTCGGTTCGTGTATATTGGTCTAGTGCTGGTGTCCACTCTGATTGCTCAGTGTCTGCTGCACTCGCTGTTAAATATCTTGAAATGTTTATTTTTGCAAACTATCCATAGGCAAGTTATATTACTGTGTATTCCCGCCTAGATTTACCTTTTGAAGAGAGGTGAGGGGATCTCCTTTAAGGATTTTGTTTTTATTCTCATATGAAAATAAACACCTGAAATTCAGGAAGTTTTTGAACATAGAAATTTTGGGGCTAAAAAGCAGATTTTTTCTCCCAATGGATTAAAATATACAGTCCTTAAAAAGATTTAAGCAGGCATTTCACCATAACAACTAAAGACATGAGAAGGTGCTCCACATCACTAGTTATTAGGGAAATATAAATTAAATCCAAAATAAGATAGTACTACACATGTATTAGAATGGATAAGACAAAAAATAAAAAACCAAAAACCCTGAAAAACACCAAGTTCTGATAAAAATGTGGACAAGCAGAACTGTTACATATTGCGGTTGGGAATGGGGAAATGGGGTAGCCACTTGGAAAGCCATTTGACAGTTCCTTGAACATTAAACACACACTTACCATGTGATCCAGTAATTTTACTTCTAGGTGTTTACCCAAAAGAACGAAAAACTTCAGTCTATGCAAAAACATATACGCAAATATTTATCGCAGCTTTATCCATAATTGCCCGAAACTGGAAACAACCCAAATGTCCTTAACTGATGAATGGATAAAAAAGTGTGGTCCATCTATACAGTGGAATACTACTCAGAAATAAAAGAAAAAGGATGAATATTCATGCATGTAGGAATATGAATTAATCTCAAATGCATTAAGATTCAACAGGCTACATAATATACGATCCCAATTGTATTCTAGAAAGGGAAAAATTATAGGGACAGAAAATAGACCAGTGCTTGCCAGGCGCTGGGGATAATGTGAGAGGGTGACTTTAAAGTTGTACCGTGGAGGAATTTTTAGGGTGAGGGAACTGATAAATAGTGGTTGTGGCTATATGACTGTATGCATTTGTCAAAACTAGAAGTGTCCATCAAAAAGAGTTGACTTTATTGGTGTAAATATAAAAAGTGAATACAAATTTAAAAATTAAAATAATTCTGTTTTAATAGGAAAAGAAAATACTACGCTGAAGTGTCCTGGAGTAGCCATAAGAATGTGCATTGCATACTTTCAACCACGGGGGTGTGGTTGACAAAAGGGCCCAGCTGCTGTGCTTGAAAGCCTTTGCTGCATTTGCCGATGACTGAGTATGGCAGCAATAACAAGGCAGCTCCATTCCTGGGGGTTATGGGATTCCCCAATGGCCTTGTTGAACCTTCCATAGATTCCATGCCCAAAGACTCTTAGATAATGTTGCATTGGCTTTAAAAAGGCTTTGTTTCTGATATTAGTTGAATTTGGCTCAGCTTAGTAAGTAAGATTATAGCCAAATAAATACTGTTAACCAACTAAGCCAGTAATCATCAGGACCAAATGAGCAGGAAGTCTCTGTAGCTAATGTAACAGATGGAGCAAAAGAGGCTAGTGAAGAGCTAGCCTTTTCTTGTTGACAGGAGCTGTTGGGAGTACATTTTTAAATATTTGAGCACTAGTCATAGCCTCTGAGTGCTGTGGTGACATTACGGATAGTTTCTATTCTATTGTAATCTGTCGCATTTCATTTAAGAAATGCTAGTGGTAGCTCCTTACATTGATTTCACAGCTCATTAATGTGTCATGAACTTCAGTTTGAAAAACACTAATTTAGGTGACACTAAGGATCAATCTTGCTCCTTCAATGCTCCCTTGAATTGGAGCCTTGGCACTGGGCTCAGCCCAGCTCAGCCCAGTCATGGTCTAGTGGTTATTAATACCTCAATTGCATCAGCCGTTCATCCCGATAAAAGAAGGCCCAGACTGTGAGAATATTTTGACTCTGGACCACAGATGGGAAAATGAGATGATGTATAATTAGTGCTACATCTCTCTTTGTTCACAAAGCTCTATTTGTTAGTCTACTTTCTACTTCTAAAGTGATTAATATAAAAATTGTTAAATTTGATTGAAATATATGGATAGACTAGAGGAGATTATAATAAAATAATCTAGAAACAAAAATAAGACCCCCATCCTGATCCAGAATTTCTGCCTTTGTGTAGTGGGATTGAAATCTTTACCCTACCCCATTATTCTGAGGATAAATAACATAGTGAATGTATGTAAAACAGGTGCATAGAGCCAAGGGTGGATCATGGTTTGCAAAGGTAGCCAAACCAGTTCCTCCCATCCCTGTATTCATGGCCCTTTGTAACATGATTTGCCATTCCTTCCATTAAGAGTTGAAGTCTATTCTCCCCCAACCAACTCCTACTTGAGTCTGGGCTGGCTTTTGAACTTGCTTTGACTAATCCAATGTGGTTTAAGTGATGTTTTGGTGCTCTTATGCTTAGGCATCGAGAGGCCTTGAGCTTTTGTTCTTATTCTTTTGAAACTCCTTAACTTCATGAAGAAGGTTTCTGGAGAATGAAAGAACAGAGAGAGAGGCTCAAGCGAGAGACAACACCAATCATTAGGCATGGGAGGGAGGCCATATTGGTCTACCTAGTCCAGTTGCTGTAGACTGAATGTTTGTGTCTCCCCAAAATATGTTAAATCCTAATGACCAGTGTGATTGTATTTGGAGGTGGGGCCTTTGAGAGGTGATTAGGTCATGAGGGTGGAACCCTCGTGAATGGGATTGGTGCCCTTACAAAAGAGGCCCCAGAGAGATCCCTTGTCCCTTCTGCCATGTGAGAACACAGTGAGCAGACAGCCCATCTATGAACCAGGAAGTGGGCTCTCACCAGACACCATATCTGCTGGCATCTGGATCTTGGACTTCCAGCCTCTAGAACAGTGAGAAATACATGTTGTTCAAGTCACTCAGCCTATGGTGTTTTAGTATAGCAGCCCAAATGGACTACGATACCAGTCAAGCCTGTATCTTCCTGCAGGCACAGAGTAATTCCACATGAGACCAGCAGAAGAACCACCCAGCTGAACCCAGCACAAACTGCTGATCCACAGCATCATAAACAAATAAAATGGGTGTTATTTTCAGCTACTGATTTGGAGTAGTTTATTATATAGGGAGAGGTAAATGATAAATCTGGTATGTTGTAAGTGTTCAATAAATGGGTTTAAACCCTTCCTCTTGAGGGAAGGATAAACTTAATTTTGGTATAGTTTCAAAGGTAATGCTTTTTAAGTACTGAGATTTATTTCTTAGGATTAGGTGGAAAACATTTTAGAATGTTGTTTGGCTTATTATTGGTCTCACTCTCTGTTTATCTAATTTCCAGTTCACTATACCTAAACCAAAACTATTTAAGATGAAATGAGTTTATTGAAAGTTTGTAAATCAGGAGGAATCTTAGCCCTTGACTAGTTGGGGTCACTTACATGGGAATAAAGCTTGGGTAAATGGGATGCAAATATCTGCTAGGATCTGGAGACAGGTTTATACTGCACAGTGGAAAGGATCTGGGGACTTGAGCATTTTCTATCCTTCTCTATGAGGAAACAATGAGATAGATAGTTTCTTTCTTTGAGCCTAAGAGGAGATTATAATTCTGATACGTCAGTGGACTACTCTGAATTTTTCAAGTCTAGGTTGTTTTTTCATATAGTTTGTGGAGGACAATATTAGTAATAGCTAATGCTTGTTGAGCATTTAATGCACCAGGCATGTTCTAAGTATTTTATGATTAATCCCCAATTCCCTTCTCTGTAACAAAAGGATAATAATAGTAGGTATGGGCAAGGAAACTGAGGCATAGTTGCCTGGTTTGGGTTCCCTAGAAGCAGAAATTAACAATTTTTTTTTTTTGAGGAAGATTAGCCCTGAGCTAACATCTGTGCCCATCTTCTTCTATTTTATATATTGGATGCCTGCCAAAGCATGGCTTGACAAGTGGTGAGCAGGTCTGCACCTGGGATCCAAACTGGTGAACCCTGGGCTGCTGAAATAGAGTGTGGGAACTTAACTGCTATGCCACCAGATCGGCCCTAACATGGGTTTTTTTTATGCAAGTGACTTATTGTTGGACTGCTCTCAGGAGAAAGGGGGTGAAGGAATCAGGACAGGAGAAGGGAAAAAAGCTAGGCAAGAACGTGCTGTCAGCTGAAGTCTAGCTTCAACCTAATCCTATGGGGAGTTCTGGAGTAATATTTGCACCAAAAGGTTGGTCCTACCTTGAGGAAAGGAGTACAGCCTTTTGTATCCCTGTATAGGGCAGTTATTAGCTATGGGTTGGCCCCAGCTGGGGTTTCTGGAGTGCCTAACATTCTGCGGGGGAGGAAGCTCCTGTTGCCCAAGGACGTTCTTGAGAGGAAGCCGTAGATGTGAGTCAGTAACAGAAATTACAGCAGCTGAGGGATGGGGGCACCAATGGAGAAAAGGGAGCTGGGTGGGGCATCAATAGTGTCTGATACAGTCCTTCCCTTGCGCTGATGAATCCACTTGCCTCTCACATTAAGCTCACTCTATCCAAGTGTAACTTCTCCAGGATTCTGGTTGGTCAATTTCTGGAAAAACATACAAGAGGAGGGTTAGTAGGACAAACTGTGGCCCCTGTTGCAGCAGTTGATCTTGAGATCATAACTGATACGCATTAACTTCTGCTTTTACCTTCCATTCTATTTTTCCTCCCTCTAGGCTGGCACTTCTCCAGTTCTAGATGGCCTGCCTGCTGGAGTGATCAAGACATTCAGTCATGGAAAGTCCAAGCTCCTGATTACCATGTCTTTATCAGACCAAAGTTCTTGAATTTACCCATTTAGAATTAACACTCAGCATAGTAATACTAAAAGATGTCCTGCAGGTCATCTGAATATCAGCCATAACTCTACCTGCCCCCACTTGGTAGCAATAGTCCTTTATCCTCACGATGATCAGGGTTAATTATCCCTTCCAGTATGTTAACATTTCTCTTTGCTGGTCTACTGGCACAAGGAACACAAGGTAACTAGGCAGCAGCCATAGCTTTAACTTCAGTGAGCTCTTACCGTATCACCTGGGAGACTGAGTACCCACTGAGAGTGAAGATTTCTAGACCCACGTGTGCCTACAGATTCAGGGATAGGAAGCACAAGTTCCTCAAGAGGGTTCCTGGAGTGATCGTGAGCAGGACAACTCCTACTTCTACTCCTTTGTTCTCGTATATTCTGCCTTTTGGAGACACAGCATCAAATAAAGGCTGTTGGTTTAATGAATATACCACATCCTCAAGGATAGTGCTCTGTCCTCACAGGGTGTCATCTCCAAACTGGTACTGAGCTGTATCTTTAAGAAGACTTTCCATTGTTCTATCAGCAGCAGCTTTGGGTGGTGGAGTATGTGTTAGACCAGTGAATTTTGTTATTATGGACTCACCACCATACTTCCTTTGCTGTCAAATGGGTTCCTTGACCTAAGGCAATGTTAGGAGGGATATCAACTCATAACTGGAATACTTGTCAATCCTAGTCAGAATAAATCATTGCCCTTTCTGGGGAGGAAGGGACTTGATGTAATCAATTTCA
The DNA here is from genome assembly GCF_021613505.1 of Equus quagga. Taxonomy (NCBI): domain Eukaryota; kingdom Metazoa; phylum Chordata; class Mammalia; order Perissodactyla; family Equidae; genus Equus; species Equus quagga. Next base: position 87,250,849 of record NC_060269.1, read on the forward strand.
CGTCAGTAGGCTGGGCGGTGTCTATGAGCGATGGTTCTGTATTGGAGTCTTAGCATTGTCTCTGTTGCTGACCTATTGGACAGTCCACAGTAATAGTAGCTAGCTCAGCCTTGGTTAGAGGGAGCCAGTGCTGTTGGGGTCATGAATCAATAGCCTCAGTCCTTGCTACTGTAGACTGTCTGTTCACACATCCATTGTGTAAGCACTGAGGTGGCCAACTATAGGAGCTGATTGCCATCCTTGTGGCAAAGTCATCCTGTTCATTGTTTACCACTTCTTCTACAGTAGATGCTCTCTGGTGGACATTAAAATGTGGTACAAAGATCTTTGTGACAATTCCCATAAGTCCTTCTACATGCCTCTCCCCCTGACACTCTTGTCCATGTTCTACCAATCTTGTTACTTCTAGGCCTCTGATCCACCAGCTAAGCAATTTGCCTCACAGAGACTGTGTATATTCTTACCTTGGTCACTTTTCTCTCTGTGCAAGATGGATGGCCAGGTACTCTGCCCAAAGCTCTCCCCATTGGTAGAACTTCCTCTCACTGCTCTCTTTCAGAGTCAACCTGAGCGGCACTGTAAACCAGCAGCTGTCCATTATTAACTTGCACTGACAGAGCTGCCCATCTCTGAACCAAGTTTAGCTTTCATTCTTCATCAGCTGCTCATGGGGAACCTCCCACCCCCAACCCAGTTATGTCCCAGTGTGAGCTGAGGGAAAGGCGTTGGTGTAACAGTGGCAAATGACATAGGAATCTGGGCCACATGTTTGCGCAGCTTTCTCGTGTCCTCTGAACCTGCTAGACACACTCCTTTAATTTTGTAGGTATTTTCAGGGTTGGTTCTCTGGAGGAAGACCCTAGGAAAAAGTTTGGAGTGCAAGATGTTTGTAAAGAATTGACATTTGTGAAAGGAAGGGGAAGGAAGCAAAACTGGGCAGAGGAGGAAGCTGAACTTCCATGCAGTTCCACCAGGGCCTCAGCTAAGCTGGCTGGGAGCTCTGCAGCAAATGGTGTCCATTGGAGTGTCTTGCAATGGCTGCAATAGCCAGGCCTTTACACCCTTGTCTCACTCAGTCACCAGATGTGGGACATGGGAATGGTGTGACCTTGAGTTAAGGGTCTCTCTGCAGCTAAGGCAGACCCTGTAGGAGCAGATAACCAGAAATTGTCTGTACTTCCTACTGTTGGCTGGCAAGTCTTTCTTTGAGGGGGCTCCATATCTACCTCAGTCAGCCTAAACTTATGACACAGTGGGATGGGTCTGACAGTATCCAGCTCTTCATCTGCAGTTACAGCTGCATATCCCATGACCAGATGCTTAGAGTCCACCAGAGCCCAGGAATATGCCAGAATCTATTTTTAAATGGTGCCTAATTCTCTGCTACAGACGGCATGCCCTTACTCGAGAAGCCTAAGGGTCTGTGCTGTGGTTCCCCTTTTGAGGCTTGCCATAAATTCTACTTGGTATCTTTCTCTACCACAGATACCTCTACTGCAATGGATTTGCTAAGTTATATGGCAGCTTATAGTACAGCCTGGACCTTCTGTAAAGACTTTATTTATTTATGTATTTATTAATTATTTTTGCTCCAGGACCAAATCAGGTCTAGCAGTCTTCCTCATCACCCAATAAATGAGTTGGTGCTATATTCTAAATGCAGAATATACTGCATTAAAATCTCAAATTGGCCTACCAAGTGTTGTGCTTCTTTCTTAGTGGTAAGATGTGCAAGGAGGATAAGAAGATAGTTGAGCATGACCCAGACCACTGGACGCTTAAAGATTTTACTGATGAGATAGGCCCTTGAGTCTTCGTAGGGTTTATCTCCCACCCTCTGGAACACATAAGTCTTAGCATGGTACCCACTTGTCACTTCTTGCTAATCAGGTCTGATTTATATGATATCATCAGTATAGTGAATTAATGTGATGCTCTATAGAATGTCCGGATGGTCCAGTTGCCTTCATTATAACAGGGAGCGGGAGGATTATAGCCCTAGATCAAGACTATGAATTGATATTGTTGTCTTTCTCATGTGAATGCAAACTATGAGACAGACTTGGCCAAGACTCCATTTACTACCTCATCTCCATGATGACACTTTGCATCACCAGGTATCAGTGTCAACTCAGACCCTGTGTACAACAGCCCCCAAAGATCTGGGTATTCTCTTTTTCCACTGTATCATTAACTGGGTGATTGCTATAGTCCCTTGGGGGAAGGATTGGGGAATTACCACTCTGTACACTTTCCATGGTATTTTACAATCCTTCCTAAGGTAGACCCAGATTCTTCTTTAGCGAGTGAGTTCTGGGTCTAAGAATTGGCTCAGGTCTGGAAATTGGGCAAGAAGTCACAATTTTGGGAGGGCTGACTTCGGCCTTCTGCTCATCCATTCATGATCTCCTTTGGTTATATAAATTAAGAATTATCCCTGTTAGCTGTCCATTTATAGTTCCCCTAGGAGCTCTATGTTTTATTTGCTGTCTCCATCGATCCCTCTGACTCAGGCCATTCTGTCCTTGCTGCCTATTTTGGTAATTATGCCTTTCTGTATCTAAGGGTTAAGGGCCACCACTTGGCTTTTGCTGTTCTGGGATCCTGTCATCCTCGTGCAATAGTGAGTGCTGTTCTGTAGCAGCACCTCTTATTGTCAACTCTAGCTGTCAATCTCCAATAAGCTTCCTGTATACAAATCTCCAACTTAGAGTTTGCTTTCTGAAGACCCCAACTGCAACCTTGGGTTAAGCCAAATTAAATAAAATTTCTTTACGGCAGGGTTTTTAGATGTCTTTTATGTGAGAGTAGAATGTGAATTTCGTTGAACAGAATATAAAATTTTGAGTAGAAATCCTATTTAATTATTTTGTCAAGTGGCACCTAAACTCCCAAACTAGCATTGAACTGGGCCCTCAATGTTGCCAATATTATAGGTGAAAGAGTCTCAAGTATTATTTTAATTTTTAGTTCTCTAATTAAGAGCATATTTTCATATGTTTATAACATTTCTATTTTCCTCTTCTATAAACTGTTCATCATTTGCTCATTTAAAAAATTGAGTTGATAGTCTTTTACTGATTTGTAGAAGCTCTGTATATATTGTGGGAATTAGCTCTTTGCCTAATGTTATAGAAAACAGTTTTTCTTGATTGTCATTTGACCGTTGAAACTGTTTGAGCTTTCTTTTTTTGTGTGTGAGAAAGATTGGCCCTGAGCTAACATCTGCCACCAATCGCCCCCTTTTTGCTTGAGGAAGATTGTCACTGAGCTAACATCTGTGCAAATCCCCCTCCATTTTATGTGGGATGCCTCCACAGCATGGCTTGACGAGCAGTGCTAGGTCTGTACCTGGGACCTGAACCTGTGAACCCCGGGCCACCAAAGCAGAGTGCACGAACCTAACCACTACGCCACCAGGCCATCTCCTAAGAGCTTTGTTTACTCTTCTCTTTTCTTCTCTTTTCTTTTCTCTCTCTTTCCTTTCTTCTTTGCTCCCTCACTCCCTTCTTCTCTTCCTCCTTTCTTTTTTTTCTACCGTCTTTTCTAGCCTAAACTATTGCAACAATAATAGTCTGGCTTTCATTCCTGTCCCTGTCAGCTTTTTCTTCATACGGCAGCCAGAATAATTTTTAAAAAGCATATGTGTGAATATTTCACACTACTGCTTCAAATACCTCAGTGCTTTCCCATTGCTCTTAGGATAAGGTGCTAAAATGGTATACAAGGCTTCTCTAATCCGGGCTCTCGCCTCTCCTGTAGCCTCATCTCCAGCCACCTTCTTTCTTTCCCCTCAGAGCCTTCATGCAGACTGTCACCCGTCCCTCTTCATGCTCCTGCAACTTTGCCTGGAAAATTTCTTGTTCTCTGGGTCTGAGCTTAAATGGCACTTCCATAGGGACAATTTTTCTACCTCTCATCTTAGGTTCTCTGTTTCATGCCTTTATTGCATCCTGTAATCACCTTTGTAGTCTCTGACACGATTATGCGGTATGCGTAATTAACCATTTTAACAATCTGTATCTCCTGCTGGAATCTAATCTCTGTGCTGTCAGGAATTCTCTCTCCCCCTCTCCCTCCTTTCGTATTCCCAGCACTCAACAAAGGGGCTAGCACATAGTAGATGCTCACTAAATCATTGTTTAAAAACTGTTGGTTGAGGGGCTGGCCCCGTGGCCGAGTGGTTAAGTTCGCCCGCTCCGCTGCAGGCGGCCCAGTGTTTCGTTAGTTCCAATCCTGGGCGCGGACATGGCACTGCTCATCAGACCACGCTGAGGCAGTGTCCCACATGCCACAACTAGAAGAACCCACAACGAAGAATACACAACTATGTACCGGGGGGCTTTGGGGAGAAAAAGGAAAAAATAAAATCTTAAAAAAAAAAAAATCGTTTAAAAAAAAACAACTGTTGGTTGAATGAAAGAATGATTGAAGTTTGAGAATAGGCAGCAGAAAAATGAAGACTTTAGTACTCTGCTGATGTATTTATGCTTTAGGCTGTAGAGAATGAAGAGTCATTGAAACATTTAACAACAGAGATCAATTTCATGTTTGTTCTATTCTTCCCTCTCTTCTTACAGAATTTGGATTTTTCAACCAATAATTATTTCTGGAGTATTTTTTTATATGACTAGGAATCTGCATGGGTACGTGGTAGGGCATCTGTAATTCTTTAATTAAATAGCAATGCGTTCTTTCTACATTGATTTTGGGAATTGATTTTAAAGGTAAATCTATATCTCTATATATCTGACTTTTCTTTTAAGCAAGAAGTTCTTAAAAGAGACTTAGCATTTCTTTTCAATACTCTCCCAACCAAAAAAAAAAAAAAAAATAAAAGGTGCCAGTGGTCTGAACTACATCATACTATTTTATGGACCAGGTTAACGTCGCTGTGTTAGGGAATCGCAGACTCACAGATGTCAGTGCTAACGATACGCTCAATGCTACTTTTGTGAAGGAAGGAAAACACTGAGTATTAGGTCTTTAGGAAAAGGGTCTACTTGTTGTCTTATATTTTTTAATCTAGAAATTATTAGGTAATGATCTGATAATAACAATAACAGAATAATAATAAACAGAAAAGATGTCTCTGTGCTTCTTTGCGGAATGGCTCAATAATTTCTGTTTTAATAATAGTTGAACTTACCTTCATTTATATAAGGCTTTTCATGTTCAAATTGCTTATCCAAAATTAAGCAATTAATCCTAATGCTAAACCCTGAAGACAGATAAGAATTATCTGCATGGTACAGATTAAGTCAAATGTACCATATTCCAAATGATTAATGCTTCGAAATATCCAATACCAAATGGCCTATGTTCCTCTGGAAGCATGTGGAAATCCAAATTTACATAGTAATTATGTGTTCAATTGTGCTGAGGAAGCAAGTGGCAGGCCCAGATAATCTTCCAAAAGGAAAATAATACTGGTAATATACAAAACGGAGGAAAGCAGTTTCCCTTTATCTTTGTTGAATGGTAATATTATTATTCATATATAGTGATTCCCCCGTCAGAAGTCCTCCAGAGCTAAAAACAAAAATAAAAAACCAAAACCACAAAACCCTTGATAAATGCTGTTTAATGCACAGAATAAATCCACTGGGATGGTGGAATCTGCATCTTGACAAATGAAAAGAAGCCACAGTCTATTTGGAGATAGCCATGATGCACAGCCATTTTCTTATCACTTAGTACATGAGTACTAGTAATGGGCTGCGTTCTGGTTACTATTAACATGCCTTATTAATATACTATTAAGATACCTGCCTGAAGAAAATTTATGTGAGGAGAATTTGTGTTAAAAAAAGAAATTATGAAATATTATTAAGAAGTAATTCTTTAGCCTTACATTGTGGAAGGACTCTGATAAATATGCTATTTCTATTTTTGAAAGAACATAGCACTTTCTCTCTTTTTTCATAACCAAGAAACAATTCATAAGTGTTGGTGAAGAAATGAGGAAAGTTCTATCTATCTGTCTATTTATCTATCTATATATCTGTCTATCTATCTATCAACCTACCTATCTATCTATCTGTCTACCTATCTATCTATCTACCTACCATCTCCTCAACACTGTATTCCGCTGTGTTCAGAAGAAAGGCCATCTGCATGCAAAGCTAGAAAAGGAGGGTGCGTGGCTGATGGTATTTTAGTTCGGTGAGAACAGTTCCTTCAACACTGCCTCATATTCTGCAGAAGTGCCAGGAATATCACTATTTAGAGATTCAAGGACTTCTATTTCTGATAACATGGTGCACTGGATGTCTGGAGTAACCTTTCTTGTAAAGAACATCTACAAGTCCAGGATAAAATTTTAAAAATTAAAGCTTAGATGAGCTATTAGGAAAATAAGCAAAATTATTGGAGAAATGACATGAAGGCATGAATCAGATGGGCAAGAGACAATCAGGCTCACTTTTATGAGTGATGAAAGGGGTATGGGAGACCAATCTTGGGATTTGTACAAGGTGGAAGGTTGGGCCACAAAGCTGCTACATCTTCCACATGCTCAGTGGGTGGGCCAGAAAAATCCCTGCCTCCTGGGGGATGATGTAGGCTTTCTTGCCTGTCTCTGTCTTGGCTCTGTGTACAGCAGGAAAATATGTGTCTCTTGAGAAGTCTCCAAGAGGCCTGCCCACACATAGATTTTTTTTTTTTTTTTAGCAAAATCTGTACTATTGTGGCTTAAAAAACCTTTAAGTGAAAACTAAGGTGCTCTCAGGCTTTGGGTGTTCCTAGGCCCCAAGCAAAATCAAAGGCAAATTTCTCTGGAAGAATTCATTATCAGCTCAAGCATCAGTGAAATCCCACAGATAAAATTCCTGTGCACATAAGTAGACAATAAAATTATAAAATACGTGCAGAACCATGAGTAAGAACCAGTGAAAATATCAAACTACAGAACCAGACCAACAAAGACTGTGGAGATTGGAACTTATCAGATGCCAAGTGTGGTATGAATATTTAATATTTTTAAAGGAGAAACAGAATACCATCAAAAGTACTACAAAGGAGAAGAGTCTACCAAAAATAACCAATTAGATTTACAAAAAAGAACAAGAAGTGCTCCTGAAAATGAAATATATAATAATTGTGAGAACAAAGGACTGTTTACATAGGAGATTTGACATGATAAGGAAAGAAATAACGAACTGTTATGTGCCCTGAAGAATAGTGGTGCACAGCTGGAAAATATGAAAGAGAGATACATAACATGTAAGACGGAATAAGAGGGCGTGATACGTATCTAATACGAGTTCCAGAAGGAGACTTCAGAAATTGAGGGAGAGATAATATTTGTAAGAAATAATAGTGAGGATCATCCAAAAATGATGGAGGGGGTGCACCTCTAAATCTAGAGGCCCAGTGAATCCCCAAGAGAATCTTTAAAAATAAATCCACACTGAGATATCTTCTAGTGAAACTGCAGAATCTCAAGACAAGTGAAGATCTTAAAAGCTGCACAATAATTACTTACGATTAATTTCTACATAGCAACAATAGGAGCCAGAAGATATTGTAATAAAACTTTTAAAGGGCTGAGATAAAATTATTAACCTAGAATTCTATGCCGTGTAAAACTCTCTTTCAAGATCAACTGCAGAACAGATGCTAATTAGAGAAAATTCTAAGATTGACTTCAAGAAGCAGCAAAATAATCTCAGAAGGAGGATCTGAGAAGAAGGAAAGGTGAGCAGAGAAAATGGTAAATATGTAGGTAAATCTAAAAAAACCACTGAGCATGTTAAACATCAATAACAATACCTAATTTGTGGTTTAAAAAGATGGCAGTGAGTTAAAATACTGGAAAACTGTAGCTTTCAACTTGAGAAGGTGTGGCCTGATTTAAAGTATTCAAAGTCCTTATAGTAACTGAGAGGAGGGGAAAGTAATCACTAAAATAACAGGAGAGTATAACATTTCCAGCATATTCAAGGGAGAAATATGAAACAAGAGATTTACTTATGTAAATTAGTTCAACTCTGTTAAGCTGTCTGTATGCACTAGAGAACTTTGCGCAATCTGTTCTTCACTTCTCATTTTAACCCTCTTTCTCTTCTGGCATCTTTTCCTCTTTCCTTTCATTTTTTCTTTCCTTAATCACTCCTTGGGCACCTGATATGTAATGGGACTTAGGTGGGTGCTGTGGATTCAGAGATAAATAAGACAAAGTTCCTATTCGGAAGCAGTTCAAAGACCAGCTACTCTCTAGCAGCTCTGAAGGAAGGAAGATTCCGATGAGATGAAAAAGGGATAATTTTGATCCATGGGAATATGAATGGAGCTTCCAAGAGGGCGACTACGTGAAACCAGAGAAGATGAGGAGGGCACCAGACACCGAGCTATCAACACAGCTCTGAGTTGCAATTCTGAGAATGACATAGACAATTTTCAGTGACTTGGAAACCGCATTTGATCATTTAATGCGACTTTGATATTTTCTGTGAAAAAAATGATCAAGTTGAAAAAACAAAAATCTAGGAACCAACTTTCTGCAGATGTTTTTGCCTTTTCCAGAATTTATAGAATACTTACTGTGTGCTAAGTACTTTACATTTATTGAACTGCTTCATCTTCTCAAATGACAGATGAAGTAGGTATCTCTGTTTTAAAGATGGGGAAGCCCAGGCTGAACTGGCGAAGTGACTTACGCAAGAACTATCTGACTCCAAAACGTGGATGCTAAGCGAACAGAAAGGGATCCACGCTTGAGTAAGTTTGGGATATGCAGGATTAAGGACGGTGAAGCAGGCAGCTCTCCTGACGTGTCTGTCTCAGCTACTTTACGTGTTTTCAAAGGGCAGTGGTGTGCAGCATCTCCCAAACTTGCACAATTGGTGTGTTTAACTAGCACAACTCAACGGATGCAATCCAAATGCAAACTTATTTTTGTCTCCCACCATCTCTCTCAGATTTTTTCAGGGCGATATAGCTCCCTAGCCCCTAGATGGAAACTTGACAAGGCTAGGTTTTCTGGTCTCTCAGTAACAAAATCTTTGATTCACTTTAAGTTGGTAACAGCCTCTTAGGTCAGTCATTAAACCTTCTTCCCTCCCAGCTGGGGCTAGCTGCAGTGTGGGCATCTCTCTCTGCAGCCAGCTGCTATTACAAGATGTTCCCTCCGTAGGAACAGGAGGAGGGAGGGAGGGAATGCGGGGCAGACCGTTCTTCATTTACTTTGCCGTAACATGGCTTTATGCTTTCTGGGTTTGGCAGCTGTCTGGTGCTGGATCTGTCTCTCCTGGGTGCTCTGAAAGCTCCCCTGCATCTTTTCTGATGTAGCACTGATGCTCTGACTTCCCTGCTGCAGCTTCCCTGTCGGCCATTGTTGTCTGGTGATTACTCCACACACACTCACTCTGTCGATCCCTCTTAGTCTTCCAGGTGGTCCTCTTGCCAAGTTTAAATGGCTGCAGACCGCTTTCCTTTCAGATGGCCCACCTGTGGAATACATCTACATTCGTGTCCTTTGGCCTGGCAAACTCGGGATCTTGAGGCCAAGCCCACCTGCCCACCACACCCTTTTCCCTACCATAGGAGCCAACCATGCTTTCTTGTTTCTTGGCTTTTTCAGGTGGGAGTCAGCCTCCGGTTTACTTTGTGGGTCCATTTACAGTGATCCCCCATTATCCTCTCTGACCATCATTGTCAAAGCCCCTTATAGATTCGAAATGAGGAGCAGGCACCTATCCATCCTTCTCAGCTCTCGTTTGTGATGGTGGAGAGTGAACTCACAGCACTTTAAAGGGTCTCTTTAAATAAATCCATCTCTTAAGTCTTCTTTTATTCTATTTCATCGCATCTAAGAGATCATCTCTGTTAGTAGTCTATTGCTGCATACAAATTGTTCCCCAAATTAGCAGTTTAAAACAACAAACATTTATTATTGCATAGAGTTTCTGAGGGTCAGGAATCCGGGAGCAACATAAGATTGTTCTGGCTCAGGGTCTCTCAGGAGGTGGTGGTCAAGGTCTCATTCAGGCTGCCATTGCCTGATGTGTTGACTAGGGCTGGAAGATCTGCTTCCAAGATGGCTTTCTCATGAGGTTGTTGGCAAGAGGCTTCAGTTCCTTGCTGGCTGTTAACAGAAGGCCTCAGTTCCTTACTACGTGAGCTATCTGTAGAGTTGCTCATGACATAGCACCTGACTTCCCCCAAAGGCCAAAGTGAGTGATGAGAGAGAGAGAGGCCGAGACAAAACAGCAGTGACTTTTATAACCTTATCTTGGAAATGACGTTCTGTTGGTTACATAGCTGACCCCTGGTGCAATGTGGGAGGGGACTACGCAAGACTGTGAATGTAGGAGGTGGGGGTCATTGGGAGCCATCTTGGATGCTGGCTACCATACCATCTATTGTAAATGCACCATTAGTTTATGTACTGCCAAGAAAGAAAAAAAATATTGACAATGATGATATGCCATCAAGTGTAAGACATATCTAACTTCAGAAATGTTAGAATGTGAAAGAAATGAGTCTTAAAATTGATGACATGCAAAATATTTCCCTTGTGGGTAAGGATATTTTGAAATCACACAATTATTTCCTGGTTTTTTTTGAAAACTACGTCTTGGTCTAGAATATTGCTTTGGAATTTTCTGTCTATTGTATCTTGGGCACTTGAATTGAAGCCACCAATTTATCCCATCCTCCTTCCCACACTCCACCTTCTTCTGTGAATCGTTCTCTTGCACGAATTTTCCGCTGAATGTTTTTTGGGAATGTTGTTCTAGTTTGAATGCTGGCTAGTTCTCTCTGCTTGTTTCTGTGCTTTAAATCCCTTTATTGTTAAATATTAACAGAGTGCCAACATGGAGCAGAACATCATGCAGATTAAAGTAGGACACAGATATGCTTTAAGCAGCTCTGCAATCTCATATTATAGAGAGGATAAGTTACAATAAACATAATGAAAATATGTACTCAACTGGTAGAGCAAATTTTTTATTTTAAATATATAATTTGATAAACTAGTTCAAATAGTTAAATTACATCTTTGAAAGTCTGATGAACTGTACTTTTTTTTTTTTTTTGGTAAGGAAGATTGGCCCTGAGCTAACATGTGTTGCCAATCTTACTCCTTTTGCTTGAGGCAGATTATCACTGAGCTAACATCTGTGCCAGTCTTCCTTTATTTTATGTGGTATGCCGCCAGCGCATGGCTTGAGGAGCAGTGCTAGGTCCATACCCAGGATCCGAACCTGTGAACTTTGGGCCACCAAAGCAGAGTGTGTGTACTTAACCACTACACCACAGGGCCGGCCCCTGAACTGTACAATTTTTAATACAACTTATTTAGAAGTGTTCACTTAGGGGCCGGCCCATGGCTGAGTGGTTAAGTTTGTGCCCTCTGCTTCAGCGGCCCAGGGTTTGGCCGGTTCAAATCCTGGGTGCGGACATGGCACCACTCATCAAGCCATGTTGAGGTGGCATCCCACATGCCACAACTAGAAGGACCCACAACTAAAAATACACAGTTATGTACCGGGGGGCTTTGGGAGAAAAAGGAAAAATAAAATCTTTAAAAAAAAGAAAAAGTGTTCACTTAGGTAAATTCAGATTAATAATTGTTGCTATCTTAGTATGCACCGATTTAATTTGGTACTTTAAAACTACAACAAGATTCAATTATATTTACATTGGGTATTTATAACTATTTTTCAAATTTTAGGATGATTTGTAGGAAGGGGTGTGTATATAGTAGAAAGCATAAACTCTGAGGTCAGGCAAAGCTAGGTTGAATGTAGGTTCCATCAATTACTAGTGATGTCATCGAACCTAATTTTAACCTTTTTGAGCTTCAGCTGCCTTTTCTGTACGATAAGAATGATGTCACTCACTCTGTTAAGAAGAAGTGAAGATTAAATAAAATAGTGTATATAAAGCCTTAGCCTATTACCTGACACTTAGTGGTCCCCAACCAACGGTAGTTATTATTATTATTTAGTAAGAGACTGTGCAGAACTTGAAGTGTTGTTCTGGCTTCATGTCTGTCTGAAGGCATAAGAACATTTGAAGAGAAAGTGGGATTTTGGGTGTTGGGCAAAGCCCACAGTCTGCCTGGATTTTTATTCTGAAAATGACCTAAAAGTCCATTCCATAGTGGCAGACCAATTGCTTTGAATGTAAGTGCTTTAAACATCATAGTAAAAAATTTACATTTAAAGATAAGGGAATGTAAATACATTTAAAGGAAAGGGAAATTCTAGCATTGTAGTGATCATAGTACAGATGGCATATTTGACAGCAATATAATATTCCATAAATAGAAATAATGAAAAATGGAAATAACCACAATTAATTTATTCCTTTAGATGAAACAAGGGGAGGCTAAAATACTGAAAAGGAGAGCAATACAGAGAAGTTTTGAAACAAACATTGGAAATGTAAGAATCTTTAAAATGGCTGAGTATAGTTTGTACTCTAGAAAAAAAGACCTTAATTTATTTGTGACATCGCTTTGGATGAAGCGAGTTCAAGCAGAGAAGGGGAAGCCATAGGTTAGGCATTGTGCTTAAGTCGTAAAACTGGATGGGTTGAAGAAAGGTTTTAGAAAAACTGAAATTGCCAACAGACAAGACAGATGTGTTTTTAGTAGTCGAGTGAAAATACTAAAGTCTAAATTTCTTCTTATTTGGAAAAAAATACTTGGAGTCATTTTATATATAGTATATATTTCATATTATATATATTTTTAAACTTTTAAAAATGAGCTAAACCAGCAAATGGAGCTTCCAGTTGGAGATTAGAAATGTGTTGGAACTAACAGTCATTTTGTTTGAAGACTACCTCTATTATCTACTGCTTACCCAGGAAGCAAGGTTTTAGGAAATTAAACTTTATTAGGAAAAGGAGGGGTTTTATCAGTGCTCGTTCTTGTTGACCTCCTCGGTGTTTGAGGTGCCTCTAAATGTTGCTTCCTTCTTTCCTCCGCTTTCACTGTCCAAACGCTGTCTTGCTCTGTCACCCTCTGTCTCCTTGCTGGTTGTCCTTCTTCCTCCTGACCCTGAATGTGGACTTTGTCCTTGACACTCTGCTGTTTCCTCACCAGAGCCTTTCCTTAGGAGGCTCCCTGAGATGCTCCTCAATCTTCCACGCTGGCCGTGACAGCTTCCCTCGAGACTTACCGCCCCACCTCTATCCGCCAGCTGGACATATTTCTTACGTTCGGTCATGCTTGAATCATTGAAGTCAGCTGTAGCTTTGCTCTCTCCTTTGTCTCCACGTCAAATTAGTCACAATCCTTTTCTGACTCATCCTCTCAGATTAGCAGGAGTCCAAAGGTCTGGACTCAGGCTGGTAGGGGAGGCCAAGCACGCTTCAATAGATCGCTTCCTATGGTGAAGCCCAAACTGAGACCAGGCAGCCAGCCCGACTGGGACTCCTTCACGAAGGTGCTAGATGGAGCGTGAGACTCTAAGTTGAGGTAAAATGACGGAAGCAGGGGACATAACACTTGAAGAAATGGGTCTGAAGTGGAGGGTGGGAAGTAAAGTCTGGCGGAATTCCATGAGCTGTCAGACTATCGTCATAGGTATTTTTCTAAGGCGTCTTCAGCTTTTTAAAGGGAAAGGTCTCTTAGAGGCACTTCCTTTATATGAACATTGCAACAGTTTCTCTATGGGTTTGTAGATCTCTCAGTCTTTACCTTTCAATACATCTTGTATTCTACTTCTGGATTACTTTCCTGAAAACAATCTCTTTACCCATGCCTCTTCCCTGCTCAAAATTATATTGACTCTCTTTTTCTCATGGGATAAATGCTTTGCCTGGCAATGGAAGTCTCCCAAACTTTTACCCATTACTTACTTATATGGGACCCGTAGTCCAGGCAACCCATTAGTGCTCACACTGCACAACAGGTGAAGCCCCACATCATTCTCACACTCTCCCTCTATTATTCTCCTTTACAAAAAACAACAGCCACAATTTTCTTTGTGAATGTCAGGCCTCCAGATCTTTTTTTGTAGAAACAGAAAACACTTTTATTATTGAGTAAGCATTAAACCAGAGTGTGATGTGCTTCACAGGCAACACGCTAAGACATTGCAAAACAGAAAAACATCTTGCCTCCCTGTGCAGCCCAGCAGATACAACCCATTACACACGTGTTTTCAAGGTAAACAAACTAGTCCTCCAGAGGACTTGACAGCACCATTGGTCACACACCGTCCTTCTTAACTCCACCTGGTAATTGGGGTGATTATCTGTTAGCTTGTTTGCTTCATCCAGAGCATAAAGAACAACTTCTCATGTCTTTATGACAGGAGGGAGTTTTGCAAATTGGAGCCAGGTGTCCACTGAGGTTAGGCTCCTACCCGCCCACGGGAACTGGAGTTGGAGGAGCTGCCTCCTTTGATGTTTACATTTCACAAAGATGTCTTCCACGTTCTTGAGAAAGATATTCCTGGGTCATAAAACTGAAAAAAAAAAGAAAGAAAGAAAGAAAGAAAAAAGACCGCTGACAAAAGGCCTCTCTAGTCTTCAAAGGGATACATTTGAAAGAGGGCAGGAAGCACTTAGAAGTTTTCTACAGTAAGTACTCTGAGAAAATGGAGGTGGAGGAACCGCTTTCCCTATTTTCAACAGGGAGAATGGAGCCTCTTATTTTTAGTTTGTATATCACACAGCTGGAAACACACAGTGCGTTCTCATAGCGCACAGCGACACAGCCCGGGAACATACGCATTTCAGGGTGTGTGATGACCAGACTGCAGCCCAGCCCAGAGACACACACATGCAGGTCTAGGGAACCCTGTGTGACGTGTGTGATACTGACACATGTCAACACAGCCTGAGGACACCTCACATACACCCTGGGGACAGAGTATGACAGGTGTGGGATGCTGCCATCATGTCAGAGGTGACAGGTGTGAAACCTCCAGATCTTCTAGGCTGTGCTAATAACTATCTACATCTTCTGTAACTTACCACCTAACTGCCATAGCCATGAGCAAGGACATCCACTGCTGTCATTTGTTGAGTTTTATTATATGCCAGGTACTTTACATACATTAACTGGTTTAATTTCCTGTTTAATGCTTATTTATTAGTACTTACTGAGAATTTATTAGTAGAGGCTAAGTAACCTATCCAAGCTCATTCTACTAGTAAAGCCATGGTCTGCTTATCCAAAAGCCCTCACTCTTTCCTTTTATGCCTTAATTCCTTTATCATCTAAATCCTGGGGTTGACTTGTTGTTTACTGCATTCACATAGATGTTCTATGTAACTACCTGCGTGTTTATCTCCTCATATAAAGAGACCTTTGCCTAAAGTTCTTTGTATCCTCAGAGCCTAAAGATAGTGTCATATGTATAACAGATGCTCAGTCATTATTTACTGCTGTCTGTGTTGGGGCTCCACTATTCCAAGAATGGAAAGGCAATCGAAGGTTGGCTGTTTAAATTATTTTGTCCCAGCTGATTTTTTTAATAGAAATGTTTATATGATAATAGTAAGGAAAATTCTTAGAATGGCACCATTCCAGAATGTCTTTTTTCTTCTCAATTGCTTCTGTAGGTAATTTACATTGTACCCTAAGCTATTTTGACTTCGTTCTTATGCTAATGTCTATGTAAGTACTATGAGGGGAATATAACTATCTTATTCATTTTAGTTCCATGTATTTCTGAAGGGAGGGTCCAGGAAAGGGGAGAATTGATGTCTACCAGTGGAAAAGAATGAAGCTAATGAGAAAATAAACTTTGGTTTTCAACCTTCACAAAGTACATTAGCAGATAACAACAAAGGCTGGGGAAAGAATTAAAATTCATTAAAAAAAATCTCTTATGCTTTTCTTAATGTGTTTTGCTTCCTAACATAATTCCTGTTTGCTAGAATTTTCCAATTTTCATTATCTTAACAGGCTGTTTTCATTTTGATAACACTCCCACTTGAGTTTCATATACCCTCCTGTGTATCATATACCCTTAAAACTTTTCGCCTTTCTATTTATATGCCTGCCAGTCTGTTTTGAAATTTACTTTAGCTGAGTATTAAAAATACCCTACCTTAACATATATTAACGATAATTATGTCTTTCTTGGCTTACAGAAAGTGCCAATAATGTTAATATGTGTAATGTTTAAAATTGTGTACTATTTACTTCACAGAAGAGAAATAAGTTATTCTGATTTCCTATACTCTTCTCATAGGTACACCAGGAACCAAATATCTAACTATTTTTTCCTATTTCAATATTTAGGTCCTTGGTAAGTGTCAATGGAGTGAAGGGACCGGAAAGCTATGGCCACCCCAAAGCAAATAAGAAATTAGCTATTAATATATGTAAAGTACTTGGCATACAACTCAGTATGGTGGCAGTGATTGCTGTGGTGTTCTATGGCTGTGGCAGTTAAGTGGCAGGCAAGATTGAATACCTCCTCAGGTAAGGACTGAAGTATTTACAGGAGCCTCTTTCTCACCCATGCCTTCAAGTGTAGCCTTAGAGGGTCATTCCCACGTGTTAGACGTTGCCCTCTGTTTTTATTTTCTTTAAAATAGAAGTGCCCTTAGAGGGCTAATACCTTAGTATGGTACCTAACCCTTCATCCATTCAGCTAAAATTCATAAAACATCTATATGTTGCAGGTCACTTCGCTGGTAGGAGCAATGTACCTGTGAACGTGACAGGTAAGGCTCTTGCCCTCAAGGACTGACTTTCTAAGGTCAGAGGCAGAGGGTCGGTAAATACACAACATAAATATACAAAATAGTTGACTGATGGATGCAGCTATAAAGGAAGTGGACGCTGGGGTAGATGATACAGCGGAGTGAGGGGGTGGGAACACTACTTTAGGCAGGAAAGTACCCTTCTGAGGAATTGGGAAATCTTGTGGAAGGCCTGAAGTAGGCCATACAGGAGAGGGTGAGGCTGGAGCACAGTGCGCATGGGGGAAGGAGGTGCATGATGGGGCCAGAAAGGTGGGCAGAACTGATTGGGTTGGGGCTTGGAAGGCCTGGTAAGGAATACGGGTGTTATTCTAAGAGCAGTGGGAGGCCACTGAGTTTGTCAGACGACTGGCACAATATAATTTGCTTTTAAAAGCTCACTCTGGCTGGGATGCAGCGAATATTGGCAGAGTTAATGGTGGGCTCAGGTCTGCCTGACGGCACTCTGCTCCCGCCCAGGCCCCTCCTTCCTGAGCTCTACTCCATTTCTTTGCCTTGGTGCTTTGTATCCCCTTTGCCTGGAGCAGCGTCCTCCCTCCCTGAACCACCCAGTCTCCAGCTGGCAAACTCCCACTTGCTTTTTTAGATATAAGCTCAAATGCAGCCTCCTCTAGGAATGGGATGACCATGTGATTATCATCCTCATGAGACACTTCGAAGGGCACTATTAAAAACCATCCTAGGGAAACACGTATAAAATAGACTGTCCCAACCAAACAGGGATGTGTGGCTATCTCTGCTTCTAGCTGCTTTCACTTATGTCTTCACAGCAGTCTGTATACTATTATTCTCCCCTCGGATGCAGTATACTTAGTGGTTAAGGCCATGAGCCCTGAAATCAGGCCACCAGAACTCAAATCTCAGCTCTGTCCCCTACTCATTTTGAGCTGCCTGACTTTGGTCAAGTCACACAAACTCTGAGCTTCAGTGTCTTTGTTTGTGAAATGCGGGTAATGATGATGTTTCCTTAATGATTATTTCATTGCGGAGAAAAAAGTTAAATAATACATGCAGGATACTTAGCACAGAAGTTGGCACATATTTAGGATTCATTAAATATTAACGATTATTATCCTTTTCAAATAGGATACAATTATGTTTGTAGGTCTCTCCTAAGAGATTATGAACTGCTTAGGACAGGGACCATGTATTATTTATTCACTTTTGTATTCTTAGTTTACAGCCCAGTGCCTAGTATACAATGAATTTTTAAAAAAATATGACTAAAAATGCAGAAAAGATGACGGCAACCTGGAGTTTTTTTTTTTTTTAATTCTTCCCACTCCACTTTTTACATATGAAAGAAGAAAATTGAAGTATATTTCTTGAGTCACAGAAAAAGAATCAGAATCCAGTTCTCCCCATTGCCTGGCTATTATGAAAAGGTGCCCACTTTTATCATGGTGGGAATGAATAGAAGATATCTGTACAGTCACGCACTGCTTAACGACAGGGATACGTTCTGACAAATGCATTGTTAGGCGATTTTCTCCTTGTGTGAACATTGCAGTGTGCACTTACGCAAACCTAGATGGTACAGCCTACTGCACACCTAAGCTGTGTGGGACTAATCTTATGGAACCAACTCTGTATTTGCAGTCCATCATCGACGGAAACATTGTTATGCGGCACATGACTGTATATGATTAAGTATAAATATTGAGGTAATTAGAACAGTCCTTTTCTCAAAATCTTACATAAGTGCAAATGTTTATTCAGTTGCTACTTAGGAGCACTCATATTTTTAGAAAAAATTAAATAGGAACTTTCTTTACTTAGTTCTGTTTTGCTTATAAACTTACAATTTCAATCATACACAAAGCTTAAAATTAAGATAAAACTTATTATCTCAACAATTGTTCAAATGATCACATCATCAAATGATGATTGGGCTAGGCCAAGATAGATAAGTCGGAAAATCTCACCTTGTTACATGTTTCTCTTTAACACTGAGCAATTCTGTGTCTCTGTTGTACAATAGGTTTGCATGTATGTCTGTTAAAACTGAGCAATTTAAAGTATTTTAAAGAGAATTAATAATTTATTTCTATTAAGCATAAAAAAATGTGAATAGAGGCACAGCACCCTCTGATCCAGAACAATATGAATCCGATGCTTGATGTGATTGTCAGTCAGCATACCAAGAAGCAAAAAAGGGCAACAGGACTTGATGAAATGACCCAGAAGATGGGAACTCCTATTGCGCATTTACATTAATCACACGCATATGCATTCATGCACGCATGTACACACTAGATTACTTCATCTAGAAGTAGACTTTGTGTAATTAAAAACTGGCTATTTTTAGACAGTTATTTTAATTTAGTTTTTCATTAGTTCTTTAGGGCACCGTCATTCCCTGGATTTGTATTAATAACGAGGCTATCAATAAACGTACCTGGTTAACATAAAAGAGTTTTAACAACAGGAGAACTAGTTCCTCAATAATCCAAAATGAAGGTTTAATTTTGCATCTGGTACATTTCTGAGTAAGCTGTTATTTGAGACTGTGTTCCAATACTTAGAAAAATGGATTGAGAACTGGCCTTGCAAGTAAGTGAAACAAGCGAGAGCACTGGGCAGATATTTGTTGCTGAAATCTACCAGACTCACTGCCACTCAAGGGAATTGCAGCCCTTGCCAACATTTATGGTGTGTTTGCCATAAATCTCTTTATGACCCATTTGCCTTGGTAGCCTCTAAACTCCTTGAAGGAAGGAACCAGGCCTTATTCTCTGTTTATCCCAGTGGTTGGGGCAGAACTGGGCCCATGTTTAATGACACTCAGAATCTTAGTGATGGCGTCCATGGCTGAGTGCACTATGGAGAGCATCATGTTAGGGGCCACAAGGATGACTAAGATACAGTTAGAAGTTCTTCCCTGAGTCCTTAGATCTTTTGTTTTCAAGATTTTCTTTAAAAATTCACTGTTGGTTTATTATCATGGGTATTAGCTGATGCCACTGAACAAGAGAGATTCCTAGAAAGGGGTATAAGAGAAAATAAACCAGAAAATGGAACACAGGTGATTTGAAGCTTTATGGGTTTTTCTCTAATCTCAATGAATATTCTCTTATGAAACATTATTTCATTTTCATTAAAAAATCACTCACTGAAATGGGGGAATTTGAAATTCAAGTCAGATATATACAAAAAAGCAAATACTGAGTGATTATTAAAGAAACTCAATTTTATTACTTGTCAATACCCTAATTTCTATGGAAATGAGTTGATTTAAAATGCAATCTCCTCCAAATCTGATGATATAGTTCATTTGATTTGATTCCTATGGTGTAATTAAGATCACGCTGTATGATAAATTGTTATATGTGCAATTTTTGTGTTCATAAATGTATGTGCTGTAGAGATCAATTATTAAACATGTATGGATAGTAATATTTTGCATATGGTATTTAATTTGCAGAATTGATGTTTCAATTATTTTACCATCCTCAAAGGGAGAAGGAAAGCAAAACCAGTGAAACTGATAAGAACACATAGAGATATGATAAAGAAATGCTTTTTTATTAGAGAATGACACTTTTTTATAGCCAGAGCTGTCTTTCAAAGCCAGCGAAAGAGACATATTTTCAAATTTTTGAAAACTTCTTAGGTAGATCCTCGCAAATATTCTGTCATTAATGTTTTGTGATAAATAGGTTTAATTGATCTAGCCTTTAGGAAATGTTGTTAAAAACCAAAGGAGCAGCATTTTATACTAAATGTTTTGAGTGGTCTGCAGTTGCTAATTTTAACTTATATTTTATTAGGTCCGCTTGATGAGTCTTAAGTTATTACTTTGGTACATTTCACAACAAATGATTTTGCCAAAATTGTTTAATAATCTGTTATTTTAATTATAATCTCTCTGTAATTGATGTGTGAAAACAGAGCAATTTCTATGACATTCGATAAAAGCACACAAATTTAAAAAACAGAGTTTGAAGAAAAAACGTGTTTTAGATGGTAATTTAGAAATGGCAAAGACTGCACATTGAGAAAATAACTCCAGATTAAAAAAAACTCATTTGTTTTTTTCTTAGCTATACACTTTCAATTTGCTGTTAAATCGTTATTCCACAAGTGTTTATTGACTACTGTGTGCCTTTAATGTTCATACTATTAATCATGATCTCCAACAACATGTCTCGAGTGTGGCCTGTGTGTAGATTACTGTGCTGAAGGGAGTTAGTAGTTTGAAATGATTAATAGTTTATTTATTTGCAGCAGGGCCAGGCTCTGCTGTGCATCGTTTGGGGCTCGATGGTTCACCGAGGTAAACTGTATTACTTTCAGAGAAAAAGGTTGCTTCAAGGTCATCTGAAGCAAGGGAATAGTTTTGGAATGAAGAAAAATTTCTACATGTTAGGCCAAATTTTGGGAAAGATATCTTAGGTATTTTTCTTTAAAGTTCTTCATTCTGCCTCTAGAGTGCCTCCCATGTACTCTGTGTACATATGCAAAGTTCTCTATTGGTAAAAAATTAACAAAACATAGCACCCATATACAAAATGCATTTATTACTTACCTTCCGTTGGGATAATTTATACCCCACAGTAGAAATGATTTTATCATTTTCCCAGGAAAGTAAGAACTTTGTAGGATGAGACCCCAAAACAAGAAAAGTCTTGAAAGGAGAAAAGAGGATTTGGGAAAGGTCAGTGAGCAGAGGCCATCTGCATGGGGCAGCGGGAATGGCCCTGAGCTGCTGGAAATCCAGTAGGATCTCACAAGGGCTAAGCAGGTTCTCAAGGAGGATCTCCAGAAAAATTAAAAAAAAAAAAAGAAGTCATCTGGAAGTGGCTATTAATCATAATACCTCAAACCATCCTTGTTCAACTCTGTCAGAATTCAGTTCTGTGGTTAAGTGACTCGCGCTAAAATAACTGGACCCTGGGCTCTAGCTTTAAACATGTTGTTCAAAGATTAGTTAGAATTCCAGGCAGGAAAATTGAAGAAGAGATAGACTTGGGAAATGGCCTATAATCGTGGCAGTTCAAGAATCTAGGTTTTTAAAATTGAGTCTACACACACTGTCATGGAGTATGAAAACAGCTTTTCTGGATAATTAAATACAAATAAATAACTATCAATAGCAAAACCCTCACTATAATTCTTTAGTTATTCAAAGGGTTTTATTTTTTCAGGAGAATATGAATTTTCTAGGAAAGCTCTAGTATTTTAAAATTCTACTTTAAAAATAACTAAAAATTATGCAAATAGCACATATTTATCATACAAAATTAACAGATATAAATGTACAAAGAAGAAGAAAAAATAAAAAAGGAAGCTTTAATAATTCTATGAGTGCTAGGAAACCATTGTTAATATTTTGATGTATTTATGTACTTATTTCTGTGTGTGCGTAAAGACACAAGTAGATAATGCAGGTTTTCCCGAACTAGAGGAACGAAGAGGAGGAGAGTGGTTGGGCAGTATAGTGGTGATACCGACCCTGATATCAGTTTCCCTACATTAAACCCAGCATTTATGGGGTTAAAACCAAAACACTCATTCCCTGCTTACTCCCTGGCTTCCTGGCTCCAGAATCCACTATCCTCCATGGAGACAGACTGCAGCCAAGGACAAGCTCCTGGACTCATTATCTCCTCCCCACAAGGAGATACAGGCTGGTGGGAAAGCTGCTGACCAGCAAGGTCACGGGCTCCCTCCTGTCTGCAAGTGTCTCAAGGCCAAAGACAGGCTGGTGGGAAAGCTCCGACAAGCAAGGCCATATGCTCCCCCTCCCCTACCTAAAACCCCAAATAAAAACCCTTCCTTTTAGCTTTTCGGGGGAGTGTAGGATTTCAGCGTTAGCTGCCCTCTCCCCTTACTCAGTGCTGTGCAATAATAAAGTCCTATTTTCTTCCACTACACCCCGTGTTAAACATTGGCTTGCTGAGCAACGGGTGAGTGAACTCGCTTCAGGTTCGATATCAGAGGTGGACAGTTTATCCCATATATAACCACCTACATGAGCAATTCCACTAGAAGGTTCTTAAGAGAGAAGCTCTTAATACAGTGGGGAAAAAAACGATGATTCCACCTTTGGTCCTAAACTTCCGTCTTTCCTTTGGTTCTAGGGCTGGATATTTCTAGCTGTCAGGAATTTGTTCCTTGAGAAGAATGTGGCTGATGGTGGATTAATATAGGGGACTCCCTGAGGACCATGGTTTAGCTGCTGCTGGATCCTCCTAGCTGTTGCATGTTTTGGGAAATCAAGAATGCAATTGGGATCTCAGTGTCATCTCAACGAGGAAGGTGTGCGTGGAAGTAGCTCGTGCTGTGGACCAGGTGTTCCTTCTCTTAAAATGTGCCCAACCCAGCCCTCGTATCAAAAGTAAGGGCTTAATATTCCCTGGCTAATTTCACAGAGGAATTTTGGGAGAGATGAGGGATGTAGGAAGCATCCTTCCACCCTTTTCCACATGATCTCTGTTTATGAATTAATACCAATAACAGGAACAGCCTTTCCTGAGCATTTGCCCTGTTCCAGGCCCTATACTCACGAACTCATTTGGTTCTCACAACGCTCCGTGAGGATGGCCGTCTAAGTTTGCTAGGGCTGCCTTAATAAAATACCACAGACTAAGTGGCTTAAACAGCAGAAATTCGTTTCTCACAGTTCTGGAGGCTGGAACCAAGATCAAGGAGTTGGCAGGCTTGGTTTCTCCTGAGACCTCTCTCCTTTGCTTGGTGGCTGCCTTGCCACTGTGTGTGCACATGGCCTCTCCTCAGGGTGCGCCTCCCTACGATCTCGTATGAGGACGCCAGTCCTATTGGATTAGGGCCCCACCCTTATGTTCTCATTTAACCTTAATTACTTCTTTAAGAGCCCTGTCTCCAAACGCTGTCCCATTGGGGGGCAGGGCTTCCACATACGGATTGGGGGCTGGGGGGAGGGGAGTCACAATTCAGTCCATAACAGTGGTACTGTTATTATCCTCATTTTACGGAAGGGAAAATTTTACAGATTTTAATTTACTGGGATCACCTGGCCAGGTAATGATGAAATTCAAATCCAGCTTTGTGTGCTCCGGAGTGCACATTCTTGACCTCTGTGCTCTATTGCCGTGTGATGCAATTCTCTGAAGCTCCATTCTACACTATGGCTACTGCAATTTCCTCTACGATTCTGGCATTAGGTTGTGTCTCAGTTTTAGTTTTCAAGGTGGTTTTGAATTTTGATCACTCTTTTCTGTCTCCTGAGCGTTTTTGTAGGAAGATGGGAGATCAGTGATCCGAAATGATCTCGAGCCGTTTGAACCAGCTAAGTCCTGATCTCAACTAGGTTTTGTGTGGGTAGAAATAACTGACTCTGGAATGGTATCAAATCTGTAGATATTCTTATCAGATTATAGTGGATATATTCTACCCTGAATAAAATGCCTGCTGACTACCTGTTTCCTATTGATTATAAAAGTTCTTTAGTGAAGAAAACCAAGCATCAGAGATTCACAGCTCTTGTCTTTTCTTATGGTTATCAAAAGCTGTACTGTGAAATAATGCTGCTTTCCAGTTTCTCATAAGAGAACTCAGTTTGCCCTCAACAGAACTGAAGTTCTGAAGTCACGAGGCAAAACAGACACTGAAAGTGAAGCTGACTCGTCTGTGCCTAGTTTAGTTTTCTCACGTCACTGACAATATGAATTGATAACAGGATTTCCACTCCTGAAGTGACATGTTCACAGAGCCCAGGATCTCCTCAGCCACTCTGTGATAAGTATACCACGTATTTGCCAGATACAAAAGCCTTAATGTAAGATCTTAATGTTCAAACTCTCAGCCCGAAGAACAATTTAATATGAACGGAAGCTGCCAGCCAGAGTTCTGGTGCTTTCCTCTGGCACCTGGCGCCATTCTCAGTTGGAGTCTTGCTGTTTTGGAGCCCCTACGGGAAGAGTAGCAATGATGCAGGCTGGGGCACTCATGACACAGGGATGGAGCGACACCAGGGCTCCCTCTTCCCTGTGTTTATTCCCTTCCCTTGTATTTAGCAGTGCGCAGCACATAGTAAGTACTCACTGAATGTTTATTGAGAGATTGAAAGCTGCTAATAAGTGCGAGCAGCCAAACTGCTTAGGAAGTCCACTAGGAAAGTCACATCACTGTCATCTAAAAGTCTCTTTACAAGCTGGTGAAGATTTTTCCACAGATTTTTTTCTGGGGAAGTTGCTGCCTACCCCCCTCAACCCCTCCGCCTTCCACCTCCAAGTCATCCATAATTTAGTAAGTGTTACTTAAATAAAACACAGAAGATAACGTACTTGTCTTCTAGGTCCTCATAATTTGCCGGAGGACAGAAAATGTACTCACATAAACTACGAAACTGCACAGAAAAATTTTACTTTTCTAATGCATGGAATCTCCATTCCTCACGATGGACGCGTTTTGTTAAAGAGACCAGGTAATCACGTCTTGGATAGTAGCTGCATTGCTGTTTTTAGTGCCAAGCTATTTACAACTTATATTTTCACGTTCTTAGTTCATTTGAAGCAGAAAAGCCCCCCAAAAAGCAGAAGTGCCAAAGCTCTCTTTCCTTGTTGTTACGAGAAATATTTTGGGGGGAATTTCCTTTGTAAAGGTTTGAAAGAGGTTAAGTCACTGGCTTTTGATATAATTTAGCAACTGCTAGGATGATGTTGAACTCAGAAATGTTTCTCTGTTAGCAGCAGACCACCTGGCACTGGCTGGGGTGGAGAGGCAGGGCCCTGAACCCTGGAAGGAGGCCGGTGAGAGAGGTATGGTATTAGTCAGAGCAGAGAAAGGCTACAAAGATGACTGTGAGGCTATTAGGCAGGAGAAATTAGACAAAGATTCAGTTATAAGAAAGGGCAGAAAGTCGCAGATTTGGGGACTAGGTCAGAGCTGGACAAGCAGGAGTTTCTGGTGCTGGATCTTAAAAGGTTGGGGTTAAGGTTGGTGAAATTTCTGCTGTTTAATATCTGGTTTGCCAGATAGAAGGGCTAAGACATTAGTTAACACATGTATGGTTCTAAATGTTGAAAGAGAAAGGATGCAGAAACTGGGATCTATTAAGGGTCCTACCATGTCAGTTAGGAAGTGTTAGCTTGCACCCAAGGAAAAAATCAGCACAGACTGGCCAAAATAACAGGGAACTTATTAAAAATTTGAGAAATCCAGCAGTAATATAGACTTCAGGTATAATTTGATCAGAACACTGAGTTATGATGCGATTATTTTGTTTCTGCCCTCGTCTATGTGTCTGCTTCTTCCTCAGCTTGCTTTTTTCATAGGAGGAAGATGGCAACAACACTTCCTGCTCTTGCACCTGCACGCCACATACTTCTGAGAAATGGAGATTATCTATATAACCTCCAGCATAAAGCCTGAGATTTTTCTCTGATTATATTAGCCTGGATCACATGCTCATGAATGAGCCAATGGTAGTGCTTAGAGGGTGAATGGATTGCAGTGGTTATCTTAGACTAGTTTATGTACTTCCTTCCTGGGGCTAGGGGTAAAGCCAGCTTTTCTAGAGCCACATGGGTGTAACATCATGGATGAGGGGTAGAATGGGTGCTAGAATAATACCCAAAATAGCCATTATATTTAAAAACACTCTTTTTAGTGGACCTGCACCAAAAGGTAAAAACAAAAGCAATTCCTTGAGGATAAATCATGTGCACCAGGCCTAAAATTATGGCCAGAGTTTTCTAAAATTAGAATAAAAATATACAGATAATTGCACATATTCCTTAGCCCATTCTTAAAATAAGCCACACAAATGAGTTTAGCTTCATCATTTATTTATTCATTCATTCACAAATTTAGTAAAAATTAGTTTAGTGCTTATTATGTACTTGGACCTTGGCTGGAATTCAGAGATTAAAGAGCTCCCCCATCTAATGAGGCGGGGGCTGGCAGATAAACAGGCAATTCTAATTCAGTATGGTAAGTGTAATTAGATAGTAAAATGGAGTGGTTTGCGTCTTGGACTCTGCTGGCAAACTGACTGGGCTCACGTCTCAGCATTGCCTTTTACTCTGTGTCTACGTTTGTAGACAAACTCTATGAACCCATCCACTGTGCACTCATCTTTTCCCTTCTGTCACTATAGGGACATCTACCTTCTCCCATCAAAAAAGCCAAACCCTCCATATGTACTCTGGATCACATCTTCCTGCCCATCTTCTCAGGAACATTTACTTTCTAAACCTTATTTCCTTTTAACAAAACAGAGAGAATAATAATACTTTTCTTATAGGATGTCCTAAGTATTAAACATAATAATGCACGTAAAGGATTTAATGTAAACCCCAGCAAATAAGAAGGGCTAAACAAATAGTAACTCTGACTATTTATGGTGGAGCTGCTTTCAGTGTCCTGTGAAAGCGCAGAGATCTGGAATCTAATCCAGTCCTTCATTCCTCCTTTGCCTGATTGATTCACACTCATATTTGAAGATTCATCTCAGACTCGCCTCCTATTTTGGGCTGGGGTCAGTGACCTTCCAGTGCTCCCCAGGATCTCCCTGGGCATAGCGCCTTGTTCACAGTACTTCCCGCAGAGGGTTCCATCTTCTGTTTACTTCTCTGTTTCTCTGAGTACGTTGTAAACTGGTGGTCCTCAGACTGTAGCTTGCAGCAGAATGGCTGGACTCAATCTCAGAGTTTCTGACTCAGTAGGGTTGGGATAGGGCCTGAGAGCTTGTATTTCTTACAAGTTCCAGGTGAAGCTGAGGCTGCTGGTGGGGAGACCACACTTTGGAAGCTATGTTGTAAGCTGCTGGAGGGCTTATCCAGCCGGACGCACCAGTGAAAGGCCAAGGGGCTCCGCTTGCTCATTTATTGCCAGCAAATAGTGTTCCATATATAGTTTTCCCCTTCACCCTTATTCTTCTGGAAGGTCTAGTACTCATATGCTCTCTTGCTCTGCTTAGAGGATAGTAAGAGCAGTAGTAACTCATTCAATTCTCACAGCTCATCTATGGAGAGAGATTCTACTATTTGCTTGTTACAGATGAGAAAACTGACACTTGCTTAAAGTCACACAGCTGATAACCCAGAACTCTACCAACTGTGGACTGCGTTACTAGGACTAAGGAAGAGCATGATTAGGTCTGTAAAAAAATCAGATTCCCACCCATTCTGTGGCTCTACAAGTTGTTAAGATGGTAAATATCTGTAATATATTTTTCAAATTACCTTTGATCTGCTGAAATAATTAAGTATATGTCTTCTATATTGAATATTGGGGACAGTTGTATGTGTGCCATGTCGATATACAAATTTGAATTTGGTTCCTATATGGCTGGTAAAAATTCTAGGAGGTTGAATTTTCTGAACCAGATTATCTTGGCACCTCTTTAGACTGAAGTCAAATATTTAATTACAAGAATAAAATGTATATATTAATGTTCAAAAGAACATACCCAATTTTGCCTTTAACTGTTATTTGAAGTGAATAGCCAATTGTTACATATCACTCTATCATTATATCATATTGAACAGTAGGTTCTTTTGATCTTAACACTGTAAAATAGTCTGTGGCTGTATAAAAATTATATGAAATATGAGAGAGAGTCTTACCTAACGATCATGATTATTGAACTGATAACTGGCGAAGCCAGACCCAGAAACAAGGAACACCAGCCAGATTGGTTCAGACTGGTTCACCAGCCAGACTGACTCAGAGGAGAACAATCCAATTAGGATGTGGAGTCCAGTGTCTGGACCCCACGGTAGCAGGTCATGAGACTGAGGACAGCTGCCACTGCTGCCGACGTTTATTGAGTGCTCATCATGTGCCAGATGTTAAACATTTTAATCCTTATATAAATTAGGTCTATTATTATTATCTCCATTTTACCAATGAAGAAACTGAATCTCAAAAATGTTAAATAACTTATTTAATGCCACATGGTAACTGGTAACACTGGCAACTGACTCCAGGTAGTTTGGCTTCAGAATAAGCATGAGGAAGGTTTGTAATGAAGTTGTGTGTAGCTGGTACAACATGTAGTGAACTCTACAGTCAGTGAAGTGTGAGAAAAATGCAGAAATCCAGATGGGGTTTGGGGAAGGTAGGTTTTAGTCAAGAGGTGAAGTTCAGAAGCAGGCTCTGGTTTGGGGGAGGATTGGCAAGTGTCAGTGAAAGCCCCGGACTCAGGCTTCGTGTGAATTCTAGTCCCCAAGTTCTTTAGGTGGGTGCTGCCCTGAGGAGTGACTGCACATTTTCCAGTCTTGAATGACTTTATTTACGCAGTGGCGATAACACCCATTACATGGGGTGTGGTTCTCTCGCAATGGGGAGATGTTAAAAGCTTTGCCGGAAAGCAGTGGAGAGTTCTCCATGGCTCTGAGAAGATCCTTGGTTTCGAATCATATCAGGGACTTATCGAAATAAATTTAGAAACTTACTAAGATAAAACAACAACAGATGGGACAAGATTAGGGCCAGAAAGACATGTAGGGGTCAGGTTTCAGGACCATCATTGAGCAGAAGGCATTTTGTGCAAATTAGAAAAAAGCACTCCTTCTTCCCAACAGCCAGCCTGATAGTGACTCTAGGAGGGGCTTCAGCCCCCCACCTCCCTTGGCCAGGTCCCCAGGCCTATGGGGTCCTTTAGTTAACTTTGTATTAGAAACTGTTTCCTTCTATAGGTTTAATGTAATCTCTATTGAAATTCTAATGGTATTTTCACAGAAATATAAAAAACAATCCTAAAATTTGTATGGATCCACAAAAGACCCCAAATAGCCAAAGGAACCCTGAGAAAGAACAACAAAGCTGGAGGTATCACACTTCCTGATTTCAAATTATACTACAAAGCTATAGTAATCAAAACAGTATGGTACTGGCATAAAAAGAGACACATAGATCAACAGAACAGAATCAAGAGCCCAGAAATAAACCCGTGCATATACGGTCAACTAATATTTGACAAAGGAGCCAAGAATACCCAATGGGGAAAGGATAGTCTCTTCAATTAACAGTGTTGGGACTGTTGCAATTAACAGTCTGCATGTGCAGAACCATGTGCAGAAGAGTAAAATTAGACCCCTATCTTATACCACTCACAAAAATGAACTCTAAATGGATTAAAGGCTTAAACATAAGACCTGAAACCACAAGACTCTTAGACAAAAACACAAGGAAAAAGCTCCTTGACATTGGTCTTGGCAATGACTTTTTGGATATGACAACCAAAAGCACAAGCAACAAAAGTAAAAATGAACAAGTGGTACTACATCAAACTAAAAAGCTTGTGCACAGAAAAAGAAACAATCAACAAAATGAAAAGCAACCTTTAGAATGGGAGAAAATATTTGCAACTCATAGATCTGAGAAGGGGTTAATATCCAAAATATACGAAGAACTCATACAACTCAATAGTGAAAAAACCAAACAACCTGACTGAAAAATAGGTGCAGGAATTGCATAGATAGTTTTCCAAAGAAGACATACAAAATTGCCAGAAGGTACGTGGAAAGGTGCTAGACATCACTAATCATCAGGGAAATCCAAATCAAACCACAATGAGATATCATCTCATTCCTGTTAGAATGGCTAGCACCGAAAAGACAAGAGATAAGTGTTGATGGAGGTGTGGAGAAAAGAGAACCCTTGAGCACTGTTGGTGGGAATGTAAATTGGTGCAGCCACTATGGAAAACAGCATGGAGATTCCTCAAAAAATTAAAAATAGAACTACCATATGATCCAGCAGACTCACTTCTGAGTATATATATCCAGAGGAATTGAAATCAGGATCTTGCAGATATTTGCACTCTCATGTTCATTGCAGCATTATTCACAATAGTCAAGATATGGAAACAGGGGCCGGCCCCGTGGCGGAGTGGTTAAGTTTGTGCGCTCCACTTTGGTGGCTAGGGGTTTCGCCAGTTAGGATCCTGGGCGCAAACATCGTACCGCTCATCAGGCCGTGCTTCGGCGGCATCCCACATGCCACAACTAGAAGGACCTACAGCTAGAATATACAACTATGTACTGCGGGGCTTTGGGGAGAAGAATGGAAAAAAAAAGAAGATTGACAACAGATGTTAGCTCAGGTTTCAGTCTTCAAAAAAAAAAAAAAAAAAAGAAAAGAAAAAAAAATGTCCATCAGTGAAAGAATGGATATATAGATATACACGGTAAAATACTATTCAGCCATGAGAAAGAAGGAAATCTTGCCATTTGTGACAATTTGGATGAAACTTGGCATTATGCTAGGTGAAATGAGTCAGGTAGAGAGAGACAAATACTGTATGGTATCTCTTATATGTGGAATCTGAAAAAGCCAAACTCAGAGAAACAAAGAGTAGAATGATGGTTGCCAGGTGCTGGGGCGGGGGGGAGGTGGGTGAAATGGGGAGATATTGGCCAAAAGGCACAACCTTCCAGTTATGAGAAGAAGAAGTTCTGGATGTCTAATGTACAGCATGGTGATTATAGTGAATAATGCTGAATTATACACTTGAATGTTGCTAATAGAGTAGATCTTAAATGGTCTCACCACAAAAAAGAAATGGTGATTACGTGATGGGATGGAGGCATTGGCTAATGCCATGGTGGTAATCATTTTGCAGTTTACAGATCTATCAAACCAACACATTGTACACCTTAAACTTACACTATTTTATATGTCAATTATATCTCAGTAAAGCTGGAAAAAAAAAAACAAGTGCAGAAGAGCAAAAAGATAAAATTGTTTCCTTCTCACTAACTTTTCTCAGTGAGAGAAGTCTGATTATTTCTAGCCTAATCATGAAAAAAATATTAAAAAAGAAAAAGACATTAAGCTGCTTACCTTTCTGCAGGCTCCGATTTCCACAGGATTTCTTCTGGCTCCTCATGGCTTTTCTGGCCTCTTGGCAGCGGCAGAAGAGAAAGAAAAACTCCATTTTGACTGTCTGCTTAGCACTTCCCCTGGCAGCTGGCTGCTGAATTGCTGCAAGTTCATCCACTGTAGGCTGTCTGCTGGATCCTTCCATACCTGATGGACTCCTTATCAACCAGATTTAACTGATAGATGGCAGAATGAATGGTTGGATTTGATCTTCAAAAATGACTGACCGTAGAGATTATAGTTTTATAACCCCAAATCAGTAAATATGGCCTGACAACTACACACGTTCTTATGGGGACAATAATAGCTACTTCTACTGAGTGCTGCAGGCCACATACTATGAAGTACTCTATATAAAAAACAGCAACAAGAAACGAACGTTGAAAACAGTGTGCCGGGATCATGCCAAACTCCTGTACAGGATTTTCTTGTTTAATTCACAGAAAACATTCTAGGAAGTAGTAGTATCACAATTTCTATTTTCTTGTTCAAGTTCATAGAGTTAGCACATATATTCATGGGGATTTGAGCCGAGGTAGCCTGTCTCCAGAGGTGGAGCACTTAACCACTACACTGCTCTTACTGACTGGCTGTTGAGAAAGAGTTTGAAACCAGGGCTTTCAGCATCTGGGCCATATGTTGGACTTTCAAGATTCCTTCCCATGCTGTGAAACAAGATTTCTACGAATTTACCCTTTTCTGTTTACAGATTATCTTCCTCTGAAATGGTTTTGCTTCTGCTCTTTTTAAATGGGGCTTAAAATGGCAGGATCAAACTGCCAGAAGTCAACTTTAAAATCGAATTTAAAGAGATCATAATAGGAGTTTTAAACAGTGATAAAATGCTTTCTTTTGCTATATAAAAATAAGAACACATCACAACTAATGGATGATATAGAAGAGGCATGAAACAATAGAGATGGTGAATGCATGAGCGTAGAGAGAGTCAGTGAATCAAGAATCAAGAGTGCTGGAAGCCTAGTGTTCAAGAAAACAGTCCTAAAATCTGTGCATTCAGCCTTGGGGTGCAATTTTCACAGGACAGTTAATTGCAGGAGGAGATTTGAGAGCATTCAGTGATTGCCTTGCTTTTCTCCTTAAATTTTGCACCACTCTCTCCCATGGCAGTCAGATAGTGTAGTTATTAAGTACACACTGTGTGAAGATCATTTCAGGAGACCAGAACAGAATATTGTTCAGTGCTGGACTTTGATTCCTAAAACTTGACTGGGAACTCAGAGGAGATATAAAAGAAACAGCTAATGTGGGCGCCCATTTGATGCCTTGACAAGCGACGATTACAACTGAGAAGTACAAGTTTGGACCTGACATCATGACAACATAATTATTACCTTGGCTTTCGGTATTAGACATGTCATAGCGATTCTCTCTACTTTGAAAGGGTAAACAGACACAATTAAGGGGAATAGAAGGGGGAGAAGAAGGTGGTCACTCAGGTTCCGTCTGAAGAAGTTAGGCAAAGGCTGTAAGTCTTTTTTTTAAAGATTGGCACCTGGGATAACAACTGCTGCCAATCTTTTTTTTTTTTTTCTGCTTTATCTCCCCAAACCCCCCTGTACACAGTTGTATATGTCAGTTGCAGGTCTTTCTAGTTGTGGGATGAGGGACGCCGCCTCAACGTGGCCTGACTAGCAGTGCCATGTCTGTGCCCAGGATCCGGACCCAGGGCCGCCACAGCAGAGCGCGCGAACTTAACCACTCGGCCACGGAGCCGGCCCCGGCTGTAAGTCTTATAACCACTTGTGCCATACTGCCCAGTCCCAAGAATCCATATGAAGCCATCAGTATTTCTTGTTTCTGAATTATCAGAAAAAAATTGACTCAATTCCTGCCATTCTTCCTCTGATTCAGTATTTATCATTTGACACCTTATTGAACTGCTGCCTTAGCCTTAGTTGAATCATCTGTGTCATAAGATCTCACCATAGGTGTCAGACGTGAGAATGTACGTCACAGACCGCAAACTGTGGGAAGGTAATTGATCAAGAGCCCCACCACTCACTCTGAAATCCACTGTTGCATTTGAGCCCAGGCCATGTTTTACATGCCTGCCTCCAGTCCTTGACTGACTGTGGCAGGTGGACAAGGCAAGCCTGTTCCCGGGAGACTTGGGCCAGCTTTGGGCTGGAGGTCTTCCCAACAGCCTTGCTAAACCTTCTAAACTCAACTGCGGTCTACAATGCTTTCGCCCAACTTTCCCTCCCTTTCTCCTTCACTCAAGGTCAGACTTACGTCACAGTCAAATGACTAGCCTTTCCCAGCTTCCTCCCCATTTTCTTTCACGCAGGAGTTTCTCTTAAATGAAATCCTTGAACTTTTTATCCTGTCTTAGCATCTACTTCTCAGGAAATCTGGATTAACATACTGCAGTTATAAAAGATTTTTCTTCTCGCAATCTCAAACTTTTTCCTCATAGGTTTGGTGGTTGACTTAAAAATATGCTGGCCAATGAGTTTATTTATACTTTCTGTACTAATTGGACGTGTTTGTGAAACAGTGTTATTGAATTATTATTGATCAAACAGATTTCTTCTGCCCTGTGAATTTGCCTGAACGAAAATTATGAATTAAAGAGACAATGATGATAACTCATATGATGCTGTGTTTGGGGGGAAGATAGCTTCAGATGTGGTTGGATCAAGGATCTCAAGCTTTGTGATCAGAATACCATCTCTGACTCTCTTAATTCTGCTTTCATTTGTGTTGGTTTGGTTTTCTTCTAAAGTATACTCTCCCTGTGAAGTGAAAAATGTCCTCATAGCAGCTCTAGCTTAGATCGCCTCACTGTGGACAATTTCAGTGAAGTGAGAATACCGGTTTCCCTCTGCTCCAGCACATCTCAGCTATGACTCTTCTTGTTCCAGCTTGGATCATGTGCCCAAATGGAACATAATGACTCTGGCCAGGGGCATGGAATGCTTCTCAGCCAGGTCTGAGTTGTGTATCCCACCCTGGAGCTGGGCAGTGAGGGAGAAAAGGAGGGATAGTTTTTCAAAAGAAAATCTTAAGAGACTTCTAAATGGTAGCAGATATGCAATACTGGGGTTATAGACCTAATACAAATTTCACTGCTGCTCTCTTTGGGCAGACAATAAGCCCGAATATTTGTGAAATGACCTGTAAATCCTGTTATAAATAATCTATTTTGAGTTTTACAACATCCTGTGAATATTATCTTTATTTTACAAATAGGAAAATAGAAATTTAGAGATTAAGGGATTTGTTCAGGGTCATACAGATTAGTAATAAAATAGATGTTTATTTTTTTTACTCCACTTTCAAGACATATAATAAGATAGAAAAATAAATGAGTGAAATTTAAAAAGTGAGACAAAGAAAAATATAATTTAGACCAGAAGGTATAGAGTAGAACATGGAGAATATAGGGCTCTGTGTAATGAATTTTGCTCACACATTTAGGTGTTAGCTTCCAGGTAGCCAAAGTGAAATGAGAAAGATGATTGGTAAGAATAAAGCACATCAGCTCCTAATGGGAGTAAAGCTTTTCTGGCTGGAAGAGATAAAAGACATTTATCACATGGTACTTTATATAGGATGCTTTAGTGAATAACAATCTCAACAATGTCCCCTAGCTATTGTGATTTTTTTCTAAAGATTGGCCCTGAGCTAACGTCTGTTGCCAATCTTCCTCTTTTTTTTCCTTCTTCTCCCCAAAGCCCCGTAATGCGTAGTTGCATATTCTAGTTGTAGTCCTTCTAGTTTTACTTTTTGGGATGCTGCCTCAGCATGGCTTGATGAATGGTGCTAGGTGTGCGCCCAGGATCCGAACTGGTGAAACCCTGGGCCCCCCTGAAGTGGAGCACATGAACCCAACCACTTGGCCATGGGGCCGGCCCCTAGCTATTGCAGTTTTGTTTTTTTTGAGGAAGATTAGCCCTGAGCTAACATCTGGGGCCAATCCTCCTCTTTTTGCTGAGGAAGGCTAGCCCTGAGCTAACATCCGTGTCCATCTTCCTCTACTTTATATGTGGGATTCCCACCACAGCATGGCTTGCCAAGCCATGCCAGGTCCGCACCTGGCATCTGAACTGACGAACCCTGGGCCACTGAAGTGGAACCTGTGCACTTAACCGCTGCGCCGCTGGGCCAGCCCAATTGCAGTTTTTAATGCTGTTTCCTATGTTGCCTTTCAGTGGAAGCCAAGAGTCTGAAGCCAAAGTGCAAATCAGTAACAGCTATTCCTGGTGGAGGACAGGATGTGCGTACCACCTAGCACGTTGTATATTCACAGACATAAAGGATGCACAAAACATGCCACGCACTGCATTTCTGCGCTAATGCATAGGAGGCTAATGATAAACTCTTCGCTCACTCAGTGATTTGGTGTTCATGTTTTGACTCAAAATTTAATGCCTTTCCTGAAGTACATTGTTTTAAATGTATTTTTAATCCTGTTAAAGGAGTAGAAGCAGATCAGAAATAAAAATTCCATTAATAAAGCATATAGTCAGAGATACTAAGTTCATTAATTTATAATTCTGTAAATTATAATTTACTAACTCTGAGAAAATTGGCCTAGTGACCCACACTTAATTTTGCAATCTATGTTCACTATCCATGTATATGTAAGCACATAATCAAATCTTCTTATATTTATTGGATCTGACAAAATTCTTTAAAAAAAATAAAGGAATAATGGTTAATTATAGCTTACTATAGAATTATTTTATAAGTAGATCTTATGGTTAAGCCTCTGAACTTTTGCCGCTAAAATGTCATTGAATTCGAAGTAAGTGGCTTCCAAAGAAACTGCAAGGGAGCAAATCCCTGCATTAAACTCTTCTCGCAGAGAGCAGCGTCTGTTACATGTTGAGTAACATCTTATATAATTAGAAAGCTTATTGTAACGTTTCATTTTGTGAAAAACGTAAATTGATTCAAGCACATTTATTATAGAAGATAAGTCAACTGTTAACAATATCCTGGTTTGAGTAGACTAATACGGGCTTCGGGACTAAAAGGTATTTTCTATCATGCTGTCATGTCTTTGTTACGGTAACTTGCTATTCCCAGTAGGTTAAACCTCTTCACCACTTAGAAAGAGAGACAGAGAGACAGAATAGAGAGAGAGAGATGGAGAGAGAAGGACAGAGAGAGAGGGAGGGGGAGGGAGGGAGGGAGGGAGGAAGAAAATCATTACTATCACTTGCTTATTTTCCTTATATGTTACTATTGTAGTGTTCTCAGGGCTTGAAAGATGTCTGCTCCCTCTTAATATGACATTTTGTCTTGAGAAACTATACTAAACATGGGTGTGGGAAAGAAATGCATTAGCAGAAGGGCAATATAAATAACACTCAATAAGTAAGAGAAAACCATCAGTAAATAATGTCAGAGAAGAGGTGAGCTTTTGTCAGAAACCTATCTAACCCCAAGGCATATCATTAAAATTTCCAACACGGTGACAAAATAATGATAGTTTAGCAGTAACGTTGTACATGATGTGATCGTAAGATGTGGAAATATATTTATGTCTGTGTGAGAATGTATTATTTATATAGTTATGTATGAGCAATATATGCCACAAAAAGATTCTTCAGCTGCCTCATGTTTTCAAGGTTATAGTTCCCGATACTCATTTACATGTCATCTGATTTTTTTTTTGTAGAAACTGTGTAATTTTATATGTTATGGAAAATTTGAAACAAATGTCTATTTAAGTCATTGTCAAGTTTTCATTCTTTTCTCATATTGCTGAGCAGAATGATCTGTTTCCTTCTCTGTGTCTTCATTGCACCAGGCTGATACCACTAGGATAGCATTTGTCACGTTATGCTATAGCTAAGGAACCACCTCCAACTGTAAAGACCTTAAGGTCAGAGGTTGTTGTGCTGCTCTTACACTCCCAGTGGCTAAGGCCTAAGCCTTAGCGCATCAGGATCTCAGTAGCCTGTTTGTTGAATGAACCAATTGATAAAGCCGTATTGGCTGCAGGCTCCGCCTGTGATTCTTGCCCTCAAACTACTCATAATACAAAAGTGGAGATTGTATATTACTTATTAATGAGAAGGGACATTAATATTGGAAGAAAAGCTATGTGCTAAGTAAGAATCTTTTGACTTCTATTTGAGTTTGTCCTTAAGAGAGGCAGAACTGTGCAGTGACCAGGAGCGTGGATTCTGCAGACACATTGTTTGGGTTCAGTTTCAGCTCTGCTATTTACTAGCAGCCTGACTGCTGGCAAGTGACAACTTTCTGAGCTTCAGTCTTCTCATCTTAAATGGGGAGTGGGGGAGGTGTTGATAATAATACTATTTACTACATAGAGTTGTTATGAATTTAAATGAGTTAGAGATTGGTGAAAGCCACATCTGGCATATAATAAATACTCAGTCATAATTAGCCACAAGATCTTTGGGTCTTTTTAAAAAAAAGTCTTTAGAAGTAATATACTATGGGCATTTCCCCCCGAAATTGAAATTCTATCTCTCCAGAAGTGAGTTGAAGGCTAGTGTTAGGAGTGATGATAACTGGGGATGCAGATAAAGAGTGGAAAGTAGATAGTTCTCTATGCCCACTTCTTGAAAAAGAATCATTTTCTCTACATGGTGGTTGACTGGAACAGGAAAAGCCTGAAAATTTATTTGTTTTGGCATAGCAGATTCAGAGCTCTCTTAACTCTCTGTGAAATCCATTGGAAAAACCGAAGCCACAGACTATTTCCATCTTTTCTTCCCTTATCATTGGCTATCAGAATAAACTTAAATAGAGTGTAACTGAATGCAAGGGCTAAGGGTAAAATAAATGGCAATTCATAACACAACTCTCTAAATGATGAGGAAAACAGGGTGTTGCCCAGGAGGGGCAATTTTCAATGCCACTCATCCACAAGGAAAGAACATATCTTGCACTGGAGCCCAGGGGAGGAAGACAAGCACTCCTGGGGGTTCCCAATGCCTGGAGAAAGGGGCAAAGAAGCCAAAGACAGTTTTCCCTTCTTCAAGAAGGTTTGGAAATCTTTAAAATAGGAGAGTTAACCATCTATCTTGAATAATGAATTATTCACTTTCCCTGTGTAGGGGACTAGAATTGGCTGCCCCAAGATGTGTCTCTTTGGCATGAGGATTATTTTGGGCTGGTTAGTTTTAAAAATTGCAGATATGAGAGAAACTCTGAAAAGTAGAATTTACTTACCCTTTGTTGAGAGACATTTACATTTGTAAAGGAAATCTCCATCTGTAAATGTGTCTCCCTTTCTGTACCAGGAAGAAGGGGGGATGACCGTATCTCTACAAACTCTGAATCAGTTGGGAAGGCGAGGACTTAAATCTGCATGACGACCTTCCCTTATTCACCCTGCTTTTTCTCCCATAACTGACTCCCCCACCCCCAACATCCGCCTTTGTCTTTAGCTGAGGATGGTATTTAAGGTGAGAGCTTCCGCCATTTTGGCGAGTTACTCAGTTTTTCTGGGTCTCTCCCATGTATGCGTGTTATAAAGCTTTGTTTAATTTTCTCCTGTTATTCTGTCTCATGTGAATTTAATTCGTTGTTGGACCAGAAGGACCCAGAGTCAGTAGAGGAAATGTCTTCCTCCCCTACACCTGAAAACATAGTTGAAGTGGTTGGCCTTCTATACCTTCGTAATTCTACATAAAATATACAGCTGTAATGTAGCCACATTTTCCTCACCAGAATCTTTTATGCAATTGTTCATTAGACTCCACGGAGTAGAGATTATCTATCTATCTATCTAGTCATCCATCTGCCATCTATCTATCACAACACTTGAGGGAGGAATTTATAAAATGACAATGAAAAAGTTCATTTAGAACGACTAAATCTGCTTTACAGACTGAGAACCATACACAGTTAGGTTAGGCTAGCTACAGTGGGCTTCTTGATTTACAATTCTTTTTCACTGAGGAATTAAGAGAAACTTTTTAGGTGTGTTTAATGAAATCGTCTCTTTCCTGACCTATTCCAGAGCATCTTCTTTTTCTATTGTATGCTCATTTCATCTTTTTCTTCTCTCTCACATAATTTATGCTCTAGGCTAGCATCCAATAAAAATATAATGTGAGCCATAAAGGTGAGCTACATCTGTAACTTTAAATTTCCTTGAAGCCACATTAAAAAGTAAAGAGGTGAGACTAACTTTAATAGTATATTTTATTTAACTCAATATAGCCAAGATTTTGAATTTCAATATGCAATCAGTATAAAAATTACTAATGAGATACTTTACATTTTTTGGTACTAGGTCTTTAAAATACAATGTGTATTTTACACTTATTTAGTTCATCGCAATTTGGTCTAGCGACATTTCAAGTACTCAATAGCCACATGTGGCTCCTGGCTGCCATATTGGGCAGAGGAGCTCCAGGCCCTCTGTGTTGGAAGGATTTCTTACTCGCGTTTGCTCTATAAGTGCCCCCAATGCACAGATATATAGGGGAGCATGATGCATCCAGTGAAACATTACCCCCACTCCTGGCAACCTCATCTCGCTCTAGCCTCCTCCTACCTCTGCGACTACCATTATCTGGTGATTTAATGTTTAACCACTTTCTTCACAATGATTTAGTTATACTTTTATTCCTTTGTTCCTTCTCCTGGCATTTTTGATATTAACACTTCTTAATTCTTGGTTGCTTCATGAAAATATGGTTTTAGAAAAGTTTGACACATGTTAGCTAATATTTACGTTAATCAAAATGACTACCGAAAAAATACAAGTGACAAGGAGAAAGCATCTACTTTACAGCTAGAGATTAATTTTGGTTAATTTTCCAAATGTAAGACAGTAGAATTTTTAAATACATTAGATATTAATCAATAAAGATGGATTTGGACTTTAGCTATGATATTGAGTTCTTCATTTTTGGTATGATTATAAAACAAAGATAACAGCCCTTGTTTTTGTATGCAAGTCTGCATTGTGGCCCCTTTGATCCCCAAAATAGCTTGTGTAGAATACTTAGTGTGGCAGTAAGTAGTGGATTTTTATTGACTCGTTATTGTGAATGGGTGCACCTCGAGCTGTTTTGCAGAAGTGGTGGAAGATTTACATGCCCTTTCATTTTGGAAAACAAAGTTCCCCCACAGATCATCCAACAATGGACATGCTTGGGTGGAGATATTGATCCCCTCAGGCACTAGAGCTGGGTTGTAACTGGGGGTGGCCCAGAGCCTTTGGCTGTCACCTCAGCTATAAGCACTTCATCCATTTATCCAGAGCATCATGTAAATATTGTTTTCTATGTGAGTCAAGATTTGGTAAAGGTTGGGAAGTTCTGTCACAGTAGATCCAAATCTCGCTTCACTTTTTAAAATAAATGAGATCCTACTCAAGATAGAAAATGTGCTAGAATGTCAAGCAAATATATGTTTTCCCCAACATTCCTTTCCATAGGTAATTTTGTCTCATGAGTTTTCAGGTTTCCAAGTGAAGTTTACTTTATCTTCCTCTTCTCCTTAAACCTACTAAATCACTGTTTCCCAACTTTTGAAAGTTGTACACCACTGTTAATAATAAAAAATCCTCTTTAACATTGTTTCAGATCAAAGGCAAACGTTTTGGGACCAAAAAAAAATTCAATCAAAGAAAAGGGTAAATAATTATTTTATTTTTAAACTATATATGTTTTCCCAATTTTGATACATCCCTTGGGGATATATCCTCTCTAAAAAAAATCACTAAAAAATGCTTTCATTTGAAATATTGATAAGCCAAGTATGAACAAATGGCATATTATTATTTTCTCAAAGAGAAATAATTTCAAATATCATCAGTTCTTATTTCTTATTAATCATCTGATGTTCTCATTTTTGACTAACATGTTTTAAGTGTTATGTTCTTAATGTTGCAATAATAGAGTGACTCTTTAATACCCTGGAAGAGGTCTTTCACCTTATATGAT
The DNA here is from genome assembly GCF_021613505.1 of Equus quagga. NCBI lineage: Eukaryota > Metazoa > Chordata > Mammalia > Perissodactyla > Equidae > Equus > Equus quagga. Next base: position 87,292,251 of record NC_060269.1, read on the forward strand.
TTAATGAGACATAAAGAAGTTAAGAAAGACGCTGAAGGTCACGTAAAGAGTTACTATGGAACTTACAGTCATGTCCCTATTGTTGTCTCTGATGTTGTGGAGAGTCTTCAAATTTGTTTTCATTGTCCATCATTCTGCTTAAAGCCTTTGAGTATGACCAGACCCACAGATGTAACGACAGCGTATCACAGAGTTTAAGGAAAGGAGGCTCTTGCTAGAATCACAACATAGACTGGTTATTTATTTTTTTAAGATTTTATTTTTCCTTTTTCTCACCAAAGCCTCTCGTTATGTAGTTACATATTTTTTTTAGTTGCGGGTCCTTTTAGTTGTGGCATGTGAGACGCAGCCTCAGCATGGCTTGATGAGCGGTGCCATGTCTGCACCCAGGATCTGAACTGGCGAAACCCTGGGTCGCCAAAGCAGAGCATGTGAACTTAACCACTTGGCCACCAGACTGGCCCCAGATTGATTCTTTTTAAAGAAGCTAAAAATATTCCTTGATTACTTCAGGAAAAAATTGTAACTTAATGGAATAAAAGCTATCGTGGCAGTATTTAAAATATTCAGCTTGTCAGTGTTTGCCTGGTAGTTGGTCTGTTAGAAATATTATTTTTTAAATTTTTGGTCATAAAGATTATTGAGTTATAGGTGATCAAGAATATTTTTATAAATTTATGAAAAATTATAGGACTGTTAAAGTCAATATAATAATCAAATTTCTTGATTCTTTAATATGTCTCTTTTTATTTGCAAAGTTTAAAGTATTTCTTTTAAAAAAAGAAGCAAAATCATTAATTTGATATAAAAGAGCAACTGTTACCAAACCAAAGTGGGTTTGCTTTCTGGTGAGTTAAAATCAGACTCTAAAATCAGACCAGAAGTAGTGTTACAGGCTCTTAATTAATACCAGCCCTGATATAAGTTCCCCTACATTGAACCCAGCATATAAGTGATTAAAACTAAAAGCACACATCCCCATTCCCTGCTTCTTTAGTCACAGTCATATGTAAGTATTTGTTTCTTTAACCTCTGACTCCCTGAGCTTTACAACCAAATAGAAGTTACAAACTGCTAAAAGCCCAGATGGCCTCATGCCGAGCCCCCACTAAAGTTGTAACTAATCACAGGTCAGTGAAGTCTACTACAGGGAACCTAACGTCCAGAGGATATCAAGAAACTGAAGCTTCCCAGGCCCCAACTCCTTGGCTTTCTGATGCCAGAGTCTACCATCCACCATGGAGATAAACAGCCAAGGACACTCATCTGCAAAATCCTTTGTCTCCTGTGCTGGAAGCAGCCCCAGACTCAGGCCCATGGGAAAATGCTGAATGGCAAGGCCACAGCGCCCCACTCCCACCATAAACAGCCACACTTCCAGCCTTTAAAAACCACTCCCCACTTCCTAACAGGGAGCTAGCAATTCTTAAGGCACTAGCCATTGCTTTGCTCCCTCTGCCTGACAAAGAAAGTAAAGTTTTTTCTTTCCACTCAAGACTCTCTTCTCGTTATTTGGATTGGCACTGGGTTCAGAGACCAAACTTTTGGTAATGGTAGTTGTCTCACAAACTACCATTTATTTGCAGCAAGTAGGAGACGACATGGAATCATTTCCTAAGCTGTAGTTCTCCCTGAGCACGGGACAGCAGGGGCCTTTTATTTTGGACGGCAAATGAATATTCAAAAGCCGAGGTGGGTAGTCATTTGCGTGGGCTCAGTTGAAAAACATGCTTCCACATACATCACAGGTTCTAGTAATAAGGCCTAAGCTCCTCCCAGAGCTGAGATCTTAGCATTAAAGATGAAGCAAAGGTCATCTCTTGGGCGCTTTTTGGCCCACCTGCACAGGCATTGCTCTTGTGTTAGGGTTTGGATTGGTTAGGGTGGTTGGTGATTGCGTCTCCTAACACAACACATAAGAAAAGAAAGCAATTTAGAGAAACAGTCAAATGCTTCAGAAACCTCCCTTTGGTTCCTTGGGGCAATTAGCCAGTGACGGAACCTGTAAGAAATGAACTCGGCTAAAAATTTGAGTTGAATTTATTGAAGTAAATATCCACAGATTTATTGGGTAAGCATTTTGAATTTTCTTGTTAAATGATCTTAACTTTCTAATCAAAGCTATGCTTGAAGGAAAAAAAAATTCCTTCTATATTTTCTCTTGATGAAAGGTCAAAATATTCCTTTTTTTTTTTGTGAGGAAGATTGGCCTTGAGTTAACATGTGTTGACAAGCTTCCTCTATTTTATGTGGGAAGCTGCCACAGAGTCGCTTGACCAAGAGGTGCGAGGTCTGTGCCTGGGATCTGAACCTGTTATCTCTGGGCTGCTGAAGTGGAGTGTGTGAACTTAACCACTGCACCACTATGCTAGCCCCAAAATATGCCTATTTTTATCAACACATTTGAATTTGATTTCTACTTAAAGAATTTAGATACTTATAGGTAGTGTTCATTAAACCTGGCAAGTATGCTCCGCCTTGAAGACAGCCTCTGCAAGAACTCATCTTCAGAGAGGTAGTCTAACTCCAAAAGCCTTGAACAATAGACTACAGACCCTAAGGTGACATTTTTTTAATGTAGGAATCCTGTATGTAGCTTATCACAGAGCAGGACTTCTGCAAAGTTCTCTTTACACCTCTCTCCATCTCCCCAAAGTTTCACAGTCGTAATAACTGCTAGAAACTTCTCCTCTCCTTCTGCACGATCTCCTCACCAACACATAGTCACGCCCGCTTCTTCCTCACCCCTCCCCTCTTCTGAGCCAAACTGTGGTCCTTCCTGCTGCTTGAAGCCCCCTTGGGGAATTTATTCATTCATTCAGAAAGTTTTTGTTGGGCACCGACTATGCAACTGACACCATCCTTAGTATTGGGGACAGAGTGGAGAATTGTAATCTCAATTTTACCTCTTAGGAACTTTTTTTTTGCAGATTACAAAACATCCAACTCAAACTTCCCTATCAAATGCACAGAAAAGACTTCAATGGTTTATGTAACCAGACAGACTTGCCTCCGTTCAGAACTCAAAAGATGTCCTCGGAGTCCACTTTTCTACTCTGCTTCCTCTCGCTTGGCTCCATTTTCACACTCTGCCCGCCGGCCTTACAGAGCTTCAGGCTCGCAGCTTGATGAGACCCAATCCAGCATAATAGATACTCCACTTCCCTGATACTGCAAAGAAGACTTTAGAATTGAGCTTATTGGTCCTGATTGGCCTATTTTGTGTCTGGTGCCCATTCCAGAAATCACCAATGTGGCCAGCAGATGGAACGTGCCGCTTGGCTAAGCCTATGGCATGCTTTGCTCCTCCATCCCAGAGGTAAAGTTAGTTATACTTGAAGCGGTTGGGTTGAGAATGTGAAAAGGATGGGTGCCCTGGAAGGAAATGAGTGTGAACACATTCTGGTAGTCAAAAGACAAGAGCCCATGCCACTGCTGTTACTGCTTTCCCCTAGAAGACCCAATCTCTCCTCCCCATGTTAATAAACAATGTCGTCTGTCTTGTTGCATATGGATTTTTAGCTTTGTCTAGGCTAATTTCACACCCAATGCAGGAATCTTTTCTTATACCCCTAAGAAATTCAAACTTTCTTTGGAGGATCCCCAGAGATGGAGTTCACTGCCAACAGTGGTAACCTGACCAGTGGCTCTCTAAGCCATGGGATCAGGCCTCTGTTCATTTTCCACTCCACACTCGGCTTAACGTGGAGTTATAAAAAATGTAAATGCTTAGAGTAGATAGTTCTATTATTCTTCAATCATAATATACTTAAAAAACTTGCATGTAGACATATGCATGTTATGACTAGAGATTGAATTACTCTGGCTAATATGACCAGAAGGTAAAAATCTAAAATATTAATGGATTTTGTTTCTATTTGCTCTTATCTTAAAGAATAGTTATTCAAGCGAAGCTTTTTGCTATGATTAGAGTCGTGATCTATGATAATATTTATAGAGCCTTGCATTCTGGTGACATGCAAGTTTGAGAAACTCAAATATAATTTTATGTACTAAAACTGTGCTTAAGGAAGAAGCTATTAAATAAACAAATAGGCTTGAATGTAAATTATGCATCTCTAGTTTCATCTTCCTCAATTTCCTAACTGATTTGTGTGCAGGCTTTCATGTCTGAAAATGAACCCAAATGTGGAGAAAACAAAAGTGTCTTTCTTAAACAATATTCTAGTATTTTTGAAAAGGTTGCACTGGTAATGCAAATAGATAAAACAACGAAACTTCTCAGTAAGCAGTTGTGTGGCACAGGCTCTGAGAGCCAATCTCTGAGTCATGCATAGGAAAATGCCAAGGATAATATCTACCTGGACAGAAGCCTGGGAACGTGATTTTCTGGCCCTAAGTGTTGTGGAAGGCCCTAAATGTCTGATTGCTCAGGAGGAGCTGTAAGGGCCTTAACACACACACAACACCTGCTGTTCATGACATCGAACAATGCTGAGTTGCTAGTACTTTTGGATAACAAAGCTAAAGTGTTAGAATCACTAGGTCCAGATGGAATCAAGAGAGTAAATGATTTCTCTAGGGTTCTACTGAAGTCAAAGGTGGAATTAGAGGAATAGGCTCGGGGCTAACTCTGCAGGAAACACTGTTTTAATCCTTGCCTTCACATTGGAGGAAATTTATCTAAGGGTACAGAGCAGATTTTATCTGTTTACTCATAATGCAGCTTCATGAAGAGCAGCTCACAGTAGCTGATGGTTAGAGAGGGGAAGCCCGTTAGAGACATACGGTGGCTTTCCTTGGCATGGGCTGCGAAGGATATGCTGAAACATGTATATATATATATGTTTCGTAGGATGTCAATTAAACCATTTCTCACTTGTAGTTTGCTTTTGTGAATCAGAACCAATTGCATAATTGCATAAAGCAGGTAAACAAAGGGGTATGTTTTCTCTCTTCCAACAATGGGCCGCACTCTTTACAAAGATGCCTTCAGCTTTAAGCACCCGTCCATGCATTTCATCTTGATGATGAAAGCATATATTTGGAAATCTGGCCAGGAAAACTTTTGATATCTGAAAATCAATAGCACAGGCATTATTAACTCAGGTATTTAACATTTTTTTTTGCTCAAATTAGGGTGTAAAGAAATGCTTTTATCATTTTATAAGCATCATTTTATACTTCCTTTTTCTACGTTGCTTTTTCTCATCAACCTAATCATCACTTTCTGTCCTTTGGAAAGTGTTTTAACAAAGTTCATGTAAGAAATCATGCATATGCTAAGTAAGAGGAAAATAATAGTCATCTTATTTTAGCCTTCAACTTCCGGTGTTAGCATTTAGTCACAGTGAACTATACAAAACTGTGCTCTGGGTCAAGACCTTTCCTTTTTCCTTGACTCTTCTCAAAAGATTTTATATTTCCTCTTGCTCCCAGCAGGATGTAACAGATGCAGGCTTTAAGTTTTGTTAGAGGCATGAGAAAATAGATTGTGATTCTAAGTGGGAGGGGATGTGCCACACTCTCCCAGGGGATATTTTTTTTGGCTTTTTTTTGGTGTTTATTCGGGGTTACAATGATTGGAGGTTCAACTGGCCTTTAATTGGCTGGGACAAAGGGGGAAGATGTTGTGCAATGTGTGGGGCAACCCCACATGATGAAGAATTGTCCCGTGTGTGTTCTGTGTGACTTTCGAATGTCACACAAGTGACAAGCTGTTATAGTTTGTCATGGTTTTCATATATACTAAATTTTCTAGGAATGTAGTTACTGTGTAAGTAGAGGAAAAATTTTATACAATCTTTTTGTATTTTCAGCGTTAGTAGGGCTTGGTAAGGAATTCAAAATATGTTACTGAAGGCAGTATCACTTGTGAAATTTGAATTGCTAAAATGGCTCATTCTGCACCTACAGCAGTTGAATCCATGTTGAACGAACCTTTCTCTCTCATCTATCCAGCTCTGCATATATTTACCTATCCCTTATTTTAAAATGACAAATATAGAGAAGAAAGGTTGATAGTATTCGATAGAATATTGCCTTTTCTTAAATAAATCCAGATTTATTCATCACAAGTGAGGGCAAACATCTGGCTTCTTCCTTTTCTTTTCTGTTGGAGCCTTGCCTGCACATTTAAATACTGCAATGTATATTATTTTACTATATACACAAAATTTTATTTATCCTTTATTTCACACTTGAGGCATTGTATCGATTCCTTGAAATTGTATATGTGGGTAGGTTGTATTATCTATAGATTTCACTCCATGGTAGTAAAGGAGGGGGATAAAAAGATTTGTTATTAAAAGTGTGTATTCGGTTTTGCAATGCTTTTTGACACCTTACTCACTGCAAGAATTTAAAAGGAATCAGCATGTGGAGAGGAAAGAGAATTTGTAAAAAAAAAAAAAAAAAGCTCACTTTGAAGAGAACTATAGCCTTTAGGTCCCCACCCTCTCTCCCCAGGTGACTTTGGCAGGGTGCTAGCTCCACTTTGGGTCCAGGGTAGGGCGCTTCCATTAGAGCACCTAGAAAACTTGAACCATGTTCCCTGCCATTGGAGATGCGTATGCTTTCCTCACACCTGAGAAAGCCAGAGGAGTTAGAGGAGAATTTCAGCAGGACAGAGGTGCCTGTGTTTTGATTGATTTGCACTCTCGGAGCATGTGAGGTTAATGGATGCATGCCCAGCTATGGACACAATGGACAGAGAGCCAAAACATCACCATTTCACGTTCTACCTTAGCCTGGAGGATCACCAAGGAGGACAACGGGACTCCAGCAGGTGAGGGTCTGTGTGGAGTGGACCATGAACGGCATCTAAGGGCTAGGGGGAGGATGAGGAGTTGTGAGCCAAAAGTAACGGGTTTGTCCCTGTCAAAGCAGCTCCATAGAGCCCACAACTGTGCCCAAGAGAGAAAGAGTCAACCTTAAAGAACTGGCAGGCCCAGAGTGTGAGCCGTCCAATCAAGCAGGTAATGTCCTAACTCCTTTATTTCATCCATCTCCTCTACTGTAATCTGGGGCTTGAAAGTGAGGAAGGAAATAATTGAGGACAGAGAACCGAAGCCAACCCATGTTCCTTCCCTAAGACCAGTGCCTGTCAACCATGGGCCTCTGCTGGGGGAGAGGGAAGAGATCCGTCACCATGCAGTGAAGACTGAAGTGTTGATGAATACATTGGGTTGGATCTTCTAATTCTGAACTGAGACTTTCTTTGTTTAATTAAAAGTGACTAAATGGATCATTTATTATGTAAGACTGAGTCAATAAGCAAGAAGACCTAACTGGATGAGCTGTAGATTTCACCTAGGGGCAAGGGAAAAATTTCCCCCCACTGAATAAACTTTAAGAGGATTCTCAGGGCACAAATATTTGGTAACTTCCCATAGGTCATGTCATAAATTAGGCAAAACCATGCTCCAGGTATAGTTTTACCGTCTATCATTAGTCTTCTGAACAGGCTCATTCTCACATGCTGTCTTTATCTCCTCTCAGAAGACATCCTTATATTTGTCATTTACACTGCATCTTGGTGAAATTATATCAGCATGTTTGTGCTTTCAGTCTCTGTAACTGTAGAAGAAAAGGCCTGCCTCCTCTCGAAGAACTTTTAGTCTCCTTTTCAGGAAGCAGAAGATCTGTTTGAAAATGGGCTTACTCCATCAATACATCAGTAAAACTTTCATGATGGAAACTTATATTCTGTTGAAAAGGAACAACACGCTCCTGTGTGTCCCCTCTGCTTTTGATGCTCTACTGCAACACTGCCTCACTTCTGACCCCAGTGTGTGGGTTTTCCACACATCAAGCAATTCTGTAACACCAGCTGGGTGTTCTAATATTTAACTCAATTCTGACACTATCTACCTGAAAATAGCATCAGATCCCAGAGGTTAAGGGCTCAGTCTGACTAGACTGTCTGCCCCTCATCCCCAACATATACACTTCAGACATTGACCCCATGTACAGGTTGTTATCTACGCTTCTGACCCACTGGCTGTAAATTGGGGGTTCCCACGACCCCTTCCTGGGATTCCATTAATTTGCTAGAGCAGGTCCCAAAACTCAGGGAAACAGTTTACTTACTAGATTACTATTAATTATAAAAGGATATAATTAAAGAACAACCACATGGAAGAGATACACGGGGCAAGGTATGAGGGAAGGGGTGCAGAGTTTGCATGCCCTCCCTGGGCATCCTACACTCTCCCTGCACCTCCACGTGTTCACAGACCTGGAAGCTCTCTGAGTTCTGTCCTTTTGTGTTTTTATGGAGGCTTCATTACTTAGGCATGATTGATTAAATCATTAGCCATTGGTAATTGAACTTAACCTTGAGCCCCTCTCCCTTCCCCAGAGGTGAGGGAGGTTGGGGTGGGGATGAAAGTTTCCAACCCTTTAATTATCTTTGGTTCCCCTGGCAACTAGCCACCATCTTTAGGTTCCTGAGGGGCTTTCCAAAAATCATGTCATTAGCATAAACTCAGGTGTGGCTGAAAGGAGCTTATTATGAATAACAAACTCACCTTTATTGCTCTAATCACTTAGGAAATTCCAAGGGTTTTAAGAGCTTTGTGCCAGGAATGGGAGGAAGATCAAATATATATTTCTTATTATAAATCACAATATCACATCTATCCTTGACTATTAATATATGTTTTGGATGTTTCAAAGGATTGGAAGGGAATATCTTTCAGAGATTACTCATAATGTCTTAATAATATGTCTGAGGAAATGAAGAAGAGATTTGGCTATGCAATGAATTTGAACTCCTATGGTCTATTAAAGAGAGCGTAGCCAAATACATCAAGGTCTAGTATTAATATACAGTCCATTTATAATGTTTTAAAATAATTTGCTCATAATTTTAAATTAACAGCCACTAATTTAAGAAAGCATGCTTTTTATGATGTCAGCCTAAATAAAGAGGTAAAGTGAGGCAAGCTCAGATTATCAGAAATTGAATTTATTTGGGAATAGTAGAGGAATTGCAATTTGAGAAATGCAAGCTGTAGCAAGCTATAGGCAAGTCCACTGAGGGTTTGGAGCGGGCTGCATTTATAGACAAGGAGCACAAAGAGAAGGAAGTCTGGCCAGAGATCAAGGAGTAAGTTCATTGGCTTGAGGATGGGGAGACATTCTTGAAAGATGTTCATTGGTTAGGAAATAAGTCTTGGTCTTCTGTAAATCAGACATTTAATGGAAATCAGTCTCTCACTTCTTAAGTTTTGTTCTTCTGAGGGCTCATGCTTGAGATTCTCCATTTCATATCCTCAGGTTCCATTTTAGATGGAAACTCTTTCACATTTCACCCTCTAGATCAAGATCTTTTACAGAAAGCATTGCTAATCAACCATGTCATTTAGGTGTTGTTTTCCTTCTTTCTTTTCCTTTTTGGATCAAAGACATTTTTAGATGGAATACATGTCCCTCAGAGCTGAGGGGGACCATCCTCAGGTGTCTTGTCTCATAGAGTAGGGAAATGGCAAGTGGATTTCATTGGCCTCATTTGAACAACAAAAGGAATGAGACATGAAAAATCTCAGTCATGCTCCTCTAGGGTGGTTAGCTCAGTTTCTGTGGTCAGTTGGATTTTAGGATAAGCATAAAAACAATATTCTTTTTTTTTTTTTAAAGATTTTGTTTTTTTCCTTTTTCTCCCCAAAGCCCCCTGGTACATAGTTGTATATTCTTTGTTGTGGGTCCTTCTAGTTGTGGCATGTGGGACACTGCCTCAGCGTGGTTTGATGAGCAGTGCCATGTCTGTACCCAGGATTCGAACCAACGAAACACTGGGCCATGTGCAGCAGAGCGTGTGAACTTAACCACTCGGCCATGGGGCCAGCCCCCAGAAAAACAATATTCTTAATACAGTGCACCATGGAGACTACTATTATTATTATAAGCAGAATAATTCCCACTGTCTGGAGTATGCTTCAGAGCCATGGTCCCTAAGACCCAAACCAATCAGAATCAATCCAAAGAATGACCCCACTGAAGGATTCACTTCTTTAAACCAACTGGCTTGTTCAATGATCTTATGTAGTGAAGTCTCAATTTCCCCAGAAGTGCCAATCTAAGTGCAGCCAGTGGTGCTGGCCATAACACAAACATCTTGTTCTGCTAAAAGATAATCAAGGGCTAGCCTATTATCAAGAAAAACTTTGACCAGAGAGTTGAGGGATTTTCGTTGGGCAATTGTTGCTTTAGCAGCAGATTTTGCAATATCTTTAAGAGTTAAGGAGAGGTTCCTGATCATAGCCTCATTTGTACTTACTCCTAGTCAGGGGAGTAGGGATCTGCCAAAGGAAGCGAATTTTGAATCATGAATGCCTCCTGGTGATTCCCATTTGAGTCTATGTCTCAGGACTGGAAAGGTGACAGTGATAGAGGCCAGTAAAATTTAAGAGTCTGTAGACTATGCAGGTGGTTTTATTTTGGTTAATTTTGCCTTATGTCCCTCTGTACAGCACCTGGATGAAAAGTTCCCCGGTTTGGGATTGTTAACCAGAGACAGGGTTATGGACCCCCAGGGTTAGGGAGTCTGACATGACAGAGAGGGGGCTGAGTTTGTTCAAGAGAAACTGAGGCTATAGGATCATCAGCATTGTGACAAATCCAACAACTGTTTGGAGGTTGGATCGCACCTCCTTTGCAATGGCATGAGATATGTCAACAGTGGCATTATTATTTCAGGCCAGAACAAGGCAAAATGTGGACACAAGAATAGCAAAGACCTTCATGGTATAAGAATTAAGAAAAGGATGGTCAGAGAGGGATGGAGGAATGGAAAGAAACATTCTTGATCTGACGTCTTGGGAGGAAGCAGTCTACCTTGATGTCAGCAAGATCCTACTCAATTCGATTCTGACATCTCTGGGGTTTGCACAGGACCAGATGTCAGGTGGGTCCTTCTTCAGTTGTGAAATATGCACCCTAAGTGTGACATTTTGTAATTTGGCAGTGATGTCAGTGGTAAAGAGTTCTTGGTAGAGTCCTTTCCATGAGTCTAACTTTTGCAAAAGCATCAGAGTAAGACAATAACTGTCTGTAAATGACAAAAGACTTAAAAATGCCCATGGTTAAAGATCTGATGAAAGTTCATTATAATGGAATTGGCAAGGAAATTTTGTTATTTCTGTGATGTGCAACATTTTAAGATAATAACTGGAATTATGACTGACAAGATTATACCAGGACATATCAGATTTCTAGGCATTTCATACAATTTCTAGAACATGTATATTAATGATATGCATCCATACAAATATAAGCTAAGTAAACCCTACTTCTTATTTAACAATGCTCCCTATGTAATTTAACATATCAGGTAAGTCTAATTTGTTTAACATTTTACCAGATGAGAGACAAATCCTTTGAGATTTTTCCAAAGTTATTCTTAAAGTTATTTTGAGGTCAAAAAGACTCCATGTAGAATTTGATTTTGGGAAGTTGTCAAAGGTTTAAACATTTGACTAAATAGGATCACAGATCATTATGAAATAATACTTAATTATCTATTTAACCAAGTGATAATAGAAGATATTAAAGGCAAATACAGAAGGTTACATAGGTGTGGACAAAACTTAGGTCTTTTGATATTGAGAAGATTGGGTTTCTTAAGTAATCAAAGACCTTATAAAGACAAAATGAAGCACAGTAAATTATTTTGGTAAGACACAGAATTTTTGCTGTCCAAGAAGGTTAATCAAAAGATAAAGAAAAGATCATAATCTCCTATCAAAAGCAGACCAAAAATCCAAGAAAACTTTGTCCTTTTGTCTGATGAAAGAAAATTAAGGTTTAGTTTTACATGAGTATGCTGTTGATATTAAACGTTAGTTTTAAATCTCATGACAAACTCATTCAATTTTAGCCAGCTTGACCACACAAGGTAAAATTTTCTCTCTTTCTCCTCAACTTTCTCTCTCTCTTTTCTCAACTTTCTATGTCCATTTAATTTGTCCTCTATTCTACTCTTTCCTATTCTGAAATAACCAGCTTTACTTTAGGACAAAATTACTTTCTTTTCCCTCAACAAAAGTGCATTTCCATTCCTCATACCTTTTCTTACTGAAAATACACGTCTCACTTTCCTTGCATACAGAGACGTTTCCCTTATTATTTTTAGTAGCTGTAATTACATTTTTAGAATTTTTAACCCTTACAAACCTTAATGTCTAGCGAAAACTAAGAAGCACGCAATTGTGAACTGACAAATTTATAAACACATTTTATAACTTCTGGAAGTATATTTTTCCTCATAGTAAATTTTTCAATGTGGCACAAAACATTTGCTAATGGACCCAAATATCTCTAGTTCCTCTGTAAAAGGAGGACAAAAGTAGACAAACCTATGTTCAATAATCAATGTTTTCAGTATTTTATCTTATTTGGAAATGGTCTACATAGCCAGTGAATACCCGTTGTTTAACTTATCTCAGTATAACTTTAAAGTTTCAAGTAACCAAAGAAACTTTGTAAACTATTTTTAAGTATACATACCATAAAGCACAATTCTTGTTGAAAAGTTGGTTTATGAACTTTTACTTTTATCTTGCTTACATTTACTTAATTCACTTGTTCTTAACAATTATGTTTAGATTATGCTCGACAATTTCATGAGACATTAAACAGCTAACCATCATCTAAAATTATCTTTCTCCCTGACAAATTCTATAAGAGAGATAACATGAATTTATCTGACTTTTAGTAAACTCAAGTAGACTAAAAGTTATATTTAATGCTGATAATTCCAAAGACATGCTCTTTTAATTAGACTAACAAGGTTAAACTAACTTTCATTTACCAAGGATTATCCTAGATCACGAGAACTTGAAAAACATTTGAGTTCATATTTATATTTTTCGAGAGTGTGCTTAACTTCCCTAGCACTTATTTGTCTTTAAGCCAATTAATCGAGCTCTTTCCAAATTAATTTTAGCAATAGCATCTGGAGGTAGAAAAATATTACACACCTACAACACACATAGATAGGCATACATAAACGCACAGACAGATGCAAACAGATCTTACAGCTGTTGTTTTCAAATTTAGCCATGAGGCAGGTATGATAATGCAAAATTCACTAGTTTATAAAAGTTGGATCCAAACTGTGTTTCTGGTAGATGGAATATGTTAAAGTTACCTGCTCAGCTGGCTTAAACTTTTTATTAATATTTGTGGAGAAGACACTTAAGACTTTTTATTCACCTAAGTGCCAAATAGTTTCCCCCTCCTTTTTTTCTTCTGATAATAATTACCTCCTAGAAGTTTGTATTTCAAAGAGATGGACTGAATAAGAATTCCTAGAGAGACCAGAGTGGAAGATTTACATCTCAAAGACACAGGGGAAAAATCCAAGTTCCTCCAAGGACTTTTGTTCCCTAAATCCAGATGTTTTACAATATCTGCAAACCTTTTGAGATGAATAGAGGAGGTTTTAGGATTGGTAAAAAGGATAAGTGGACTTTGAATTGTTTCTGGAGCCACATCTCCGGTCTTGTAAGGACTTAATTTGTAAGACAAGGACAGCTGTTTCTAATTCCTCAAAGAATTGTGTTGTAGCCTGAATGTTATCACAGAACTGACACACCCATCTGAATACATTATCCACAATTTGCTTCTTTATGTCTTGGAGAACTTCAAAAGATTCCCATGTTCTGGATTTAGAGATTTGTCTTTGGAATGTTTTAGTAAATACTTCTACAAAAGGCTTCAGAATATTTTTTCCCCCTCTGACTACATAGTTTTATTTTAGCTTAGGGGAAAAGGCCTAAAAGAAGTTCCCATCAGGCTCTGAGTGTCAGGCCCCAAAGCGGCAAACTTTTGACCATAGAGCTACTTAACAAAATCCTTTTCAAACATCTTGTCAGGTTCAGCTGGGATGAACAGTAAATATTCCTGGCAGTATTGAATGACCTCTTGGATGCAAGAAGCATTCCCAAGAAGGGTACAAAGGATGCTAACCTCCCAAGATCCAGAGACTGTCCCAATGACAAACCAAAAGAAAGAAATACTTAGACAATTCCCCTGAGAGTTGGAAACAGTTAATAAAACCCTAGTTATGAAAGGGATTCAACCTGCATTTCTGTCCAGCCACATTTAGCTGCAAATGGGGTGCGACCCACATTTCTGTCGAGCCATATTTTGGGGCCCTCAACCTGACCACTGCCAAGCCAATTTCTCAGGATGCAAAATGAGACACACAAGAAAGGCAATAGCTGTCCCTAGGAGAGAAAGGATCAGTAACCAATGGGACTGGATTTGGAAAACAAGGGACAGTGGTGATATTTTACCTTCCTCTCTTGAGTGGGTGCTTCAGACAGAGACTTAGGATAGCTGACTCTGGAAAGAATTCACACCCTTTGCTGGCTTCTGTCAGTTTTCCCAGGATCCCATCTGCAGGGGCCCAAGCGAGTGAGGTTCAAAGTAGAGAGTGTAGCTCTGGCATCTACAAGAATTTGGCAAGATTTTCCGTTAATTTTAATTTTAGTTTCTCCTTTGCCACTTAAGGGAAAACTGGTAGTAGTTTTACTGGAGAATCCCTCAGAGTCCTGTCAACACTGGGAGGGGCCTGTATGGGGATCCTCCTTTGAGAGTAGATACAGGGATGTCTGTAAGGCCGTTAACTTGGTGAACTTTTGTTTCTGGTTGTCTAGTCTCTTCAGAATGTAAAGACAATTTAGACAGAGGATTAGTAGAATAAGTACTCAAGTAAGGGAGAGTAGAGGGGATCAATAAGAGTTACATTAGTCTTATAGTCTTTTGTTTTAGGTACCCCTTATAGCTTTAATTTTTCATTTATCTTTTGCAATTAATCTTTCAATGAACCTATTTTGGAATTTCGAAGACTTTTGGAGGATTCTGCATGCCGAGTAAAATAGCTCTTCCATTCTGTTTGTTTGATTTGGGAACCCTTGCTTTCACGTGCACTTCATAAATAATCTTGTCTCCTTGGAACATTCCTTGTAATGGTCATTGTATTTCCAGGCTATATTCCGTAAGGCTGGTCCATGTGCACGAGGAGAGACCATGTTTTTAACACAAAACTGGCCAGGGTTCCTAAAGTGGCAGGGGAAGGGGCACCCTTAGAGCACTTAAATGACTGGGATCCCATTTTTGTAATTGTCCCAAGAGCAAAGAAAAAAAATCCTAGATAACCTAAGGCCATGCTTAGGATTGGGACTTGGGTTTTGTTTGACAATGTGCCTTTCATGGGATGTTTCTTTTTCCTGGTGGATGGCCTTTGCCCTCTTGTCTGACCTGTGACCAGGTGTCCCTCTTTGCATGGAATTTTCTGTGGGTGGCAAATGACCTATTCTGAAACTTGCTCATCCGTGACCACCTTATCTGTCCATGGGAGTCTTGTGCTTGGGATACAGTTGTCTCTCATGTAAAGATGGTGAGTGCTCTAGCAGTGTTTAGGTGCTCAACTCATGCCCACTGGTTTTAGCTTTAGTTTTGCTCTCAGGAAAATCCACAAGTTTAAATCTAAATCAAGTGCATTCTAATTCAGAAACCAAGTGCATTTTAATTCAGAAACTAAGTGCACTCTAATTCAGAAATCAAGCATATTCTTTCAGAAACCAAAAGAGTACTCACCAGAAGGAAAATCTGTCCTTAAGCAAACCCCAAATAAAGTTGGAGAGCTCAACCAAAGGGAGGGAACTCAAAATCGAAGAAGAGACTCATTGAACAGAAGCTGAAGGTGACTCGCGGAAGCGTTGAATGCAAGGGGCTCATTGTGGGTACCTCACTCGGTTCCTAGGGTTGCCATACCTATGGGAGTCATCTCCTTCAGCTCCTGCATTCTGACACCATAAAAGGTCAACTTATGTAAAGAGGTAAACTGAGGCAAGCTCAAATTACTAGAAATTGAGTTTATTCAGGAATAGCAGAGGGATTGCAATTTGGGAAATGCATGCTGTAGCAAGCCATGGGCAAGTCCCTTGAGGCTTTGGAGTAGGCTGTATTTATAGACAAGGAGGCAAAAGAGGGGGAAGTTCAGCCAGAGATCAAGCAGTAAGCTCATTAGCTTGAGGATGGGGAGAGAGTCTTGGGGGATGCTCATCGGTCAGGGATAAGGCTCGGTCTCTATGAATCAGGCATTTAGTGGAAATCAGTCTCTCAGTTCTTGTTGCCTTCTTCTGAGGGCGCGTGTGTGAGATTCTCCATTCCGTATCCTCAGGTTCCATTTTAGATTGAAATCCTTTCACAAGGAAAGGTGGAAAGCTGGAGGATGAGTAGTAACTTTCTCACAGAGCAGACGAAACTGAAACCTGTGTCCACAGATGGCAAAGCCAATATGAAAGACAACAGTTATCTGTTTATGAACAAAGTATAAACATCAGTAAAAATTGATGAATTAGTTATATTTGGATTTTTCTTGTCCTGAGAATTTCGAGTGTTTACTGTGTGCCAGGTACACTGTTAGGAATTATATACATCGTATGGGCAAGTCATTTGAGATCCCTGGATTTCTGGGTGCTAAACTATAAAATAAGGAAGTCATATTTGGCCTCTGGACATTGTAATACATTGTATTACTCTTCTTAATTATTTGCTGCTCTTCTCTATTAGGCATATCCCTACAGGGCTCTGAGCTTGGAATTTGCCTTAACCTCCCTCTAACCTCACTTCCTGGTGAGAGGAGTACAGTCCAGCCCCACTGATAACAGGCTTGGCCATAGGACATACTCTAGCCATAAGAATGTGAGCAGAATGTATGCAGCAGTCGTTTTAGAGACGCTCCCCTCAGATCTCCCTTCAGAGGAGCACTTGCTGCCCAGGTCAGGAGCACAATTGGCAGGCAGCCTCCAGCAGTAGGTTCCTTAAGATCTGCCTTAGCTGCAGAGAGCTGCTTTTCCTTGGATCATGCTTTTCCCAGGACAGCCCACATCTGGTGCCTCAGTGAGCGGGGAATATAAAGACCAAGCAATTTTGGCCCCATTTGGGATACTCTGATGGGCAATGCTTGTTTCAGAGCTCCCCTCTGGGTTGGTGGAAGCTCTGATAAGCCTGCATCACAGTTTAGCTTTTTGTTCTGACCGATCCTGCTCCTACCCCCTTTCTTCACAGGTGTTGACTTCTAATGAACATCTTGCCCCACAAACTCCGTTTTAGTGTCTGTTTCTGAGGAACGCAACCTGTGACTTATACCATGTCTGATCTGCAGTTTTAAAAGTCATCATGTGGTTCATCTATTGCTCTTGTCCCTCTGCCACTAACATAGTGTGTCCTGGACAGGGGCTGCTCCTTTAGCCTGAGTCCCAGAATGAAAACAGGAGCACAGACACAGCCAACCTGCAAAGGACCTTTAACAAGAATATAGAATTAACCTTTGTTGTAAGAGTAACTGTTGAAGAGTGTTTATTCCTGCAGGATGACTTAATGAAAGCTGATTAATAATAATTATATAAAAAATAGCAAATAATAAAAACGTTAACTGATCCCTAAATTTAATAGTAATATGCACATATATAAGATTACTCACATAGCCAAATCTTATAAGCAATAAAAATGAAGTAAGTTGGGCCTGCCCGGTGGTGCAGCAGTTAAGTGCTCACATTCCACTTTGGTGACCCGGGATTCACTGGTTCAGATCCCAGGTGTGGACACGGCAGTGCTTGGCCCACCATGCTGTGGTAGGCATCCAACATATAAAGTAAAGGAAGATGGGCACGATGTTAGCTCAGGGCCAGTCTTCCTCAGCAAAAAGAGGAGGATTGGCAGCAGTTAGCTCAGGGCTAATCTTCCTCAAAAAAAATTAAAAATAAAGTAAGTCTTTCTTAAAACATTACTTCCAGAATTAAAAACAATGCTCCAGTATAACATTGCTAAATTAACCTCTATGTTGTGATGGATTTTAAGAAACTGGTTATGGTTTTTCCCTGTAGAACACCAAATGCCTCATAGTTGGAAAGGGCTAACTGAAGAAGAGGTGTGTCCATATTCAGACAGAAATACTGTTTAAGTCTCTACTGTTCTACAGTTGATGCCTGGCATGCAGTAAAAAATTACAAGGCACGTGTAAGTCAAGAAAACACAACTCAGTATTAAGTGACAATAGAATCTGACTCAGAAGTGACCCAAAGGTTGAAGCTATAAGACAAGGATAAACTCTTCTTGGTAAAATAAACAATAATTGATGAAAGAAACTCCTAAAGATGATAACACCATCAACAGGCATGAGATAACTTGAGTTGGTTGTTAAAATTTTGTGCTTACTTTGGCTGACATAGTAAATAATATAGTCCATACCTTGGGGGCACAAAAATGTTTAAATTCCTTAGCATGAGTATTTATGGAAAATTGAGGAGACTTGGGTTTCCTTTTGGACAACCACAGAGGAATAAGCACCATTGTTTACATTTCACGTTGTAATCGATTAATGCCACAGATGAGTTGAAATAATTTATATCCACATTAATTTGCTAGGGCTGCCATTAATAAATACCACAAACTGGGTGCTTTAAACAGCAGAAATTTATTTTCTCAAAATTCTGGAGGCTAGAAGTCTGAGATCAAGATGTCAGCAGGGTTGGTTTCTTCTGAGTCCCCTCTCTTTGGCTTGTAGATGGCCGTTTTTGCCTCCCTGTGTCTTCACATATGTGTGTCTGTGCCCTAATCTCCTCATGTAAGGATACCAGTCATATTGGATTAAGGTTGGGCCCACCTCGATGACTTCATTTTAACTTAATAACCTCTTTAAAGACCTGTCTCCAAATGCAGTCATATTCTAAGCTACTGAGGGTTGGGACTTCAACGTATGAATACTGGGGGGATCCAATTCAGCCTCTAACAATCCTTAAACTAAAAGAAGAGGCAACTGACTAAGGTAGACTTAGAGAATTGTTGGAACTTGTTTACTTGTTAAGCCTGGAAATCTAGGGTTATGTTTCCAGAGTGCCTTCTAGTCTCTTCTTATGATGCTTTCAGTTTTTCTTGTCTGTTTCACTGTTGTTCCATATCTGTTGGCTCGAACCTTAAATGCTGCTATGCAGCCACTGTCTTATTAAATGATTCAAAGATAAAACAAAAAGAAAGCATGCTGATTCACCCTCAAACTGAAAACCACATCTCTATACACAAAACGTTATCTTTAAGGTACATGAATAAGAGTGACGAAGATCTGGACAATCCCTGATGGTTTCTTCTGCAGCTTTGGCTGAGGGTGGACCAAAAAAGAGGTTTAAGAATAATGGGTCCCACACTCCTAGTAAAAGACTAATTGTTTTTAGCCATTGTAACAAGTAACCACAGAGCTGGTTTTAAACCCGTTTAATCTATCAATGACAACTCACCTCAGTGAATGTACTTCTTCAGGCCAAGCTGCCAGTGACAGCCCTTTACTTCTGAAAGTCAGCCCGAGTCACTCCAGTGAACACGCTTTTGAAGAATAAACTGTTACCAATAGTCTGACCCAAGGAGCTGTGCTTCCACAGCTAATGTCAGCCCACTTTCGCTTCTGGAAATCTGCCAGGCTCTGAACTCGCTGCTTCCCTAACGCCCTGTGTAACATCAGCAGTGTGTTCTGCTTGGGGAGTTTGAGCATAGGCAGCATAGCTCTCTCTAAGTAAGAAATTTAACTTGGTGGTGCTGTTTCAGATTTTGAATAGTCGTCTCATCCCTTGTCTCTCACTGTCCTATCAACCAAATCTCATTTGCCACTGAGATGCAGAATAGTGTGATAGCAGTTATGAACCTGAGCTCAAGGCTGATTCTGCCGCGTTTAGGCTGTGTGGTCTCGAGCAATATGGCTATGTCCTGATATTCTCATTTATAAAATCGGGAGAATTCATAACATCTACCTCGCAGTGTTAAATTAAATCTATGAATCATTTAAAAATTACATAGAGCTTATACAAAAGCTCTAAGGTAGATATTCAATAAATGTTTTATAAATGCTCGTTAATATTACTATTTTTTGCTTTTATGAATACTTAGCATAAGTTCAAAGTTAAAAGGAGGTAAAAGGGGTCACTAATCCTTTAAAATTCAAGGCTTGGCTTGCATTTATTAACATTAATATTTTTAATTTATGTCAATGCAAATAATCTATAATCAATCTATAAATCAAAAGTGGGGTGAGTTTCTCATGAGCCAAACCTAGGGACCGTATAGCCTGGGAGAGTACCTCCACGAGGGAGGGAAGCACTGCAAGGAAGTGAGGTGGACAGGGTAGTTATACGCTGTCTGGGAAAAAAGAGCATCTGTCACGTATGACAGGAACATCCCTTTTACAACAGTGGCTGGATACTTTTGCTGGTACCGCAGGTCGTTGGTCACGAGGTGAACACAACAGCTTGGAATTCATCCTTAGTTTCTGGGAAGAGCAGTTTATCCTTAAAGAAATGCCGACATCGGGGGAAGCCACATCCCCATCTTTAAGGGCATCATTCTTGGCTTTGGGACGTTGTCAGTGTTTAAAGCAGATGTACAACGCATGCTCAACAGGCCACATCAGGGCTTTGTGGAAAAATAAGGTCAGGCTGAATTAGTTTTAAACCAAATGGCTTCCTCATATACTCCAATATATCCTACTGCTTTTCACTTATTCATCAAGTATAACTTAAATACTCTTAAAACTTGGAGGAATTGTGCCTGTGTGCGCATGTTTTATGTATGTAAATATATATATCATACATAGCTGTCAATTTTGAAACTATTCCTGTTGTTTGAGGAATAGCTTGTCTTCAGACTACATTCATAGTGGAGCAAATATCTATTTAGTATAATGCATACTAACAACAGTATAGTGTTATTATTATTATTATTTTTTTTGAAGATTTTATTTTTTTCTTTTTCTCCCCAAAGCCCCCTGGTACATAGTTGTATCTTCTTCGTTGTGGGTCCTTCTAGTTGTGGCATGTGGGACGCTGCCTCAGCGTGGTTTGATGAGCAGTGCCATGTCCGCACCCAGGATTTGAACCAAAGAAACACTGGGCTGCCTGCAGCGGAGCGCGCGAACTTAACCACTCGGCCACGGGGCCGGCCCCAACAGTGTAGTATTATTAATAAATAGTTGGATATTTATTGCTAAAAGCTGGCATACTGAGTTCTACATTTCATTTTTTGCACTAAGAATATTACATGTATTGTATCATTTTATTCATTCATTAATTCATTTGTTCACTTATTCATTTAACAAAAATTTGTTATGTGCCTACTTTATGCTAGGCAGTTTTCTTGGGGCTAGAGATTAAGCGGTGAGCTGTTGTGTTGAATAAATTTTATTCATCTATGTTTCTTTTTGAAAACAGAAATATCATGGATACAATTTGGATTGTTTATTACTATTTATCTTTATGTGTGTGTATGTTCATGCTTATCTTAAAGTTACATAATGAAAAATGATTTGGATATTGTCTTTGTTACATGGATTCAATTGTTATCCTTTAATTGACTTGTTATGTGATAATACTGGAAATGCAAAGAAAGTTAGGCAAGTTTTTGTGACATCTGACTGGTGGTCAGGATTTCCGGGAGAGTAAGTCACAGACACGATGTTCCTTGTTTTTTTAATTTCCCATAAAGACCAATAAGTAGAAGTCACCTCATATATCATTTGACAAATAACTGAATTGACTCTGAGTTAATTTGCTTGATTCTTCTTGTGTTTACTTTAATATTTGAATGTTAACTAACATTTGCCAGTTATTAATTTTAGAGTTATATGGCAAAGTTAATACTTTTATATCCTTAGTCATGGCTGTAATATATATACACGTTAACTGACAAAAATAAGCAGTGTACAATGCCATATGTTAACTGTGACGTGTTATATCTAAGCCATGTGTGCATTATACACACACTTTTTTTTCCCTGAACTATTTGAGGTAAATTACAAGTTACATTATACATTATGGCTCTTTCAGTAGTGTGAATTTTCTAACATGGTTACAGTACAGTAATGAACCTCATAAATTTACATTGATAATCTATCATTTATTTAGTAGTTTTTTTTTTTTTTGAGGAAGATTAGCCCTGAGCTAACTACTGCCAATCCTCCTCTTTTTTGCTGAAGACTGGCCCTGAGCTAACATCGTGCCCATCTTCCTCTACTTTATATGTGGGACGCCTACCACAGCATGGCTTGCCAAGTGGTGCCATGTCCGCACCCAGGATCCAAACCGGCAAACCCCGGGCCACCAAAGCGGAATGTGTGCACTTAACTGCTGCACCACCGGGCCGGCCCCTGTTTAATAGTTTTATTATTTGTAAGTTTTTCTGCATATTTTTGTGTGTACATTTAAAATAATTTTTGGAGACTCCACCCTGGAAATGTGTTTTCTAGCTTTCTGTGTGGCCTGAGGTTCTGATGGTCTCAGTCCGAGCAGCCAAAGGGTGTGCTTAGCAAGATGAACAAAGATGCGCAGATGAGAGCAGCAATTAACCAAAAGTTGATAGAAACTGGAGAAAGAGAAGACGTCAAAGAGTTGCTGAGAGCTAAATTAATTGAATGTGGCTGGGAGGATCAATTGGAGGCCCACTGTAAAGGGAATTAAAGAAAAAGGACTAGAACACGTTACTGTTGATGACTTGGTGGCTGAAATCGCACCAGAAGGCCGGGGCCTGGCAGCTGGCAGGGTAGAGGAGGCGCTCCCACAAAGGGTAAGAGCGTGCCCTGCTCAGCGTGCCCGCCTTTAAGATTGAGTGAGATTGTGTCGTCCGGTGGCTTTATTTCTGAAAGCAACACTTGCCATAAATTAGGAATCAAGTTCCCAAAATAAAGGCCTTTTTTGGTGATAGTATACTGTTTTCAGTAATGAAGTATACAGTGTATTGATTTTTTCCCCTAAATGTGTAATTTTAATAATCTCGTGAATAAAAAAATAATTTTTAAGAGAGACAGCTTTCTCACTATGCTAAGTACCCATCTTAAACCGTTAGTTACACGCAAGTAGTACAGAGTATTTTATATGCAAAAGAACCAGCTAGATCCAGTTAAAAACATAAACACCTGACATTAGGAGGGAGTCTAAAAAGCAATTCAGAAAAACACTAATTGAGGAACAAAGACAGCTCAGTTTACTCTTTTTTTTTTTTTTGAGGAAGATTAGCCCTGAGCTAACATCTGCTGCCAATCCTCTTCTTTTTGCTGAGGAAGACTGTCCCTGAGCTAACATCCGTGCCCATCTTCCTCCACTTTATGTGTGGGACACCTACCACAGCATGGCTTGTGAAGCGGTGCCACGGCTGCACTGGGGATCCAAACCGGTGAACCCTGGGCCGCCGAGAAGAGGAACATGCGAACCTAACCACTGTGCCACCAAGCTGGCCCCTCAGTTTACTCTTTTCATGTCAATGTGAACTATGTAGCTGCCTTTTTTGCTTTTTACTTTTCTCCTGCTGTATGAGGGGAGTGAAAACAGCAGCTTCCAAACAAGGCCACCAAGGCTTCCTGTCACTTATGTTGCACAATGCGCAGAGGTGGACTAGAACACTGGCCGAGGCGGTGCCAGCCTCTCAGAGAGAAGAGCTCAGGGCGTCGCCCCAGCCAAACCTCGACCTCGAGGATGACATCAGGAAATGCTTTTCACGGGTCGAGATTCTGGGAACTGCTAAAACTAAATATTGTGTGAATTGGTAAAGCCTTGCATCTAAATAGTCATTCATGTGGAAAGAAGCTCTAATTTATTGTTTTGAGTTTAATACGTGGCTATTTGAATAATTTCTTATCTGAAAGTGGGCACTCGACAGCCAAAATTTAAGCCTTCAAGTTTCCACCTGTAGGATACTAATCCCTTCTGTTGACAGAGAACTTAAATTGCAGAATCAAACTTTTGTGGTAATCTCTACAATCAACAAATACTTGCTAAGTAACTGCAATAAGGCAGATATTGTGCTGTGTGTAAGGTTTCAAGGGCCAATAAATAGAACCTTTTCCCTCCCTGCTTGCATTCTGCATAATTTAAGAAAAAAAATAGCGAGGCAGATAGAGACAAAATATCATCTCCACTGCTCATAGAGCAAGACTGAAGACACAGATTCGTGAGAGAACCAAGTGAGCCCATGAGCCGAATCTCAGGATTAGAAATACCCGCCCAGACGGTCCCTTTCCTACACAGGGACTTGGGTCCTAGAGGCAAAGGGAAAAACATCCCTTTGCAAGCAGGCAGCTCCCAAGAGAGAGCATGGTACAACTGAGCATGCCCAGTTATTCTTCCCAATTTTTTATTTCTCTTACAGGAAGAGTGTATAAAGGGACAGAGAGGTGCCAGAACCACGCTGAGGGAAATTTATCTCTATGCCAAGCAGGAGCCGGTAATGAGAGTCCCTTCTGATAGAATGCACAGTGAGATGAGAGAAATAATGCTGCTGAAGTCAAACACAGGATTGTTTCTCTTTCTTTTTTTGAAATTTCACTAAGTGTGAGGAAATCCTTCAGAAAGCTTGTACCATTTCTATGCTGAGTTTTGCTTCATTAGGTTTTAAAACAGTAGATTAACAATGGTTGTTAGATTAGTAGCAATAATCAACAGTGGTTGGTAGATTAAAATGAGTGAATAACAATTAGGAATTTGCTAATTGTTTTTACAGTAGCTAACCAACTGCTTAGTGATATTTCTATTCATTAATTATAGAAATACTTTATGTTACTTTAAAGCATTTTTTCTCTAACATTGAGAAAGATATGCACTAAAGGTAAAGTGAATGAAGATCAAAGTATGAAAAATTTTGTTTTTATATACTTTTAAATTTCCAAATAAACCCTACCATGCCAATGATATGCCCAAGAGCGTTACATGTATGAGAAAATAATTTCGATGTAATTATTTGGAGATCTGCTTTTTCCTCCTCTTTAGCTTAGATGGAAGTTGTTAAAACTTTGGTCGTTTTCTTTAGGATAGGTGTGTATGACTTAATTTCTGGCTCTACTAGAACTTTGCAAGATGAGTTGTCGTAATTGCATGAAACATTCATAAATAAAAAAACAAGCACTTACTGTTATCTTGTACATCCAGTCCTACAGTCAGCAAATCTGTCGTCTCCACAGTCAAATATATTCTGATTCCAACCACTTCTCTTCTTATCTGCCCCTATCATTCTCATCCAACTCACTATCATCTCTTGCCTCATTTAATACCACCCTAATTTGTTTCCTTGCCTCTGCTTTTTCTATCTAGACTCTGGTCTCCACATACCTTCTGCTCCCAGAGTCCACTCCCAGAGTGGTCCTTTGGTGTCAATCAGACCCTGTCACATCCTGGCCTTCAATTCTCCATGGCTTCTTACACAGAATACAGTTAGGAGTCCAAACCGGGGGACTCCTGGCTTCCCCTCTGGCCTCATTTCCTACTGTCCCCCCATTGCTCCCTGGCCTCCTTCCTGTTTTTGAATACACCCAGCTCCGTCCTGTCTCAGGATTCTTGCACTTGCTAGTTTTCTGCCTTGAATATACAAACTTTTCTGCTAACATGCCTGTCTATTCTGTCCCTGCGGTTGTAATTGTCAAGTAAACGAACAGTCTGATGACAAAGTCAGAGCTAACATTCTGTATTTTAGAGACGGCCCAGATAAATGATGTGATGGGGATGGGTCAGCAGAGCTCTTGTGTTTCTCCAACGCTTGCAGTATTTAAGTGCACTGTAGGAACCGGTGAGGACAGACTAGTCCACGCAGCTTTGGGACATAACGATGAAAGAAATGGTATGTCTTCTAGACTGTTGAAAGATGAGAGCAAAGAGGTGTGAATATTAAAAATTAATCAAAGAAGTTAACCAAGCCATTTAATTCTTTATACTTGTTATGCACCTTGGTACCATGTATTTGCTCTTTTGCCTTTCAACTACGTATGAGGCACATTGTGTCATCTCTATTCATGATACCTAAATCTTCTTCTTCTTTTTTTTTTAATTTCTATTCTTAGAACTTTTCCCCACTCTTTGTAATGGCATTTAATTTTTTTAAAGTAAATTTCCTGCATCTTCTACCTATATCAAATCTATGTTTAAAGGATAAAATAAAATTGAAGAAGGGGATATTATTTTATTCTTTACTAGAAAACTATCAGCCTTTCTGGATTTTGAAGTCATGTCTAGGTTTTTAATTTGATTATTTTTGGTTAATATTTCATCTTGAATTGACATAAAAGCACAATAACAGTTTATTTTGTTTTAGTGGTTCACACTTCGGTCATATTCGTCATGAAATTAATAAATGTTTTCCTGCTGACGTTAAGATGCTCCTTGGAGAAATGTGAAAATAAAAGCCAGAAAGGGAGTTGAGTTCAGAAATTATTTACTTGTCTGACCATCATATGCTGAGTGGAAAGGAGGGCTGGAAAGGTTAAGGAGAGAATAGGAGGTTTGGGTCCGCCCAGGCCTGGGGAAAGTGCTCAGACGGCACAGGCGTTGTTGCCCGGGTCACACAGCACAGAGGCGCCATCAAAAGACTAATGGGTTTGCCACTCGCTGGCTGCTTGATCTAGAGTAAATGCTCAACACCTCTTAGAGGAGCAGTTTATTGTAAGGAGCTTGGACTCTTCTAGTCTTGTACCTAAATGGAAGGAAAATAAAGGAACAAGGCTTCATGGAAAGGAACTCTAATACATGTCTGAGACTACATTATTTTATTTAATTCACACTATACAGGTATTGTCTAAGCACTTTAAAATTCTTTACTCCATTTAATTCTTAAAACAATTTTATGAGGTATGTAGTATCATCCTTATTTTACTGAGAAAACTAAAGCACAGAGAGGTTAAGCAGATTGATCAAGGTCACACAGCAGGAAAGAAGTAGAAGAAGCAAGGATTTGAACCCAGGCAATCTGTCTCTGGATCTGCACTCTTAAAACTCCCCTCTATTGCCTCTCACATTGACCTAAAACAGTGGTTCTCTAACACCAGCGAGCAGCAGAATCACCATGGCAGGAATGGACGGGTCACACTCTCAGCTGAAATTTATGCCTGTCTTTTGGTAATGATAATCCAAGGACTTTGTACTGCGATAGTTGTTGCTTACTTTTAGTTTAGCATCTTGAGTGATCTTATTTATTTACATGCTTATTTTTTGTGGTAAAATACACGTAACATAAAATGCTTTATTTTAACTATTTTTAAGTGTATACTTCAGTAATGTTAAGTGTATTCTCACTGTTGTGCAACCAATCTCCAGAACTTTCCATCTTGCAAAACTGAAACTCTATGCCCATTGAACAGCTCCCCATCACCCCCTTTGTGTAGCCCCTGGCAACCGCCATCGTACTTTCTGTCTCTACGAATTTGATTAATCCAGGTACCTCATATAAATGGAATCATATAGTATTTGCCCTTTTGTGTCTGGCTTATTTGACTTAGCATAATGTCCTCAAGGTTCATCCATGTTGTAGCATGTGTCAGAATTTCCTTCCTTTGTCAGGCTAATATTCATTCATTTTATATATATATATGTATATATATATATATATATATACACACACATATTCATTCATTATGTATATATGTATATACATACACACACACACACACACCACATTTTGATGGACATGTGGGTTTCTTTCATCTTTTGGCTGTTGTGAATAACGCAGCTGTGAATGTGGGAATACAAAAAGAGTTTATTCATTTTAAACATTATTCATTTTATTAATTAGATTAGTATGCCAAATAACTACTTTTTATTTCTACTTTTTTAACTTTTCTCTATTTAAAATTTTTCTATAGTCCCAGTTGCATTTGTTATAGGTACATTTGAATTCTTTTCAGTGAACATTTTTATTGATATTATTAATTTACTTGTTATTATTATTTACTTGTTTTAACCTGTTCCATTAGCTTAACTTAGTTTCATGTACAAAATAAGGAAGTTCTACCAGAAAAGAGACTTTTATAATGTTTTTCATGAATATGAGGTGAGAGCTGTGTGAATATTTGAGTCGGATTTTATTTCTTGACTGTATTTTACATATATTTTATTTGTTTAACAATAAGAACACTCAGTGTGATCTAAAACAAATTTGTGATAGGCAAAATCACCAGTACATTGACATATACTGTCAAGCTAGCACATTCATTCGTGTTCAGTTATTCCTCATGTTTATTGAGCTCCGACTTTGTGCCAGCCACGGTGCTGGCTGGTAGGTGAGGCAGCAGTCATGGCCCACGTCCTCAAAAGCTCTTCAGTCCACAGGTGAGACAGATACTAAAAATACGCAGACACATAAAATGCATGGTGGCAAACTGTGATAAGGTCTGAGGGTGAACAGTAGGGTACAGTTAGTGAGAAAAATGAGTGAGAACTTGATTCAGCAAGAGGTGGGGCCCGCCAGGAAAGGTGCCGCGTAAAACCGAGATCTGAAGAATGAGTGGGGGTCAATGCCAGGTCCACGTTGGGTAACGAGCTGTGCTGAACATCTGCCACTTGCCCCTCCAGATCCACTCTCCACCCTCCTCTTTGCTCTGGGAGGTTGACCTGAATGGACTACAACAGGAAGTCATACCTCAGTGGTCCTCAACTGGGGAGCAATTTTGACCCCCAGAGGACATTTGACAGCATCTGGATACATTTTTGGTTGTCACGGCATCTATTGGGATGTCGCTAAACACTCTGTATTGCGGAGGACAGCCCACACCCCCTCGCCCTGCATAGAATTACCGGCCCACAATGATGTTGCTCGAGCCACAGCACAGGAACGCTGTGCAGGGAGGAAAGCAGTGTCAGGGATTTTATTCCTCTCGCTTCTCCCCTGTATAGTTATCCGCAGTTGGCTGTATCCTTTGCCTGAAGGTGCCTGCTCCTTACAAAATGGATGGCTCTACCTAAATCTCTCCTCGTTGAGTCTAGGGGTGCTAAGCACTATCCCCCGTGGTTCCTCTGTACTGACATCTTTGTAAATAAATCCACCTCCAATTATCCCTTTCAAATGTGCCATCTGTTTCCTGTGGAGACCCTGATTGATATAAGGTATCCGCAGCAGAAGAGACAGCCTGTGCGAGGACTCCAAGAGCTGGCGTCACGGGAGAGAGTGGCTCCTGATAGAGACGCTGCATGAAGCAGACAGGAAGGGACACAAATACCTTGGCTTCTCCCTTTTCCTCACCCTCCAATCCCTTCCAGTGCCTCCCATTGACCGAACTCCATCGAAAGACATCAAGCATGAGTGTCTGGGAAATGCAGGCTACAGGAGTCAGTGAAGGACAAGGCGTGGATCCAACGGCAGATACAACTAGGCCTGCGTGGAGAGGGTGACCTCCGAGTGAGAACATTTAGGATGTCACTGCAGTGGCCCTGGAGCAGCCTGATGCAGTGTGGATTAGGGTGACGGGCTAGAGTGATGGAGCAGAGAGAGCGAGACAGGAGTAAAGCTTCTCCCACTGTCTTTGAGCATATAATTCAGGGAACACAACTGAAATGCTATAGGACCCAGGTGGGTAGTGAATGGAAGATGTTTGTGTGTGTGTGTGTGTGTGAGGCCATCTGAAAGAGCAAACCATCTAAAGAAGTTACTAGGTGGGAATATGGCCATGGTGTTGCCAGATCCTCAGAGATTTCAAGAGAAGCCAGAAATCCAGATTTTTAAATAAAATCTTTTAATTTTTAAACCCTGGCAACTAATTTAATAACATACACTATGAACTAAACTGTTTTTTCTCTTTTTTTACAGATTTAATTTTTCCTTTTTCTCCCCAAAGCCCCCCGGTACATAGTTG
Organism: Equus quagga; assembly: GCF_021613505.1. Lineage (NCBI taxonomy): Eukaryota > Metazoa > Chordata > Mammalia > Perissodactyla > Equidae > Equus > Equus quagga. The sequence goes on from NC_060269.1 coordinate 87,321,871, forward strand.
TATATCTTAGTTGTGAGTCCTTCTAGTTGTGGCATGTGGGATGCCGCCTCAGCATGGCCTGATGAGCAGTGCCACGTCCACACCCAGGATCCGAACCGGCGAAACCCTGGGCTGGCAAAACCCTGGGCCGTTGAAACAGACTACCGAACTTAACCACTCGGTCACGGGGCCGGCCCCCAAACTGGTTTTGACTCCAGGCTTTAGAGTCTATAGAGAGATGAGTTTACAACTTATAATCTACATAAAATAATTGTAAATAAGCCACAGATTAGAAGTTTCTAGCTCTGCTTCGGTCTCTCTCTTTTTCTTTTTTAAACTCAGGATCTATGAATCAGATCCGTTAGAAAAATTTATTTTCCAACAAAAAGAAAAACCAGAGCCAAATGTCATACTGGTAACGACAGGTCCGCAAGGGTCATCCATAACTCAGGATTGAAGATGTCATCAAAATAGCCACATTGTGTTCGTTGATCACTTTTACTATAAACAATGGTACAAGTTTGAACATTCATAATGTATTTATAATTAATTAAACACTGCTTTACAGATTTTATACACTGGGGTCTGTGTGAGATTTTCTTGAGGAACAGGAAAAAGGATTTCATTAAAAAAACTGAAAACAACTGAGGGCTGGCCCAGTGGTGCAGCGGTTAAGTTCGCATGTTCTGCTTCAGTGGCCCGGGGTCCGCCGGTTTGGATCCTGGGTGCGGACATGGCACTGCTTGGCAAGACATGCTGTGGTAGGCGTCCCACATATAAAGTAGAGGAAGATGGGCACGGATGTTAGCTCAGGGCCAGTCTTCCTCAGCAAAAAGAGGAGGATTGGCAGCAGATGTTAGCTCAGGTCTTAATCTTCCACACACACACAAAAAGAAAACAACCAGCCTAGATGAATGCACTAGAGGTTTGTGATTGGAAAAGTGATGACCAAAAGGCCTGCAGCTCAGGACTGAAGGTTAGGAAAGCTGATTTGTCAGTGGCGGCCTGTATCTGCGATTGGCCTGATCTCTTTGTTTAGACTGGGACAAAAGCACAGTTTAGGGTGAAATTACTACAAGCAAAGTCAACAAATAATTGTGACACTGTGTCTCCAGAGATGTGTTGATGCCAGGGAAGTCAGGACTACATAGAGGAGTGGGAATTATAAAACTGGGGACTCTAAGCCAATGTGTAGTAGATGTTGATCAAACCACATTTTAATAGAAAATGTAAAGAAACCAGACAACAACAACAACACCCAACAGCTCCCATCCCCAACAAATCAAATTGTTTTCTTTTAGGTGTTGCTCACGGGCAAAATGCTTTTTTCAACATGGTAATGCCGGTAGTAGAGTTGTGACGCCTGTAGTGAGAGATTTAGGTTTCACCCCTTTCACACCTTAAAGTAGTCATGTATCCACTGGGCTGGGGCTTCAGGAGGGTTCTTTGGGCTCTAGGATAAACTCCCACTTCCTTAAAATGGGAAATAAGCCATCTGCTCCCTGCTTTTCCATCAAGCCTCAGGTCTCACCGCCCAAGCTTTGCTGCTCCTGCGCCCCTCACCCGCCGTGTTCTTGTGCTCCAACTATGCTTAACCGCGTTTCATCATCTGAACCCACCAGACTGTTCCACACTCCACTGAGCATCTTTAGGTTGCCTCTTCCTTACGGCAAGTTCTTTCAAGCCTACATTCACCCTTTACTTCTTCCACGAAGCCTTTCCTACCTATCAGGTAGGACTGTTGTCTCCTTTGTAGTTTTACAGTTTGTACATTACTTATAGCAATTTGTGGAACATACTTAAATTCTGTCCCAAGCTTCTTGAGGACTGGGTCCATGAGAGATTTATGTGTAGCTCTCCTGTGACTGTCCCAGTCCCAGGTACAAAAGAACGGCCAAATAGATGTTTAGTGACTGATATCTTCTTTTTACAGAATTTTCAAGAGTGTCAGAGCAAATGTGTAAGATTGTAATATCAGTCATTCACCAGATATGTACCTAGCGTACCTACCATGTATCAGGCATTGTTCTGGGTGTGAGGACACATCAGCAAACCAAACCTTGTCCCCGTCCTCAGGCATTTTAGAGAGGAAGACAGAAGGTGAGCATATGAACATTCAATGCATCAGGAAGGGGTAATTGCTGTAAAGAAAACACAGCCACCGAATAACAGATAGAGGTGATGTGGGCTCTATTTTAGACAGGCTTGTCAAAGTCCTCTCTAGAAGACCATTCCATGAGTTCTGAATGACTTGAGATACAAATGATGCGCATATTAAGGAGAGTTCCAGACAGGAGTAACAGCAAATGCAAAAGCCATGAGGTAGAAGTATTCTTCACATTTCTGAGAAACAGCAAAGAAGCCAGCGCTGGCTGAAGGGAGGAGGGTGTGAGGAGAGAAGGACAGACAATGAGGTCAGTGAGGGAGCCACGAGTCAGAACACAGGAGGCCTGGTGGCCATGATAAGAAATTTGCATTTTATTCTCAGTGTGTTGGAAGCCATTGTGTGTTTTGCATAGGAAAGAGACATGACACAATTGGTCACTATAGTTGCTCCATGGAGAATAGACTGCGGGGGAGCAAGAAGACAAGCTGTATTAGGGGGACTGTATTAGTTTTGCTGGGGCTGCTATAGCAAAACACCGCACACTGGGTGCCTTCAACAACAGAAGGTTATCGTCTCACAGTCTGGAGGCTGAAAGTCTGAGATCAAGGTGTCGGCAGGATTGGTTCCTCCTGAGGGCTGTGAGGAAAGAATCTGTTCCAGGCCTCTCTCGTTGGCTTGTCATCTTTTCCCTGGGCCACTTCACACCATCCTCCTTCTGCATGTGTCTGTGTGCAAATTGGCCCTTTTCGTAAGAACATCTTGTCCTTAATGGATTAGGGGCCCAACCTGTATTGCATTCGGGGCTCACTCTACTCCAGTGTGACCTCATCTTAACTAATTACATCTGCAAACCATCTGGACTGCATTTCCAAGTAAGGTCACTTCTTGAGGTGCTGGGGGTTAGGACTTCAACACATCTTTTAAGGGGGCACAATTCCATCCACGACAGAAACTTTAACACTTTTGCTCCTTATATTGTTCATACTCGATTGTTTTGTTGATTCGCTGATCCATTCATTCAACAAAAATGCGTTGATTATTTACTAGGAACTCTTCTAGTCATGGTGGATATAGTTATAGATAGACAGAAAACATTCCTGCTCTGTGCCAGCCCAATGGCACAGTGGTTAAGTTCACATGTTCTGCTGCAGTGGCCCGCTTGGCAGGCCATGCTGTGGCAGGCGTCCCACATATAAAGTAGAGGAAGATGGGCACAGATGTTAGCTCAGGGCCAGTCTTCCTCAGCAAAAAAGAGGAGGATTGGAGGCAGATGTTAGCTCAGGACTAATCTTCCTCAAGAAAAAAAAAAATTCCTGCTCTCATGACACTTACACTCTGAGATACATGCTCCCTCCTCCCGGTAAGATTTTGAATCATCTAGCCCTTCAGGCTCTGCACCTCTCTCACCAAAGCCTGCAGCTCAGTTGGAAACTCCGGTCAGCAGAGACTCGGTAAAAGGCTCTGCTGGCGGCTGTAGCTGATCCCTGTTCTCATTGTCAGGTCAGCTTCTTTGCAGGGCTTGGGAGAATCACCTTCTCTTCTTCTGGAAGTCTGAATCTTCTGGGCAATCCAGTAATAGAGCTCTACTGGAAGCTGTTGCAGCCGTGACCAGCTGTCTTCAGAGATCCCTGCAAAGGTGGCCTTAAATCAAGGAGAATCTGGATGGCCCTCACTTGTCAGAGTGCTAGTGCTAACCTGATGAGAAGACAGTCCTTCAGAAGTGGAAAGCCCTCTCCAGTCTCTTCAACATGGCTGCCTCACAGGGAACGATTGGCTGCTGCTGAATTTTGATGAGGCCAAGGGCGTTAGTCATCCATGACATGTGGAACACTCAGCTTTGGAAATGGGCCCCTGCTCATACAGCTGTCATGTTTCTCACTGACTCTGCTGGGTTGCTCTGGAGGAGAAATTGCCAGCAAGGGCCAGGAGGAGTGCAAGAGGAGATTTTCCCACGGAAGTTGGTCTCCTGTGGTTGCGAGGTTTAGAATGAAGTCATTTTTACCCTAGTGGTTCAATTTAGGAATGGATTATGTTGAGTCTAAATTATTTTCTCTATTTTGAAAGGACATGGCAGAATGTGTTCTTCTGCAAAATATTTGAGAGACTCTGAAGTAGCTTTGGGAAAGTGCATGGTTGGTTCTTAGCATATTAAATGCTAGAATTTAGGCAACTCTCTTGGAATGAATGTGATTAATTACTTAAGTGCTTAAATAAATATGATTTCTTCCTATTTTTGTACCCAGCACTATGTTAGCTGTTAGGGATGATGTGATGCCTGAGACACGATCTCAATAAGCTCTCCATCTAGTGGAGGATGTAATCTTAATTCAACAGCCACGTTCCACGTGTGCTTTTGACAAAAATTTTGAACTGTCTATAATTCACTTTCTTTCTTATGAAGTCTGAACATGGTGAATTGGAGTCTTCATATTTTAGAAAACTTTATCGGGTTTCAAAATGTTTACTTAGCTTTAAGCCTTAATTTCATGATGTTTGCATTTCCATCTGAAAAATCAGGATATGAGTATGTTATTCACTTAGTTAAAATAATGACTGATTTAGAGTGGCTATTTTTTTTTTAAATTCTGGAATATATTTTGACGCCATTTTGGGTAAGGAGTAAAAAAGATAAATATACTACTTAATAGCACTGATTAGACCCAAAGATAAGTCTTGAGACTATCCAAGGAAAAAAAAAAGGAAATAATTTTCTTCATTTTAGAACATTTTCCTTTATGTTGAAAGAATATTGGAGTTTGAGTTGGCAGATCTCAGTTCTTCCTACCAACTGAGTGTGAATGATATTTCATTAGTAGAATGGGATGTCTGGAATAGAAGAAAAAATGTTAAAGACCATAGCATAGTGCTTGGCACACAATAGATACTCTCTTTTGTGTTAAACTCTTGTGGAACTGAGGGAATTAATTTGTACTTATATCCACTGTATTAAAATGATGACAAGTTCACAGAATTCATTACAGAAAATTGTGTGGAGTTCACACATAAGGTAAGGGGGTAGTTAGGTTATGAATTGAGAGAATGTTTTCTATTGGACTGTTATATTTCCTGCAAATTGAATCTGGTTTCCATCGAATTTTTGTGTGTTTTGTGAGTTGAACTTCATTTCTGATTTCTCAATTTCAAATTCATCACTGGAAGCTGTTGCAGTTTCTTGGTGTTATGTGTGAGAGTGAGTGACCTGGCGCATTTCTGTGTTTAAAGTATTCCTGTTTGTGTTACAGATCTTTAGTCAGTGGTCTCTTCATTACCCTAGGCTGGTTCCTTCTCTATATTCCTAGAAATTTTCCACAAAATACATTGCAGACTATGTTTTGTGTGTGTTTGTGTGCATATATTTGTGTGTAAAGGAAAAACTCCTGTTTTCCCCTACTCACACCCATAACACTTGGTGAGTTGCTGGTGTAACTCTGTGTGACTCTGACCAGTGTGACACTGGTGTCTCTTCTGATACCAAACGTGTGTATTTTTCCCTCACACAAACAATTCTCTGACACCAGCCCACCATTCACTTCAATTCTGACACTAACTGGAATTAGCACAGACGCCGCAGATTAAGGGTTCAGTCCCCCAAGACTGTCCCCACTTGAGAAAGTTCCAAGCTTCTAATCATGGTTGGATCTTTCGAGTTATCAGCCCCTATCCCGAAACTATCCAGGAAGCCACCAAGAGTATCCTCATTAGAACAAAAGATGCTCTCTCCTATCACCCAGGAAATTCCGAGGGATTTAGGAGATCTGTGTCGGGAACCAGGGTCAGAGACCACATATTAGAACAAAGATGCTCCCAGTGCTCTTATCACTTAGGAGATTATGAGAATTTTAGGAGCTCTGTGCCAGGAACAGGGCAGGGGGTTGGGGAGAGAGGCAGAAACCAATATATATATTTTCTATTATTTCACGGTGTGCGTTTCTAAGGTTTTCCTGATCACTCCAGCTAGAAATAATCTCTTTCCCCCCTGAAACTTTCATTGCTTTATTCCCACTGCTCTAATGATTTAGCAATTTAAAAAAGCTCACTTTAAGAGTATTTGTATCTGTGTCTAGTAAAACACTGAGCTCCTTGAAAGAGCAGAAGCAATATCTGAACAAGTTTTGTCTTTACCATGTATAGTAGATATTCAATGAGTATTTGTGGCCTGGATAAATACTTGGTTGTATTTGTGTGTATAATACCATTGCATTCATTATGCCATTGCATTTCGTTTCTACAGATGATGTCTCCAATCAAAGTATGCAGCTGTGTTTGAAAGACTACTCCCAATATCTTTTCTACATTGCATACGGGAAGTGGGTTTTCAGCTTAGGGACTGTAGCTATTCGAAGAGACTGAAACTTTGTCTCTTAGACTCACAGTTGGCCTAAAACCTTTGCTGAAAGAGAGCAGTCACATTCCTTAAAGAAGAACCCCAGGTATTCTAGAAGCTGCTGCTGTTTCTCAGCAGTTCACATTCACAGCCATGTCGTATTTTTAAAAGCTGTGTTACACTACATCCTGGAAGGGCTTCTTCTGCCTTCCAATGTGTGGGGTTTTCTGCTTCCGCTCACCAGGTTGTATGGCTCTGCCAGTTCTCCACATGTACCACCCCCGGCAACAATAACCAGAGGACGTGATCGGTGCTCCCATTCTGAGTGTGTGCAAAGACCTTCTAATTGGAGGACACTACTTTTATAATTGAAGTTCATTAGCATTTTTCCCCTTAACCTCTCATTGAGGGAACTTCAGTCAATTATGTAGGGATTTAAATCCTGATCCATTTAGTTATTAGCTTTGTGATCCTGGACAATGACTTAAATTCTAAGTCTCAGTTTTGTTGTCTATAAAGTAGGGATAATAATCCAACCCATGTGACCGGATAGTAGTGAGGACTGTCATCACGTAGCGTGGGCCCACCACATAGTGGAGGATCAATAAATGTTGGTGAGATGGTGATCAAGAAATGCTGTCAGGTTAGAGCTGATGTCTGTAAATCTAGCCAAGTGCCTGATACAGAGAATCCTCTCAATAGATGGTAGCTAAAATAATAATAAGGATGTTTATGATGATATCGGTGACAACAGTGGTAAAAATGTTAGCAACTATGACTTTATTATTGTAAGGTAATATTCATCAAATGACTCAAACAGCCAGAACTGACTTCAGCAGCAGGTCCTGTTCTCACTGCCTTATATTTTCATTTATAAAGTAAATGTTTGGTTTGCGTCTTTTGCACCATAATACAATCTGGTTGAAGATTTTCCATTTCTCCCACTACTTTCCTATTCCCTTCAATTAGGGAGGTATTATCTTTTTACTTTCATCCAAATATGATACATTTTCCCCCACTTTTAAGTCTGTTCTCCTTAAATCCCCAATTGTGCAAATTTCTGTTCATTGTTCAAGAGCCATCTTAAAGCTCTCTCTTCCATTTTGTTACAGCACCATAATTCTCATGTAATTTAGATCCAATACTCTATAGGTGAAGAAACTGAAATCTAGACACCTACTAGCCGCCCAGCATCTCATGGGTAGTTAGTCGTGGTGGAATTAGAGCTTACATCTCCATTTTTATTGGACTGTGCTGCTTCACAACACATACGGGATTGGAGGTCTGTGTTTTCAGCGCGCACGCCCAAGTTGAAGTCTTCCCTCTTTGACCCGGAGACTTCATTGTTTTATCCTACATCTAGGTTCTTATTTATAGATTTTTTTTCCTCAGTGGGCCAGTCTTGACTCTGCAATAAGCAGAGCTTCTTTTTAATGGGTGCTGTGACTTGGATATCTGTTCTTCATCCCCAGCACAATGCATTGTCCTCATATGCTACTCAGTGATTTGCTAATTGAATTAATTTTAATTAAATTATAAGAAAGTCACACAGCTCCAACAGTCGTACTATTTTTTGCTTAGTTTTCTTGATTTGTTTCTCTCTGTCTTGCGAAACAGTATCTCTCTGAATATCTGCTGACCAAGTAGCTGAATTTTCTCTGGGAAATTTCCAGTGAGAATTGCTGATGTCCTGAATAGTTTCTCAAGTGTAGACTGGCAGGTAGGCTCAAATTCCTTCAAGTTTATTATTAGTTCTATAGAGCTGCTTCAACACTGCCAAGTAGCATATGATCAGCTGCATCTCCTCTTGCGTATACGCTTTGAGAACATTGTCAAGCAACAGAAGATGAATGCTTCTGGGTCACTGGACGATGCTCATAGCTTACAAAGTTGTATCAGGAAATTTAACTTTAAGTGTGGGTCGCATCTTTCTTATTGCAAATGGATTCAGTTGAATGTTCAATATTTATTGAGAAACTATCATATGCCAAGGGTTGTGCCAGGCACTGTCATATACATTATTTAATTTGGTTCTCGCAAAAATTCTGTGAAGTGAGTGTTATTATACCCATTACGTCAATGCCTAAATTGGGAGTTGGAGATGCCCTGTGATGCACTCAAGTCACACAGACAGCAAACAGCATAGCTACGACTTAAACAAAATCTGTTCATGAGTCCAATACCCTTTCTACTATCTATACATATTCCAAATAAGCTTTCAAAGTATTTATACGTTATTTTAAAATTTAAAAAATATCCTGTACATATAAGAGACAGATATTGAATTTATACTATCATCAATACTATATCTTCACGAATTTAGATAATTTTCAAAATTTGATTCCTATTTCCCTGTCTCCCTCTTGAATATAACATTCCAATAAAGGTTAAATGGCATGTTTAGGATATTCTAAGATTTTTTTTTTGTTAACAATTTGAAAATCTAGCAGATATAAGCTGAATATACAAGTTTACGCTGATGAGTTTTTGGTTAAAAAATATAAGACCAAATATGCCAAATCCTGTATTATTTTATTAACTCTGATTATGACTCTTTTAATGGTTTGGATGCCATCACCTGTATTACTATAACTTATCCTATTGTTCTATTGCACAGACCCCAGATTCACTAACTAATTAAGTGATTGCAAAAATCTTCTCATATCAATGTTTAAAAATAGGCTCTCTAATATTAGGAAATTCCATTTTGTGGTGATAGAAGATCTATATTTATAAAAAGAATATTACTAACTTTTAATTTAAATTTAATTACAAAAGTTTGGGCTTGTGTTTTGTCTCTTGGCTTGCCTCCATGACTGCCTTTTGAACACTATGATGGCAAGTCAGAGTCAGAGGTGAAAACAGCCCTTTTAGAAATCCTGCCATTTGTGACAACATGGATGGACCTTGAGGGCACTATGCTAAGTGAAATAAGTCAGACAGAGAAAGACAAATACTGAACTCATAGAAACAGAGGGTAGAAAGTGGTTGCCAAGGTCTGGGGAGTGGAAGAAATAGGGAGAGGTTGGTAAAAGGGTACACGCTTTTGGTTAAAAGATGAATACAGTCTGAGGATCTAATGTACAACATGCTGACTGTAGTTGATAACAGTGCATTGTGTAGTTGAAATTTGCTAAGAGAGATCTTAAATATTCTCATGAAAAAAGGACAAATATGATATGTGGGGTGATGGATGTGATAATTAACTCGAAGGAAATGTTTTCACAACGTATATCAAATCATCATGTTGTGCGCCTTAAATATCTTACAATTTTTTTTGTCAATTATGCTTCAATAAAGCTGGAGAAACCCAAAAAGAATAGCCCTTTTAATGAATATACAAGTTGCTTCAGAGTGGTAAGAAGTTGAATTTCTAGGCCAAACTTAAATATAATCCATGGTCTCTTCGTGCTTTTGTCATGCTTCTGGGGCCCTGCAGGAAAGCAAGGATGAGGAAAATTGGAATTGCTACAGATGTGCACGGATTGAAGTGTGGGTAAACCTGAGGATGTCTAGTAAGAATAGCTGTTTCTTTATCTCCCAAACCAGCTTCTGCTGGAATCTAAGAAAAGGCAATTTTCTATTAGCGTTGTTGTTCAAAAGACAAATACTCTAATTAGATTTTTTAAGTTGTTGCTACTGGAGGAAGCTTAAGCCTCTTTGATATTACTTTTAATAGAATTTTCTCCCCATTATTATTGTAAACTAAATCCAGACTTCCAAAGTGTACCAGGATACTGAAAAGCTGTGTATAACTACTATTTTCATTGCAGATATTCTGCATTTGTAGTCAAAGTGTGTTTAACCACAGAGGAATATAATTTGGCTAGTTATAGGTGTTCTCAATGGAAAAAAAAATCGATGCTTTCATAAGCTTAATAAAAGTTGGTTCAAAGTACGTTTTCTGCCATTGAATCTAACAGTAGTGCTCTGTCCACTAGGAAAAACTTTCAGCAGACCAATTTTATCTACTTTCTTTTGATATGAACACAGTTGTTTCCTAAATGTAAAATTGGCTCCTAAGCAAGAAGAAAATTAAAAGAGAGTGCAACATGACATTATACATCTGTCAGATCCCATAGGACTGTACAATACAAAGAGTGAACCCTAATATAAACTATGAACTTTGTAGTTACTGCTAATGTATCAACGTCCATCAGTTGTAACCAATTTACCACACTGATGCAAGATGTTAACAATAGGGGAAACTGTGTGGGGAGGGGAGCAGGGTATGTGGGAATTCTCTGTACTTCTCTGCTAAATTTTCCTGTAAACCTAAACCTATTCTAAGAAATAAAGTCAATTAATTAAAAAGAAAAGTGAGTTCAGAGGTATATCTCTTCTATTTCTATGATGTTGAATGGTCACAAAGTTTACTCTTATTAGGAACCATTAGTATTTTATTTTTTATTGAGGTATAATTGACACACAACATTACATTAGTTTCAGGTGTACAACACAATGATGCAACACCTATACATGTTGTACAATGATCACCACAATAAGTCCAGCCAATATTCATCACCATATGGTTACAGAATTTTTTTTCTTGTGATAACTTTCAATATTTACTCTCTTAGCAATTCTTAAATACGTAATACAGTATTATTAACTATAGCTGTCATGCTGTTACATCCCATGACTTATTTATTTTATAACTGGAAATTTGTAGCTTTTGACTCCGTTCGCCCATTTCACCCACCACCCACCTCTGGCAGCCACCAATCTGTTCTCTGTATCTATGAGCCTGTGACCGTGTTGTTGTTATTGTTGTTTTAAATTCCACATATAAGTGAGATCATATGGCATTTGTCTTTGTCTTATTTCACTTAGTATAATGCCCTCAAGGTCCATCCATGTTGTCACAGATGGCAAGTTTTCATTCTTTTTTTATAGCTGAATAATATTCCACTGCACATATATACCACATTTTCTTTATCTATTCATCTGTCAATGGACACTTAGGTTGTTTCCACATTTTGGCTATTGTAAACAATGCTGCAATGAACATGAGGGTGCAGATCTTTTTGAGTTAGTGTTTTTGTTTTCTCTGGGTAAATACCCAGAAATGGAATTGCTGGATCATATTAGGAATCATAAGTATTTTAAGTTCACTCACTGAAGGTCATTTATGGCCATGGTAAGCTGTTGGCTCTGTCTTTCCTATCCAAACAGAATGATAAAATATATTAATTAAAAACTACATTTCAGAAATTATTTTGAGATATAAATTTTGATTTAATTTACAGAAATTTAAACTTTTTATTTTTACTCAAGGTTTCTTAGTGCTTTTAATTTAGTAATGTGTAATATGACTTTCCAAAAGGGAGATGTTGTATGCAGCATCTCTGAAACTTTTAAACTATGAAATAGTTTTGCAAAGGACGAGTGTTCCCCAAGTGGAAGCATCCTGAAAGATACCTGACTGACTCTCTGAGAGAAGACATTATTAGGTATCTTGAAATGACAGTGAATCCTGGTCAACACTGACCCTCTGCATTCCCCTCATATTCATTCACTCACCAAGTTCCATTGATTTATCTTTCATAATTTTGCTTGTGTTTACCAAACTATTTGCATCCTCTTGCCACCATTCTAACTCACGGCATAAAAATCTAATTGTTCAAAGTGTAGCTAGGTGACACTCCTCTTTAGCAACATCACAGTTATAACAAACTATTTGACTTCTTTCTTTTGTAACTCTCTTTCTTTTGCAACTGGGACCTTTAATTCTCATCTGGGTGTTCAAATCCATCTAGGTGTTCTAGACTCTGGGATAGGGTGACTAACCTTCTCAGTTTGCCTAGGACTGAGGGGTTTCCTGGCATTTGGGACATGCTAAAAACAAGGAAGTCCCTGGCAAATGAGGATGAGTGGGTCACCCTACTCTGGGACCAATGTCAGTAAGAGACCTTAGTGCAGTAGTTGGTTTTATTGCCAGCCCGCCCCCCACCACCCCGCCCATGAATGCGCTTGAGACTTGGATTCAGAGGTTGAATTCTTACTTGGCACCCCAATTTCACTGATTTGATTCCTTTATGTTCCCCTATTTCTGAGTCCCTTGCCACTTACTGTTTGGAAAGCCATTTCTTCAGCACTTCTTGCTCACTCAGCAATTTTCTTCTTGGGAATTGACTTAATTTTTTTTAAACAGCAATTTAATTTACATAGAGTGAAATGCACCAGTCTTAAGAGTTACACTTGAGGAGTTTTGACAAATGCTTACACCTATGTAATAACTCATACCTCCATCGAGACGGAGAACATTTTCATGACTACGGAAATTTCCCATGTGCCCTCAATACAGTCCTCAACTGTGTGGCTCCCTAAGGCAATCATAGTTCTGATTTTCATCAACATAGAATAATTTTGTCTGTTCTAGAACTTTATATAAATGAATTTATACAGTAAATACTCTTCTGTCTTATTTTTTTCACTTAATGTAATGTTTTTGAGATTCATCTATATTGTTGCATGTTTCAGCAGTTCATTCTGAAAATGTAATATCCCAAAGTTTTCATTTATAAGGGAAGGGAGATCGCCTTACTTGGAGAACAAGAAATATTCCCGAATATCATCAGTCCCACTACAGACTACAAAGATGCCATTAAAGAAATAAACTAGTATACAAAGGGTATACTATTGCGTACAAACTTGTATACAAAGTTGTATGCTCGATATAACTCTGTGCTTTTCAAAGTAATAACTTACATTCATTTATTCATTTAAAACTCTTTTTTCAAAAACTCTTATGATTGATAGTACTGATAGAATTCAGATCAGACTTCTTGATTAAATACAGTTTCATTTGAAAACACTTTGAAAAGAGTTTGAAACAAAGTTCAAATATTTAATATTTTAACAGATGTTACCTGCTTTAATATTGGCTATCTTAAAACTTAACACTCCATAATAACATTAGAGGTAAAAAGTTTGATAGCTGGTAAAAAGAATTATATAACCACATATAATTATAATCAACCTAAGTGTTTACTGATTACCTACCATATCTACAAAGATAGGTTCTTGGAAAAGGGAGCTTTCAAGGAAGACGATGAGGAATAAAGAGGATTAAGTCACAGGCAAGTTTAAGGTAAGATAGTATATATTCGTAAGATTAGAGTAATATGAAATCCAGTAGGGTAAATACCAAATGAAAGGAATGAGATACTTTTGTGGGAGTTATATGGTGGGTGAAACTGCACAGAAGCATAGTACCTGGCAACCATAATGATACCTATAATAGGGTCGGTATCTGTTCTTTTTCTTTCTCTCTTTTGATTAAAAAAATGTATTTTGGGGGAGGAGAGGCTCTAGAACTTATTGTGTCAAAGATTGAGAAATGGCAGTAGAGACTTACTTTAGACTCATCTTATTAAGGGCTTTAAATAAAGAATTTTGGCCTTATCCAACAAGGATTGGTATCTATTTAGGTGTTGATTTTTAGAAAAACTAACTTGTATTAAATGATCAAATTTTAGGAAATTAATTTCTCTATAGTGTATAGAATAGACTTAAAAGACCATTTTAGCCATCTAAATATTACTGAAATGAGTAGGTTGAGAATTAAAGCCCTAAATAGTGAAATCCACCTCAAAATCTAAGATCAATGTCACTCTTTGTAACTTATGCCATCAAGAACTAACTGGGAGAAAATGATTGGTTTTAACCTATTCACGGTTGCCATTCTTTTTTATTGCTGAATAGTATTCTATTATATCAATATACCATAATTTGTTTATCCATTCTCATGTTGATATACTTTGAGTTGTTTCCGGTTTTCCAACTATAGATAAAGCTGGCATAAACATTTGTATACAACTTTTTTTTTTGTGGACGTGTGTTTCTATTCTCTTGGTTGACTATCTATGAATAGAACTGTTGAGTCATACTGTAGGTATATGTTTCTCATTTAAAAAACTGCCAAACCATTTCCCAAAGTAGTTTTACCATTTTATACTCCCATTAGTAATGTAGGAGAGTGCAGTTTTCTCTGTATCCTAGCCAATATTTAATGCTTAGTCTTTTTAATTTTAACCATTTTTATGGGTGTGAAATGGCATTTATTGGAGTTTTAATTTGCATTTCTCTGATGACCAATGATGTTGAATACTTTTTTATATATACCTATTGACCATTTATAAATCTTCCTTTGTCAAATACCTGCTCAAGACTTTTGCCCATTAAACAAAATTGTGTTTATCATTGAGTTGTAGGATATTTTCATATAATCTAGAATTTGTGTATATCAAGAATATTTCAGATATGTTTATCAAGAATAGTTTCTTTTAATCTGTGGTTTGTTTATTCATTTTCTTAATGGTAACTTTGGATAAGTGGAAGCTTTTAATTTTGTTCAAGTCTATTTCTTTTCCTATTATGGTGAGTGCTTTCTGTGTCCTAAGAAATCTTTGCCTACTCCAAGATCAGAAAGCTATTTCTTCTTCTAAAAGATACATTTTATTCTAATAGCTTTATAGGTTTTGGCTTTTATATTTCGATGTATAATTCATCTTGAATTAATTTTTGTATTTGCAATGTGAGGTAAGAGTTGAAGTTTATTTTTTCCTTATTGCTATCCAGTTGTTGGGAATTGACTTTTGATATTAAAATGTAGAATACAATAACTTAAAAGTCTGAATGTCAATTACATTGTGCTATAGGGTTGTTTGGCTAATTAATACATTTGCTTGAGACATAGTCATCTTACAGGTAGACCCAATGCCAAGACAGAAAGTTAATAATCTTATTATTGTTGAACTTGAAATTAGAGTAAAGCGACATCCAAACACTCGTCCAATGGACAAAAAGACAGAAAACTCATCAAGACTTTCTTTTTCGAGATTCTCTGCTGAATAAAATAACAGCGGCAACAGCAACAACAAAACCTGATGTGTCATATGCAGTTTTACGATGAGTTTCAGTGTCTGCAATCACAGCTTAGTTTATATCTGTTGCATGTTATATCTTTTCTACTAACATACGGAAGAAGATCCTTATTCATGTAAGTGTGCTAATTTTAAAACAATACAGAATGATATAAAACTGAGCACTACTTGCTTGCAATAGATAGAAACTCACCTCAAGGTTGTTTAAGTAAAAAAGGAATTTGGTTAGATTATGTAACTGGAGAAGTGCAAGCGCTGAGGCTGGTTAGGCCAAATATGTATTGAAAATTTTCCTTATGTAAAAAAATATTTTTAAAAGGTTAAAAAAATTGATAATTTAAAAAAATAGTGGAAGTAGTCTTTTGCTCTCATTAAAAAAAAACTATTTATAGATGTTAAAACTGTATGGAAACTTAAAAACATACTCTAACAGTCAAAGGTAAGGGAAATTACTTAAATAAAATTGAGATATTTGCCCCAAATAGTAATGATGCAATTTGTATCAGTTTTCCAGAGAATTATCGGCAATTAAAAGAAAAAGAACTCTGATTTGTTAACTCAAATTATCAGTATTTTCTTTCCACATTCAAGTTGCAGTCGAAGAATCAGTTTGTTGAGCTTGGTTTAGTGGGTATTTATTTAGAATTTTTATGAAAAACAAGGAAACAGAGAAGAGCAATCGTGTTGTGCAAATGACCTCTGGGGACCAAGTGGGACTCAAATGTTCGCTTCCCCTCTGAGGTTATTAACATCCTTGTTTGTTTTGGCATTTACGTGTCTCTGTGTCCTGTTTGTGAAGAGCTGAGCTCGTCGAAAAGCAGACTAACAGTATTTCCAGTGGTGTTCTGGTCTGCGGGCATTTGTTCCTCACGCTGCTGAGGACGGGGCCAAGGCTGCATGGAGCCGACTGTTTCTCCGGGTTGTGCAGACTGGCTGCCTGATGGCGTCGTTACTGATGGTGGCTGCCAACAAACCTATTCCTTTCCATTTTGCGGGGTCCTCGTTTCCCCGGAAAACACAGTAGCTGCAGCCGCACTTAGACTTTTTCCTTTTCCCTTTCCCCTCTTCCCCCTCCTTAGACCTCTCTGGGCTTTGACGTCATGTGTGCTCCTTTCAGTTGCCATAGCAACCCCATTCCCCAAGCGCTCTGTCCGTCTCCTCTGGTAGGTTCCACAATGGTACAGGCAGCATCACGCTGCACAATGGTTTCCAGGCAGTGAAAGAGGGTGATTCAGCAAGCCACTCTTCTTCTTCTTTTTTTTTTTTTTAAGCCTCCCCTTCTCTTTTTATTTTTATGGGGGTTGGTGGTGCTTGTTATATGCTTACCTTTTTCTTTTCTTTTTTCATTTTTACAATTTTTCGTTTTTCTCCTCACCCCTCAATTCCTAGGGGCTTGAGTGACTTTAAGGTTGGGTTTTCTTGGAAATCACCTGTCCATCATTAATTTTAAGCAATTTCCCCACCTCCAAAAAATCTGTTCCTTATTACAATTTGGAATGTGGTTAATGAAAAACAAGTAGGGAGGATTTCTGGGGCAAACACTGCTGGATCAGGATCGTAGTTCTCAAGCACGGAATGGTAGGTAGCTCTTTGCTCATTCTGGGTTCTAACCTGTTTTTTGGAGGGTGGGGTGATGTCTGTTGATTGCTCCTGGTGGGGTGGGAGAGTGAGCATGGGAGAGAGGAGAGAGATGGGGTGGAAAGCAGGTTAATGAAGTGAACTACGTCTGAGGCAAGAAGCCACCAGCCTTTCCTTCTGTGCGGAGCATCTCTCCCCAGACTTCGGCGTGTTGAAACCCTTCTGTTTGGAGTGAGGGTTGGCAGAGGGTGGGAGGGAGCGATCTTATTGTGATCAGGGGCTTTTAGACCAATGCAGAGCTACAGAAGGGAAGAACAAAAATAGAGATAGAGGCAGAGAGAGAGACAGAGAGAAAGACAACAGCTGTGCTTGTGCTGACCTCAGTCTCATATCTAAGAAATGCTATGGGTTCCATAAAACATTATAAAATCATGTCTTTAAGTATGCATTTCTGTTTACTTCCTGAGAGGTGTAACTTAAGTAAATCTTTTGGGACATATTTACATATTTTAGTAGGGAATGGCATTTATATATTTTAGTTGCAAAACTAATGGCATTACTCTTGCAGAGACACTCTAGGCTAAATTTGGGCTGGGGAGAGGAACACGGGGCAGGTTAGAGATGAGAGGAAACATTGGCACCGCAATCACCTAGGTGAGGGGGCTCTTTAAGAAAGTCATCTCCTAGCCACCGCAGGCAGCGTTTTATTTATTTATTTTTTTATGGCCTGGTTCCCAGGTATTCTGTGCTGGGATACTGTGTCCCCTAGAAATGTCAAAGCTCTTTTGGGGCAGGGGGAGAGAGATGTATCCTCAGAAATGAGCATGGCAATATATTTATCAGAATTGATGTATTTGTGCCTGCAGCAAAGTAAATGTGATTTATTGGGAAATCTTCAAGTAAATCAAGGTTAGAGATATTTTAAGCAAATTATATGTATATTTCTTTTTTCTCCCTCTCCATTCAAATTTAGAGAATGAGCCTCTGATTCGACCCCCTTAAAGACATAACTTCCCAGGGTACTGCAGTTTAGCCACAGAAAAGAAGGGCTTATCCCATGGCAGTCGGCTCTGAAGCACCCACAAGGTTGTTTACAGGGGCTGTCTTTGCTGCAGAGCCTGACACTGTCTGTACAGCAGCCCTGCCTGCTTCTGGTGTGTTGATGATAACTTTGATGAACAGACTAGAAAGAGACAGGCTAAGTCATTTGGGACAGGCCACAGTTCAGACTGAAGGAAAATGGGCATCAGTGCACCAGGCATTGCCAGTCCAAGGTCCAATTCCTTCCTTTATCCCTGTCTGCTAGTTGTCGGACCCTGGAAAATCTCACAGAATGCTGATCAACGAGTTAAAAATGGTTGCAGGAATGACCACTTCTCAGAGAGGCTTCTGTAAATTTTCTCCCTTAGGTGAGCATATATATTGTCAATATAGACAGCGATGCTCATGAATGAGCTCACAAGCTCCTGTCTCCACTTTGGAACCATTGGATTTTAGGGGCCCGACAGTTAGTTTTGCTGCCTCTGGTATGTATTCCCTTCTCTACCTTGATCTCACTCTTAAAATTGACATAAAGTCCTGGATCAGCTTATTTCATCATGGAGAGCAAACTGGATTTTCTCTCCCCCATAACAGAACTAGAAAAGCAGATGACAAAGGTGGCATGACCTTAGATATTAAAGAGTCTTCGTGCTTCCTCATTTGCATAACCACTCCCTCCTGTTTTTGCAAAGTATCTTTAATTTGACGGGCCCCTGGTGTTACAAAATCTTCACAGTTGCCATAAAAAGGTTCCTGATGATGAGGCAGTAAGGAATTGTATGTAGAGTGGAAGGATCAGCTGCCTCCAGCTTCCTGCTTGTTTGCCCCAGAACAGCATCTGCTGCTGGGTGAAGTGTTTCCCATGCTGGAAGGGGCTGTTTGTGAACAGATCCCAGAGGGACCGAGTGTGTTTTTGCTGTCATTGTCTGGTACGTCTGCAGCTATTAGTATTTAATGGTTTCATAGTACGTGGTCAGTATTTTTCAAGGTTAGAATGAACTGAGAGTTGATTGTGGATGCTATAAAATATACGTATATTTTTAAATTTACAGGAAAATTGATAGGATTTTCCTTGTTAGTGTATCTTTTAGGAATATCGTAAGCAAAAGGAATCTGCTTGATCTAAGTAAAATGAAAAAGCCTCCTGTATTTAAAGGGAAAGCCTCTCATATTTAACGGGTTTTTTTTTGTTGTTTTTATTGTGGCTTTATGTAAATGAATCTATTTCTTTGGATGTAATCTTAGGGAAAAGTCTTTTAATACTGATGTTAAAAGATAAAGACATTGAGGGTTTTCTTGTGTGTTAAAGATGGGGACAGATGCTCTCCCTGCCTGCTCTACTTCTGGCTTCAGGTCACATTTGTAGCTAAACGACTTTGCGTGGAACAGTGTGTTCAAATCTAATGATTGCTTAGTTGCTTATGAGAATAACAGACTCAAAGCAAGAGCGACTTCCTTCAATTAGACGAAGTAAACAGATTGACATTTAAAATTCTTTCTCCATTGCCCCTGCTATTTCCTCTCACAGTCTCTCATAAGCTTTTGGTTGGACATTGCAACCCTTATGCAGAAAGAGGCACAAAGTGTCCAGTGATGCCAGGAAAGGAGTCCAATGCTGTATTTGCTGCAGGCTGAGCGCTTCGTTCCTTCTGCACAAGCGTCTCTTACACCGTCTTCTGAGGACCAAGGACTTGTGGAAAAAGTTGGGCCTATAGACTGCTGGGGGAGATGCTTCTTTAGCATACTAGATATCTTCATTGCATTACATAAGTCTGAGGTGAGATGCTGCTGCTGATTCAGATAAAAGATTATGCTGCATATTGATTGTTTGAAAGAGAAATTGCAATTTAAAATTGGAGCTTGGATTTTCAGAAATTTACCTATCTGTACATCTTTTCATAGCAAAGTTGTGAGGTTTTGACTAAAGATTTTTCAGTTTAAGCACATTTTATCCTTATGAGGAAATCAAGGCAAAGACAGGGAAAATGAAAAGTCTCTATATATTTTAGGTACAATTTGTTTTCCCTCTATTTAATAGAAGGGAACTTCGTTTCTCGTTGTGAATCTTGGCAGAAACTCTAAATGGAGACCTCAGGAGATATTGAAAATCCTTAAATCAAAAGAAACATTTTTGGTTTGAAAAGTGGACCACAAATTTATGCTTATTTTTGGTAAAGGGTTTTCTAGTTGAATTGATGTTTTGGATGCATAACAGGCCATGATGGCCTTTCTCACTGTTCTTATCCTTGAGGTTCAAAACCCTTAGGCTTATAGAACCCATGCTTCTAGGAATGAAAATTAAAGTTTTGAATGTAATAGGAAATGACTGAAGGCTCCTTAGAATCATTTCTGACTCCTAGTTACTCTCCAACCCTGTATGGTGCGCGGGTATCAAACCAAGTTCCCCTACAGGGCAACCAGGCATTTGCAGAGGGGCCCACACAGAATATGCACGGGAAAATGGCCTGCCACATTGTGTGTGTGTGTGTGTGTGTGTGTGTGTGTGTGTGTCAGAAAGGAAAAAACCCCACAACCCAGTGGTGACTTAAAAGTATTAGAAATTCGCCTTAGCGACTTGTCTTCATAGAAGCAGAACTGCCTCCTGGTTTTTGGGTGTTAGTTTGGGTGTTAATTGGCCTGCATGCTCCATGTGCTTCCTGAAAATGAGTTTCTTAAAGTAACTATCCTCTTCTCATACATTGGAAATAGCGTCTGAAAGCATCGATAGTGAAGTAAAGCTCTTAGGTCCGTTCATTTGGCGATGTTTATTCAGTGTCTGTACCTCCTCTGTCATAGCACTTGTCATGCGACACAGTAATTGCCTATTCCTGTGCTTCCTGTATTCTCTACTAAATTATAATCTCTGTTAGCACTGACTATGTCTGGCACATAGTAGGGACACAATTAATATTCTTTAAATGAATGTCTCCCATGCAAAGAGGTCTCTGCTAAGTGCTATGGGTGGAAGAGTTGAGAAACTGTAACTGATGGTTTCTGCCATTTGGGAGTGTATAGTCATTTAGCGAGATGAGGTCAAATAACAAAGATAGTGTACGATCAAGGGCTCGTATCAGTGATTTGACAATAAATGTGATAGCAATTCAGAGGAGAAAGAAATTCACCTGCCCTGAAACGGTGGTAGGTCACACTGGAGTTCTCAATGGGATGGCCAGTGGTGGTGGTGGGGGGGGAGATAGTGGGGCGTGGGGCAGGAGAGTGTGATGGAGGAAGAATTCCTAGCCGTAGTTGTAAGCACTTGGCCAGTAAAGGGACTCTTATTTGGGGCAGAGAGGTTTATTTTGGGTATGGTGAGCATAATTTCCAAACTAGAAATCAAAACTTATGGTTTGATAATGGGTAGAACATTGGAAACTGGCACAGTCTTGGAGAATCTGGTCCAATATAATGTCGAAAAGTAACAGGAACAATTTGAAGTTACAAATCTATTTTTGTAACTAGATCAGATTATGGAAAAACATATGTACAGTCTCTTTCCAGCTTCAGAGCAATTTCAGTTTAGTTTTATTTTATTTCACATAAATCAGAGGTTTTCAAACTTCCCCTCCTTTTATCAGTTACTATGTAACCTGTTGTTCCAGTGAAATCTTATATGAAAGCAGAATGTGCAAACATGTAACAGTGAAGCTGTCCCAGTTGAGGTTGAGTAGGGTGCCTTGTATCACAAAACCAAATCCATATCACAAAACAAATATCATATCAACCAAAGTAACAATTACTAATTGGGCTTATGTTCAGATTTGTCAATATCCAGCCACTTTGGTATTGGTAACATCAAAGTCCTCATGCTTGTGATAAATTTGAACAGGGTGAGCTCCTTGAGATGTTCTATTCCCGTCCCCACCACCCATCACCAGTTGTCTTTGTCGGTCTTTTTGTTTTCGAAGTGCAAGTGAAATTCCCATCTAAATGTTAAAATCAAACTCGTCTGCGTTTTTGCTTTGATTTTAGGCTAGCATGAGAAACACCAACGGCAGGACCATCTCAGATCTTCGTTATGGCAACTCATGCAAGGAGCTGTTGAATTAGACCTGTTTCCTATAGATGAGAAATCGTATAAGCAGTGGTGAGTTGCAAACTTAAAGGTGTTTCTTAGCAGGAAACGTGTAATTCATATAACCAATTTAAATATTGCATATGGCTTAGTGTATGGATCTGAAGAAATATTGCTCCAAGTCATATCAACTAAAGGAGTAAAAATCAAAAGGACAGAATGTTTAACTGCTGGTGCAATGCTATTAATGTCGCATAGAGTAGCATGAAGTCTTGAGGTGCATTGGTGACTCGTGTGACACTGTGATGCCACCCCCCTGGGTGACACCAGCCTATGTAAAATGGCTGCAATGAATAATTTCATAAGGTTGGGTAACAGTTGGGTCACAGTATTTTTCAGTGGCTTTTATTACTTGCAGCACAATTCTATGTTTTACCAATTCATCCCCTCTAGCAGAAAAATTGGTTCTGAGCTAAATTATAATGCTCAATTCCTTTCAGGAATATATATATATATATATGTATGTAAATTTATATATATTTTTATTATATATATTCTTCAGACCTTTAGAAATAAAGGAAGAGAAATCACATCACAGTTTTATAAAACTCAATTTATGGACATTTTAACCTACAAATCCTTTTGCTTAATAAAAACAATATTAAAAATAGATCCAGTTACTCTGGATCTAGTTGGGATAATTTAAAAAACTTATTATTTTATTAAAATATCTGCACACACAGGCACAATATCTTTTTTAATCAAGTACTTGATGCTTCGTAGTCACCACAGTCAATAATCAATAGACTCCAGCAGAGATGAAGCAGTTATAATCCGTCAAATAACATCTTTGAGAAATAGAGTATGACAGTGGTGCTTGTAGGGCTCCACAAGAAGCTGTTTTGAACTGGTGATCAATATGTCTTTTTCGTTTGCTTAGTGGCTTATATAACTTTGGGTAGGTAGGCTGTCATGTGAAATAATGCATAACCTATAACTGCAGAAGACTGATGAAATTAACCCTCTACTTATTTCACATCATGATTTTCGTCACAGTCTGCTTACAATGATATTGAGAAAGCAGATATCACAGCATCACTATGCTGCACGTTATCAACATGTATTAAATAAGTGTTTGTTATAAAAGGGAATCATACATAATTGCCAGTAACCGACCATTTTTGATCTAAAATAAGGGCAATTTTGTATGGCCGAACTTAGAATTTTGAGTCATGTGTCACCCCCAGTGATGTAGAAAACATATACTGCCTCACCTTAAACATTTATTCGTTAAGCAAACATTTATTGGGAATCTGTGGTGTAGATATCATCCCTAGCTCTTGGGATAGATGAAAGAGACAGTATCTGCCTTAAAGGAGATTTCAGTCTGAAGAGTGTGGCACTCATGATCAAATCTGCCATTAAAAGGGAGAGAGATATTCTGAGGAAGGTGGTACTTATACAGCGCTGTTAAGTGGGATGCTGGGGGAATGTCTAACACAGGTGGGATGGGGCTTTGTCAAGGAAGGCACTCAGAAGAGTGGCATTTCAGCTGGATGTCAAGGACAATGAGAAGTTAGCTAGAGGAGGGGTAACAGGGCGAGCGTTGTTCCAATGGGCCAGAGGCTTGAGAGCCCTTGATTGTTTGGGGCACTAGGTGTCATCTACTACGCTGAGGCATAAATGTGGATGGGAGAGATGAAGCTGAAGAAGGGAACAGGAGCTGTATCATGAAGGATCTCTCAGACAAAGCTAAGGAGTTTGTATTTTATTCCAAAATGAGGAACTTAGGAAAGATTTTAAGCAGGAGAATGACATGATCACATTTATTTTTAAATTATGAAATACGTCATACACATAGAAGAGTGTATAAAACAAAGACAGTTTAAAGAGTAATTATACAGAAAACCTCATAGCGCCACCATTCATACAAAGGACTGGACTCCTGGTAAGCCCCCTGTGCTGCCTTAAGATCACAGGCTTTCCTTCCCCACTAGAGGTAACCACTAACCACTGCCTTGTCTTTTGTCGCACACATCCTCTTGCTTTTCTTTGTAGATTTTCCATCTTGTAATCATAGTATATATGTTCTTAATCACTTGATTTTGCTAAACATTGTAAGATTCTTCCATGTTGATGCTTGTCGTTTGTTCATAACTTGTATAGTATTCTACTCCATGAATATACCAAAATTTACTTATCCCTTCTACTGTTGATGGCCATTTGGATTGTTTCTATAATATTTATATGTGCGTATGTAGATATATGTAACCAAAGTTCTGTATGTATAAATATATTTATTTGGTATATTTAAGTTATTAAGTATATATAATATTTTATATATATATTGTTGCTCATAGCTTCTAGTGTATATGTATAAAAGTATCTCTAGGGTAAATATCAAAGAAAGGAACTACTGAGTTTTGGGGTATGTGCACATTCAGATTTTCCAGAGAATGCCAAAATATTTTTCCCAATTGGTTGCATGAATTCCATCAACAATATATGAGAAACTCTATATCCTCATCAACACTTGATTTATAAGTTCTTGAATTTTGCTGGTCTGGTGGGTACATAATTTTGCTCATGGAAGTATTGATTTGTGTTTTTTGCTGATTACTCATGAAGAAACACTTGTTTTCATTTTTTATTGGCCATTTGATTTTCCTCTTTTGTGAAGGGCCTGCTCAAGTCTTTATGAGATTTATCTTTCAAAACAATGACTAGCACTTATTGAATTCTTATTGTGTAATAGGCACTGTGCTAAGTACTTTATAAGCTATACTATATAAGAAGTTAAATCTTCGTATCACCCAGATGATTTAGAGATAAGGAAACTCAGGTTTAGAGAGGTTAAATAACTTGCAGACAATCGTACAACTAAGAAACAGTGGATTTAGGATTCAAGCCTAGGTCTTTGTGACTCCAGACTTCTTCAATTTCTTGGACAACGTTTGGAAGGGGATTAGGTTGGAGCCAAAGAAAACACTTAAGGAGCTATTGCAGGAATCCAGTTAAAAGGTAGGGCCAGCCCCAGTGGCCTAGAGATTAAGTTCAGTGTGCTCTGCTTCAGCGGCCTGGGGTTTGGTTCCTGGGCACGGACCTACACTGCTTTGTTGGCTGCCATGCTGTGCTGGCAGCCCACATACTAAAAATAGAGGATGATTTGCAGGGATGTTAGCTCAGGGCGAATCTTCTTCAGCAAAAAAGAAAAAAAAAATAATGTCATACACCAAAGAATCACTAGTAGGACATAAGGACAAAGCAGTTGGACTCAGTAATGGATGTCTTGGGTAAAGAAGAGGGAGGAGTTAAAAAGTCTCAAGTTTTCATTGCTGTTGGCTAGGTAAAGTCAATGTTAGTCATACAATGGGTATTTATATTCCAGGTATTGGCGTAGGTTTTAAGACTACGTTGTATGATTCCATGATTCAATGAGAAATGAATTTAATTCGTGGGATCATAAATTTTAGGATTTAAAGAGACCGCAGTGTTTATTTGGGTCAACTCTTCACTCTTTTAGAATGTGGAACCTGGTGTGAAAAGAGGTTGAGTGGCTTGTTCAGGATCACATGTTACCAAGTGTCAGAGTAAGAATAGGCCTGTAAAGACCTGCAAATAATGCAAAATAACAGCTTGCTTGATTTTTAAATTATTAAGTGACAATGCCGTCAACCTAATATATCTCCTGAGCAGTTTTCAAGTCAGTTCCCTTTGAAAGAAATCTGTTGTTACTGCCATAAATTAGGCCCTTGTCATCATTGTTAGCAGGTTTATTTTGTGTAGCCTAGCATGTTACCTTCTTGCCCATGATCCTACCAACGAAACCACCAGATCTGATCTGCAGTTGTTGCCCTGTAACTGCCCTTCCCACTCTGATGTGCTCCATTGCCTATGTAATAAATTCTCTTCTTCTTAAAATATACCACACTCCCACCCACCCCCAGTTTAGGAACTGATGATTGCTCGAATTGCCTGGGGACATCAATGTGTTTCAGTCTCATCACATAAACTCAAATGTTGGTTACCTGTGTGATTTACTTCACATTGTCTATTCTGCCTGTATTCACCCCACCATCCTTAGTCAGTCAGTAGTCATCTTTTAGGACCTTTGCAATTCAAAGAATGGTCTGGGGACCAACAGCATAGGCATCATCTGGGAGCTTGATAAGGAAGGCAGCATCTTGAGTGCCACCCAGATTTACTGACTCAGAATCTTTCCAACAAGATTCTCAGGTGGTTTAGAGTTTGAGAGGTACTGCTTAGACTCACTTTAGACTTCAACAGATGTTGTCTCCTTCCAGATGCCTTCCTCACTCCTTCCATTAGACATTCCTTCCTGGTGTTCTCGTAGTAGTCTATGTATATCTATCTGAGTGCATTACCACCAGACTTTTTAACTGTTTGTGCATCTCTCTCTCTACCTTATCCTGTGAGTAATTTGAGCCAGATAAATCTTTGACTTTCTATGCCTAGCACAGTGCCTGATACTTGGTAGTACTGCATAAATGTTTGTTGAATGATTGTTTGGCGAATGAAAGAAGAAAGAGCAAGAGATAGATATGGAAAGATAGAAGCAGAGGCAGGAAAAAGAAAATCACAAGGAGAAAAAAAAAATAGCAAAATGGACTTCGTAGAGAAATAACTAGACTACAAAAAAGGCACCAAAGTCATACCTCTTGATAGAGTCTGGAAAGCAGCCTGACAGAGTCTACAGTCTTATTTAAACAGATTGGGTGATAATTGTGAATACTATTTGCCAAATCACTTAGAAGCAAAGATTACCTTAATTTTTCGTGTAACAATATAGTTTTATTATTGCCGTTGCTGTTGAGTAAATGTTGCCAAAATTTGTCCTACTTTCCTAAATGAAGTGTCCTACTGTTCTCTTAACTAGGCAGAGACACTTTAGAATATTGTGTGAAAGAGTAGAGAGGATGCGAGTTTGTTTTGAATTTGTGCAGGAGATAGAAATGAGACCAGTGAGTAGAAAAGTAGACACCATACATGAAAGATCTTTCTGATTATTGGACTGTTTGTAAGTCTGTGCTTTTTGAAAAGTAGTAAACTTTCCCGCACTGCAGACATTTAACCATCTTCATGGTTGACCAAATATTAAGGACTCTTTAGACATGATACTACTTTATGTGGGAGGTTGAACTAAGTGACCTCTAAGGTACTTATGAATTATGAGTCTATAGTTGTGTGGGAAAATGCAGGAAGACTGAGGGGTATAATAAAGATTGTAATAGTGGACAACATTTATTGAGTGATTACTTCGTGCCATGCACTATTCAAAGTGCTTTGCATGCGCTTAGTCTTTTAATTCCCACAGAAATCCTACCGAGCATTTCTATTTTACAAATGATGAAACTGAAGCATAGGAGGTTTAGTAACTTTCCCTTGGTCATAGTGAGGGAAAAGCCCAGGGAGTCCAACTCTGGAACACTTCCTTTTTTATCACTACGTTGTATCCTTCTCAGTATTAAAGACGAAAGTTGGACCTGAATGGAGCCTTAAAACATTGATGTGGTTTGAATTTCAGGTATGGGTAAGAACAGGGATCCTAAGAAATGATAACAGCACAATCAAAATAAAAGACATAGAAATAAACATAACAGGTTTGTGGAACCAAATACCTTACAAATGAGATTAATAAGAGAATATTCAGAAATTTATCATTATATGCTGCTCTGTGTGCTTCTCAATGGCTGCAAATTACCAAGATGGGAAATGAAATCCTTAGAACTATTTAACCCTAGTAAAAGTAACATAAGTAGGCCTCATATTGTTTACAATTTTAGAGGCTTTCCACTGATTGGTGGAACCTCGGGCTGTATCTCCTAGGACGACGGATTTGAGACTGTCACTATTTGAGAGGTCCCAAGTAATTTGATGTCCGATCAGGAAAATAATGTTACCTTTAGAAGCTGGCATTTTCCTGGAGCTTATTTGAAAGTGAGTCAGCATAAATTTTAGCATGTCTCAGATTCTTCATAAAGAATTCTCTGTATTCCAATAACCAGTATCAGATGAACTACTTTTAAAATAAAAGTATAGATCTCAATGAAAGTTTGGTTAACATAAGAAACCTTTTGGTCTTGTTGGAAAATCCAGTCTACAGTTTAGCACCATTCATTGCATATGATTACCTATTACTTATAGTGTTGATACCAGAAATTATATATGCCAGATGTTTCGAAGTTTTCTTTCTAGTTGTCCTTTGGGAAGGTTTAGGCGGTTTGCTGGTGCTTTAAATTCTTAAGACCCACTTTTAAGCTCCTTTAAATTTGAGAGTGGATAACCTTGACACTATGGTCTTTAGAAGGTCATTTATAAATCTTAAGAGTCAGCATAAGTCTTTGGAATTTAGTTTATTCAGATTTAAAATATTGCACTCCCTTTCTCCCCGAAAAAGATTGAATAAAATATGTTAGGCAAAAGCTATGCAAAATAGTGGGTAAGAAGCAGTTAATTTAAGCTATTTTTCATCTTTTATTAGTTTCAGCCAAATATATCTTGTCATGTGTCTGTTGACTATCCTCTTGGCCATCCAGGGTTCAGGTCAGCAACGTGGAAGGTCACAGGCAGTCGAATCTCATATGTTGAACTTCTTTTCTAGTCTTGGTCCTGAGTATAGATGTCTAGCTCTGTATATATTTTAGGGAGCCAAAACACCATCTGGTTCTCAATGCTGTCTGCTTCTGGACCTGATATAATATGTGAAATTCCCACTTACTGCTTTGGTTGAAGACTGTTCCTATTAAAATAGAAATGTTATCAAGTAAATTGGTTGGCTATCTAACCTGATAAACTAACTTGAGTGAAAGTGTGAATTGCTGATAATGGATTTTGAATCTTAGATAATATCCGTACTTGGATAAATGTCTTAATGCATTGACACGGGAGGCTAAAGGAAGGGAGCATATAGGAAAGACTTTTATATGGGGACAGAGTCAAGATTGCTCTGGAAGAGAGTGCTTTGTTAGGAGTTTGGCAGATTATTTTAAAATTTTCATTGTGTAGTCTCTGGAAAAGGAAGAGACCTTGATGTTAGATTCCCCTTCTTTATTCCAGCTCTGTCTGAATTAATATTTCCTTAGGAAATTCTTAACCTAGCTGAGCTTCAACCATATATGAGGGAGTTGTGGCAGATGTATTTAAATTTCTTTTTAACTGTGAAAATTATGTGGATTAAATTGTACAGATTGAATTAAAATATGGGATAATACCCCAAAGGCCAGGCCCAAGTGGAGTACCTTGGTGAGGGCAGCCTTGGCCAGTGAAGGGACTTCGTGAGGATGAAAAGCTGCTTCATGGACAGTTGACAATGAAGATTAGGTCAGATGGCGGCTTAGAAGGGTCTTGAAGACAGACCTGTCAATGCCCAATTTTGCTTTAACTCTCCTCCTTTTGATATCTTTAGCTTAATTCTACCCATTGTCACTCTAAATCAAGAGATATTTTAGTTATAGGAAATCACTTCCAATCATTCAGACTTATTATCCATAAGGAAGATAGTTTATGCATAGGCAACCAAATTGACTGCATTTATTTCCCATATACATGTCTTTCTTTATTTTAAAATTATCCTCTGCTGTTGAAGGACTAATGTGCACAATTGTTTGTTGATTGACTTATGAGAGGAATGTTAAAATTTGCCTTTAAAAATCATGGTTTCTAAGCTGTGCTGGGATTTGCCAACAAACCAAGTGAAACTATTGGTATCTTGATCGGTTTAGGTATCTTACTGATACAAGCCATTTACATGAAGGTTACCAGATGTTTTCGATGGGCACATTGCTATGGAAGAGTCTTAGGAGAATGAAGAAGACACGGTTCTTCCCTTTCTCCCTCCCACTCTCCCTCCGATCCTCCCTCCCTCCCTTCCTTCTTTCCTTTCGCCCTCAAATATTCACTGGCTGCCCGCTCTGTGCTAGGTGCGGCAGCAGCACAGATACATTCTATTTGGTCTCTGTCCTCAAGCAGCTCACTACCAAACCCCGGCCTCAGTGGGGAGGGAAGGGGGAGAAACTTATAAATAAATGAATCTCACAATAGGATAGTTGCTTTAGCAGAGGTTGAGTTCAGGGAACAGTGCCATTACAAATGATTCGGCTACCACCCAGGCGTTCTCACTTGGGGTTCCGCAGAAGGACAGGTGTCTCAGAGCTCTAAGGCAGCACTTCTCAGACTTTGTGGTCTCATGATCCCTTTACACTCTTGAAAATTATTTAGAAACGCAAAGAGCCTTTGTTTATGTGGGTTATATTCATTGGTATTTATCATATTAGGAATTAAGATATAAATTTAACATGTTTATGTAATTCATTTAAGAATTAACAGCAGTAAACCCATTACATGTTAACATAAAATAACTTATTTTATGAAAACTACTTTCTACAAAACAAAAATAATTTAGTGACAAAGTGGCATTGTTATACATTTTTGCAAATCTGTTTAATGACCAGTTTAACAGAAGACAGCTGAATTCTCTTATCTGCTTATGCCTTCAATCTGTTGTTACATCACACATCACGCAGCCTCAGGAAGACTGCACTGTACATTTGAGAGAATGAGTGAAAATGGAAACTATCTCTTAATATTATTTGGAATCAGTTGTGACCTCAGGGACCCCCCTGAAAGGCTCGTAGGGACCCTCGGGGATTGTAAGCGATATACTTTGAGAACCACCTCTAAAAAGCGTGTGTTGTATGTAACAAATTAACATCTCTTTTATGCACCTGGAATGGTACAAATTATGTACCACCCTTGGAAAAACTGAGACAATAGTGTTTGGTCGTTCAGAGGAGGCCCTCTCGACGGGAAAGGCTGTGAGACTAACCTCCATGAAGGCAGAGATCTGTTTCTCGTTTTCACCCAGTAGCTGTCACAGGACCTGACGCATAGTTGACTCTCTGTGAATCTCAATGATCAAACAGTCAAAGACAGACATGTTTTCGTAAGTCACTCCAGTCCTAGGTAGAATATGGTGAGTGCTACAAATAAAAGGTTAAATGTGTGTTGTGGAGTTGGAGGGAGCAGCCATTTTCACCTGAGGGATTAGAAGGGATTCATGGAGGAGATGGCGTTGGAGTGGAATGGTGAAGATGATTTTGGTAGTTAGTGTTAGAGCTGGAAAGGTTAATTCTAGAAGAGGGAATAGAATGAGCAAGGAGCAGAGTGTGCTTGGAGTTCAGAGGAGACGGCAGTCAGGGATATGGCTGGGAAATAGATTGGGCCCAGACTAAGGGAGGTCAGGAATGATCTCTGAAGGAATTTGGGTCTGTTTCTACAGACAATGAAGAGCTACTGGTGTTTTCTGAGCAGGTTTAGGAAAATGATTTCAACTGGCAGCAATGTTGAGAGCAGTTTGGAGAGGAGAAAAATGGATGCAGGGTGAGCAATTGGAGAGAGGGAGGGAATGAGAATCTAGCTTGAAGGAGAGGCAGTAAGAATCAGTGGAGAGGAATCCAGAAGATGGAGAAGACATCCAGGTTTCAGGTAATTTGGAGGAAGAAGTTGTAAAAGAGACAGGGCTTCAGTCAGCAAGGAAGGGGAATGCTGGTTCTTTATGATTTCACTGTATGCCCAGCCACAGTATTACTAAGCACTTATACTCAGGTCCTTGGGCTTTGGTTTCTCCATATGTAAAATGTAGAAATGGATTGCTTGCCTATTTGTGTCACAAGAGTCCATGTAAGGATTAATGAGCTCTTTGACAGAAAGGCGCTCTATTAATCTAAGCCATCAATAATAAAAATGAGAATGTTTGCCAGGTGCTTTTGCTCCTGTGTTGAAGGCTGCTATGTAAATAAGAAATACTGCCTGGAACCGTTGTCACTCTTAATAATAGTAAAGTCATTACCGCAACATGCCTACACAGCAAACCTGTTCTCTGTCAATTCCAAAGTGGGAAGATGAAACCAGGCATGGAAGTCCGTTTCACTTTGTTTCTTATGAATCTTACTTTTCGTAAACTATTTTCCTGGTTAGTAGAGAAGTCATTTTAAAAGTATCTGAATTTCATTTTAGTGCATTATTTCCATCACTCTATTCTGGTCAGGTTTTCCATTGCTATCAGGGACCTCATTATCCTGACTTCTCTCTATGCAAGTGGAGATGGCCCCAGTACTTGCATCTGTGTGCTTGTTGATTATGGTGACTTCCATCAGTGTCACACAAACCGATATAGTACAGTGGTCAAGAATGCAAACTCCAGAGTCAGACTGCCTGGATTTAAACCCAAATTCTATACTTCATATGAGACCCTGGTTAAGTTACATCAGCTCTTAAGCCTCAGTTTCCTCGTCTGTAAAGCGGTACTAATAGCGGTGCTGATCTTATAAGGCAGTTGTGAAAGTAATGAGTGCAAAGCACATGGCATTAAGTGCTCAGTAACTGCCATGTTTTGTTTTGGGTCAAATTTATTACCATTATTATTGACATGTCTTCTTTCCTATCAAGATCCTGTCTCATACCTTGTGAATTAATTATTTGTCTCCTAATAGCTAATTTATGACCATGTAATTGATCATCAGCCTTTTCTTTACCTAGAACAACATTCTGAAGAATCTCTCAAATCTTAAATTTTATGTATCATCCCTTTATATATATTCCTATTGGGCTTTCTTTTGCCTAGCAAATCAAGTATTTAATTCTGTTGTGAATATAAGGGATCCAATAACTTGTTCTAACCATCTGACTGGTATTATTTTCCATGGCACATTGATATCCTCCCACACAACCTTCCTGTAAAGAAAATGTTCTTGCCATCTTCCTTCTAGACCCTTGTATTTTATACAATCTGTTCTCAAGATCTGTAACAGTATGTTTCTGTCCCTGCTGTTGATCATGTCTTGTCTCCCTGGACTTTTAAGGGCACCTTCCCTTTTAGCTCAGATCCGTTGAGGTCTGTTTGGAACATACACCAAACCCTGGGTGGATAGTGTTGAGACTCAGTGGGTGGTCAGGGCTGCAACCACACCTGTGCTCTGCTCACCAAACCAAAGCTTGTTTTTCTAATTTGTGTAAGTACTTCAAGAGTTATTGGACTACTGTGGTTTTGCTCAGCACCCAATCAGTCGTTATCCATCACTACTGATAAGTGATGCTTATAAATTCCTGTGAGTTTTGGCCAAATACATCATTGGTGGATTCTCCTCTTGTCATAGTTCTGGGGACTGAGTATTCATCCACCATCTCTCTCTACATTATCTCTAACTTCTATGGCATAGGGGCCAAATGAAGGCAATGGTCTTGCTTCCTATGAAAAGTTGATCCATATTTGTTAATAGTGAATCTATTCTGATTGTAGAGGATGGAGTGAAAATGGCTATTGAAAACAGCTGCTATTAGAGGTGGGACAATGATTGAGTAGTAAGGCAAACCAGAATACATTAGCATTTAATCAGTTCCTTCTTTTATGATTCCAGTGTTGAGTGTCTGCCCAGTCATTCTGGCTTACACGTTGTTTAGGTGAATATACCAGAAGGGAGTTTCTTTTTTGAAAATGTGATACTCAGTCTGATATTAGATCACTGAGATTTAAATGTAGCTCCTTGGCTTTATCTACCTCTCAGTATGGAGAACACTTCCTTTAGCTATCTGGTAGTTGTGTGATCTTGGCCATGTTCCCTAATGCCTGGTGTCTCGGTTTTCTCATCTGTAAAATGGGAACAATAAAAGCATCTATCTCATAAGGTAGTTGTGAGAATTTCAATTAATTTTCACAAGAGATACAAGATGTAAGAGATGTAGTTATTAGAACAATGCCTGGCACAGAACAGAACTTCAATACCTAGTAGCAAGTAGGTATTACCCACCTGAAATAGCGTGGTGCTTAAGAGCCTGATTCTGGAATCAGACTGCTGGACTTGAGTCCTAAATCTGTAACTTACTGCTTGGGTAATTTTGGACTCCTCCATCACCTCTCTGAGCCTCTGTTTCATTTTTAATTGGGACAGCGATAGTACCTACTTTGTGGGTTTTATGTGAAGAATAAATGGAAACTAGTTAGCATAATTTTCATTGAATATTAGCTATTATTCAATGATCCTTATGACACATGTATTTTATTGTAATTATAATCATAAATACTTATAGAGAACTTACTTTGAGCCAGGCAATATCCCAAGTACGTCGCATACATTATTTCATTTATTCTTTGCAATACCTCACAATGAGGTTGGAACTATCATTCTGCCCATTTTACAGATGAGTAAATCGAGGCACAGAGAGGTTAAACAACATGTTCAAGGTCCCGCAGTTAGTGAGTGGCAGAGCAGAATCTGTTCATTTATGCATTATACTTTATTGCCTCTTTATTTATGGAAATAAAGAAAAAAAGTTGAATATAATGTCTGGAGAGTGAAATAAGACTGTTAGGCTAACGAGTGAGGCTTTCACTGTCTTTTACCCTCTTTCAAACCCTAACTCTATTCATTTGATCAGATAAACCGGGTTAAAATGATTAGTGAGTAGCACTAAAGAAGGAAAAAAGGTGAGTCAGTGTCATGAAGGGGGAACCTGGAGTCTCTTTGGTTGTGTGTGGAAAGGAAGCTTCCAGTACTTCTTGCCCAAGATAAGACCTTACTGTCTTGGAGGTGAGGTGAGAGCAGGGTTGACAGGAAGATTTCTGGTCTTATTTAGCTTCAACTTCTCCATTTTCCCGCTGCTGGCCTTAGTCACTGCATGACCCTGTTTTAGGCCCCAAGCAATGGCCCACATTTGCTCTTTATCTATTTGTTTTTAATGTTTTTAAGTGTTATTTTCTTGTGCTTTGTACTGGGTGTGTCCTTGGTGAGAGTTGCGATGCCCTTGGCCTGTTTTGCAGCCCTGCTCCTACGCCCTGTGTAATACAATAGCTTGACTGCAGAGCCTGGCGCCCAAGGGCTGCCGCTTTCTAGTCAGACAGATCAGATCTGAATTTCCAACTTGACATTGAGCAATCAGTTAATGCTTTTAAGACTTAGTTTCTTTATCCATAAAATGGGCATGTAATACATGCCCCATAGTTTTTGAGAGAATTGAATGTAAAAACATTTTAATACAGTGTCTGGCTAAAGCAAAGAATTAAATTTTGTTATTATTCTTATAACACTGAAAACTTTGGAAAAGGTTGGTTTGCTTTGGATCATTACCAAACAGTTTCGTTATTGAAATAACAAAAGAAACTTAGTTGTTATCATAGCAAATGCCCTGAGGTACTTTTCAATAGAATAAAATAAGTTAATTTCATTTTCATCCTCATTGGTATATATACTCCTGGGTGACCCCCCACTAGGATTGGGAAGAGCTGTGGAAAGGGTGTAGGGCTGGAGAGTGCAAGAAAAAATGTGTATATAAAATACCACTCTGTGTTTACTTACACAAGTGACAGCATGCGTGTGAATGTGCTTTGCATATTCTCAATGTCTCTGCAAATATAAGATTAAAAAAATAATTTCCATAGGCATTGTGGGAAGAAGAGAATAATGGAATTAGTGAAAGAAGACAAGGAGAAGAGAAGGTCTTGCCTTGTATGTTAAGGAAACTGTGGGTTGGATTGGAGGAAATCAGTATTTGAGCAATTGGGCTGTTGGAAAAAGGCAAATAGATAGACATTGGAAAAGCTTATATGCTAAGGATAAAATCACCAGTCTGATAGTATTGGAATATTTGGGCAAATCAATGGGGGCTTGAGTGCTAGGTAGAGGATTCTAGATGATATTCAGTTGGTCTCAGCCCACTCCCAGCATCAAAGCTTGGGTTCCATATACACATGGTGGACACATTGGATTCACATGGTGACAAAGAGAGTTAGAGAGCAACATTTTCTTTCTTTATGTGTGGAGTGGCAATGGCAGATTAACTGGGTGCTATACTCCAGCCCTTGATCCAGGCACGCCATAGTTCCTCTTCCTGGGTTGCAAACTGGGTCTGGATTATCCGATTGTGTTGGGTACAGGTGTCCATCATCTTAAGGACCCAGAATTCTCACCACTTTCCATTTCCCCATTCTCTCTCTGTGTGAGGCAGTTTCTTTTTTATGACTCTCAAACACAAAGGGACTTATTACACACCTTCTTTTGGATATCCACTCATTGAAATGTGGTTAGAGACCTTGAGAAGTTTCTGAGGAGTTCATCTAAAGTGATTCAGATGTGATTTGTCTTTCTCAGGTGATCAAAGTGATGATCATTCTCCATCACTATCAACAGAAAACTGTTTCTAAATTTAATCTATGGCAAGACCCCTAGCTACATTACATTTACCATGTGGAGATAAAGGTAATCTAGATGTACCGTTAGTTACCACATTGATTCCAAGATAAGATTTTATTTTATTTATTCATTAAAAGAATATTTATTCAACACTACCATGTGTCAGATCCTGTTCCAGCTGTGGGGATACAGTAATGAATACAATGGATTAAAAAATCATCTCTGACTTCATGAGCTTATGTTCTGGTTGAAGGAGACAGACAATAAACAAGATGAACAATAAAATATGTTATATATTGGTTGGTGGAAATGGTCAAAGAGAATAGTAAAGCAGGAAAATGGATCAGGGAGTATGGTGGAGGGTTACAATTTTGGATATGGTGACCACGGAAGGCTTCCCTGGAGAGTCACTGAGCAAAGGCTTTACTTGATATATCCTCCTAGGCGTGAGTTCCTCCTCTCTTCATGATTCTGTGTTTGTCCCTTCTAAAGGTGGATGCTTATGAAAGTGGAGGCACTTCGTGGATAAGTGCTCTAAGTCTTATCTTCCTGGATAAGACCCTCTATTCAAGGGTCTGTAGGTAGCCCTAATTGCTTGATAGAACCCCCAAACAGTTCTCAAGAGTCACTTATAGGAGAAAGTAGAGTTGTCAAGCTTAAGTTAAAATGTTAAATTCCACTAAGACCAGATCTTAAACAGTTAAGACCACCTTCTGGGTTAGTCACAATGGTTGAGCTCCCCCAAAGTACACATACCACTAATTTAAAAGAAAACAATTTAAAACTTTTTAAAAAAGTATTTCTCTTCCATGAAATTGATTCTATCCTTACTTAGGAATTATCTGATATTAATTTATAGAAGTAATTTCATGTTCTAGTTATTTTCTAAAGGTTATTGTATGGCATTTCCTTATCTGTTCATTTATTATTTGATCTTATACTGATTTGAACCTGAATTATGCTTTTCTTCTTATATTAAAAAAATCTGTTGATTGTGGTTTGATTTCTTTTGACTAATTTTGAATTCAGGGGGGTATCTCTGACAGTATATGAATAATGTAATGTATTATCTATTGCAGAGGGAGAGAAAGGGTAAGAGATCGAAAAAGAGAGGGTGAGAGAGAGAGCAAGAAGATAAAAAGCAAAATGATTTTTTAAAAAACCAACTTGTTTTTAGCCTGTCATTTCTGTCAACAGCAACATTATCCGCTTGTTGTTTGTTACCTTACACTCTAAGGCAGGATTGTTATGGACAGATTTTAAACTTTAAAAATCATTTTTCACGTAGTGTTTGTATACCAATGTCTTGAACATGTTTGATATAAACAGCATTTAGCTTTAGCTCCTAAGAACTTCTTGATCTTTTAATTTGAGTAGAGTTCAATACCTAGCACAGTCTAACACAAACAACAAATCATTCGTATTTGTTGACCAAATCAAACATATCCCAGGCATTTTATGGATCACCTTTCACTGCATCAAAGCTATGGAGAGGACGTTGGAGGGGCGGGGTTGGTGTGTGGAGGTGGGCCTTGACAGTCAAGCTCCTTAGAGAATCTAACAGGTGAGTGTCGGCAGGAAATTAGGCTGTCTTTCTCCCTCCCCCTTCCCTCCTACGTCTTCCTGTTAGCATTGATGATATCAATATTTTTCTATGGATTTATGTACATGCATATATCTGTATTTTTGAGTGCCTCTTCTTCTAGACACTGAGCTCAGAAAAGGTCTTGTCCTCCTGGGATCATAGTCTGGTGAGGGACACAGACATTTCTGTTAGTAGCAGGTATCACAGTTTGTAATTATATAATTTATCTGTATGTTTACTTTAAGTATTTTAATAAAATATGAGAAATATTCTCGGAGAGGCTACAGCATTTTTTGTGAGCTTATGACAAGGGTACTGAACGTAATTTTAGGTGTCAGAGAAAGTCTCCTTGAGTAAATATGCGGGGGCCAGATTCTATTAGGAAGAGCTTGGTGTGCTGTGGAATATGATGTGGAAGAGTTTTAAGCAAAGGGTCGGCGGCATGGTCAGGTTTGAGGGTTAGAAGAACGCTTCCTTTGCATGTGGAAATTGTTTAGAGAAGGGTAAGACTCACAGTGAAGACGCAAGGAGGCTGTTGCGGTGGTCAGGGAGCGACACAGCGGTGGCCTGGACTAGTTGCTGCAGGGCTAGAGAGAAGGGGATGTGTTCAAGGGGTCTGTAGGAGGTCGGGAGAATCTGAAGGACTTGTTTGCATTTGGAAGATGAGGGGAATGACAGAGGCAGACATCACTCTTGGCTTCGGGCTTGGATGACTGTGTGGGTGGCGGTTGCAATTTTAGAGAAAAGGAACACTGGAGGAGGAGCAGTCTTGGCAGGAAGACGACTTCAGCTGTGGACGTGTGGAATTTGAGCTATCCAGTAGGCAGTTGCATATGTATGCTTAAAGTTTAAGAAATACATGTGGGCTGGAGATTATGTTTAGGCTTCATCCACAAGAAGGACACTGTAGCTTGGGGGAAGAGGGAATCTAGGAAAAAGTCTTGATGAATACCAACAGAGAAGGAGTGACTAGAGAAGTAGGAGGAAAACAATAATAAAAATGAAAAAGGCTAAAATGTGTATGACACTGACTCTGTGCCTGGCACTGTTTTATGTGCTTTTACATATATAAAATCAATTTACTCCTCTCGAGAGAAGTTGGTACTGCTGTTATCCCTGATTTTACAGATGAAAAATGTACGAGTCCCAGAGAGGTTAAGTGGCTTACAGACTGTCACACAGCCAGTGTATGGCAGAGCCAATTTAAATGTAGGCATTCTGACTTCAGAGTTTGTGGCTTTTTCTCTATATTCTTCTGAAAGGCATAGAGACGTGCTGTCCAGAAACTCTGGGAAGAGAGGGAGTCATCAGCAGTGTTTCTGCCCAGGTGCTAAGGCAGATCAGGGCTAAAAGTTGTCCATTAGGTTTAATGACATTTGCCGTTAATGAGAACTTGTTTGCTGTTTTGGTGGTCTGAGAAGACACATCTCAGCGGGTTGAGGACCTATGGGGAGATGAGGAAATGAAGACAGCAAGTGTAGATGACGCTGTCCAGCAGTTTGGCTGGGCAGCTGAGGAGAGAGGAGGTGGGGAGTTGGGAATTCTAGATGACAGACTCGGGATAGGGAGAAAGTCATGGAAACGACTTGGTGTGAAGGTAGAGCAGAGAAACCTTCTCTATGAGAGGAATAAATTTGAGAAACTGTTTTTTTCTAGAAGAAGGCAAGTACGGCCTAAAATAATTATAAACAATCCTTGATGATAAATTATGGAATTTATTGCTTTCTTAAAATCTCTATAGCTATTTAGTGATTAGTTGGTTACCATTACCCATCAGTCAGCAGCATTAAATTTGGATGCAAAACCTATGGCCAGAAGCATACTGATTTATGACTTCTGTCTTGAGAACCTGGGAACAAATACATTATAAATTTTAACCAGACGTAAATGGAGCGCACTCACTCACGATAAATGATAATCATCATTCAGTACATTTCACTCCATTCGCTCACTTCCTTCCATTTATTTCTCTAAAATTAAAGATGGCGAGGATTGCCTGGGGAAAGTTTCCCCCCAAATTACTTTTCCTTAACTTCAAGTCAGGTTTCATTTTGACGCTAGGCTTTTGTCTAGAAGGTCAGACGGACCACCATACCTGCTATGACCTCCGGGTTACTAAGGAGCTCCTCTGAACGACTTTGTGGAAAGTTACAGGATGAACTGGCCTATTTCTCTGCGGGAAGGTAGGGCACAGGAAAATGTCATAAATGCCACGCTGGTACTGTACTGTGTCAAACCACAGCCCGTACCCCCGTACAAAGGTGGACTAGAGTGTGTTTTCTAAAATTCTATGTAATTTGGTTCTTTCCTTTTTCGTTACAGAGAGCTGAGATTACTGAGAATACTTTTTTTTTAACCGAATCTCAAAGATGTGTTGATTCCACAAGTTTTTTCTTTCCCTATCTTAAATTTACAGCATGAGTTCGACAAGCTTGTGACATTTTTTTAGAATAATTAAAAAAAAATCTTCCTGATGAGGGAGAATGATTTATAAAATAATGCACTTAAATGTAAAGTTACATTTAATGTAAAGTTTTATTTAAAATAAAGTTTACCGAAAGTTTTACTAAATCTTTTAAAATTTAAAATGTATTTAAATGTAAGGTTTTATTGGTTTAATACTCAATTTTGTTGTACGTCTAGTTTGTGTTTTTTGAAACATTCATAGTACATTTGAATATTGTTTGAAGGAAAAAAAACCCATTTGTGCCATAAGTAGATCTTTGCTATTTGGGCTCAACATACATTTTTAGGGGAAAAAACGTAAGTTTATCAGTTAGTAACTTAAAAGTCCCATTTAGGCATTCGTAAATGAAAAGGGAGGAGAAAGCAAAGATTAATGACAAAAGATACAGCTAACGATTAAGGGAATTTTAGTTACAAACCCAGGAAAAGCATAAGGAAAACCTGTTAAAGAATCATTTTGGTGCAGCTTTTTCCATCCTCAACAGCCTTGTAGATAATTAGGCTTGCTGAATCATCTGTCACGTTGTACATTTCCTCACAGTCACGATAAAACATTTTTCAGGAGGTTCATTTCACGATTGATTTGTTGCTCTTAACAAAAAGTGCACGAACCTTCCCCTGTTAAAGGAACTCAGCGGACTGTTTGCTTGAGGGCATTCTTAGTATTCTTGGTTATGTGAAGACAGGGCACTGAGAACGCTTTTCTTTTCAGTCCAGTGACTGACCCTGAGAGTGAGGGAACACCTGCGCACTTGTGGGGTGCCTCTTAGCGTCCTTTTCTAACAGTCAGAAAGAGAGTTGCGTTTTTGTTTTTTTTCCCCAGTCTGGCTTGTTCTGATGAGACTGTTCTCTTGAGTTTACAGGCTGATATAAGTACGCAGAGGGGACTCTAATCATATTCAGACTTGAACATGGCCAGACACCATGTTCAAGAAATTTCCTGTATTAAAAGAAAATCACCAAGTCTGCTCTGTGTTTTGTGTCTTGCCTGTGTGCCACCAAGTGAGGAAGTGGGTGTTCCTTCTCTGTTTTGGCTGCTGTCTGCCATATATGGAATTATCTTCCCTTTTGGAAAAGCCTGTTTTTCTGGCTTGTGCTTTGCTGAGGGCTTGAGAAAGGCTATAAAATATCTTTGATTTTAAGAACTTTCCTGGAGGTTTAAGTCAAACTTGAGAGAGGAAGGCATTGTTCTTCTTATTGTCTTCATCCCTCC
This sequence comes from Equus quagga, assembly GCF_021613505.1. Lineage (NCBI taxonomy): Eukaryota > Metazoa > Chordata > Mammalia > Perissodactyla > Equidae > Equus > Equus quagga. The sequence goes on from NC_060269.1 coordinate 87,363,268, forward strand.
CTTCCTGGCTTCCCCATAAAGGTTAGTAGTTATTGCAGATGTTTAAGACATATATAGTGACCTGCATACTATCTTTGCATTTGTAGATTTATTTATGGGTCATTCACCATAATGATAAACTGCTTGTCAAAATTTGTTTTCTCTCTGGTAATTTTTTTCAAACTACTATTCATTCAACAAATATTTATTATCTGCTATATGCTAGGCATTGTGCTGTAATTTTAGGATGAAGATGAATAGGATACAGTTTCTACACATGATCAGTTGGTACCCAGAAGGAACACCAACAAGTTTATTTAAAATTTTACTTAGCTTAAGATTTTGACAATAAATTCAAAATGCTAATCCATCACTATGACTACGTCAAATTAACAAAAAGAGATGAAGGCAAACTCCTTAGCAGTGATCCCTGTGGCTTCTCTTAGTCTGTCCCAGAGTGTCCCTCATGTGTGAAGGAGCAGGGAGGGAAGAGTAATGACAAGGATGAAATTTGTCTTGAAAGCCTGCTGCTTGCATCTTCTTTTGATTGGCTTGTGGGGAGCTTGTAAATCTCTTAGAATGAGGAGGTAATTAAGTTAGCAGGTACCTGAGCTTCTCATGAACTTCTATTTGAACCCAAAGAAACTGAAAATACGTGCCATATTATTATTGTCTTAATTCCCATGGAAAGACAGTGATTATTCTGAACAACACAACACAACATACCTTTATGTGAATTCTCATACATCTAGATGCTCATTTTAAGAGATAAGGACAGGGCTGGCCCTGTGGTGTAGTGGTTAAGTTCAGCACACCCTGCTTTGGTGGCCCAGGGTTTGTGGGTTTGGATCCCGGATGCTGACCTACACTGCTCATCAGCCATGCTGTGGCAGCAATCCACATATAAAGTAGAGGAAGATTGGCACAGATGTTAGCTCAGGTCTAACCTTCCTCAAGCCCCCCGCCCCCCCCAAAAAAAAGTAAAAACAGAGGAAGATTGACAACAGATGTTAGCTGTGAATCTTTCTCAGCATAAAAAAAAAGAGATAAGGACACATATGTACGCACACTGATACATAGATGTGTACATATATGTTCCTGTGTGTTCGCTCTGGTGGCCCACTATAACTGAACTTTGCTGAATTAGGGATGTAAAATTCTGCTAAATTAAAAGTCTAGAAAATAGATGCTTCTGTCAGTCCTATCCAAAAAAGATTTCATTGTTTTACCCACTACGTTGCTTATGATATTTATAAACTTTGGGTATAGCTGCATTTAAAAATAATAGAAGATACTGGTAAAATATGGGTTTTCCCCAAAGAGTGCTTTATTTATATATTTATTTTTTCATTTTGGGAAAGTAGAAATGAGGTGACCTGTAAAGACCAGAGAATGAGGTTATTCAGCAAAACTAGGAGAAGACAAGGCAAATTTGTGACTCAGGATCTCTGCATAGGGGTGTGGCAGATGGTGCAGTGGAGAGCAGGTGATAAGAACAGGCAGCGAGGAGAGGAGCAGACTCTGTTGTAAGCCCCAGACTGGGCTCTCTTTTGCTGCTGCTCTGGAGCAAGCTCAGGACCTTGTCCTTGTCCATGGTAACAGGCTGTGGATAGTAAAAGGCATCTTCCTCTTTATAACACAGTGATGGCTTCCTCCTTAAAAGAAATTGTAATACAATGACGCAATTTAGTGTCTAGATTAAATGTGTTTTAAAAATCTCTGTAATGGTAATCATATGAAAAAGTGTGGAACTAAGAGATCAGTGAATTAGAAACTTACATGCATCTAACTAGCTGATTAAGATATGTTTAATTGTTTATATTTGTGGAGCATGTTTTATTACAAATAGAGTTTACAATATTTTATAACCTTTAAGTAAATATTGAGATTTTAGTAAAAATAAGTATTTAAAAATGTACAGTTTTATTCTACTTAGTTAACTAAGCATTCTGGAGGAATTGAGATTATGTTGTCCTTCGAAGAACTGTATTTGATGTGAGAGTGGAACTTGTAAATGTTTAAGCGTTTGCAGAAGAAAGTAATGCTATCAGTAATTCTGGGAAAAGTGTCAAATAGTACAAGGTGGGATTCCTTGAAGTTTTCTTGGTTAAAGCAGCATATTGTCTCTGACTGAAGAAAAAAATTCATATTTTTAAAATCTCCGGGTATGATAATGTTTTAAACTTGAGGGTAAGATAATCTGTGCTAAAAATTAAAAAAAAAAAATCAAGGTATTTAGTATTTGGTAAACTTTACTTGGGATATTCAAAATTTCCAAGATTTATAAAATTTAATGAAGAATTTGACTTTAAACCAGATGGATTACATACTATGTGAAATAAAAGACTTTGAGTCTTTGTACGTTACGTGCACTCTTGCTACACGGTTATAAAAAGGTTCTTAAAGTAGATTTCAGGTGCTGAAAGGAGTATAACAAGGAACAAGTTGGCTAAATACTTATGCAGTGTAGATTTAAAATCAAGGAAGTGTGTATATTTCCTGTGCTACTAGGCACGGGTATGAGATTGTTAGCATAAACAGTTTACTCTGTTTTTCATTAGCAATTTTATCTCCCTGCTGCATGTGGTTGACTTTTAGTTCTGTTATTTATTATTGCTTAATTTCTTTCCCAATAGTGAAAAGAGCTATAGACTTGTACTTGGTAGATTGTGAGCTACTTCATCTTAAAAATCTAGAATAAACTGACCACAGATGACTCCGGGGGCATCCTACTCTAAAAGGAATTTAGGCTGTTATCCAGTGGGCTGTGTCACCCTCCTTTGTCAACAGTTAGGGGGAGTTGCAAGAGGAAGGGAGAAGCTATGGCAGGCCACCTTGCCATTAAATCTCCTCTCGACCACCTCCGCCCTGGCTCCGATCTTACCATCTCCTGGCTAAACCACGGTAGCTCCCTCCGTCCTGCCTCAGCTCTCTCCTCACTTGGATGCATCAGACACGCTGATGTCAGAGTGAATTTTTAAAAATAGATTGGACATGTCTCCTTCCAGCTTACACGCATCCAGTGAGTTCTCCCACAAAGTCTGAATTCCTTACCACAGCGGCCAAGTCTCCTTACGGCCTTCCAGCCTCATTTCCCGCCCCTGCGAATCTGAGACTCTGGCTATTCCCTGAACAAACACGTCCTTTCGTGCATTTCCTTCTGACTGGAATATTCTATGCCTGCTAGTTCCAGTCTCTGACCGGGTATGTCACATTCGTTTTGCAGTGTCACTGATTCCATGAAGGCCCTGCTGGGCATTTTCATACCCTGCAAAAGTAATGCTGCATTTGCTTGGTCCTCATAGCCCTTTGGACTGAGAAATCCTCAGCATAGGCTCACCTGCTTCTTACCAGTCCTCTGTCATGTCGTATGAAGGGGTTATGCGCTCAATTAATATCGGTTGACAAATAAATTCTGCTTGGGAATACATTCTTTATGTATTCTTGTCTTTGCATATAATTGACTTAGCTGATATTGGCTAAATATGTATTAGCAATCTAAGTCTTTGTATCATTGTTTCAACTAAGGAAACAATTAAGGTGAAATGAATTAAGGTGCAACTTCTACACTAAATTATTTTCTACTTAAAAACTTCTTTACACTGAAACTATAACAAAAATAACAATGTTAATCACATAAATTTTATTTAAAAATTCAGATTTGGTCAAATCTTTTTGAAATCTAGTTGAATTCCTAGATATAAGCACATGTGTTTTTCATAATAAACACTCATAAATACTTGGGGCTGTGTTTTGATGGAATTCGAGAAGTTTCTAACACTGCACTGACCTAAAAGATTGCTTAGTAGTAGTACTTGTTGATGATGTTAATTCAATAAATGGAATACGAGAGGTAGCGTAGTATAAAGATTAAGCAAACTGACTTTAGAGCCAAACCATCAAAATCTTGTCTCCACTAACTATTACTTGAATAACTTTGAGAAATGACCGTGCCTCAGTTTCTTTTTTAAATGGAGATAGTAGTTGTAATTTTCCTCATAAGATTGTTCTGTGAATTAAATAAGTTATGTCCTGTAAAAGTGCCTGGGCACCCGGTCAGGTCAATAGGTGTTAGCTATTGGTATTATTCTTCCTAAATTCCTTTGCTCCTTTCTCTTCCTGTGAAACTCTGCTTCCTCAGTGATTGGTGTCTGGTGCTTTCCCTTGCTAGGAGGATTTTCCAGTTCAAAGTGCAACTTTAGTTGGAAGCTCAGAGGGACAGAAGGTTGAATTAAAATTACAATGAAGGGAGATTTGGAAATTAGGAACCAAATTGATCTCCCTATTTCCTTTGTGTGAAAGTCTTTGTCCAAGTCATTAGCAATTTAGAAGTCAATGTGCACAGAGTGCAATAACTAAAGTATGAGAGCTTGTGAAGTATAAGCTAAAAAATAATCTTAAAATAGACAAGTTTTGCTTTGAAGAGCAAATGTTATAGAGACTGTGTGTGTATGTGTGCGTGTGTGTGTGTGTTTGTGAATAAAGATGTGTTTCAGAGGTGCTCAGATTTATAAGTAGGGGGAAGGAATTCATAGACAAGAACTCGTGGAAAGGGGAACTGACTAAGAAATAGGGGTGGGGGGTTGGGGGGCGGAGCAGACTCATTAATGATGCTCTTTATGAGAGAATTTTTGCAATAGATTTTATGGATAGTATGAGTTTCTTATGTTTATCTAGATGAAATATATTCTGTTTATAATAATTTATTTGATTATTACGTGAGCAAAGTGAACAGAAGATAATTCCTTAGAGGAAGGAGAGATAAGTCCAAATAAAATGACATTATGAATATTTTCCCAGTTTTAATCATACCTCTGCCTAAATATTGCCTTCTTTACTGGACGCCTCCTTCTAGTAACTATCAGAACTTGCATCCTTATACTAAATAAAATGAAGGTGATAGAGTGTAAGGGATCTGAAATCAGATACTACTTGGTTTCAAATCTTGATTCTTGATCTATTTACAAGTTTTATGATTTGGGTGTTTTTGACCACATTAAACTTCCATTTCCTCTGTAAAATGGGAATGTTAATAGTACTTAAGAGACAGCCTTGTGTGGACTGAGATAATGAATGTACGATTCTAGTGTCTGGCACACAATAAGTGATGAACAGGTATTGGTTATTATCTTCATATCTTGTCAGTTCTGCTATCAAACTAGCCCCTATAATGCATAATATGGCCCTTAGACTCTAGTATTGATATTCTTTCTCTAAAACTTTTTGGGAACTTTCCACTCAAACAAAGAGAAGCTGTACAATATTTTCAATTTTACCATTTAAAATTGGTCAATAACAAACTAAGTATTAGTTCAGTCCTGAATTCTAATTATGGCAAAGAAATGCCCCTGTGCTCTCACTTGAACTTCTTAGAAGGCAGATTATTTCTCTTTAGATTAAGATAGGCATTATTTTCACACAGACTTTTTCAATGTGTGTTTTCTTTCGTGGTTCAACTCTCTTAATTATCCCAAAATCAACTTATGAGTTCTATACATAATAAATGCTATACTCTTGAATGTAATAGTAAAATGATTTTTGATGATTCTATCATTGTACAGAATTTTCTGACGGGGCACTGGTTCCATGGACGACTATGACGGGGAACTGTGTATATCGGTAGTAGAATTCTTTCCAAATTATGATGATCTTTCTCTGGAATTTTCAATTTTTGTTTAGGCTGTTGTAGGAGAGATTATGATTGTAAAATCTGATAAACTTGGTTTCAACTTCGATTCTGACACTTGCTTGTTGTGTGGTCTTAGACAAGCTAGTTCTCCAAGACACTCAATACGATTTGGTGAGTTATCAATGTGATTACATAAATAAAGCATTTAGTTCAATGTCTGGCAGAGAGTCGGCAAACACTATTTCTAATTTATTTCAGATTTGTGCATTGCCTGGCCTGCCCTGAAGTCATAATGGAAATGAAATGTGAGACCACATTGAGAGATTTAGAGATGACACAGATGGTGCTCCTGAGGGACCATAAAGAAGAGAGCAGAGAGAAAGTTTACCTCTCATTACGAGCATTTCCTTTCTAGCGTGTGTGGTGGACTTCTGCTGTATCCCCCGCTATGATAAACGCTAGGTTTCAAAATGAACTCTTTTCTCCTCTGAGATCTGAAAAATAATATTTTTCTCTTTCCTGGCCTGAATATTTCAAAGTTTGAATGACCTTGGTGAGCATCTAAGCCACAGTTATTGGCTTTAAATCCCCAGGAAAGAGAATGGGGCTTCTCTGGGCCCAAGGACAAGTCTGTAATAAGGCACTGTGGTAACATGGGGAGTGATCTTTATCTGATATAAATTGAACAACAAACCGCTGCTGTTGCTGCTGACATCTCAGAACAAGGTGGTTAGTCATAAGAACAAGTGTGGACTTCAACTTGAATTCTGCCAGAGGATTGCCTCCCAGATCCTGCCTCTTCTTCCCTTTTAAGCTCTGCAAGGAGCTCAGACTTGGGTAGAAGGCTGCTAGACTTCTGTATAGCCTCACTCAGGTCGATTTGCCTCCTCCCAGCCAATTAATTTATATTGCAATTCATAACTTCACATCTCCTTTTTTGTGCTGCCTTATTCTCTGAGTTCCATAAATAGAGTCACTGCAGAATGTGTGCTAGCTGACTAGATCATGTGCTAAAATATTTCACATACGAGGGATGCAGTCTCCTGAGAAGCTAGAAGCTGATGCAAAAAAGAAGTTCCAAGGACAAACAAATGCAAATTTTTCTGATCTGTAAACAAAATTGTCAGAAGCTGCTCCGTAAATAGTGTCTCGTGACTCCAAACATGCTATAGTGCTGTTTAAACATGTGCATTAATTTGGGGCTATATTTTCATCCTTTAGATCAAGACATGATTTTATGGAATTATGAACACTTGATTTACAGTGGCATTTAAATTTATCTGACAATTCCTTACAGAGCTACATTTAAAAAGGGATATATTACAGATGAGAGCAGTACATCGCTGTCTTAGAGTTACAAAACAGGTCTACACTTCATTTAGGATGTTTAGTAAATCAACCCGTAAAGATTCTTTATTACCTAAAACTTTAAGTCGCTGATACTGTCCTTCCTGGCGATAAATGGAGACATTCTCCTTGATTTGGTATTAGACTATTTAGGAACCTGGGATAGAAATAAGCATCACTCCTGAAAATGTGTGTCATTTAAATCACTGCCAACTCTCATTAAGATTTGGAAATGTAACAGACTGTAGTTGGAATTACATTCCAAGAAGCAAGATGTAGAGGGGCCTTACCTATGTGGTTTCATCGTTTCTGAACTATGGGTTGGGAGGTACACTTCCAGATTAAAGACTATGGAAATTGGAACAACACAAGATATCTAGTCTGGCACTTACATTTCACAAATATGAAAATTACAAACTGGACAGTTTCACTGACTTGTTCAAGGTCATACAGCTGCTTGGTAACAGAGCTAGATTCCGCACCTCCCCAAACCACTGTGGCCTTTAGATTTGACTACTTCTCATTACTTTCAAAAGTTTCCTGTAAAGAGACAAATTTTCAAAAAATCCAGTCTGCAGCAGTGACTGAGAGAGACCAGAGTACAGTTGGTGTATTTCAGAGGTCATTCCAGATGGCAGGAGTGAGGGGAGGGAACGCGAGACAGGGGAAGAGCTCTCCTCCTCGGGCAGTTGGGGCTCCATTTGGTCAAGAGTCCCTGAGAGACAAACATTAGGTTGGCAGGGTTGTCTGCTTAAGGCCCCGAGGCAGAAGCATTTGGGAGCAGTGGCTGGCGTTCCCGTTGGGTCGATGGTCCCCCCCGGGGCATTAACCCTGCCAGCACTAGTCAGGCTGAGCTGGCTCTGGGGCTGATGGAAGAGGAAGAGAGAGACGGCCAGATTCATGGCAGTGCTCCAGAAAACATGTGGCACATATGGTTTTGGAACACTGCTTTGTCAGAGAATGCAACGTGGTGTGTGGTGGTGGTGGGCGCTTCTCTTGGACGGAGAAAACCTCCTTTGAGTTGGCCAAGAACTCACTGTGTGACTTTGGGCAGGTTTCTTTATGGGCCTCACCTTGGACTAGATCAAAGCTTGCGAACTCGTTTACTTTGGCCTGAATCCATGTTAAGTAAGGCTTGTGAGTAGTTTAAAAACTTTAAATATTAATTAGAAACGCTTTAAAATCCAGAGTTTAACCCTCTCATGTAAAATGATAAAATCTGAAGCATCAGCCGACCATTTCTACCATGGCCACAACTGATTGTTGTTATTGCCATTTCAGTGGCTCCTGTGCTGTTCAAGTTGCCCAGACCCAACTCAGCTTCTTCACGAATCTATGAACCTGTGTAGTCCCTGTGGGCATTCGAGTTTGCCACCTTGGACCCAGTGATCTCTGCATGCTGCTACTGCTTTCTGAGTCAATGATTATTTTTTTTTGGTAAGGAAGATTGACCCTGAGCTAAGCTTGGTTGCTAATCTTCCTCTTTTTGCTTGAGGAAGATTGTCCTTGAGCTAACATCTGTACCAATCTTCCTCTATTTTGTATGTGGCATGCCGCTGTAGTACGGCTTGATGAGTGGTGTGTAGGTCCACGCCAGGGATCCAAACCTGTGAACGTCAGGCCACCAAAGCGGAGCTAATGAACGTAACCGCTACGTCACCAGGCTGGCGCCACAATGACTATTTTTTCAACTTTAGTGAAAATCACTTCACCTCATAATTTTTTGTGCATCTTTTTTTTTTTTTTTGAGGAAGATTAGCCCTGAGCTAACATCCACTGCCAATCCTCCTCTCTTTTCTTGAGGAAGACTGGCCCTGAGCTAATATCTGTGCCCATCTTCCTCTACTTTACATGTGGGACATCTGCCACAGCATGGCTTGATAAGTGGTGCGTAGGTCTGTGCCTGGGATCTGAAAAGGCGAACCCCGGGCTGCCCAAGCAGAGCATGCAAACTTAACCACGATGCCACTGGGCTGGTGCTTTTGTGCATCTTAATAAAAGTAAAATGCTTTACTTTTCTAACTTGTTTTGATCAATGCAGAATAATTGCAATTTCATTTGTACTTTAAAATTGTGGTGTTTCTCCTTAATTCATACTTTTTTAGTCTGTGTATATGTGAGAGAAAAAAGAGAGGCAGGGAGAGGGGACAGAGGGACAGACAGATTGGACAGAGAGACAAAGACACACACACACAGTTTATATGTTATTGAATTTCCTGTGAGATTTCACTGGAAAAGATAATTCTTATGCAGCTATCATTAGTCATATGACCAATTCAGATTTGTATTTATATGTCAACATTCTCTGTCTCTCTCTTTAATAAAAAGTTGGTTTTAAATTGCTTGGTCAACTTTGATTTAGAACAGAGAAAACTATGTAAACGCCAGGTTTCACCTCACTGCAAAACTTTTTCCGATGTGACTGTTGTTTTGGGTCCGCGTGGTAAGTCATCTATCCATGTATGTTTGGCTAAGGATTGGATACGCCAATATTCTTCCTGTGTTATTTCTCTCTTTTGTCCTTTGTTGTTTGGTGTGGCATTGGCCTTATGGGATTTGTGTTGCTTCTGGAGCTGGGAAAGCCCCCTGGTCCAAACAGCTTTAGATGGGGAGCAGCCCCAGTCCCGGTTGCAGAGCATTTCTTCTTTTTTTTCCAGTTTTGTTGAGATACAGGAGCTTTTCTTAAGAAGATATCACTCTAACAACAGAGTCTTTTTAAGGAAAATTTACCAAATCTCATTTAAGATTAGGTGTAGAGGGACTGGTCGGGTGGTGTAGTGGTTATGTTCGCATGCTCTGCTTTGGCGGCCCAGGGTTCGTGGGTCAGATCCTGGGCACAGACCTACGCACCACCCATCAAGTCATGCTGTGGAGGCATCCCACATACAAAATAGAGGAAGGCTGGCACAGATGTTAGCTCAGGGACAATCTTCCTCACCAAAAAAAAAGAAAAAAGAACAATTGATGTAGAGATTTGTCTGCACAGAGCAGAGAAATCTTAAGTGTGCAACTTTTTGCTGCTTTAGGGAAGAAACTATTTTATTTATTTATTTTTTTGTATGTATCAGAAGGTATAAAAAATTTTTTCAATACGTCTAGGGGAAGAAATTTTAATGCAAATCTGCATTTAAGGTTGAATGACCTTTACACTTAATTTTGCTTGCTTGGTGTATGTATCTCAGCATCAGAAAATGTGTAACTTTACCAAAATTATACAATTCCTCTTATTTACTTTAGAAAACAACTCTGTACATAAACATAAGTAAAATTAATGGCAAAAGCTATTCTGGTACAGCACTCTTGGAAGGTAATTTGACAATACAGTGTGTTGTAAGCTCTCTAGAAATGCTTGCCCTGTTGGGTTTAGTAATTCCATTTCTAGAATGCATTTTATGTGTGTAATCAAAAAACATATAAAGACATTCTTCCAATATAATTTATAATAGTGAAAATCGTAAGCAGCCATCTGGGGAGTAAGGGCCACACCTGTCCACTATCATCCTGGGGGCAGAAACTCTGAACGATGGGTCTCTCTCTGCAAAGGGGAAGATGGAAGTTGGGATCATTTGGTGAGGATGTGTAGTCGTGGTGTTTTCCAGTTGCGTTTGTTCTCCACAAGATAAAAAATTGTTATTCTTAGTGGCAATGTTGGGGATGGAGGTCCTGAAACTCCAAGCAGGAATTGTCCTGAAGGTGTCCCCTAATGTAAAATCAGTGCCATCTAAAAATTTACGCAGCCACGGTGGAAAAATTGAGCATTAGAGAAAAGGTAGAGATTCACCTTGGGTTATCTATAAAACTAATGAATAATAAGAAGAGCCTAGGATTTCCTATTTATAATTTTCATCTGCTTAATACTATTTTATCTTTTAAGTTTCTTTATTAGTGTTGACCCATTTTTGTTGATCTTTAACACATTTATTCTATTCAATAATATAAGTGTGTCATACTTGTTAGCATATGTTTGTTTTTGAGGACAAATGTGTGCAATCCTCATGATTTTGTGTGTGTGTGTGTTTAACTTAAAACTGAGTAATCATACAGTGCTGGGAATTTGGCTTCCTCATACTTTGAGTTTCTGGGCTGGCTCTGACCTTGGGCTCTCACAGGTAACCTATGTAACAGCCCCTCTTGCAAGTCATGCTCTGACCCGTGCCACAGTAGGAGATGCGGAGTAAATAATTACAGCTACCTTCATGAAAAGCATCCCACAGCAGGACAGGCATAAAGAATCTTCCTTGAGAAGAAAAACCACTAAATCACACAGTGAGAAATTAGGAAAAAATAACAACTGAGAGCAAGCCATCATAAATAGTGCCTCAAGGAAGTGAGCGATATTTTAAAAACAGAGCTCGAGCTGCGGAAGGGGAAAACAGTTCAATGAATTTTTAGGCTGCCTGCAATTTTAGGATCAACTTCTCCCTTGACATTATATACTGATATTTTAAAAAATACTTGTGTATTTATGTTGCTTGTAAGGAAGTTACTAACGGAGGAGCCAATGTACTATGCGCATTGATCAGAAACCGTCACACGTTATCAGGTCGGTTAGTTACATATTACTTGCTATATAAATGGATGACTCATATTTAAGAAATATATTCTCTGTACTTTTGAATAAAAAGCAAAATGGAGAGTATTATGAATTTGCTGAGGGTGTGACTAACACACTCTACGAGTTCAAAGGAGAGTGGAGAGCAGCCAACCCTTAGGCCTGTGCATGGTCTGCACACGCATCATTGCTGGCCCAGGTTACATTTAGTAAGCACCTCGTTCATGCCGGGCACTGCTCTAATCTTTTCACGTGGCTGAACTCCTTGGTTCTTCTTAACAGCTCAGTGAAGAAGGGTCTGTCATTATCCCTATTTGATGACTTGGTCACTGAGGAGGAGAGAGGTTAGTACCTTTCCCAAGGTCACGTACTTGGAAGGTACGGGGATTTGAACCAGGACGAGCTGTCTCTGGAGCTAATTTTAAGCACCACAAATGATTTCCAGGTTATGACCAGGAAAGGACGAGTCAAGGGGTTGATTTTATGTTCACATTAGTATTGCTAGAAGCATCTCCTTGATGAAATTGTCCTGCAGACCGTTGAATGCAGGTGGCAGGTGGCTGAAGGCAGTGGGGCTGTTGGTCTCTACTTCCTGATCAGAAGCCCCCTTCACTTATTACATTGATGCAGTATGTGCGCATAGAGGTATCAAGAGATCTGCGTGCCAGAGTTCAGCTGTCCTTTGTGTACCTGACCGTGATTTGTCGGTGGCAACGGTGGAGACGTGGGCATTGAATGACGTCACTGGGGAGTGTGGGACTTCATTTGAGCCTCAATTATTTTTCATTTTAGTTACAGAACAGGAAGTAGAGTTTTTAAATAAGGAAGCAAGTTACAGAATAAATAACAAAATGGACGCCAGATCTCACTGCCAACAAAGAATACTCTCCTGTAAGACTTTGAATTTGAAAGGATTCTTTTCCTTTTAACTTTAATGTGAGGATTGTAGGATTCTTTTTCAATTTTATAAATGGAAGAAATTTCACTGTCCAAAGTTTTCAGCTATTGACGAACATGATGAAAATGATGATGGTGATGATGACAGCACTATTTAAGTTGCACCTGACTATGTGCCAAGCACTGTTCTAAGGACTTTACATATGTTAACCCATTCATCACCGTCTTGAGAGTTTTTAGTATTATGAAATGAAGTTCATGGAATAAAATTTAGATATCTGAAGAGATAGCTTTAATAACTCCTGAATGCCAGTTATATTAGCAAAATTAGCATAAAAAGTAGATGTTTTTTCATTTTTTAAAAGATATGTTTTCCTTCCAATCCCAGATAGCTTTGAAAATCTCCTTTCTCCTTGGTCAGCAGAGCAGGTGTGTTATTCCCCCAGCCTCTTCTAAACTAAGCTAAAATCCTGACGATTCATCAGATAAGTAGCTAGTGGGTGTTATTCTGGGATAGATGTACCTAAGAGGCTATTTATAATGTAACTAAACTTACCATGAGATACATCCTCACTTGCAAAAAGAGGGATGACCTACAGAAATTCATGTAAGAATAGAGGCATAAAGGTATTATATTACCATGTCCTCTTAAATGTTTATTTTCTTTCCCCTTTTTTTTCTTTTCCCTCTATAATCTTCAAGTCAAGATACCAAGTCAGCAAAAAAAGAAGACTCTCCTCATTTTAAGCTCTATGCAGAAATATAGGATTATAATGTCTGATGTTTCCTCCTTTTTGAAGAAAATGCAATGATAAAATCAATTTATTTTTTGTGTTAGATAATAAAACTAATTCTTTTTTTCTCCTGGAGGTTTAAGGTATTAAAAAGACGTCTAAAGATCACAAACAGATGAGCCTCAGACCCTATTCTCTATTTTCAAATGCCTGCTTAACCTTGAATCTGAAATTCACCATGTTCAACAACTGTTTTCTTTCCCCCAAATCAATTTGTTTCTTTTTTGTACTTTTCTATTAATATTAATGATATCGTCATTTCCCTAATGGACTAGGGTCAGAATCTGGATAATTTTTGAGAGGTCTTTCTCTATTAACCATTATTCTTGCCTGTTGGTACATTTTGTAGATTCTACCTGGAAAATGACTCTTGCCTCTATAATTCCATGGTTAGGGCTCCAGGTCAGGACTCATTCATTGCTTCTTGCCCTGACTCGGATAATGGCTACTTATTAGAGTCCTATTATGCTTCTCTAATCTATCTGATGTGAGACGCTCAGACCACTACTTAAAAATTTTAATTATTCCCTCTTGCCTCAGAATTAACTACAAACTTCTCAGCCAGGAATTCAAGGACCTTTACAATATAGCATCATTCTACTGTTCCTGTTTACCTTACCCTATTTGCCCAACAACCCTATGCCCCAACGAAACTAGACTCTTCACTATTTCCTGAATGTGAGTCACATGTTTCTATTTCCTGTCTCTTACAGCTATTTCTTTTCCCTGGGAACCTCGTTTGCCATCTCAACCTTTTGAAATCGTAGTTGCCTGTGTAGGTCTGTGTCTTTCACCTCCAACTCTTTCTCCTATCCCAACCTAAATCACTCCCTTCTCTCTAGGAATCTCCATAGCCCTCTGTACTTCTCTTAAAGTTCCTTGTATGAGAATCAATGTTCCATTTTCTAACACTCTTCCAGCTCTCTAGTCCCCACACTCATGTACATGTGTAAGAGTTCCTTGTAAAAAATATTAGGCCAGTTGAATAGAATTGGGGTTCTACCACCCTAGGTAGCTCTCAGTGGCGCATCAGAAAGGCTCAAAGATCTGCCCTTAGCATATGAAAAACACAGTCTGAAACTCTGTGCAGTGTAAACCCATAGACTCCTTCTATCACCAAGTAGACTATGTAAGCATATATTTATTTTCTAATTAAGGGACCTGAACACACCTTTTATGGAAAATTAGCTCAATTTATACCATTGTGTATCAGCTGAAGACTTTTTTCCGCTGGTAGATGACATTAGTTATGCTTCATTTTCTCTTCTGGCCTCTCTTGTGACATATGGTTTACAATTTGAATGACTGCACAGACTTTGAAGGTCATTACACCCAGGCTTGGATTATAGATGTTAAGCTTGCTTTAACCACTTAGAAATACCTGGAATTCAAAGTAGATTTTTTTCCCCAACAAAGGCTACATGTGCACATGGGCACATACAGAGAGTAATTATTCCTGCAAGTTTAGCTCATGGCCTTCAGGGCAAGATTTTCATTCAATGGGTAGAGGTTACCACAGAAAATGTTAGAGTTAAATCTGTTTTTTAGTTGTTGAAACTTTTCCAAAAGTAAACAGCACATACATGCCGCAACTTCTCTTTGATTCTCCCTCTAAGAAAATTTATTTTTTATCTTGAAATACCGAAGAAGAAAATTCCAATCTACTATAGTGCATATTTTGTTTTCCATAATGATTCTGGGCACACTACATCATATTTACAGTTTTAAGACCAAATGTAATGGTATCTTTGGGATTCTTAAATGGATGCAACTAATTTGCTTCTGACCAGATTGGAGAGATTAGAAAGTAGTTTTGGGGAATACATTAATGCAGTGGTTCTCAAAGTGTGCTTTGGGGGTCCCTGGAAGTTCCTGAGATCTTGCAAGAAATCTGCAGGGCCAAAAATCTTTGCATAATAATGCCAAGATACTATTTACCTTTTTTCACACTCATCCTTTCAGGACTATACAGTAAAGTTTACCAGAGGCTGCACGATATGTGATAGCTCGACAGATTGAATGCAAAACCAATATGGGAAGCTGGTTGTCGTCTATTAAGCCAGATATTAAAGAGACTTGCAAAAATATACCACAGTGCCGTTCTTCTCACTCAGTTTTGGGAAAATGTTTTTATGAAAATAGATTAATTTTGTTAATATTTTTTGGGTTTATTATGGTTATTTGAACAAATAGACACTTAAAAATTTTCTTAGCTTAAATTTCTGAAATGGTAAATCTGATAGCTCTAATGATGCTAAATGGAAGCTCTTTGGGGTCCTCAATTATTTTTAAGAGGGTCTGGAGAAAAGTTTGATAATTCTTGCATTAGTGTATATAAAATAAAGTCCCAATATTATCAAACAGATTATGTTTTTTTGTACGATAATTGTATTATTTTAAATTGTGATAATCTTTGGCATGAAAATTGATTCCATTTCCTTGATTTTTTAAAAATAATGAGTACCAGCACAGACTCCTGTTTGTCTTAAAATGAAAATGGTGGTGTCAGTTTTTGTTTTATTTCAATTTTTGTTGAAATTTGAAATACACAACAATAAAATCATATATCTGTTCTTCTGCTTTACCGTTATCTTTTAGAATTACTTTTTCTTTGATTCTTTTTTTTTTTTTTGAGGAAGATTAGCCCTGAGCTAACTGCTGCCAATCTTCTTTTTGCTGAGGAAGACTGGCCCTAACATCTGTGCCCATCTACCTCCACTTTATATGCAGGACGCCTACCACAGCATGGCTTGCCAAGTGGTGCCGTGTCCATACCCGGGATCTGAACTGGCAAACCCCGGGCTGCCAAAGTGGAATGTGCGCACTTAACCGCTGTGCCACTGGGCTGGGCCCCATGATTCTTTATTCCAGCATATGACTAACTATCCTTTAGTTACTGAAAATGATTTTTTATATTCTTATTTAATGGAAACATAGCTTTCTCCAGGAGTAATCTTAAAACAATCTAATGATAATTGCTTGAGTTTTCCAAAGTCTACATGACTTTTTCATAGGTTAGCATTTATGAATGGAAATATGGATAGAAATAGAGACATCATGAAGTTTAGAAAACAAACAGTAATAAATTCAATATTGGGATATGAAATACCCCCCAAATAAGCCATAAATGTAAAAAAATGCAGATTTGAATAAATTAAGAATTAAGAGTGGGGAAACAGAAAACATCTTTTAGCTTGACACTTTAAAGTTTAAAATCCTTCGATGGCTTCTCAGTGGTTTTGGACAAAGTCAAAACTCTTTTGCACAGCACATGAGATCCTTCACAACTGACCCCAAGCCCCCATTCCAGTGTAATGTTAACTTCTTTCCGTGACTGCGTTGATGCCCCTCTCCTCCCACAGCGTCATATTTAGTCCTATCTAAGTATTTACTTTGTCACATCTCTGTTTTTAACCGTATTTTTCCCAAATCTTGGATGCCTCTTTTCTGTGTCAGGAAAAATTGTTCAAGGCCTGGAAATGCACTAAAGGGGTTACGGGGTGTCATTCAGAGTTTCCTCTGGGGATTGTTGATTCTACAGGGGTAGGCGGCGTTGACTGACTTTCTATTGACTAGACTATTTTACAACTTTGTAGTGGTAGAAGACGTAGAAAACTGAGAGCGATGCAAATGACTCTTCTCCATTGCAATACAAATGATTCCTGTTCATGGCAATGCAAAGGAAGTTTGTCCAGCCAAGGACATAAATCTCTGTAAGTCAAACTACTTGACACACGCTCAGTTTATATATGAGTGAGAGTAATGTTTTTAACTTTATGAAAATTGTATTTTAGTACGAGCTTTTCCCAACTAACAGGTATAAATCTCCTCTTTGCTCTTTCAGATATAGTGAAGATACTGCCTTCTCAATGGGACCTTTTCTATTTCCCTAAGCAAAATTAGCTTTTTACCTCATAATGCTCTCATTGCACTTTACATCTATGTCTGCTACAGCGCTTACCAAATTGTGGTCTATCTAGCTATATTTCTGTTTTTCCCACTAGACTAGCTCTTCAAAAGCAGAAAACGTGTTTTATTTATCTTTGTACCATTTCCTCCTTTGCCAAGCATATAGCACATGACACGTCGACGTTTACCTGGTAAATGTTTATTGATGAATGAAAGTAGAAGTCACAGAAGAGGGTGATTGTTGATAGGGGAGAATTGGCTGCTCAGAGCAAAAAACCAAATAACTTTTTCACCTGTAGACTTTATGAGAAAATTTAATTTAGCATGAAATTGAAAAAAGTTGAAAGAAGAGCCTCAATGAAGCTAGAGTGACCTAGGAGAGATATGGATTAAGAGAGCTGAGACTTAGAGGCTTACTGTATGCTTTCCCCCTGAATTTCTATACTCAAGACAGTTTTCTTCTGTCGTACTTTATACATCTGTAAATTACTGGTAATAATTATTGTAATTATCAAGACAGAGGAATTCCCTCAATGGGATGTTGGAGTCAAAAGTGGGCAGGAGAAAGCCTTATTTAGCTCATTCAGCTATAAGTGAGGATGAGAGAAATTTAAAATAAATATCACTTTTTTACAGCTATGACTTGAAACAAAGTTAAAGAGTGGTTTGAAACTGCACCCTGATTTTGGAAGTCTTTTTCTTTGTGATGAGCGTTACACTGACATCCTTACTATTTATTTTTATTTTATTTATGTATTTTTAGGAACTAGTTTTTGGCAAAATAAACAACCATTAGAATGAACAGATAGACTGGGTTTTTTTTTGTCAGGTATTCTGCAGAACAAAATTTCATTGTGTTTGGATTCCTTAAGATTCAGATGTCTTTACAAATGTTGGCATGTTTTTTCTGAAGCAAAGAGTGATTTCTAGTATTTACTCCATAAATAGGTCACTTAGAAATAGTGGACTTAAAAATTAACAGTAAATTCTGAATTTACATCCAGGCAGGTGAGAGAACCCACACTATTTACTAACACAGCTCACTGCTGTTTCCATAGCAACACAGGCCAGTTACTGTCAGCCCAGAGTCACTGTGCTGGTTGGCTTCAGCAGTGAACTCTGTGTGATGCTGCCAAATGTCTGGCTTCTGTGTTTCCTGTTCTAAGCAATTGTTTCTTATTCTGAATACTAACGACTCGTCTACAAAGGCTGTGCTTCAATTGCACTGAAGATGGGCCTGGGAATCATGTGCAAAAGTAGTGAGCATTTTGCCAGTAGGGAGTTAAAAACTGTACGTAATTGGATTGTCCATTCCCTAACTAGCCATACCAGTAATTTATTAATAATGTTACCTTGCTATTATTAGTCAGCTAGGCCTGATTGAGAAATGACAGTACTTCGGTCATCATTGAGTCAAATGCTTTTTCAGGAAGGCTTGCTGACTTTGGCTGGCTAGCAGCAACACGTAAATCCAAATGAGTGTGCACATGTATGCCAGCAGAAAGATAAATATGCAGCTGAAGTGCTTTTTTGCTATTTAAAACATTCATATATTGATTGCTCTGAAATGAAGAAAAAGCAGCTGCCTGAAATGCCAGTGAAATGCCTGAGAAATTTACAATGAGAGGGGGGCAAAAATAAGAGCATTTGAATAGAGAAAAAGCTAAGCAGGTTTTGCTCTTTAAAAATGAAGAGTATTATGATTTTGAAGTTCTAGCTACGTGGTGGTTTCAGTGTGGGGAATTGGGACCCTCTTTGCCTGGGTCACAACCTGTACCAGGAATCTGCCGACCGGTCTTGTTATAATTGTGTTTCTTTCTGGAGCATAAGTTCCTTGAGGGCAGACTGTTTTTATCTTTGTATTCCTGACAGCCAGCACAGGGCCTGACACATATTGAGTGCTCAATAAATATTTAATGAATTAAATGAAACTCAGTGAATCTCCTGCAAGAAGTTTCTGGTATTTAAGCCCATCAAATTTCCTGGAAGACGCTAGTAGACTCTTCTCTTCATTAAAGAGCATAATAGCTCCATACCATGACCCTCGCTGCTGAGTATACGATATGGAGCTTCCATTGGCAGTTACTTATGGCTGTGGCTACTCTAAGTGTCTGTTCCCAGCAGACATCACTCAAAGGTGGTTCTTCTTATCCAAATTCTTTCCCTCAGCTAGTGGATCCAAATAATCATAATTTTTGGTGGCCTCATTTGTAATTTCTAACTCTAACTCTTGGATTGGCCATCCCCTCCACTTTGTCACAATGAAAGTTCCAAGTGGTTGTTGTAGGCGGGCACTTCCAATGTTGTTCGTCTCCTTGTGCCAAATCTTGTCCCTGGTTCTCAGCTGGGGACAGTCCTCCCCCCGGGGGAGACATTTGACAATATCGGGGTTAATAACTGAGTTATTTTTGGTTGTTATAACCTGTCAGGGGATGGAGCGTGATGCAAAATGCTACCAGAATCTATAAGTAGAGGCCAGGGATGCTGCTAAACCTCCTACCAGTGCCCAGGACAGCCCTCACAACAAAGACTTATTTGGCACAAATGTCAGTAGTGTCAAGGTTGAGCAACCCTGCTCTGGTGCCCGAAGCTCTTTCAGGGAACTTGTTCAAAACCCTTGAGAATTACAGTCTATGCCCTTCTCATCTGCTTTTCCCCTCTTCTTAGGCTTAGCTTGTTTTTTTTATCCTTTTAAAATTTGCTTTCTTTGCCTGAAGATGTTGCCATTGAGAGGGAGACGCTCACTCTTTGCTACCAGTGTCTGAACTTGGGTACATAGTTATCTTGCCTGTGGCCCCAAATTCCAGAGGGTGGAAAGGCAAATTGAATTCCAGGAATAATCGGTTCTGAATATCCCATTGCTTTTAAGAGAGATATGTAAGGAAAGCTCTACAAATATACCACATTGCGTTTTGAAGCTGTTGTCTAAATAATAGGTGTTTTATATTTTTCTTAATCTTTTTTCATTGTAGAGGAATTTTAAGTTGAGTATTTGTGTATGACATCAAATTCTGG
This sequence comes from Equus quagga, assembly GCF_021613505.1. Taxonomy (NCBI): domain Eukaryota; kingdom Metazoa; phylum Chordata; class Mammalia; order Perissodactyla; family Equidae; genus Equus; species Equus quagga. The sequence goes on from NC_060269.1 coordinate 87,383,390, forward strand.
AAAGCAAATGAGGTTCAACAATCTTCATACTATCATTCCTAGGATGGGCATTTTTGATCTTTGAAAATCCCAAATTGATCTGAATGATATTATAGGTATTTTCAGAAAAGAACTGAACATTTTTGTGCATGGATGTGGGTCTCAAATTTTGGATTCTAACATGAAAAAGTTAGATAATTGCACAGTACTGGAAGGACCTTTTCAAAACCTGAAGAAGGGAATATGGATTGTCACTTGTTTGATGCTTTTGGTGACACTTAAAGAAGGGAGGGCAGCATTTCATCTTTAAGATTCTTTACTAATATTAACTAATTAATCCTCATAGCCCTCTTATAATAAGAAACGTGTTATTATCTCCCTTGAAAGATCTGAATACTGTTTACCACATAATATTCCAGTTTAGCAAATTCATGAACAGTGATAAAGGGTAGCATTTTTACTCTCAAATACTATAATTAACTCCCTTCCCCAGATGCTTCCTTTGTAAATTGCATAACATAGTAATTTTTTTCTTTGCCTTTAGGAGACTAGTCTTGAGAGTTTAAGAGAGAGGAAATCTTGATAACAAATTTACAAAGTACTGAGATAAATTAATATTAATCTTATATTAGTTAATATATTTATGTTGCCAAAATCAAGTCTGTAATCTCATTTCCTTTTAGTTTTTATTTAAAGTTTTTATTTAAGTTCCCTTTCACGAATATTCACATACTTAAAGTTGAAAATGAACAAGGTATTATTATTATTACTTTTATTCTGGAAAACTAATTTCCTTATTTTAGTCTAATCCCTATTTACTGCACCACCAAATTGATTTAAATTGTGGACCCATAACAAGAAGGTCGTATCTCATAAGTATTCAAATAATTGGTAGCCTCTTCAGGTTTCTTTCCTTATAAATAGAAATTTAGAGGTTACATTAGCACCAGCTGTTAATATTGGCTTCAGGAGGGAAAAAAAGCAGAATATTCTCTTTCTACTTTTTCTATCCTCATTTCTCCAAATCCGTTTCTCATTCTTCCTACCTCTTGTCTCCGGAAAGAAAAACAGAAGACTAAATCAAAACCACGCTACCCATCAACTGCTTTCAGTTTTTGGAAGTTGAGTACAAGGGAGAAAGTAAATCAAAACAAAAGAGGAAGGTGATGGGGGGTAAAAGTTAAATTTGGGCAAGTCACTGAGAGTTCAGGAACAAATATCCAGCTGGCTGTCTGAATTAAATCTGATCATGCACTAATGGCCAGAAAAAAGGCTGGTCAGGAACTGTGAGCAGGTTATAGTAGGCAACCAGGATTTATTAAGCATCCTCTGTGTGCCTGGCACTGGGATCCAATGGGAGACATTTGCTGCCCTCATGGAGCTTCCCAGGCTGGAGACTGTGGATCATTTCTCAGGCCCAGTGCTGAGGGTGTTTAGTGTCTGTAAAGGGACAAGGCATCCCCAGGGAAGGGCTTCAGGGGTTCACCACAGCTCAGCACTCCAGCTTTCCTGACGACTGCAGGAGGGTCGCCAGGGTGATTAATCTGATAGTGGCTTGGTTTATTTAAAAATTGTATAAATTCAGATCTATTTGCTCTATCATTAAGTTTCATTCTTATATTTTAAAAAGTTTGTTTAGCGCTTTTTACATGCCAGGATTTTGAGAGGAATTCAATAATTAATATTGACACAGTGCCTGCTCTAGAAGTGTCCACAGACTCTTGGGAAACACACACAAGAAAACAGGAAATGATAATATTATTATGGGTAATTGGAGTGCTGTGGAGAGGGTTGGCGAGGACTTAAGAGGAATTGACATCCAAGCTAAGTCTTACAAAAGACAGGGAGTTAAGCAGGTCCAATGAGATTAGGAGAACAGCATTTCAGGCAGATGGAACAGCACAGACAAAGACTTTGATCCAAATGAGAACAAAACCAGAAAACCAAAAGGGTCCAAGTGACTATGGGTGGAGACGAGGAGATGTCAGCCATGAGTCTGGAGAGAGAAGCAGGTGCCAGATGATGAAGGATCTTCTATGTCATTTTAGGGAAGTTAGAATTTATCCAGACGAAAAAGGGGGAGCCATTGAAAAGTTTATCAGAAGGAAGGGACATGATAAGATTTGTGTCATACACGTGCAACTCTGGCTACAAAGTAGGGAAAGGATTAGAGCAGAGGCAAGATTAGAGATAGGAAAAATAGTTAAGAAAATGATAACATTGAATAATGTGTATGGAGCCAATTACAGGGAAAAAATTCTCATCAGTAATCTTTTTTATTATAAAATTATTCAAACGTACAAACAAAACTATATAACATCTTTATGCTTATAATTTTTATATAACTATAAAACCAACAGATTTATAAATTAAATACCAGTCAAATTAAAAAAATAAAATTCAAAAGAACAGCATTAAATTAATATGATAGATGGTGTGGTTTTGCTGAAAATAAATTGTGATGTTAAGTTTTATGGTAGAAAAAATTTTTTTTGATTTTTATGTTTCACTTGTTTGCTTGATTCCTTCTGAGTATGTTGTACCACCATTTTGAGTCATCATTTTAGTTACTGGTTTCTTGTTCCTCTTTTAGAAACAAATTAATTTTAAATGATCAGTCTCTTATTTTGATGACCCAAAAATGTAATAGTGCGTCACAAAGTATAATACTAAAAAGTTAAAAATATGGTTTAATAAAATATTTTTGTGCACTGCATGTTCTTAATGTTAACAAGCTATCACACAAGTTGATACATACAAATAAGGCATCTGTGCAAAACATTAGCTTATGATGAGTGTGTGATGGTGGCCCAGCCAGGTGCTTTTGTGTTCAGTATTGCTATAGTGCTGTATGTGGTACGATGCCTCAAATATTGCCACCCCCCCACCTGCCTTTTTTTTTTTCCTTTGAACTACTGCAAAACTTGAGTTGGCACCACGAACAGTGATGTCATGTAGCCTTTCGTTGACTTGAATTAACCATTTATGTATCAGTTCAATTTTCTCATTAGCTCTGGATAATTAAAGAATGGTATTTTAGCATGTTATTTTTATGGTGTAAAATCAAAGTCTCAACTTATTAAATAACACAAAAAACTAAAGCCTTATTCTATAAATGTCTCTTTCATTTACAAACTATGTTCATAATATAGAGGTTTTATATCTCTAACTGGTAAAAAATTCGGTGTGGATATAATGATGTATGATTGCTTTAGTTTGGCTTTAGAAACAAACCTAACTCATTCATTCAGCAAATATCTATTGAGAGCCCACCCTGTGCTGGGGACTAGGGATGTAAGTTGTTCAAGAAAGACAAAGCAGCTAATGGAAGCCAGACATGCTTATACCCCTTTAAGAGTTAAATACCATACTTTAGTCAGCGGTTCTTACAAGTGTGGTACCCCAACCAACAGCATCAACATCACCTAGGAATTCATTAGAATGCAGGTTCTCAAGCCTCACCTCTGACCTGTGAGTCAGAACCTCTGAGGTGGGGCCCAGCAGCCTGTTTGACAAGCCCTCCAGGGAATTCTGATGCGTGCTGAAGTTTGATAACCACTGCTTTGACAGCTTGAGGTCCATCTCTTCCAATACTAAGGCTATAAGAAGTCAATTTTTCTTAAGGCAAAGGCCCTAGGAACAGAATTTACAAAAAAATGTTTTAATGAATAAATCAAGGTCATCAAATGACTGAGATACAAGCAATTCTCACTGTTGAAGAAGAAATGATGGTAGAAGCTATTAAAAATTCTAAGTTTAGTGAGTATTTGCTCTTTTCTTCTTTCTTAGAGTGGGTGAGGTCCCTTGTCTTATGTCTATGGCATGAGAGTTTCTGTGCCATTTAAATAGTTTATAGGCAAAGAAAATTACTTATGCGTTCCAATTTTATGTTCACCAATCAATACTGCTTTATAATTTTTCTTCTTTTGTTTTTTCATCTCATCTAATAGGGAAATTCCTACCTGGTTCTACTTGATTCCATTTTATCAGCCGGGTGGAGCTTTACTTCATGTCCCCTCTCACGAAAAGCATCCATCTCTCTGTTCAGGGCTAACTGTCCAGTGTAGAGCCGCCCAGGGTTGGCTCCTTTTAGCTCATTGGTGCTCTGTTGGATGGGAGGTCCTGTTCCTCCCTCCCACTTCTGAGGCATCAGCCCTTCCTTCTTCATAAGTTAGTCACTGCTCCGCTCTTTCTTCTCCTTCCCTCAAGCCCAGTCTTAACTAATCTTTAGGAGCAGGAAGAAAGCATTGTAACCAAATCTTTCTGTTTTGCATTTTTGCTAGATTCTTTGAGTCTTTCAGTTTGTATGTTGAGCAGAGGAGGGAAAAAATAGCCTTTGGCTTATTAGTAGGGGAGAAAAGGAGGAGGGAAATGCTGAGAGCACACACTTACTGATATGAAGATGTATATTGATGCCGGAAGATATAATATGAAAAGATATGCTATTTCATAGTTTTATAAAACCACATTTAAAAATTTTTTTTCATAGTAGGCAAATCAATACACGTTGGAGCCAGAATTATTTTTCTAAAATATTCATTCAACAAATATTCTTTGAGCACTTGCTATGTGCCAGGAATTGCTGTAGATTTTAGGGACATAGCAGTGAACACAGGGGAAGAAATCTCTGCCTGCATGAAGATTACAGTGTTGTGTGGGAAACTGACAAAGAACCAAAATACATATGTAAGGTATAGAACAAGTTAGATGGTGAAAAATTCTATAGAGAAAAATAAAGCAGGAAAGGAGGCTGAGGAGTGGAGAGGAGAATACAGGTTTAAACGGGGAGGACCTCACTGAGAAGGGGACATTTGAGCACAGACCTGAGGAAGTGAGGGAGCAATCAAGCAGAATCTGGGGGGTGTACTTCAGGCAGAGAGAGCAGCTAGTTGGTGCAAAGGCCCTGAGGCCTCAGGCAAGAGTGGGAAAGTGGTAGGCCTCATGTGTCAGTGAAGACTTTGACTTTCATTCTTTGGAATTTCTCATTTCAGACATTGTATTTCTCATAATCAGAAGTTCCATTCATATCTTTTTTATGTCTTCCATTTCTCTACACATTATGTGCATGTCTTCTCTACATACTGAGCACATTTATAAAATTCATAAAATTCGCCTTTAGGTCCTTGTCTGCTAATTCCATACTTTCTGCCATTCCTCAGTCTGTTTCTGTTGACTGATTTTTCTTCTCCTGCTTAGAGTCATATTTTGCTGTTCCTCTGCGTACCTGGGAATTTTTTATTGGATGCACGATATTTTGAACATTGTTTTATTTTATTCTTTAACAATGTAGACATGAAAACTGGGGGATATGAGTGTTGGGCTGTGTTCTAGCACACAATTAAGCTACTTTGGATCACGTTGACCTTTTCAGATCTTGCATTTATGCTTTATTTTGGTGGGTCCACAGCAGCCTTTAACCTAGGACTAATTTAGCTGCGACCGTCTTCTGGGGACCTTCCCAAGTTCCAAGGATTACCAATTTTTTCCACTCTGGCCGGTGGGAAGACAAACTGTTCCCAGCCTGGCTTGAGCTCTGAGAACTGCTTCAGGAGGTTCTTCTGCAGCCTTGTGGGGTGCCAACCCAGATGTGTGCTCATTGGTACTCGGCAACCCTCAAAGGGCTTTCTCCCCAGATTGCAGGAGCATTTGCTTTGCAGCTCTCTCCTGCTTGGCACTCTGCCCCGTGAATTCCAGCCGCCCCAGCCTCCCTGAACGCCCATCTCCTCGCCCGCGTGAGACTGAGACCTCCGAGCTTCTTCAGCCTTCTCCTCTGCTACTTTAATGCTGCCTCCAGGCAATAATTTAGAGAAAGTGTGGAGATCGCTTCATTTGTTTTTCTTCTCTCATGGGTCCCAGTCTTGCTCTGACTGTTGTCCAGTGTCAGAAAATACTTATTTCCATATATAAATCTTTTTTTTTTTTGAGTTGAAGGAGGGCACTTCTCTTGGCTGTTAATCCCTCATGGGGAGAAACAGAAGTCCTGGTATAACTTCTGATTGCCAAACACGTGGACTAATTAAAAGCCTTTCAGAAACGAGCCTGTTTATATTTCTACGTGAACTCTGGCCCACACTTAAAAACTTACATACTGCAGAAGCACAAATTCTGCCCGTGTGTTTTGGATTGGGTCATCTCAAAGTAAACCCGGAGGCAAGGATTTGCATGCAGAATAGTTCATTTGGGAGGTGATCCCAGGAAACATGAGTGGAAGAGTGGGGACGATGAGAGAAGGAAGGGAAAGAAGACACGGAACCGTGTGTTAGCTCACTGACTGGATAGACCAAAGGCTCTGTCCTGCAGAGGACCTTGGTGGGTAGGAGAGTTTACCACACCTGAGAGCTATCACCACTGAGGAGTGAGGAAGCCGGGTATATCTTGACTCCTCCTCCATCATTTGTTGAGAACTGCATCTGTGGGTGTTGACTCTGCGCTTCCGGTTTGTCCTGCATGCAGGTTGAGCGCGTTCCCCTGGCCAGAGAAAAGCCCTCAGGCAGACAGCTTCAGGGGTTCCCAGTAATCAGCCAAGGGGATCTAAGTGGGGTACGAGTAATGTTACAACACCGGACAGAAGATGTAAATGAAACTCATTCTAAAGCACAAATGCTCTGTGCTCTTCCTTCACCCCAGCACACCAAATAGATCTGACCTCATAGATACAGGCTTAGGTCAGTCTTCTCTTCCTTTTGTAGTAATTAGAGAATATTCTCTAAGTTTTTATGTCTCAAAAGTACAGTAAACACCTAACTCACAAGGAATGAATAATTCTGTATATTTGATATTTCCATACACCTGAAAGTTCGACCCCCTAGGTAATGACATTTTCGCACATTAATTTTTTATAGAAATATATCCACACTTTTTATTGTCTTTTATTTTTGCTGAGGAAGAGTTGCCCAGAGCTACCATCTGTGACAATCTTCTATTTTTTAGTATGTGAGCTGCCAGTACAGCATGGCTGTTAACAGAGTGGTGTAGGTCCACACCCGGGAACCGAACCCAGGCTGCCAAAGCGGAGCGTGGCGAACTTAACCACTAGTCCTCTGGGGCTGGCCCTATTGCCTTTTTAAATAGAGGACATGAAATCAATTTTAGATTTTGTTGAAGACTCAATAATTTCGTTTAATGTAGTCTAGTGAAACCATAGACATAGTTGCCTTTGTAGATAGAGAGAGAAGGAAATTTAGGATAGATGGGTACTTTGCTAGTGACTTTCTTGACAAAGCATCTCACGCCAACTTAGTTTTATGCATTTTTACCTTTCTCATAAAAGGAGGGGTGTAGTGTGACAGCTTGGGCAGGGAAACAAGAGTGAGCTGTACAAAACTGTTATAAGATCACAGACTGCCACAGCCTTCTCTGAAATGGTTTCATTGCCCCCCCATCCCCCAAATCATCCCCTTTGTTGAAGCTGTCCACACCCTTTGACTTGTCAGCACTGTTCAAAACACATCTGTTATTTCTATACCACAAACACAGTTGAGCCCAGGAATCGCCTAATTCACTTGCTCAAATGCTTTTTCCTCCCATGTGTTGTTGACAGAATGAAATGAGGATTATTCTTCAACATTTTATGATTTTGTGCTAGAGATGTGGAGGGAAGGATTATGTTTTCTTAATAGTCACTGAGGTTAATAATATATTACTCTTTTTTGATGTCACTCAGTTGCACACATTTCTGCATGTTCTTTTTAACTTTTTATTTGAAATAGAATACTGGACACCATTTCTAAAACAAGAATTCTAACTTTAATAATTAGACAAATATTGAAAACTTTGCAAGGTCCCTGATTAATTGGCCCACTTCCTTATAAATAATCGTCAGAATCAGCAACACTGTAAAATCTGAGAATTAAGAATTTCTCTCCACGGGCTCAATTAGTGAAATAACACTGTGGTTCAGGAAGCTTCAAGAAAAGGTTTGATGTAATAGTCGTCTTTCCTGAGAGAAGCATGATTGCCTGAAGTTTTCCTTCACTATAAGCACAAAAATTATAAAATTATTGAGAAAAATGTTATATGACTATCCATATATTTATTTACATGTCACTCCCAAATATTTTATCTTACAGGAGTTTGTAGCATTAGCCCTTGTGAGTAAATTTGTTTGTCCTTCTGCTTTAATTCAAGGGCATTTAGCTCCTTGGAGTCTTTTCAAGTGTGGAATTTGGCAAGTACCAGTGCAATATAAAATCATCTAGGAGTTAGCCGGTACTTAGAAATGGATTACCTGAAAAACTAAAAATTTATGCTGAAATGTTATGATTTACATTTTTTTATCCCAGCATCTAGCTTTCCAGTGCCATGTCTCAGTTTGAAATACCAAAGCTAAATGCATTTCTCTAAAAAAAATGTGTAGAACTCAGTTGACTGCCTTTGCTCAAAAAAAACCTTGTACTTTTTCTGTAACCACTGGGCCAGTGATGGGGTGTGCTTGGATGTTTTCACCAAGAACCATTCATCTGAACATTGTTTAGCTGCTCCAGTGGAGGCCAGTGTGATGTGTTGCGCGGCTACCTAGAATTGGCTGACTCGGGACCTATAAAGCATTTCAACAGCTACTTTTTTGAAGTCCTGATTTCACCCAGGTAGATTATAAACTCTGCCAGATTGAATTCTGTAAGGGAAGAGGTTGTGTTTCTTCTGCTTTTTGTATCCTCAGTGCCTAATATGGTGCAGAGATGTCAATAAATATTCAGTGAACAAATGGCTTAAATCCCAGATTTTGTTCTGCTGTCATGTTCTTGTCACATGCAGGTGAAGTCTGACCCAGTTCTCCACATGTCTGGGCCCCAGTGATTAGGCCTCCATTGGTCTCACCTGTGTTTGCACTTATCATACTGTGCTATAGTTTTCCCATTTACAAGTCTTTCTTCGCCACCAGACTGAATGCTTCTTGAGAGTGGCCTCCTTGCCTTAGACATCCTTGCATCATCCAACTCCACGTGTGGTTTACATACTGTCTGGTAGACTTTAGCAAGCTAGTCTTTCAACATTTTGAAGAAATATGCAAGTATCTCTTTCTGTTACATATTTGCTTTTTACCAGAAGAATATATGAGTCTATGCCCAAAGGTAAGCTTTGATTTAAAAAGAAAGAAAAAAGGCCAACTTTGTAAAGCTCCTAGACCTGAGGAAGTGAATGATGGCTTTGTTCATTAATTCAATCAGTATTTATTGGGTGCTACATGCCAACTGGGTGCCTGGCACTGTCCTAGTTGCTGAGGAAACAGCAATGAATAAAACAGACCCAAATCCCTGTCTTCATGGATTTATTCTAATGAGGAAAATAGACCTTAAGTAAAATGTTTAGTCTTTTACATAGTGATAAAGTGCTAAGGAGAAGAAATAAAGCTGGGAATGAGGACACAAATCACTGGGAGAGAGGGTTGACATTTTTGATAGGGCGGCCATTGCCAGCATCACCAAGAAGGTAACTTCTGAGTAAAGACCTGAAGAAAGAGAGATTGCCAACTATGTGAACACTTGGAATAGCATTCCAGGAAGAAGGAACAGCAGGTTAGATCCACTGGTCCGTTCTTTGTTCTCGTGTGACTCATCCTCCTTGGCAGCTCTTGATGCGGTAGGTCACTCTGCCACCACAGGGCTGTGCTCCCAGGTTTCCTTTTGTCTTACTGATGGCTTCTTTGCTGGTTTCTCCTTCTTGGGATTTAGAAATGTTGGAGTGCTCCATAGGTCAAACATCGTACTTCTTTTCTTCTCTTTCCACTTCCTATATCAGTTCACCCAATCCTGAGGCTAAATACACATAAATACACCTAAATTTATATTTCCAACCCTGACTTCTCTCACCATTCTATCCAGAGCTCTATGTATAATTGCATACTTGACAGCTCATCTACACTCATCTCAAATTTAATCCATCCAAAATAAAATTTTGGTTCTCAGCCCCACTTCCAATAGCTTCTTCACCTATTTTTTGCCATCTCAATAAATGGCATCACTATTCACTTTTTTCTCAAACTAAAACTTCCACAACCCCTTTTTTTCTGCTATATCTCACAGGAAATCCAGTGGCAAGTCCTGTCAGATCTAACTTCAAAATATTTCCTTCAAATAGATATTTCTCTCTGTCATTACAGCTACTTCCCTACTTCAAACCATCATCATTCTTTTTCTAGGAATATAAAAACAAAGAACAATGTAATAATATAACATGTATTATGTATTATAATTATATAACATATTATATTACATATTTGAATATGATATTCTTAGAATATAAGAATATTATATTTATATTATTATAAAATAATATATTACAGTATATATGTGATTTACATAACTATTATAAACATGGAATATAATTTATGCCATTATATATTAAGATAACCCATAATATAATGACATAATCACACATATATGTATATAATAACATAAATATAAAAGTTATATTCTAATTTTTTCTCTCTGCTTTGACTCTTATTCTCTGCCTCTGCCTCTTTATAATTCATTCTCCATGTAGCATCTAGAATCGTCCTTTAAAAATAAAAATGTGATCATGTCATTCTTCTGCTCAAAAACTTGTGCTGACTTTCCATCCTCCCAGAAGCAAATCCAGCCTCCTCACCATGTCCAACAGGCCCTATGTGCTCTAGTCTTTAGCTGCCTTTCCATCTCTTCCCTGTCACTTTCTACCTGGACACCAAGTGCGTTCCTGCCTCAGGGCCTTTTCTGTGGATGCTCTTTTCCCGAACACTCCTGGGATATCCTCAGTGCTCCTTCGCTCCCTTCATGTCTGCCCAAGTGTGACATCAGCAGAGAGGCTGTCTCTGGCTACGCTATCTAAAATGGGATCCTCCACCACTCTATATTCCCTGTCCTATTTTATTTTTCTTAATAGCCTTCATCACCATATGACAATGTAGTGTATATTTATTTGATTTTTTGGGTTTCTTTTCTCTTGTCCCACTAGGGCTGGTCTTCTTTACTTTTATTTTTCATTGCTCTATAATGTAGTACTTGGAATGGTGCCTGGCACATAGCAGGTGCTTGATAAATATTTGTAGAATGAATGAATCAAGGTCTGTCTTCTGAGCTTCCATAGTCCCCTATTTACAGCCCTATCACAGCACTTAAAAAACCATACCCTAATTGGAAGTAATTTTTCTCATTCATTAGACTGTGAGCCCCTGGAAGGAAAAGATCATTAACATTCAACTCTGATTTGCCAGTGTTCAGAAAGGGCCTGGGCACACAGCGATATTTTGTAAAAGTGTATTGAGTGAATCAATGATTACTTGATCTCATTCTTCCCTAAAGAAGCAGTTCAGGGAATCTCTGTGTTTCCTCAAAGCATCAGGCTAGTAGCATTGTTATGATCTACTATCTTGCACAGGGTAAAATGCAGCCCATTTCTGGTTTAGAAAATACTTGAATGATATTCTGAAACCATATGAAATTTTAGACTATAATTTTGTGTGTGTGTGTGTGTAAGGAAGATTGGCTGTGAGCTAACATCTGTCACCAATCTTCCTGTTTTACGTGGTATGCTGCCACAGCATGGCTTAATGAGCGGTGCTGGGTCTGCAACTGGGATCCAAACTCATGGACCCTGGGTCACTGAAGCGGAAGGTGCGAACTTAACCACTATGTCATTGGGCTGGCCCCTAGACTATAATTCTTAATAGTGAAAAGCATGCAATTTCCAACATGACAAAAAATGGAGTTTGAAATAATAAAAGCAGAGTTTAGAATCTTAAGATTTTATAGAGTTTGGCATTGGTGATTTCTAGTCCAATGCCTTATTTTATACTTGATAGAGTTGAGTGCCAGAGCTCAGGAAGTGGCAAAACTACGGCTATGGTTGGGACACTGGGTTCTCAGTCCAAATCTTTCCTCACCGTGCCGTTCTTCCACTTCTTGCTTAGTCTCCTTGATCTTGGTGGTCATGTTTCCAGCGGTAACTTCAGAAGCCTGTATATATCCAACTTCTTCTTTCTATTCTGTTTTCTTATATTAGATTTTCTTTTCCATATATTTAGAAGCCTCAGTGATCCAATTCAGTGGGTCAGACTTTTATCACAAGAACGTGAAAAATGCAGACACATTAGATCCAATTTTTAGGCAATTTCCAAGTATAGCTTAATTTTAGATATTGCCAACATTATTGAAGACCATACTTAACTTGAATTATTTCTGGTAGTGATTAGTTTTTTAAAAAATGGGTTAGGTAGATTTATGTAGTAGTGTGCAATTTATGGATTAATGAAAGTGATTTTAATGTAAGCATTTAAACAATGAAAATCGCATTATGACTAGAACATTTAGAGACAGTAAAAAATAGCTTGACTCTCCTGAATTTTTTAGAACACCTGATGTTTAGAAATGTAAGAATAAGCCATTACTCATGACTCTTTTCTAAAAGGATGGCAGCTGTGTTTCCTTTAGGGTGGTGAATATTCTTAAGATTACAGAAAAGGGCAAGAATATATTTAGATTGCACATAAAGCTTATATGGCCCATTTTTGGTTAAAAAAAAGCAAAAACCAAAAGTTTGTGGATAAGACATTTGGATAGAAATAGTTCATAATTAATAGATACTGAGAAAACTGAAAACTAGAATGACCTCTAATACAATTATGATGTTTCTGTTTAACCATGACAAGCAGAGACAACACTTTAAAAAAGTTTTTGTTGATTGATTATAAAGGAGAAATACTGGATTTATTGGTCTATGATCCCGGAAAATGCATTTTGCTATTTTAAGCTCTCTCTAATGAACTTATTTCCTCCCCCAGCTGGGTAAGTGCTCCGCCTTTGTCCTATAACACCTGGAGCAAATCATACTACTTTCTTCGTTGAATCCAAATGGCGTGTTTATACTCCTATCTTTCCTAAGTGCAACTGAAGGTCCCTGCAGGCAGATCTGATTCTCTGTTAACAGTGCATTCTACCAAACAGGCTCTAACTCGCTCTCTATCCATCAGTTTCCAAATCCTGTTGGTTCAGCCTTTAAATTTCTCTGCCATTAGTCTTTACTGACGCTGAGAGGTATCATCCATAAACCAAGGTGTTACTCTGCCTATGGCTACTCTTAGGTGGGGAGCTGGAACGGGGAGCAGGCTCCAGAGATTATGACTTTCTTCCCCATCCCATCCGTAATTAACCTAAGAAATTCCACACTGCCCTCATTCAGCACAGCCTTGACATTAGCAGCAAGAACTCTAGAGCCAGGCTGCCTGGATTTGAGTTTCTGCTGTGCAAGTTACTGGTCCTCCCACTTATTAGCTGTGTGAGCTTGGGCAAGTTTCTTTACTGCTCTCAGCCTCAGTTTCCTTGTCTGTAAAATGAGGATAATAATAGAACCTACCTCATGTGGTTGCGGTGAGAGTGAAATTAAATGAGTTAATATATGTAAAGTGCTTAGAACAGTGCCTAGCAAGAGTAAGCACTACAAGTGTTAGTTATTGTAATTATTATTATTTATTAGTATTTGGTAACACTGCCTCTCCAGGTAGTGATGGAAGACAGCAGTGGGAATAAGGTGGTAAGACTTCCTCCCCAAGCCCTTGTTGAGAGACACTGCTCTAGGCTAGAAAACCAGTGCTGCCCCAGGCGCTGGACAAGTCAGCTTCAGATCCAAAGAGCGAGAAGCAATGCAGTTATAAGCTACTGCTACATGGATCAAGGGATGCAAACTGACAGCTGGAAGGGATTTGAATTGTTGGTCCATACGGTTCTTTAAAAGTGGATGTAGCTATACAGACATTAGGCTTCTCTGAAATTCCTGAATGAAATGACACTGAACTTATATAACTGCTCTCTTCCAATAAGTAAATCTCCTTGAGTTTTAAGTAAGGAACTGCAAAGAAATCTCAGAAGTGTTTTTAGGAGATGCAAATTTTGTTTAAGAATATCCTTTAAAAGCAAGATTCCATGATTTTGGTTCAAAATAGCATTTCACTGGCTTCCTCTAATATATTCATTTCTACCTTCCAACTTAAATGTCTACAAAAACAGAGGAAAACACAAAAAGTCACAATAGGAACAAAGACAAGGACTGACAATATATTTTTGCTAGAATCCAAGGGACTGTTCATTTTAAGGCCATGGAAACTAGACTGAAAAAGGCAACCAATAGCCTGCATGGGAAGAAAGAAAGAAAAAAGTTTGCTCTTCTGAAAGTAGCTATGAAGATTCTTTGTTTCTTTGTCAGTTCATATCCTTGGCAGAAGTAAAGATCTACCAACTGAAAAACTGGTTTATAATTCTCCAACTGTATACATACTACATTTTCAGGCAGTCAAATGCTGTTATCCAACTGTTACCAGTACATTGTTTTCTACACCACACAGAAGCTCCATCTGTGTAGAAACTTAATCAATGAGAAAAACAGCAACAATAATACAGATGATGATGATGATGGTCATTATTAATATTCACTGAGCTCTTGCTAGGGCAGGCTGCTGTTCTAAGGGCTTGTCACTTGAGGTCTTAGTTTGTTTCAGCCTCACAATAACCTATGAGGCAGGTAGCATTATTCCTGTTATCTAGATGAGGAAACTGAGGCACAGAACGCTGTGAAATGCAAACTTGAGAAGTGTTGCCACAACACAGAGGGAGGGCTGATGTAATGGTGGTCTGCAGCTGATAGGTATGGAAACCAGGGAAAATGACTCCAACTATCCATGGAATGGAAATCATTCAGAGGAGTAAATGAGAGCAACTGGAGTGAAAGCAGTAACCTTCCTGAGCTAATAAATGGACTGAGCATGACAGCTCTCTACTGAGGAAGGAGAAGCTGAGCAAAGTCGCTAGATGCGCGTTTTCTAGACTCAAGTTCTTCCTCTATCACAAGCTGGGTGACCGTGGGCAAGTTACTTAACCCTTCCAAGCCTCAGTTTCTTCATTTGTAGAATGGAGATGATAATGATAGTATGTTCCTCATGTGATTTTTATGAGGATTAAGTGAGTCTTACAGATAAAGTAGTACATAAAACTGTGACACATAGTAAGTTCCCAATGAGTGATAGATAATTATCATCATCATCATCATTATTGTTGGATGGGGGAAAAGAAAAGGGAGGAGAATTCATGGTCCAATAACTTCAGGGAGTTCTAATTAATTGGTTTGTTTACTGCCTGTCTCCTCACAGCCTTTAATACGCTCACCTAGAGTGTAAAACTTCCAGAGGAGGGCTCCCATATTTATCTGACCACAGAACCTTCCCCCCTTTTCTTTCTCATGGAGTATAAATAATACTCCTGGACGTCGGTGTTCTTCAGACCATAGTCTAGGAAATGTTCTTTATTTCATGCACATTGTGCAGAAGAATAGAAAAACAGATGTGCAAAAGTCTTTCACTGGTGACCTGTCTTACAAACAACTCTCCGTCAAAGGGCTTTTTAGCTTTACAGAGCATCATGAATGCATTCTTTCTCCATTGTACAAAGCTGTGTATCGAGGCACTCCAGCCTTAGGATCGCTCACTCTGGTCAATGTCATTGCCTTTAACATTGAAAATTTTCTTGGCACTTTTACAGGATGTTGTAAAAAATGAATTAAAATTGACATAGCTCCAGTGTTCTGGGAGATGATTTTACCATATTATAATTCCTTCAAAGTGTTTGTGGCTCATTGTCTATTATCATGTCATAAGGACACTATTCTCTTGTGTGTTGTGATTACTTTTCTCTAATGCACCCTACTTTCGTATCAGAGAGATACTGAATTAACATTAAAAAAACCACATTATTCAGAAATTTGGTTTTATTTGTTTTCCCCCAGCACTCCTGGCAGCTTATATTGATCTGGTTTTGTTTTATTTAATGTTTCTGTGTCTGATGGCATATCCTACATGACTTTCCAAAACTGGGCATGAGTATATTCAGAGAGAAGTTAACTAGATTCTATAGGAATTATTCCCATTACTAACAAGCTGGGTTGGGGAAATATAATTAGATGTAAAATCTTCTGCCATCCCAGTGAATCCTCTCTGTGTAGAAAAGAATGAAACAGTTTTATTACTGAATAAGCATTAAATCAGACTGAGAAGGACATCACAGGCAATCTGCTAAGGGGATTGCAAAGGGAGAAAGAAATCTCACCCTCTTATGTAGCTAGGCAGATACAATCCATTACATACATGCTGATTGTCTTCATCAAAAGAAAAACATAAAACTGCTTGTATCTTAAGGACAAGCAGGAAGTACCATCATGATGCCAAGCCCCTAGACTCAAATCCCACAGGGACAGGGAGATGGATCCGTCCATCCTTCTAGACGTTCACGTCTCAAAGGCATGGCTCTGAGGCCTCCAGGAAATACATTCCTGGGGTGCAGGACCGTCATGAGGCTTATTAAGCTTTTAAAAAGATTTATATATGTCTCAAAAAGGGAAAGCATTTACAATTTCAAGTTTTCTAAGAGAAATGCTAAGGGGAGGGGAAGGAATGCTCTTCCCTTTTGGCTTTAGAGAACATTTAAAATAAAGTGGTTTTTTAGATCTGTATTTCCCCCTTCAGTGTCTCGTTTCTGCTACTATTATATAGTTGCACTACAGTTTTTAAATTATCTCCATCACTGTTTCTACTTTTTCTGAGCAGTTTGCAGTTATAGAAATATCCAGCAAGCCCATGGTAAAATACAAAACCAGGCAATTATCAGAATTACAATAGCATGAATTAAAAAATTAATACAACATTTGCCTTGAGGGACTATCTTTAAATATATCATATTGTTGGTAAGAGTCTTGATCAAAATTCTTGATTCTTGATTAGCAATGTGAAACATTCTCGTCACACATTAAATTCACACACTACCTTGAAGACTTTTGCTTCTGCTTTCAAATAACTACTTAAGTATTATTTTGTAGTTTCTTATGAAATCTTACCCAATCTGAGCTTAAGGAGTAGTTTAACTGTGTAACATGATAATCTAAATTTTTGGTTGAGTTTTTCTTGTAACGTCCAATAAATTTCTCCCGAATTCTCATCAATCACATAAGTAACATGGCATTTACGTGGTAATCTAGGCCCTTCAGTAATTATTCCATCTTCCCAAATAATTTTACCACATGCATGATGCAAAGGTACCCTGGCCATTCTCTGGTATTGAAGTCTTATTATGGGGCACCCACTGAAGGGTACAGGTTGAACTTTCAGTGTTTAACGTACAAAGAGATGTCTTGAGAACAAACCCAAATTATGGACCATTTTTTGCAATAGTCCAATCAATACTTGTATTTTTATAACAGTCAATTAAATCCCCATAAATAATAGGCATCCACGTTTATTTACCATCTATACTGAGACTGGAGAGAACTTGCATGGTGGACAATTGGGACATGGCTGAAAGACTGTGTGCCCTTCCTCAAGGAGCCTACATTTCCAATGGGATTTTCTTTCCCTTTAACTTATTGTCTCAAACCCGAACTCAATGAACTTCATTCCTTTTCAGTCAAAGTGGTATCTGAGGACCATGTTTTCAGAAGTAAGACTCAGGGACACCTCTCTTCCCAGACGTTAGAAAGTGGATCATTGGATTGTAGTATCAGTGCACACAGACCGCATGTTTGTGGTTGGCTACAAATAATAGAACCCAACATTAGTTAACTTGAACAGCAAAGGGATTAGTTGGAAGGGCATGTGATGGCTCACACAGCAGCAGGAGCACTGGCGATCCAGAGTGGGAAGATGGCCAGGAAATGAAATAGGTAGGCAGTCGAGAACACAGCCTGATTTCCACCTGGGGAGAGTTTGATTAGAATTTCAGGGCTGGGAGCTTTCTGCCTGCTTAATTCTGCTAACGCTGTCCCTTCACACGTTGTCCTCTCAGGAGTCAAAATTCCGTCAAGTAACCAAAAATCAGGTAAGGATGTGATTAGATGAGCCAGCCTCCAGTAATGTCAGCTTCATCACAACAAGAGAGTAAAGGGAGGGAAAGGGTATCTCACTTTGCTTTCTGGAGTGGGAGATGTCACTCTGCCTCCAAACTATTTTGATATTTCTGTCAAATGGCGCTAACTTGATGCACGCACTGTTCTAAGTGCTTTCCATGTATTAATTCACTTATCCTTACAACAACTCTACGTGGCAGACAGTATTCTCCCCATTTATACAACAAGGAGACCAGACACAAGAAGTTAATTTATTTGCCCCAAATCACACAGTAAGTGGTAGAGACAGAATCTGAAGCTAGGCACTCAGGGTGCAGAATATGTGTGCTTCTCCATATTGCTCAGACTTGCCAAAGATGGGTGTTCAGAGGCTTAGTATAAATAAAAGGAAAGAAAGATGGAAAAAGAGAAAATGATAAATCAAATCAACAAACAAGAAACCAACAATCAAATGTTTTTCTGTTTGATAATAAAATATGGAATTTCCAATTTTTCCTATATTTTATGTATTGTAAATTCATGTATTTTTTAAACTTGTAATTTTAATGTAATGTTAGATTTCCAGATTTGCAAAGACAGTACAGACATTTTTCATATGTAATCTTTACTCGGCTTCCCCAAGGTTAAGACTTTACAAACCATGGCACAATGAGCTAAACAAAGAAATTTACATTGATGCATCACTATTAGCAAACTATAGACTTTAATCAAACTTCCCCAGCTCTTTCACTAATTCCCTTTTCCTGCTCCAAGGTCCAATCCAGGATCTCACTTTGCGTTCACTTACTGTGTCTCTTTAATCATCTCCAACCTGTGCCAATTCCTTTGTTTTTCTATGTCCCGTGTGACTTTGATAATTTGGATGATTAATGGTAAAATATTTTGTAGAACATTCTTCAATTTAAGATTGTCAAATGTTTTCTTATGATTAGATTGAGGTTATAAATTTGGAGGATGAATGCCCTTTTTAGTGCATTCTATCAGGGAGTATACAATATTATATACATCATATTATTAGTGATGTTAACATTGATCACTTGATTAAGGTGGCTGTGTTTTATTTTTTTATCATAATTTTTGTCTACTTTTAAAAAGATTGCTAAGTTAACATTTCCAGTATTTAGTAAATTTTATTTATTTTTTACTAGCAGGTTTTGCTTTATTGCAAAACCTCTAACTCATATGGATTCCTGGACCACATATAACTCCGTCTTGCCTTTCTTTCAGTGACTAAGCTTCCATGATTTAGAACATAGTCTGTTTCTTAAACCATGCGTAACTAAATGCTCCGTCTGATAGGTAATAAGCTAAGTGAAAGAAGAGCAGTCCACTGTGTCCCTATTTTGGAGTAGACTTCATAGCCAAAGGCAACCTTATTTAGGTACCAAATGTAGTACCACACTAGGGAGTTAGTGAATTATAGTCAGTTCTGTCTATTTAATGAGTAACCAGGACATTCCTTTTGCTGTTCTTGAAAGCTACATTGGTTAGTAAGACCTTTAGGCCAATTTGGCTATTAGCCTAGGTTTTATGATACTATGTACAGCTCATTTAAGACAATCCTCCATATGTGAAATTGTACATCTGTCTTTTGATATGAGTAAAACATGTGCCAGAATAGTGATGTAGACAAATTATTGTTAAAGAAAACCATTTTGCAATTGTCTCTGTGTAAGCCCATGATCTTTTGTAATTTGTATGTTTTGCTTATAACTGAAGTACATACTTAAAAACCATCATGATTTTACACTTTTGTGATTCTTATGTATATAATAAATTGTATATATTATATGTTAAAATAATTTATCATTATTATTTAAACTCTTTGTTTATTTGTAAATTCTTAATATTTTTACAACCTTAGGAGTAGTAGTATATGTTGTTTGTGTGTGTTTGTTTCCTCTTCAAAATAAATGGTAACATCTGTTCCAAGCCTCCAACAGACAGTGAAAATTTTTAATGTTTGGTAAACTATTTGTTAACCAAATTAAATTTAGATGGCTGACAGCAAACGTGTGGCCAAGGACTGGAAAGGATAAAATTACGTACTCATGATAAGCCAGTGTTTAGGGTGCTACAATCCTAGTAATGCTCCTACATTTATCAACTTGCAATGTGATAATGCTGATTATTTAGCATCCCATTCCTGTGTACTTTGCTTTTGCAGAAAGAGCTTAGCATTTTTCAAAGTTGTCTTCTGCTTAGCCATCTGGTTGCATAATCATTAGTTTTTATCTCGATGCTCAGGCAGTTTAAAAAGAATCTTAGTGTTACATTTGAGTTTATTATATGAGTGCTTTAAACAATTTTACTAGTCTGTTGCTGATAAAAGCTAGTGTGGAATCCTGGAAACCTGGCTTTTAATCTTAGCACTAATGTATGAGAAATCCTAAAAATTAAAAAATAGCTCAGCTTATTTCCCAGGATATGCCACAAATAATGTGTCTACAAACCATTATTTCCTTTTTCATTTTCTTTTTTGTTTGTTTGTTTTCAGGTGGGTGATGGGGAAGTGGGAAAAGCCATTTGGCAGCAGGGAGCGGTACACAAAATTCAATATTTCTATAGATGTTTTTTGGTTTCTGGATGGATTAAAGAGCCTTCACTCAGAGGGAGGATGCAGTAGTGGTGTGCTGGAGCTGGCTTGTACCAGCTTGCAAGAAACACGTTAAATTCTAAGGAGTTTTGTCACTGAGTTATTAAACACAGCCATTATTAAAAATTAAGTTTATAAACTCACAATTAAATACATGCTATTAAAAACAAAGATAATAAAAACTCAAGACTCATCATTTCCTAATGTTTTAAATTACACTTTACTGTTGTTATTTTGTTCATGTCTGTTGTATCTGTGTCATTGAAACTCTTTGTAATGGTGCATGCATCTCTTCCCAATTCTGGATTTTGGGACTTGATGCTGACATCTTGATAAGCTTATGATTAACATAATGAGTATGTATTTTCTTTTTTTTTTTTTTTTTGAGGAAGATCAGCCCCAAGCTAACATCTGCCAATCCTCCTCTTTTTGCTGAGGAAGACTGGCCCTGAGCTAACATCCATGCCCATCTTCCTCTACTTTACATGTGGGATGCCTGCCACAGCATGGCTTGATAAGCAGTGCCATGTCTGCACCTGGGATTCAAACCGGTGGACCCCAGGCCACCAAAACAGAACATGCGCACTTAACTGCTGCACCACCCGGCCAGCCCTGTATTTTCTTAAGAAACTCCCCAGGGGAGGGATTTTCCATAATCTTTTTTTTTTTGAGGAAGATTAGCCCTGAGCTAACATCTGCTGCCTACCACAGCATGGCATGACAAGTGGTGCCATGTCTGCACCCAGGATCCTAACCGGTGAACCCCGGGCCACCAAAGTGGAATGTGTGCACTTAACCACTGCGCCACTGGGCTGGCCCCCCATAATCTTTTTATTTCTGGTTTTTCAATGCCTAAAACAGGGCCAGGCACAGAGTAGATGACCAGTACATTTTTGTTTTAAAAAATGATTTAATATTTGAATAGACTGTATCAGTGAAAGTCATCTTAATTAAATTAGAGGTTGAGAGATAAAGTAATATTTGAATAGACATAAAATTGAAGTTAATCAAAGTAGTACCACTTGAAAAAAGACTCTCTAAGATGCTGAGATAAGCTATTGTAAACAGAACACTGTTGTTGTGTTTTTTGGGTGTCATTTATGTAAATAAAAAGACATTGAACTTTGGTTAGGTTTGTTGGGGGATGGAATTTGGGAGTAGATTATGTCAAAATTCTTGTTATAGATGAGATTTGTATATTGCATTAATTGTGCTGCTCTCATCTGTGGAAATAATGCTTCTCAAGCGACACTTGTTACATGAATGAGGGAGAGGGTTTTATTTTAAGGAACAGCAGCGTGTTCAGATTTTTTATGGCATCTCTCCAGCTACAGAAGCTAACTGTCAAGATCGACTTTCTTTCCAAGAAGGCTTTTATACGGTGCAAGCTGAAGCTGCAGTTCTATTCCAAGCTCAACTTTGTACAATAAGAGCAAATAAAATGCAAAAGAGCGTTTGCAGTGACTTTGATGAGGGGAGCTATTTCTAATATTTAAGAACCTAGTCAGGTTTATTGCTGCCTCTTTAAAAGTGTGATCTGAGGATGGATAGATTATCTGTAATTTGTAGAATACTGGAATATGTGGTTCACAAACTGAGGAATAAAGGGTAACAAGGATATTGCTTAAGAGGAGTAGTATGAGGATTGGCAAGTATTTGGGGAAAGCATTTTTTTATTTGTCATTTCATTCACTTACTCCATAAATAGTTTTTAAACACTAATTATGTGTCAGGCATTGTTTTAGGTGCTGGGAATACAATGAAAGAACAAGCAAACAGGCTACTGCAACACAGTGTGATAAACAGTAGGATGGGGACGTTCAAGACCTTCCTTCTAAGAGCACATACTAGAGACAAGTAGACCAGGTGGATGGAGTTCGAAAAGTTGATCACGTGATCACGACTAGCTTCGTGGATTAAAACGTGTCTGACTGGTATGCGAAGAAAGGACTGAAGACACGATGGGCTAACCAATGCTGAAAAACTGGCTCTTTAGAGGAATAACAAACCCTGATTTGTGCTGTTTGCCCGTTTCTGTGTTGTAAATATTTCCACTGTGCTGATTTTAAAGCTACCAATATGACATCGCTAAGAGTGAGGATGAGAAGAGATGAACACAGTTTGTTCAGTGAGTGGATATGAGAGGTTCTCTAGTGAGGTGAGGCGAGCACATCTCTGGTTGGAGAGGACAGAGTGGAGGTTTGGAGACTAGTTAGAGGCCACTCTGTTAAACCAGGGAAGAGATGATGTGGTCCGAACTTGTTGGTGAGACTGAGCAATTTGGAGAGATTTAAGAGATAAAGAAGCAGTTTAGAGTGGTGGTTAAGAGTTAAGACCATAGACTCAGAGTCAGACTTTGAGTCCCAATCCTGCCTGGTGCTGCCACTTAACTAGCACTGTGATGCTGGGCTATTTTTTAGCCTCTCTGGGTTCCAGTGTCTCATTTATAAACTGGTGATAAAGAAGGGTTGTTAAGAGGAGTAAAGTCATCAATATGTATAAAGTGCTTCAACCAGTAAATCTTATCGTCAATCAATAAATGTTATCTTTAGCAATGCAGCATTGGTGATAAATTATTAGTGTGATAGTGGGTGGACAAGGAAGAAGAAAGAGGAGTCAAGATTGACCTGTGGTTTTCTAGCCTGTCCAAACAGGTAGATAGAGACGTAATTTTCATAATCTTCCCAGTGGGCTCATAAGGATGGAAACAGAATTGGGTATGAATAGGAGGTGAGAGAGCACAGATGGAAAGCATGCAAGGAGTTTCCAAACCTGGACGTGCTTAAGATCGTCTGGGGCTTTAAAAATATAGATTCTGTGCCATGCTAGGCTTACTGAATCAACTTCTTCCAGGATAAGACCCAGCTTTCTGAACTTTTAGAATGTTCCCAAGGTGATTATAATGAAACCAGTTCACAGAACAGCATGTCTATCCACTTTAGAGGAATTTTTCAAGAATTTAAGTTTATGAAGGGGATTATAGAAGAAAATAGCTGGAGGGAATTGAAGTACAGAAATGGAAGAGATCTAAAAATGTGTAAATTCTTATGGGAAGGCCCCAGCAGACATGGAGTATTTGAAGTTACAGTAGAAAGAGAATAAATGACAGAGGAAGACTCCTGGAAAATGACATAAGATAGGTTGAAGATGAAAGGAGCATGAATAGATCTTCCACTAACCAAAGGGAATAGGAAGGAATGGTACAATTTTTTGTGGTTTATGGTTAGGGTTAGAGTTATAGTTTGTGGAAGTAATTTGAAAAATTTCTAGCTGTTGGTTTGATGAGGACTGCTAAATTGTCCTCTGGTATTAATTTTCCTTTTATTCTTATTAGTAATAGAACCCCCTGAATTCTAGCTAGCCACGTGGCCTACCTTGCAGCCAAGTGTGGATATGTGACTATGTTTGGACCAATGGGGTCTTAATGGAGTGATGTGTGCATCTTCTGGGAGAGATAAAGTGGCTTGCCCTGTCTTGCTGTTTCTTCTTCACCTGGCTGGGAAATGACTAAAATGGCAGCCAGTCTTGGACACAGAGATGAAAACCACATGTTTTC
Source organism: Equus quagga (assembly GCF_021613505.1). Classification (NCBI taxonomy): domain Eukaryota; kingdom Metazoa; phylum Chordata; class Mammalia; order Perissodactyla; family Equidae; genus Equus; species Equus quagga. The sequence continues at coordinate 87,407,377 of NC_060269.1, forward strand.
ATCATGTAAGTGCATGAGTCAACCTGTCAGTTTGGGGTCCTGGCTGTCCTCCTGAGCAGAACTTAGACTGCTTGCCTATCTATCTTTGCATGTTATGTCAGAAGCAAATAAGCATTTATCTTATCTAAATACTGGGTTTTAGGGCCTCTTTATTACAGTGGCTTAGATCGTACCCTGACTAGTACAGACAGATTCTCTATTCTCTGTGAATGAGGAGATGAAATTATTTCCTGAGAATTAAGAGTTGGTGGGAAAGGGCATAAGGTTTGAATAGAGTGAAATTAGTTTGAAACGGCCCGTAGGCGGAGGGTGGGATAATGGAAACAGGTACTAGGAAAATATAGAAACATTGCCGAGTAATCTTGAGGAACTAGATGACCATCGATCACAGAAAAAGGAAACATAATATAGACACGAATTAACTAAAGAAACTCAACAAAATAGGGAAAAAACCCTAACAAACAGTTTTAACATAGGCCACGAAATTTTTATGAGAAATGTTCACACTTCTCAGTCTTGTGGTTAAAGAATACTTCGTGACAGTAATGATCAAAAGTTCATTTTCAATGTTACAATACTTACCAAGCAACCTACACGCACATAGGCCACAGGCTAGACTGACAGTGAGGAAGTCAAACAGGCATTGAGTGCTGTCTATATTTGATCGTCAAATCAAATATGAATAAAATGCTAGGAACATTGAAATTAAATAAGATGGAAAATGTTTTAACCTTATCATGGGGAGCTTCTTGAAGGAGGTGGATTTTTAATTAAAACTAAAAATTCATTTATCTTTACACCTTGAAAGCTAGAGCATGTATTATTGATTCTATGTTCTACTCTCATACATCTTTTCTAGAGGTAGTAAATCAGATTTGACTTTAGAATCTTGTAGGCCTGGACAGATGTAGCTCTCTAGAGGTCTTTCATATCATGGTGAAAATTTCCCTGGTATTTACTGTCATTTGGGTCTTCCACTTTTGATAAAGAGTGATTTTAAGAGTGATGCATCCAGTATGGACCATGTAGAATTAAGTAGTGGAGTCATTCCTTAGAAGTAGACTATATCGCTTCCTTGTCCTAGATTTCACTTTTATCTTATCTGAAAAATTATGTAGATTATTTTAAGTTGTGACCTTCTTTATATTCTAGCAAGAGAACATCTAGCTGCCCTATGTTTTACACAAAGTTAGCTAGAATCTTATTCCCTAAATATGGAGATAAGGGTTTTCATAGTTTTGCTTATTTATTAGGCACTGTCATTGGAAGTGATGCTTTTAGAATCCATCATGATCAGTATTGTAGATTTATACTGTGAAAAAACTGGTCCCTGTTCACCCAGCGATGGCACAAAATTATTATCATAGATTTAATTTCCTTTGTTTTAATAAAGATCCTTTGTTTTGGTAAAGTAGAGAAAGTTTATAATGCCAATGAAAGCAGTTTTGAAGATGAGTAGGTGTGTTTGTACATGTAAAGCCTTAGAGAGACTTGGTGTTCCCTGGGAAAATGTTTTAATTGGGGAGATGGAGCCCTAAGTCAAATTCCTTATTATCCTCAATTTAATTGAGAAAATTGCTCAACCTCAGTCTTTCTGTCAATTTTGACTGACAGATAACTACTAGCTGGAGGTGCATTGGAATGGCTGAGTACCTTAAAATACCTCGAGACTTCTTGAAGAGAGGTGAAATGGATGTAACAGGGACAGAAAATATTAATGTGTGAGGGGACGCGTTTATCTCTGTTCCCCTGCCTAACCAATTTACTATGCATTGGCGTGATCTTTAGAGGCTGAACAATAGAATCATGGGTGGATAATTGCATGAAGACATTGTCTCGAGAGAAAAAGAGAATAGCAGGGGATAAAACAAAAGAGGGAAGGGAAAGGAAAAGTCCCATCAGGAGGCAGACCGATAGGGAAAGAGGTTCAGAGCAGAGACTGAAAGTTGAGAGTGGGGAGAGTTAAGAAGGGGAAAAATAAAAAATCAACAGGAATGAGAAGAAAAAGAACGTAAAGAAGCAGGTTATAAATTGGATCTCTTTTAATGTTTTTCAAGAAGTGCAATTAGGAATTAGAATTACTTTTGGTTGCTGCATTTTGTTTCTTTGAATATAACACTTTGTACCAGGTATTTGAGTTTTCTGTGAAAATCACAAAAATTATAAATTAGCTCCCTCTTTTGAAATACTTTAGATTAGTGCTGTATCAAAATTAAATATGATGAAGGCAAAAACTTTCACACAATACTAATATCTGATTGCTCAGAGAGTCAGACTTGGTGACTCTGGGCCGTAAGTCAAATTCTCTGTACATCAGAGACACTGCTATGAAATTGTATTGGTTTCTCCTAAAATATTTTATCAACCTCATGACTATGAACCAGTTAATATCTATGCTATAAAGGTACAAATGAAACATGTTTACTATTTTCCCTTGGTTGACTTGATTGACAGAATTTTAGAAAAGGATGAAACGTGAGCTGCTATTTTGAGAAGTTTTTGGATTTTGCTGATAGGTGCAGCTTACGTCTTGGCTTTGTTAACTGCTCAGAACAATTGTCTTTCTTTTGTTAGGCCTTGGGCGAGATAAAATTCTGCACTCACACAGCGTTTATTTTCTTTTGATTACAGTGGGGCTTTTGGTTTCCCTAAAGCGAGAATGCTGGTGTGTACCTTATATTAAAGAGAAGTTGCAGATTGAATAACATTTTAGTAAAATAATGACATTCTATAATTAGATATGTTAGAGTGTTAGTTTTATGTTACAGTGTTAGTTTTTGCTTGGTTTTTTATTTTGTAGAATTTTAAAAAGCCCTGCAAAATAACATTGTGGTATCTTTATTAAGAAGAGGACTGGCAGCCCTGCCATAAACCCTCTAACCAGGAGAGCAACAGTGCATTTTGCTGCTGGCTGCTAAAGTGGATTTCTGGGTAGAAGATCAAATCATTTGCAATGTTAGTGCATTTCATAAGAGCAGCAGACGATGCAATTTGCTCAATATGTATGTTGACCCCAGGATGTGTGAGCCCTCCTATGAAAACGTCTAAGCTTGAGCCATCCAGCAAATAACCTCATAAAAGGTAAAATTTGATCAGAAGCAAATGGCAGAAGTGGCTTGCCCTCCCTTGACCTGTGAACCATTTTAGCCCACTTCTGTTTGGACTAGTCTTGCATAGACATGAGGTACGTTAAAAACAACAACAATAATAAAAAGAAGCCTGGCAAAATGTAAAGGAAAAGAAATAATTTTTAAGTGATGATGTTAGATATATTCTGTTTTTATGTTTCTTGCCAAAAGTCTTTAACTTAAAAATTAATAACTAATATAAATGTTTGGGAAAAAATAACCCTCAAGCTCTATTTCACACCATACAGAAATTAATTTGAAATGGATTATAGACTTAAACATATAAGCTAAAGCCATAAAATATCTGGAAGAAATGAAAGAGTATATTTTATACATTGGGAGCAGTCATAGCTTTTTAGACAGAAACCAGAATGCATTAATTACAAAAATATGGTATAAACAAGAGGACAAAATTATGCTTGTCCAAAAATACTGCTAGGAAAATGAAAAGGTAAGCCACATGCTGAGAGGAAATATTTGCAAAACAAAATCTGATGAAGGACTTGTTCTCAGATAATATTTTTAAAAATTCCTATGAATCCATATAAAATGACAAAGAAGCCAGTTGAAATTGGGCAAAAGATTTGAATAGATACTTCACAAAAGAAGATATAGGAAGGACTAAAAAGCAGTTGAAAAGATAGCAACATTATTAGTCATCAGGGAAATGCAAATTAAAATCACAGTGAAATACTGTATTATACCCACCAGAATGTCTACAACTACACCAAATGGTGATCTGAACAACCAGAGCTCTCATCTCCCGCCGAGGGGAGGACAAACCGGCACAACCACTTTGGAAAGCAATTTAGAAATTTCTTAAAAAGCTAATATACAGCTACCTATGACTCGGTAACTCCACTCCTAGATATTTGTTTACCCAAGAGAAATGAAAGCATATTTCCACAAAAAGACTTTTACTTAAATGTTTATAACGGCTTTGTTCCTAATTGCCCCTAACTGTAAATAATCCCGAAATTTCAACAACAGGTGAATGGATAAACAGATTGTGGTATGTTCATTCAAAGGAATACTGCCCATTAATGAAAAGGAATCAACTATTGATGCATACCACAACATGCATGAATTTTGGAAACATCATTCTGAAAAATCAACCAGGAGCAAAACATTATACACTGCATGACTCCATCTTCTGAAGTGGAAGGTCAGGCAACAGTAATCTACGGCGATAGAATTCAAAACAGTGGTTGCTTATGAGGCGTGGGGATGGTCTTGAAGTGACACAAGGGGACTTTCTGGGATGATAGATACGTTTTATATTTTTATGGAGTGGTGGTTGCAGGGTGTATATACGTGTCAGAAATCATCAGATTATACACTTAAGGTTTGTGCATTTCACTATCTGTCGATGTTATCTCAATTAAGATTTTAATTCTTAATTATTATAGCATATCCTGAGTGGTACAGGAAAATGGGTCAGAGGAGTAGGTATGAATAACATCTTTATCTTAAAGGCAAAGGTAAATGAAAGGCCTTTGATTTATCTTCTGTTCTTTTATCAGTATGAGTCAAGGAGTATAAGCCTTTGGGACTTCCTTAGGACATGGTTTTCCCCCTTAATTTCAAGTGTTTTACAACTATCTAGATTCTGGAAATTTTTAATTAATGTTTCCATATTCTTCTTCACACAGAATTCTAGTTATACTAGACAATGACAGTATTTGGCCTTCCTAAAATTTTGATTGCAACTGCAAAATTTACAGTGATATTCTCCACATTTCGCAATAGTACTCACTCATTTTTGTTCATCTCTGACTTTCTTTCACCCTTTCCTGTTTTAGGCAAAGAGTAAGTATAAATTATTTCCCAAGAAATATATGAAAATGTTCAGTAGCCAAAGTAAAATTAATCTCTTCATTTTATGTGTCGGAATGCTGAGCAAATTTTGAACAATTAGATTCCAAATGTCTAGTTGGAATTAGAACATATTAGAATTTTGTCTTCAATTTCTGTGCCTAAATGGATGCTATAATAAATTGATTTATGTAATACTTTTAAAATACTTTGTATTTTTTTGAAATTTTTTTTTAAATGTTGGCACCTGAGCTAACATCTGTTGCCAATCTTTTTTCTTCTTCTTCTCCCCAAAGCCCCACAGTACATAGTTGTATATTTTCAGTTGTGGGTCCTTCTAGTTGTGCTATGTAGGATGCCGCCTCAGTGTGGCCTAATGAGTGGTGCCATGTCCACGCCCAGGATCCAAACTGGCAAAACCCTGGGCCGGCGAAGCAGAGGGTGCGATCTTAACCGCTCTGCCACAGGGTGGCCCCTGAAAAAAATTTTAAAGTATTTTATCATAATGTCTGTACTTTCTCTTATTTGAAATTGTAAACTTTCCCTTATAAATGGATATCACATCTTCAAAATACTTTTCATAATCTTTGAATTATACGATTATTCAGAAAACAGTCTCAGGATAACATGTCTTACTTTTAAAAATAAATGAGTTTTTGAATTTTTAAACTTTAGGCCAGCTCACTGTAGAAATATCTTTTAATCAGAATATTCTTATGAAGCATTTTTACTACTGTTATACAGGAACTTTCATATTATATTACCTTAAGGACTGATGCCAAATATTGAATTTTGTGTAACAGTAACTTGTATTAGGATGAAGTTTAATTCCTTCCTTATAATCTGTGTTTTGTTATCTAGGAATTTATTGTTAATCGGACTGAGGCTGGGTTCGGCTGAGCAGGTGGGAGCAAGGGATGCAGTATTTGAAGTGGAAGCGCTCTCCAAATGGGAGTAAACAAAGAGAGGAAAAGAGAATATGAATTAATAAATGAAGTGGGCTGCCTAGAGGCGAGCGAGCAGGCCCAGAGCTGCGGGGCCTTGAGTGCTGAAACAAGATGTACAGGCTCACTGTGCTGTAGGCACTCAAGCACTTTCTGAATTGAATTATTAAGACCTAGGAAGTCAGCGGAAGAACTTAAGGAGTGTGGTGAGGTAGTCATGGTGATAAAAAGGGAAGATTTTAGAAGATGCAATTTGAATTAACTGGAAGAAGAGATTTGAAGCAGTGAGGCTAGCAAAGAGAAATTTGAATCTGTCAAAATGACAGGAACCAAAAACATTAAGGAGTTCAGGCATATATCATAATGACAGGGCAATGTACTCACTATACAGCCTAATAGCTCACTCTAATAGACTAGTGGCTTCTAATAATTTATGTAGTTTATGTTTAGGAAGCGTGGGGAGGAACACAGAGAATAGTATCTTTTTGTCTCATATTATAGGTATTTTACTACTTTTACCTTTGCATAGCTTCCATATTTTGAACAGAAAATGGTGCATTTCAGTCATTTAATAAGTGCCGATAGACGCTATGAAATCAGTAATCAAATCATTACTGTTTATGTAGTACCATGTACCATGTGCTGTTCTAGACACTGGGAATATAATGGAGAACCACATAGAAGTCGTCACGTCTCTCAAAGAGTTTACATTCTGCTGGAGATGAGAAAGTAGACAATTGTATGAGAGGAGACAATTGTATGTCATTCATCCACTCATTCACATACGGATAAGTTCTGTAGAGCATTAAAAAATTGGGTATTACATAGAAATGGGAGGGATGGGTCAGTAACTTTAGCTAGGACCATCAGGAAAGGCCTCTGGGAGAATAAGTTACTTTAGTTAAGACTTAGATGGTGAAATGGAGGCAGCCATATTGAAGATCTAGGGAAAGCATATTTCAAGGAGAATGAACATCGAAAACGAATAAACAAAGGCAGAGATGAGCTTTGCACATTCAAGAGAGAGAAAGAACAGCATGACTGGAGTGTAGTGAATGGTAGAGGATAGAGGGACATGAGACCTGCGAGGCAGCCAGAGGCCATTAATGCAGAGCCTGTGGGCTGTGGTAAGGACTTCAGACTTTATTCCAGTTGTAACGAGAAGCCAGGGAGCTAGGGAAGTGTGCTCTGATTTATGCTTCAGAATTATCACTTTGGCTGCTATGTGGATGTCAAGACTGCGACAGAGAGCAACTAGGAGGCTGTTGTAATAGTTCAGGTGAAAGATCCTGAAGGTTTGGACCAGAACTGTGGCAGCAAAGACGGTGAGGAAGTGGCCTGATTTAGGATTTATTTTGTAGCACAGTGGCCATGACTCCTGAAGAATTGTGCATGGGGTATGAGGGGAGTTTCTGGCAGAGGGAACAGCAAGTGCAAAGGCCATGAGCAGGTGTGCGTTTGGCTTATCAGAGGAACAGCAGGGAGGTCAGTGTGAAGTGAACTGGGGATGGAGACAATGGTCGCAGACGATGCCGGGAGAGGCAGGGCACCACGGGAGGTGAGGTGTTGTGGACCACTGTGAGGAATTTGCCTTTTACTCTGAATGAGGAGCCAATGGTGGATTTTGAGCAGAGCAACACTTCTTTTTTTAAAAGCATCTGTCCAGCTGTTGTGTTGTGTGTAGCCCCCAGGGAGGCAAGAGCTGAGGCAGAGAGAATAAGTAGGAGGCCATTTTGATAATTTAGGCCTGAAATACTCGTGTCTTGGATCAGGACGGTAGTAGTGAGGATGGTGAAAGGTTGACTGAATTCTGGATATATAATGAATGTGGAGCAGATAGGATTTGCTGACAGATGGGATTTGTGGTATTAAAGTAAAAGAGGAGAATCAGTGATGGCTGCAAGGTTTTGGAAGGATGGAACTGATATTTCCTGAAATGAGGGAAGACCTCAGGGTGGGTAGGTTTTTAGGAGAAAAACACGTATTCAGTTTTGGGCATTTTAATTTTGAGACATTTAGACATATAAGGGGTGACGTGGAGTGTGTTTACACAAGTGCATGCACACACACACATACACACACTGAACTTCAGTGGAGAAATCCTGCCTATAGATACAAATTTGGGAGTGGTCAGCATTGGATGATATTCAAACAAGAGACAAATGAGATAACTGAGGGAAGGAAAGGAGGAGAGAAAGGTCTGAGGCCTGAGGTCTTGGGCCCTTCAACATTTGGCGGTCAGGAGATGGGGAGAGTGAGAAGGAGAGACCAGTTAGGCAGAGAACTAAGAAACTAAGAACTTCTTTCAAGAAGGAGAGAATGGTCAGCTGTGTCAAATGACACGGATAGGTCAAGCGTGTTTGGGGGTCTGAAATTTCACCATTGGATTTGGCAACATGGAAGTCATTAAAATTTGCCAAGATCTGTTTCCGGGGGTTAGGGAAGGGCAAAATCCCGACTGGAATAGGTTTGAGAGAGAAGGAGAAGGTTTGGCCAGATCTGAGCAGCAGCACTCTGCAGTACAGCAGAGGGAAAGGCAGAGAGAATGAGCGTGAATTGGTGGTGGAAAGACGAAGCAGTTCTTTGATTACTTCTGCTTTCTTGAATTGTGATGTAAGGTTATCAGGTGAGAGTGGAGCAGAAAGAGTTTTTGAAGATTTCAGGAGAGTAAGAAGGAATGAAACAGTCATCTGGGAGAATGGGAACTGAATTTTTGAGGGAAGAATCGTGGATTATTTCTGGGAATGCTGAGGTATGTGGACTCAAATTTGAAGTGAGACTAATCATTATGGTCAGGATTTTCTCTAGTAGTGTTCCTTTGCTCTAGCAAGAATAATTGGATAGTTGTGTAACAAGAGCCAGGGTTTCTCCTTGCAGATATGATGAAGAAAGTATTCCTATTTCAGTAAATAGCAACTCCAACCTTCCATAACCTTGGAGCCACAGTTGATTCTCCTGTCTTTCTTTTGCACCCCAAATCCAATATGTCAGCAAACTCTATCAGAGAGCAATTATAATGCTGGACCATGGATGAGAGGCTGAATAAAGAGGGAAAAGACAGAGGCCAGCATGGGGGCATAGTGGTTAAGTTTGTGCACTTGTGCACTCGGCTTCTGCAACCTCGGGTTCATGGGTTTGGATCCTGGGTGCAGACCTACACATCACTCATCAAGCCATGCTGTGGCGGTGTCCCACATACAAAAAAAAAAGTAGAGGAAGATTGGCACAGATGTTAGCTCAGGGACAATCTTCCTCAACCAAAAAGGAAGAAGATAGGCAGCAGATGTTAGCTTGGGGCCAATCTTCCTCACAAAAAAAAAAAAAAAAAGAGGGAAGAAAGATTATTGTGAGGGTAGTGTTGGAAATGAAAAGTGGTGTGGGAATGGATTGGAGATCCTTAATAAGGACGGTAAAATACTGGTATGGATTACTAGATGAATGTTTTGGATGCAAAAGAGGTAGTTTGAAATTGAGATTTGGAGGTGCTGCAATTATTGATGATGGTTAAACCTTGAGAAAGTGCCATGTTAAACTGGAGGAGAGAAAGGCATTGGAGCCAAGGTGGTCAAGGACCTGAGAGGCCAGCATATTTGTTGGTGGATGTTGAGGTCACTGAGAGTGATGATAGGACAGTGGAGGAAAGACAGACAACGAGTTGTGTTAAATTCATTTATTAACTTTTTAACTTAGTGACTGAAAGGTGGATTTATGACATCAGAAAGGAATGAATGGTAAAGTCTAATGAAACAGGCTTCAAATTATTTAAGATTTCGAAATATAAAGGAGGAGAAACTGTTTGGAAAACGCACTGGCGAGGAAGGAGCAAAGTGACTATTTGACATCTCCGAGAAATGTGGGGTGTGAACCCAGCTAGCACTTGAGAGCCAGATGTGAGTTATGGCAAGAAGGTGAAAACAGTTTGAGGAGACAGGCTGGGGAGTTTGTGGATGACAGACTTTGAATTCCAGTGGACAAGATGGAAGAGTGGGGACAGATTAGGCCACGTCCGGAGTGGTATGGGGGTCCACCCCCCCAAGAGAATGGATACTTTGGCAGGCTAGGACTTCTGAGGGTGACTGAGAGGGGTGGGAAGGTGAAGGCGTGATGGGCTTAGTCCTGCCAGCCTCAAAGCAAGTGGTGTTTGAAGACCCCCAAGTGGCTGACCTCTTCCTTGAGGGAAAGAAGTAGCTCATAGGAGTACTCAGAGAATGAAGGTCTTGGAACAGCTTGAGATCCTGGGAAAGAGGAAAAGGATATGATGGAAATAATTACACATATGTGGCTTTTGATTCAGAGGCTTTGTTGGAAGTTTTCTTTTGTCTACCTATCTAAAAATTGAAGAAGGGAAATTTTTTTTTGCAAATTAAAGCATCTGTGGGAAAATCTATGCTAAAATAGTAACTTCTATGAGCTTTTCATTCAGGACAGCATTTATTTTGCAGCTGTTAATCCATTTCCAAATGATTGCATACGTTTACATTTGAATCACACACCTGTTAATTGGTTTCATCTAGTCACTCGGCCTAGAAGCTTGGGCTTGGAGACCAAAATGACCCAAACAACTTGGCTCCTCAAATAAATCTGAACTCTTACGCTGCACCAAGTTATTATTAATACACATTAGTCAATCAGGGATCAAATACGTAAGCCTCTTCCATTAGTTTTTTTTCCATATCATTTGAATGGCTATTTATATGATGTGCGCCGGTTGCTACTCTAATTGACTTCGGATGGAAGAGAAAGTAGCAAATGTCTATTTGGCTTAGAGGATGCTACTTAACTCTGTCTCCACATGTCTCTGACATCATCAGCCTGCGAGTACAAATGAGACCAAATGAAAACACTCAAACGTTTGTCATTATTGCTAGTTACTATTCTAGCCATTTGCACATTTGGACTCTTGAAATCTCACAGCAGTCCTGTGAGGTAGGGACTGTTATTACCTCCATTTTACAGGTGAGGAAACTGAAGCACTGATCATTAAATAACTTGCCCAAGGTCATACAGCTTAAGTGGTGGGCCAGCATTTGAACTCAGGCAATGACTTGAGAGCTCCAGATCTTATTACTCTGCTAAATTATCTCACACATCATGGGAGCTCTCAGCTCTGTACTTGCTGAAACTGGACCTCATCGCCATTTACCAGATAGCCCTCCTCTTTTCCCCTGGTATTTTGTATACTTAGCCAATATTTCAAGGATATTTCGAAAAGTTCTTCACACGTTCTCTTGAACTAATCTACCGATCCTTTCACAGCGTTCCTGTGAATTATTCCTTTTTTGGTTCTGCCTTTCTTTTAGCCATATCTCTACTTGGGAAGCAGCACTGTTGTCAGATATGAAAATGCTGAAGTCTGTTTTAAAGGTGTTGTCCCTTGCTGCTCAAAAAGCCATCAGTATTCAAGGTCAGAGCAGGCCTGCCATTCAGGCAGAAAGGGTAATGAAGCTTGCCCCAACTCTGGGTGGCACGTTGTCACCTCGCCACTGAAACAGCACTGCTTGTGGACAGCATTTCAAAAAAACTCTTGAAAACAGGTTCTGCAGCTTCTGCCTCTAATGCACCTCTCACTTTGTGCTCCAAATATCCTAAGGGGTGAATGAGAACTCAAGCGTTCTCCTAATCTTTACATCTTTTCTCTTTCGCTGCCGTGTACCAGAAATAAAACCAAACGGAAGGAAAACCTACACCTGTTGCTTTCCCCATCACCAAAGCCAATGCATTTCAAGTTATATCAATGGATACTTGAAGGGGTCACCAAAGAGTTCCATAGCCTGGCAGACCACCTTTGGGTTTATTAGTATAAGTAATGGGTATGTGGGACTTTGAATGCACATACTTCATAACAGCAAGTTTTTTCTTTTGGCTGTTGGGCAAAGGAATGCTTCTGAACAGGTTCAGAATCTCTATATAAATTCCAGGACCATCAAAAACCAGGAGAAGAGGACCCATTTTAGTAGAAAAAAGCATATTAAGGAATTCCATTCAAATAGCCATCTTGGCGAGCTGAGTGCAGGGCCAGCCTTAGGCACCACGGTGAATTAGACAGCGTTTGTCGTCAGTGTTCCCAGCCTCCTCCTATTCAACCATTCAGTTCCTTTCTTACTGTGACTCTTTATCAGAATCAGGAAAAAATAAAAAGCAATAATAACTGTAAATTTAAGTGTAAAAACTTTTTGAATTTTTAAATTTATTTCTAATTATGAGATGGTAGACTTCTTTCTTTATTACCAAAAGAATTTCAGACATCATCGAGGGGGTCTAGAAAGGAGGACAGAGGATTTAAAACGTCCTTTCTGGCAGCTTTAAAATCACAACTCACAACCTACCAACTACTCTGGCTTTAAGGCTGATTCAGTTAGTAGGGTTATTTAAAGATTTTTCTAATGCGTGCCGAGAAGCTAAAAAGAAGTATCTTATCTCTTCTGGTTCTCGTGTGGTGTGAAACCCATTTGCCTTGGAAAGTTTTTTTCTCTGTGTATGTTTGCAGTTTGAAAGACCATATTCTTAATTTGGACTGGTAAGTGTGCCAAATATCTTGGCAACTTTACAAAAAATAGCTTTAATGTTAAAGGAAAATTATACACTATGAAGGCTGTCATAGCATGTTGCACTGATAGGGGAAAAAATGGAATTAATATGGCATTTTCTTGTTAACTTCAAATTTCAAAATTAAAACACATTTCCTTATAAGTAAGAAATAAGTCTTGAACATATAACTTTCCTGCTGTTTATATCTGCAGCAACTAGAAACAAAATACTTTAATCCGCAATCATGATCAACACGCATGGTGATCATTTGATCGCATATTGTGAGTTCATATGAGAGAAATAAGCAGTAGAAGATTTCGGCATGCTGGTCAGCCCCCTGGACACAGGGCATATTGGAGAAAGTTGGAGAGGAGAGGCAAGCAGAAGTTACTCAGAGAAGATATGAGGCAGAGGATCAGTCACCTGATTCAGTGTCACTGGGAGGGCAGAGCTGTGGCAACTGGAAAGCCGGGTTAGGATCAAGTGAGACTTGAGAGCTGAGGCTCCAGCTTCCTGCATCCACTGACTTGGTGAAAATCAGTCATGTACTCACTCATTCACTCATTTATGTATTCATTCATTCAAAATATTTTTCAGTTTTTACTATATACCAGACATATGGTTATTGTACTGGGTACAGTACAGAGTATGAGCCCAGTCATGAGGTATACTGAAAAAGGTAACCAGAAACATCTTCCTGGTGTGTTTATTAATTATTTATGTACTTTTATATCATCTACTAATACTGTACTCGAAACTCTGAAGGTGGGACCAGGGGATTTTTTCAGGTTCTGTTAAATAATCAGACTCACAAGATTACGATAAGTCACATGTGGCATCAGATTCACTTAGAAGGGTATGGGGCAGGAACCCCAGTTGGCCAGAAGGGCAATGTCAGGCATTGCTTTTACATGGGACTAACCCTCACAGCAGTCCATGCTGACGTCTATACAGCAGTGCAAGAGCTATACTCTTTGGTTCCCCAGGCGACATCTCAGGTTTGAAGGAATGATTCTCGGTTGGAGCAGATATGAAAGTTTCCTCAGCTTAGAAGCCTCATATCCCACAGGAGCTAATATCTCTTGCAACAACTCCATAGGCAGGGCTTCTGTGATCTCTACAAAAGGCACGCCCAGTTACTAGAGTCTAAAGCTAAGCTATCCCCATCAGGTATTTATTGTTCATTTATAATTTTTCCCACTCCAGGTGCAATTAACAAGCAGAGATTATTTTTACCATCAGCAATGCTACCTAGTAACAGTTGACATACCTCCTTTATCAGGTTGCCAAGGAAACAGATCTACAAAGTGAATTGAATGTCAAATTCTAAGGGAGAAAGGGAAAAGATTTTGTTAACCCTTTGTTCACACATATTATGCTTCTAATTAGTATTTGTTGGATCAAATAGAACCAGAGAAAGGCATGAAAAGGGCATGGGACAGTTAAAATTCCTAACAGAGCTAGAGTTTGACACATCCAAAGACAAATTCAGCTCCTGTTACAAAAAAGAAAGTCCAATACCATCTTGCAACAGCAAATAATTTTAAATAGTCAGTGACCCAAGGGGATCTTTCACAGAGAAGGTTCATAATAATGTGATGAATTGTTGTTGAAACTATTATTGTATGAAGGACAATGAGCTCGTTCTAGTTCTCTATTCAGGTAGCCCTTAGAATTAGCTGATATCTTCATATTTAGTTTTCAAGGCACAAAAACATGAAAAGAGATTGTGTCTTTCTATGTCATGAAAAATGTATTAGCATGGCTATTCATATATTTATTCCTTCAGCCATGTCTCATTGCCTCTCCTGTGTCCTCCTGTAGAATACTATACTTCTCTTATCATGGTATATTGTAAGATTTTTAATAAAAAAATTCTCCCCACTGGACAGTAAACCCTGTGAGGACAATAATCATGTCTGTCTCGTTATTGCATTTCTAGCATCTTATGCGGTGTCCTGCATAGTAAATACTCAAAAAGTTTGTTGAATGGATGACGAATAAATACAGGAATACAACAACAATGAATTCTACAATGGATTCAAACTTCCAGCAAAATTTTTCTCATGGGACTAAGCGTCTTTGTTAAATGTTGTTAAAACTTGACTTCCCTAGAATTTTATTTTTTATGAAAGCCAATCATATTTTTATTTTTAAGGATGACGTATGAAGATGACCCATTAATTGGTAAAAAATGCAGACGGCTTTTGAACTGTAGTATGTTTTTCTACAGTGAACCACTATGGAAAATATTTGCCAGGATGCTTAAGAGGTCTCCCCTGAATTTCAGTGGATTTCTAATGTTATCTTCAAGGTCTCTGCAGAGCAATTCTTGAGACTCAATGAAGAAATTCAGTTCAGAGCATCCACCACAATGAGGAAATAGCTTCTTAAATCAATTTAGGGAGTGATGCAGTACAAATCCCAGCTAAAGAAAGACACCACTGCTTGGAGTTTATTAATTTACTAGACTAATAATTCCATATCTTACATTTGATAGTGCTTTAAAATCTACAAAATGATGTTTTCATGTGCCATTTAATTAAGCCCCTATTTTAGAGATAAAACCCCAATTTTAATAAGTGGCAAAGCCTCAAAACACAGTGTGGTTTCTGGAGTCAAACAACCTGGGTTTACAACATGACTGCTGGCTACAAAGTGTGACATTGAGTAAGGTACTTCACTTCTGCGTTCCGCAGCTTCTCCATCTGGAAACTGAGGAACACGATGGTGCCTGTTTTAGTGGGCTGTTGTGACAAGCACAAAATGTAGAGTTATTAGAAGAGCGGAGAGCAGACAGCAAGTGCTCCATATGTGTTTACTATTTTTTAATTGCTTGAAGCCAAATAATAAGTTTTAGAAGTAAGATTTGAACGCATGTTATCATTTTTCAACTTCAGTGTTCTTTCTACCATTCCACATGGTCTGTGTAATGTTTATTTAAAATTTATTTAGAATGGTGCATGTTTTGCCCGTGTCACGCTTTCTCTGGCATTTAGAGATAGTACTGCTTAGTTATAATTTTATGGTTTATCTCTGAAACGATCATCTTGGTTAAACTTATTAGATAATGACTGCTGGTTGATGTTTTTTATTTGTAGGTGCGAATGGCTTGGAGGGTGGTGGTTTTTCATTTTATCTCTAGATATTTATAACTGAGAATTCAGTATACCAAGTCATTCATTACCTAATGGTTATTCAAAATTATAGAAAAAATATTACTGAGGGCTGAGAGCAAGGACGTCCTTGATCTACCTATAAATATCTCTCTTTCACATGATTAGAACTGTAAATTTCTTGATGTGGTTTAAATGCTTCCTGGGTACATAAAACATAGATTCCTTTTCACATCCACAGTGTCATTCATCTCCACCAGGAGGTTTTAGGTAAAATATTGTACTTAATTTAGAAATTGTACTTACGGAAGACATATAAATGTAGATCTTGGTTATAACCACGTGACTAAAAGGCTGTAGTAAGTTGGAGGACAAGGCCGTGGGAAGAGAGTTTAGATATGTTGAGTTTGAGTGTTCTGCGGGACCACAAAGTGTAGATGTTTAGGAAGAAGTTAGATATACGGGTCTGAAGTTCAGGAGAAAGATTTGGACTGGAAATGTGGATATTTTGGTAGCTAATAAGGAGGTATTTCAAACCATGACAGTGGCTCAGATCTCTCGGGGACAATATGAAGAAGGAGTCTATGGAGGGAAACTTGGGGAAGACAAAAGATTAAGGGATGTGTAGAAGATGTCACAAAGGAAATGGAGAAAGAAAAAGCCAAGTCAAGAGAAAAGCCGAGAGGGACTGTTGTCCTGGAAACCAAGAGACGTGTTCTTCTGACAAATACTTTTGAGCTATTACTTTATATGAGATGTTGAGATAAATCACTAAACACAGCAGATAAACTTATTTGCTACTGGGGAGAGAAAGACAAAATATAATAAATAAGTAAATTATACATACATATATTTTTTTCCTTTTTTTGGTGAGGAAGATTAGCCCTGAGCTAACATCTGTGCCAATCTTCCTCTATTCTGTACGTGGGATGTCACCACAGCATGGCCTGATGAGCAGTGTGTAGGTCGATGCCCAGGATCCAAACCAGTGAACCCTGGGCCACTGAAGAGGAGAGCGTGAACTTAACCACTACGCCACTGGGCCAGCCCCAGTAAATTCTATACTTTGCTAAAAGATAAAAAATACAATAAAATATAATAAAGCAATGTAAGAGTCTGAGGATGTAGGGGTCAGTGTTGCCATCTTGAATCAGGTAGTCTGGGTAAGCAGACAAGAATGTGGCATTTTAGCAAAGACCTGAGGGAGGTAAAGGGAGAGAGAGATATAAACAATTTCAAAAAGGATGCTGTAGAACGTATGTTTCCGACAGGTTAGGTAAGATACTGATTGAAAAGTTCCTATTTGAGTTTTGAAATTTGGGCACCATGTTGGCCTGGACAGGGCAGATTTGGAGGATCGGGGGGAGGTAGAAGGCAGATTGCATTGGGTAGACGAAGAACCGTAAGGTGAGGAAGGGAAGGCGGCAAACATGGGCCTCTCTTTCTCCAGTATAGTTATGAAGGGAAAAGGAAGAAACAGTGTGGTATCCAGAGACATAGATTAATAAATGTTTTGTTTAATAAAGATTTTGTTCCATTTTATTAGTTGATAAGAGAGACTTGAACATAATTATAGATGGAGAGGGAGGAAGACAGCATAGGAAGAGTTAAAGACCCAGTTGGGCAGGAGGATGTTAATTTATAGGAGGAGGCACCTGAGTGGAAGAGAGGGGAGAGAGAGGATGGGATATAAATGGGGAAAGAACTCTTCTATTGGGACAAAAATGAATAAGAAAATTTTGAGTTGATTATAACAAATTAGTGTTGGGAGAAGGCAAATGATGACTTTTGTTTTTCTCTATGAAGTAAGGAATTAAGGCTATTTGTTAAAAATAATGAAGTGGGTAGTGAGGGTAGAAGACCTGGGATGATTTCACATAGCTACTGTGGAACAAAGAATAAAGAAATGACTAGGACTGCAGAACAATTTTGAGGGTACAGTTGAAGCTGGAGTTCATGAATTTTTCATACCATTCGTCTTCCTGATTGTGCATTCTGTCTTTTCTCTAGTAGCTTTATCAGTCTAGGCATGGAAGGGGAATGAATAGACAGCTGAATTGATCCAGGCCTGAAGTTTGCCTAGCGTGTGTGATGAATTGATGGGAGAATGGGAGTTAAGGTGTTTGCTAAGAGTGTCTTCAAAATGATACTTAGATTAGTCAGAAAAGAGGGAGAATAAATAGGAATGGGCTGATGTATTGGGACCAAATGGAGAGATTAAAGGGCAGAGGAGAAGATGAAGTGGGTGTGAGGGGACTGGAGATATAAGAGGACGTGGTTCAATGAACTTGTCATTGAAGTTTAATATTTTAGAAACGGGGCAGTTCTGGGTGATATACAGCCTAAGATGTGGATGCCTGAAGTGAAGTGGAGGTGGGTAATAAATGGAACTGAGAAGGGCAAAGAACTGTGAGGCAAGACTGTCAGAATGGTCAGCCACCTGGGGATTGAACTGACCTAGCAAAATGGCAGGGATTAAGAGGGAGAGTGAACCAGGTATGAAGTTATCGCTGGATCGGTGGAAGATAGTAATGAGGAAGAAAAGAGGGAGGTGATAAATGGATCATGTGAGCCCCAAAGGAAGATTTCATAATGTTTAAGACATTCTGTGAGACTCGAGAAGACTGCCTAGGAAACTCACTCAGTATACAGATTCAGTATTTGTCTTTTTTAACAGCAAATTAAGCTTCAATTTATCATATTTATCCATTTATTATAACCCAACTCAACCTAAACTGATGCCTTAATTAACTAGGTTTTTGCTTCTTTCAACTATATGTTTTGGATGAGAGCAAATCACAAGAAAATAAGTTATTATTAGGGATTAAAAAAAGTAAGAATTTCTTGGTCATGTGTGGAGAAGGATATATTTGTTTTAGCAGCCTACATTTTTTACATTTACTTCTTTAAAACTGTATAGTGAGAAACGGCATTTGGAATAAAGGCAGAGGAAGTGAGAGCATGGCCAATCACCTGTTATAAAAGACCTAGTGCAACCATTGAAAATGGAATGGAGGGGTGCCAGTCTGATGGCATAGTGGTTAAGTTCGCACGCTCCACTTTAGCAGCCCAGGGTTCACATGTTCGGAACCCCGGGCATGGACCTATACACTACTCATCAAGCCATGCTGTGGTGGTGTCTCACATACAAAATAGAGGAAGATTGGCACAGATGTTAGCTCAGTGACAATCTTCCTCAAGCGAAAAGGGGGAGATTGGCAACAGGTGTTAATTCAGGGCCAATCTTCCTCACAAAAATAAATAATAATAATTTTTTTTTAAAAAAGGGAATGTAGGGTCCAGCCCTGTGGCATAGTAGTTAACTTTGGTTCACTCCACTTTGGTGGCCCAAGTTTGTGGGTTTGGATTGCAGGCCCTGACCTACCCCTCATGGGCCATGCTGTGGTGGTGATCCATATATAGAGTGGAGGAAGATGGGCACAGCTGTTAGCTCAGAGCTAATCTTCCTCAAGTTAAAAAAAAAAGAGAGAAATATTGGCAACAGATGTCAGCTCAGGGCTAATCTTTCTCAGCAAAAAAAAAAAAAGGAATGTAATTCATAAAGTTTTAGATACCCAATGATGTACATTTGAAAAGAAGTGTGATTTTAGTTTACCTATGGTGTGGTTATTTACTCAAAAAAAATCTAGGTTCTTATTAAACAAATTGAAATATTTGTTCTTTTTGCAATATATATCCTATTTCTATGAGAGTCTGAAAAAGAAAATTTTCTCTAATTTTAATGGAACTCTGAGTTCTCAGAATAAGCAAAACAGAAACATAATGTTGATAATTTCGGCCAATTTCAAAACAGGAGCATTTAAAGAATGGAAACTTTTATAACATGACTTTACAGCTATAATTTTCCCATTGTAACTAGTTCTGTAAGTTTTTGACTGTGGGCAATTAAAATAAATAGACCATTGTAGTTAATGGTATATTTCCCCTCTTCTCTGGATAGGATGTTCAAGCTACTGACACATACACGCACTGTGGTGAAGGCACTGGCTCAGTCTGTCCTTAAGATGAGATCAGTTGATTGTAGAGACAAAAGCCCTTAATAATGTTGTTATACAAAAGATGATAAAAATTCCTTTGGGGAAGAACAGGGAAAATACCTTGGCTCCAGTGTGCTTGCTATATGTGAAGTTCCTAAATATAGAAACTGTTGTCCAGTGCCTATAAATGCTTAATTCAGTAATACTGTACCTGTCTGATGCTTTGCCCTCCTTCCTTTCCATTTGTCTTCTCCATTCTCTTCCTTTGCATCCTCTGGTACCTTTTTCATTGAATAATTATGTGTTAAGTACTAAGTACATGCCAGGTACTGTTTGATACTGTGAATACATAGAAATATGTTCTCTGTCCTTAACCTACATTCCACTGGGGAGAAAACTAACAGTAAGAGATACCTAAGATGATGCAAACACAATTTCTAAATCTCAAGGCAGTGCTAGATAACTCAAGAGGCAGATTTTAGTTTATGTTTGGGGAATTAGCAAAGCACAGGCACCTCCCATATCCCTTCCCCCAGAAAAAGCTAATTTGGTTTGGATAAACTTTTCCAGAATTTGCAATTAGAAAAAATTAGAGAGAATCTTGATTTTTAAAATATTCAGTATAGATGTAAAATTTGTCATTCAAGATAAGATTGTAGTTTGACTTAGATCTCTAGGGGAGGTTTCCAAAGTCCCCGGCCTGGCACCGCTTAATGGCAGACAGGATGGGAGATGTATTGTCGGACGACATACATGTGTTGAGAAAGAAATGAGGCTCTTCTACTTGAGAATGCCTCCCTCTGCCTCAGCACCCTGTCTGGAAAGGTCATGTGCATCGAGAAGGAAATCAGCAAGAGTTAGACATGTCACACACAGATCACCCCCATATCAAATTACAGTCGCGCTCTTTGTTCAGTAACACCAGGAAGTATAATTTTTAAAACTCTATACCTTAAAAAAGCAAGTGCGTTTATTTTGGAACCCACTGTGAGTTGCCATGAGTAGCCTTGAGAGTAGCGATAATCCTAGGTGAAGCTGAACCCGTGGGGCTTCTCCGTTCCTTTACTCTCCACCCACCCCACCCTCTATCCTACTCAGGCCTCCATTTTAGTCCTTTCTCTTTTTAAAAAATGAGAATCTCTTTATCAGTGTTTTTCTTCAGAGAATAGGATCCCAAGAACATGTCACTCTGATTGAGCACATTGGTCCCTCAGTGATATTACTCATATGTTACGTCTTTGCAAAGGAACTTCATTTGGATGTTAGTTTCTCTTCTGTGGAAGAATAAATATGATCATAACAAATGTTTTGGTAGTTTTTGAGAATATTTACAAGAACTCACTGTGTTCATTTTAAGCCTTTTAAAAAAGATGTTTTGTCTAACGTTGAGAATGTAGATTGTTATCTTTTCTCAATGATTTGAAGAATCAGGATCTTTTTCAGACTTCTAATGTGGGAGCAGCTATCTGTTGTGATGGGCAATTCCTTCGCTTCTATGATTTGCTCCCTGAAGTTTTATTTCACTGAGAAAATTATTGGTCAATTGGTTTAAAATAACACTTTAACTGCATGATTGAGCTTACTTCTTCCCAGCTATGATTTCAACAGTTACAGTGTTGGTCACAAAGGAAAAATAATAGTTTTCTCCTACAGTCAATCTGTCATGTCCCCTGGCTGTGTTGTGGCTCATGACTATTGGTGAAATTAATCAGCCTGGCTCTTTGAGAACATGTTTCCTTGACACCAGTACATTGTCAAGGCCCCAGGAAGCATTGTCCATGGCTTGTTGATAGCAATGGCTAAGTTTTCAGAAATTGAGTGATTTACTTTTTTCTTCTTTCTTTGCTACTTTCTCTATTCCACAGTAAAGAAATTTAAAGACAGTCAGAGAATGCTAGATGATTCCTTTATGAAATTTAGACATAATTTAACTAAAAACTTCAGAGATAACTTGATTTTTCACTTCAAAGTTGAGTAAATGCTCCCTCTTTCCAATTTCTTTTTTTACTCCAAAACTCTCTAGACTTTCAGTCAGTGTTAATAGCAGAAGCACAATTCAACAGAAATAAGAGCTATTTTTATGATGCAGTTAACTTGAGGCTGTAGAATCTCCTTCTGTTAATGGTGTTTAAAATAGAATAGAGCTTGTCTGTCTGGGATGTTTTAAGATCTCTGATGTGGGTACTTAAGATGACCACAAGTACAGTACAAGGTTCACTTTGAAATCAGCCACTTACCTCTGTGATTACTGGAGAGAAATGTTTATTTCAAAACTCTTTGTAGGCTAGACAAACATATTTATCTGGTCAATGATCACAGCTTCTTGGACGTGTTATACTCCCTGCAAAAGTTTGTAAAGATCAACATTCCTATGAGTCTAGCTGGACGATTTGCTATGGAAAGACCTTCACAGGCCATTTAGTCAATCTTCCTGCTTTTGGACAAAGTATAAGAAATTGTTATAGATATTATTTCTAGATGCCTGATTTTTGTGCCCTTGTGACCATCCTCACTTCCTGTGATTTCCCACCCTTTAGACATGAGGCTTTTTGTAGTACAATCACTTAACCTCTTCTTTTTTTTTTTGAGGAAGATTAGCTTTGAGCTAACATCTACAGCCAATCCTCCTCTTTTTGCTGAGGAAGACTGGCCCTGAGCCCCTGACCAGCCCCTTAATCTCTTTATTTAACGTTTCTTATTCTGGTTCAATCATGTGTAGACTACGTGAGCAAGAATGAGTTTGTTAAGGCATCATTATGTCATCATGAGGCTTTTCTGGTCCACTCTCTCAGGTATAAGCGTCTTGACTGCAGTTGTCATTAGGGTGCCCACCTGGCCTAGAAATCTGTCTTTAAAATGACTGTTTAATATGTGGTTCAAGTCAACAAAAAGATTTGTTGTCAATGGTCAAACCCACTATATGGAGCAAAAAACTGTATCCCATGTACTGATCAGTTACTGCAGCCTCCATATGCAGGCAGACCCAGTTCTGATTGACCTCAAGTCATTTACAACCCTTCTTCTCTCTGCTTTCTTCTTCCACTCACTATGGAGGCTGAAAAAGGTTTTAGAAAATTCTCTTTCAGCCTCTTTTGCTGAAAGATGTGGCCGTGTGACATGGTTCTGCCCAAGGAGAAGTCTACTGAGACAGTGTCTGAGAAAATTCCACTTTCTAAGGTAACAGGGACCAATTTGGTGGCCACTTGTCCATCTTTACTTCTTTTAGCAGCTAATGAGGATGTGATGCCTAGAGTTACAGCAATCATCTTGTGATGTTGAAGGACCCTGCAGCAGAGAATCACAGAGACGCCGGGCTTACATAACTGAGCCACTAAATCAATACCAGAATCTGCCCACCTCCAGATGTCTTTGAAGTGACAAAAATAAACTCCTATTTATTTTAGCCACTGTTAAGTTATATGTATTTGAAAGGATTATATATATATATAATATGTATATAATGAACTTCTGATTTTGATCATCAGTTTCTTCTCACTAGAGAATTGATAGAAGCTGGAGGTTGAAATGGCCAAGAGAATTTTCTTGGGCCTATTCAGATTTCTTCTCCTTTGTTGTTTTGGCTTGTTGACTCAGATTAGTAGAATTAGTAGAATTTTACTTTTTAAAACAATTTCAGAGCCTTCTAAGTGTTTCTGAATTTGTTCAAATTGTAGATTTCCAGTAGTGTCTTTATTGATAGCATTTCTATCTTCTCACCATCACAATGTTGAAATTTATGATTTGTTCTCCTTTGAAATATTTAGTAAGATTGCCAATTCAGCTGCTCTTTATTCTAGAAATAATGGCATCACTGCTTTTTGGGGTCTCCAATATGCTTCACTGTTGCCTTTCACCATGGGGTGAATCTTTCTGGTTGGCCCTGCGTTATGATAGAAGGAGATGTTGTGTCCCAATTGTCAGTTCAGGTGAGAAAGAAGAGTTGCTTGGTAGACTCTGATCGGAGAAAGTTTCTTCTTTAATGGAGTCAGGACCTCTGTGAAACTTCTTCTGTGGTATCATCCAAACCCTTTTCTGTTTGTAGCCATTTGAGATTTTATTGTTTAATCATTTCATGTTCTCTTAGTTCTAGGCTACATTTTCGTAAAATTCCTAGTGCTTATGAAATGTATATAGTGGGTGCTCAGTAGAGGTATAGTGTTTAAATCTTAAATGACAAATTGAGACTTAAAAAGCAAAACTTTATTGAGACCTCCTATTAAGTTCTCTTGACTGCCTGGGTTAGAATACAGTTTGTGTCTCATATAAGGTTGTGAGTTGGCTTTACAGGAAGAAGTTAATAAATTAATTTAACATTTTAACTTAAACAACCAATAAATTTCCAATAATACCTTAAAATTGATTGTGAAAAAGAAGCTTAGAAAAATTAGTAAAGCAACAGTGAAGCATTTGAGAAATCGTAAAGAGAAATTATCAATGTTAAGAAAGTGACCATAGGATTTCACAAATATCAGGGTGTCATAAACACCATAAAGGTGACTAAATCCGTCTCTTGAGCTTATTGCCTCTGGTCTTAGATGGAGAACTAGAAAAGCCAACGATCACAGCTTCAACCCTTTGTTTAGCCCAACAGAGGATGATGGTGGCTGGGGTGATCGAGACTGTTAAGCTCCTTGAAGTATGAGAATAAAAACTAGAAGGACTTTTGAGATTGCCCAGGCCTAGAGTCCCAGAACTCGTCTCTCTTCTTGCTCCTGTGAAGCACATCAGCACTTGGAACTGTCCACCATTCTCAAACGTTCCCAACGCTTTCATAGTTACACGCTTCTGATCATATTTTTCTCACTTCCCAGAATGCCTTTTCTCTACTGTAAAACTCCTAGTCATCCTTCAAGATCCAAATAAAATGTTACCTCTTCTGTGAAGCATTCATAAAGTCCTCCAACACATCTTAAAGATTCCATTCTCTATGTTCTCAGTGCACACACACACACTCAAACACAGTGTTTATATATTATAGCCTCACTGCGTATTATGGTAATTTGTTGATTTATATGTCTTCCTTTCTTCCTAGACATTAATTCTGCGAATAGGGGCTGTGACTCATTTGTCTCATTAAACCAGGGCCTCACGATGCCTGAGATAGAGTAAGTGTTCAATAAATCTTTGTCAAATGAATGAGTGCCCTGGAAAGGGAATGACTCAGCAGTGAGATCCAGTGGGAGTTATCACAAATGTTGTATTACAACAGGTCTTGGAATCAGGGCCAAGAGAAAACACAGGCTAGGTTAAACAATTCTTAACAATTTAGCATTTGTAAATAAGGTGTTTAATTATACCAATATTTGTCAGGATGCCTTCCGGCATAAAAAAGAGACAAGCTGACTCAAGTTGGCTTAAACAATAAGGGAATTTGTTATCCTGCACAGGAGAAAGTACAGGGACAGAGCAGACTGAGGGTATAGTAAACCGGGGCCTCCAGCCTCAGGTCTTCATGATTCTTTTGGCTTTTCCCTCTTCCTTCACTTGGGCTTTCACCTAAGACTGGCTTCCTTCGTGATTGGCAGGAGGCCACCAGCAGCATTGGCAGTAACGTGCATCCTCCTTCTGGACTAGACCTCCCTTCCTACCATGGAGTAAACATTCTATCCTTTAATCTGATTGGTCCAACTTGGTTGTGCACTACTCTCACCATCATGGATATCAAGAAATGCCATTTAATCATTGGTAAGTTGGTTGGGATGATGGTGATTGGCTTACTAATCAGGAGACCCTCTTGAAGTTGTAGAGAATTAATTTCCCCCAACCAAACAGTCTGAGTGTGGGAGGGGTGTAATGCTTAAGAGCACAGGCACTCCGCTGCCTGCGTCCGAATCCTGCCCCTTCTGTTTACCCACTCCATGGATTTAGGCACGCTAACTCCAAGTCAGTTTCCTCATTTGTATCGGGGATGGTAACACCACTTACTTTATAAGGTTCCTGTGAGGTTTAAGTGACTTATTGGACATAAACTACTAAGAACACAGGGAAAGCACTGTTGAAGTGTTAGCTCTCACTTTTTAATTATTTAACCAAAATTGATAGTGTTAAAAAAAAAGTAAAAGCAGAAAATAGCTTCTATGTAGGCAAGTAACAGTGTTCATTCCAAAAGTTTTTGTTTGCTTTAAAATTTTGACTTTTAGGATTATCCAGTTTATTTCTGAATATTTATCATTATGTAGTGGTGAGTTTAAAATTTAAATGGAAAGGTAATCGCATGGATAAGCATGTGCTTAACTGTCTATTAATCATGTCTAGAAAGAAGGAAAGAATATCTGCCTGTTTGTTCTAAGAGGATATATTCTGCCAATCTTGTGGCCATATAAACCAATTCTAGACAAAATAGCTAAAAATAATTTAGACCAATGTATTTTTAGGGTGTAATTAGATTGGTAAACATCACTTACTTTACCCTTTTATTTTGCAAATAAGGAAATTATACCACAAGGAAGAAAGTGATCTTGCCCGAGATTATACAGTTTGTGGCAGGACTGGCTTTAGAGTCAAAGGTTTTAAACTTCACTCATGTATTGTTTTATTCATCCATACAATGTCCCTCTTGGGTGCTAGACCCACACACCTAAATAATTAAAGTTAGAGATATGTTCCCCTTGTTAAGAATTAGCACTTCTGCTAGTGTGTGTTCTGTAATTTGTAGACACAAGCTTGTACACAGTCGGACTCAGCAAACCAGTGTCTTCAAAGCG
The DNA here is from genome assembly GCF_021613505.1 of Equus quagga. Lineage (NCBI taxonomy): Eukaryota > Metazoa > Chordata > Mammalia > Perissodactyla > Equidae > Equus > Equus quagga. The sequence continues at coordinate 87,433,610 of NC_060269.1, forward strand.
ACTTGAATACAAGCTGTATGAAGCGCTCTTACAGTTAGTATCATGGCGTATACACAGGATTAAAGAGAGAGGCTATGCAGGCTACTGGGTATAATTTACTTAAGTCATATTTTTCAGGAAACTGGTTGCAATTACTAGCTTCAATTTTTAGATGTATATAATGACTTAGAATGTCAAGTAGATTTCCTGGAGAAAGCTATATTAATGTTTATAAAGAGGAGGAAAAATACACATCTAGACCACATATTGGGTAAAATTTCTAAATATTGGATACTGGAAAGTATTACATAGAAACTGTTATGCCAATGCTCAAGGATGGGGGAGTAATCTAGAGCTTTCCAAATTTTACAGTATAATTTTACAAAGAAAACTTCTCAGGCTCAAAGAGGTCACATGATGCAATTCAAAAGAGAAAAGACGAGGACATTAGCAAGAAGCTCAGCTCGTTGTCCTTCCTGAAGCTGCCTTATAAGTTGGTTGCTGACATTTTATTGCCTACCAACATGTCTTCCAGGAGTCAAAAAACACACATATACACTTTGCGTGGTACTTTATGGTCCCTCCCTGATGTTCACGCGAAGCATCGTAAACCACTTTACAATTCCTACAGGACACTGTTTTTATTAGAGTTGCTTCTCAGCTGGCAGTTCACTTATTCGTGCTGAAAGGTGCTATTAAGAACTGTTGTGAATTGAAACACTAGAACTGACCCTTTGTTTGATGCATAATTAAATTGAGACATAAGATCTAGTAAGTGTTAATGAGCAGTGGTATATCTAAACATCTTTTTTGGATATTGCAGGCATCTAAGAAAATTTACTTTTCATATACTCCTTGCTGCATAGGTTTTGAACAATTCAGAGTATTCTCTGGCTTCATATTATTATTCATTAAAAATGATTTTGTGTGAATGTGTTAAATTTCACAAGTTATTAAGAAGCACAAACAGTTGGCATTGTTTTTCTGTTTTTTTGTTTTTTTTTTTTTTTAAAGAACCTAAACACTTTGCTTCTCCTTTTGGTACAGACTTTCTCTTCTAGCTTTATGCTTCTTTAGTTGTAACCTAGGAGCTATAAAATCATCTAGAAAGGCGTATATCTGTGTACCGCTGTGAATGTGCTAATGTCAGCCTCCACTTATGTGACTTAAATAGATGCTTTTGGACTTTTTCCTGAACTTCAGTATTAATCTTGAAACAAATATTTATTGAGTTGCTGCTATGTGCTAGGCAGTGTTCTAAGTGTTCCACATGTAGCAGTGAATCAAAAGTCATGCCCGCCATTGTGGAATCTACATTCTAGAGGGTCAGGGAGGAGGTTAGGGATGTAGGGGAGGACAGACAATAAACAAACAAATAAGTAAAACAAGTTGTAAGTTCACAGAGAACAGTGCTATGGACTAAGGAGAGCAGGACATGAGGATTCAGGTTACTGGGATGGCGGTGGGTAGCAATTTTAACCAGAGTGGTCAGGGAAGACATCACTGGGAATAAGATGTTTGAGTTAAGATCTGAAGCAGACCAGGGCAGGAGATACATGGGTATCTGGGAGAAGAGAGTTTCAAGCTGAGGGAAGAGCATGTCCAAAGGCCCTGAGGTAGGAGTGTGCCTGAAGTGTCTGAGGAGTTACCATGCTGGTGTGTCTGGAGTGGAATGATTGAAGCAAGGAAAAGTAGAGAACAAGTTTAGAGAAATCAAGGGTGCTAGATTGCCTACCTCATAGGCCATTGTGAGGACTTGGGATTTTACTCCCAATGAGATTGGAGCCATTTGGAGTTTTGACCAGGAAAGAGATATGCTCAGATTAACATTTTAGCAAGATTCCTCCGGTGGTTGTGTGTAGAATAGAGTAATATGTATTATCAGTAACTAAATATCTTCACAATTAAGGCTTCCAGGCACCTCAAACTCAACATGTCTGAACCTGAACCTATCATCTTTACCCTCTACTCCCCTCCTTTTTCTGGTGTCCCAAGTGTAGTTAATGGTGCCAACATTCACTTTCCCGCTTTCTTTTACACCCTGATCTTGTCAAGTTTTGTTAATTTTACTTCCTAATCTCTCTTCAACCTGGGTCTACCTTTCCACATCCCCACAATTTGTGTAGTTCAGACCTCTGTTTGAACCGTCACAATAGCCCCTTTGCCTTCTTTCTTCTTTTAGTCTTCTTCCGAATCCCTCTAATTCTAGCTTATGTATTGTTGTTAAAATATTTTGAAAATACCCATAGGATCGCATCACTCTTCTGCTTGAAATTCTTATGTATTTCAATTTGGAATATGAACTTAGCTCGCATTATTAATCACTTTATAATCTGATCTACATTTCTGTCCAGCTTATTAAAGTACAGGACTCAAAGTCTGGTTCCGTCTTCCAGTCATAACCTTTTCTCTCTTGTCCAGTTGGCTCACATCTACTCATCTTTCGGGACATGTGGTAGACCGAATAATGTCCCCCAAACCCCCTCCCCAAATATCCACACCCTAATTCCCAGAACCTGTGACTATGTTACCTTACATGGTAAAACAGACTTTACAGAAGTTTTTAAATTAAGAATTTTGAGATGGTGCTATTATCCTATATTATCCCGTGGGCCCGATGAAATCACAAGGGTCCTTATAAGAGGGAGGCAGGAGGGTCAGACTCAGCAGAAGGAGATGTGTTGATGGGAAGCAGAGGTGAGAGAGAGAGAGAGAGTTGAAGTTGCTACATTGCTATCGACTTTGAAGATGGAGGAAGGAGGCCGTCATCCAAGGGATGCAGGAGGCCTCTAGAATCTAGAAGAGGCGAGGAAACAGATTCTTCCTTAGAGGCTCCAGGAAAAGCCGTCCCTGTCAATGTCTTGACTTCAGCCCAGTGAGACTGATTGTGGCCTTCTGACCCCAGGAACTGTTAAGATAATAAATCTGTGTTGTTTTAAGCTACTAAGTTTGTTACAGCAGCAATGGGAAATTAACAGAGGGCGTGAACCAATCATCTTCTTTCTTTGAAACTTTTCCTCAGCATACTTTTCACTCCACGCCAGCCAACTCGAGTGCTGGGTCCCCCGGCTCCATTTCTTTTCGGCTGTCAGCACTTCATTCTCAGCTTTGCAACTATTTACCTGTCTGTCTCTCCATAGAGTGAGGCTCCTGAGGGCAGAGATTTTTAGCTCATTTGTCTTTACATTATCAGTACAAATCACAGTGCTTGGCAAATGATGTTCAATAAAAGATGATGGTCTTTTCACTATTATGTGATATATATCAATTACCACTGAACAGAAAGTGGGAAAGCATCTTACTACATTGTAATGAAGGATAACATGTATACAGAAAAGTGTAAGAATCATAAGTGTGCAGCTTGATGGATTTTCACGAGGTGAACATACCTCTGGACCCAGCACACAGATCAGGAAACAGAGTGTATGGGCACTCAGGAGCTGCCCTCCTTGTGCCCCCTACCTGTCTGGATCTTAACACCAGGGAGTATGTACAAAGAAAGCATACTTTTTGGTAAGAAGTAGGAGTACTGAACTTCAAAATGCATCTTGCTTTTGATCAGGTGAGAATGACCAATAGGAATATGTGGGAGTCAGATGAAAACCCTCCCTTCCTGGGACTCTATATCTTCATGTAGAAAATGAGGAAGTGCTCAGCACTCTCAGATCATTTCAGTGTATGAATCTAGGACTTGGTTCTGTGGTATATGGGTTCATTTGTGCAGGAAACAGGGATTTAATGATTAAAGTTTGTATATCATTAATTTAAACTGTAGGAATAATATGATTTATCAAATAATCTGGAAAATGAGTGTAGCACCAGTATAGAGGAGAAGTGACCTGGTCTGAATTTTTTTTTGACTCCTCCTTTCTCCTGATCTGTTGCTGCAAGGCTTTCAGGGAAGGTGTGAGAATATCTGCCTACTTCATCTAGTAAATAAGACGGCTGAAAATTTTCTTTAGAGGGAGATGTACTTCCTGAAACGTTGTTAGAAAATTTTTGTGTCAATCTAGTATTTTAATTTCCCCTTGAATTTACAAGAAGTGTTTCTATAGTATTATAAGCTTTGAGAACTAGGGGATTAACTCTGGATCTTTAAGTAAAAATCCATATTAATAAGCAAACCAATAATGGTGATTTTAAATGGAAAAAGTTGATTCATTGTTCTTGGGAAAGAAAGCAAATTCTGTTTACTTCTTAATACATTTGTCAGAAGATCAGCCTTTTACTTTAATATAGTGTTTATTATTGCAGAATTTGCGCTAGATATTCATGGATTAGGTAAAAAGTACCTAAGATACCACATTAAAGGAAATTAAAGCAGAAACCAAATGTCTAATAAGGACAGAAAACAGAAACTGCTCATATTTTGTAAGTAATATTATAAGGTACATCAAATTCAATTCAGAATTTTCAATACAATAGATTCTGAATTTTGGAATCTGTTTTTATAAGAATATTGTTGTTTATTGTTCAAAAGATGATAGCAAAAATCCTACTTATCAAAAAATTATTATATATCAGTATGTTTATATTCATTTCTTGTCTCTATGACTCCACATATCAACTCTGCATGGGAGGTGTTATTTTTGCCATTTTACGTATAAGGAAATGGAAGCACAGAAAGATCAGGTTCAAGGTCACACAGCTAATACATTGTGGAGCCTGCGTTTGAGTGCAGGTACTCTGACTCTAAAGTTTCACTTTCTTTTCATTGTACCAGGCAGCTTCACTCTGATACATATTATGATTCAGAAGACAGTCATTTTACATACTCTTCTTGGTTTTAAAGGAAAGGCCCTGGCCAATAATCCTTTGTTTTTCTTTTTCTCTCACTGCAGGTCATGTCTAAAATCAGAGTCAGGTTAGAATGCATAACTTAGAAGGAAGGCACATGCCTTGGGAGACACAACACCATATCCTAGGATTCCAAGCATCTCTTTGGTTCCAGCAAAGACTGCCACAAACATGGGTGGGTCTAAGAAAATCAGATCAAAACCAAATGGTTGGAAATATCTGTTGTTGCTCTGGAAGGTGCCTAGAGCAGATAGGTGCTAAACTAAATGGATGAGAAAGAATTCTTCCCAGTCTGTTATACAAGGTGGTATCTTTCCACTACTTTTCAGACTCAGAGGGTAAGGATTACCTTGAAAACTTACCACCAAAATATTGATCAGAAGAAATCTAGCCTGCTCAGAATACATCATGCTTTTTTAAGGAAAGAGTGCCAAGTGCTTGCTTGACACTACTGGGTCAGCTCTCACAGGATGCTCTCTGGGGAGGGAGATTGATGTCTGGGAAGAAGTGAAATAGCTGAGACATAGCTATTCAGCCAAATCTCTGTGGCAGTCACTCAGAAAACTTATTTTTCACTAGAATGTTTTAAACTAGTTCTTTCCCATACTATAACTTCCAATTATTTCTGTAACTAGGCCTTATAGAACTATCAATTATTCTGACTGCACTGAGTACTTAGATTATGCACATGGATTTCTGAGTAACCCAAATTAGTTAAATGTATGTTTCTGTTCCTTGGGTCTTTGTGTTTGGTTCTTGGTCCATATGTGACTAATGGCTACTCAAAGGCAGGGGCCATGGCTCTGTGGTTTGCCCTTTCTTCAATACAAAGAGCTCAGAAGACGAATATAAGGTTGGCTTTTCTATTTCTGACATATGACTCTTGGAAGACATTTAACCTTTTTGGGTCTCAGTTTCATTATCTTTAACATGGAAATAATAACAACTGTTTCACCTGTTTGCTATCAGAAGGCTTGCATTATGTGAAAACTCCTGCAACACCAACAAGGTCTTCGAGGCTTGTAGTCATGAACAGTCTCATCTTCAGCCCTGCATGACCTGTCATGCAGCCTCCACTCCAGTGAGAACGGACCGTGACAGTCACATCTCTACGCCTTTCTTCATGTTTTTTTCTTTGACTCCAAAATTTTTACCAGCAAAAAAGCACATCAAAATAAAATTAAATTTAAGAGGAACAGAAAGGGAATATATATTACATTTCTTATTTGGCATTCTCTGCTGTATATTTTTAAGGGACCTGGAAGAGTAGGGCAGTGGTTTGAGCTAAATGGTTGAATTTAGTTTAAAGATACTTACAGGAAAAATAGATTGTTAACGTAATTTAGCAAAAATGTTTTAATGTCTCAGGAAAATGATTATAATCCCCTAGATAAATTCTACCTTAGTGGCTCTATCTGTATAGAATCTAAACAAATCTAAATGGGAATTTTGCTCATGTTTATTGTATGTCCAGGGGTCATCAAACTATAGACCATGGGTCAAATTTGGTCTGCCAGCTGTTTTTGCAAAGAAAGTTTTATTGGAATACAGCCCATGCTCATTTGTTTATGTATGGCAGAGTTAATAGTTGTGACAGGGCCTGCAAAGCCTAAAATATTTAGCATATGGCCCTTTATAGACAAAATTTGTTGACCCCTGGTATAGACCAGTCCCAGTTAAAAATGAACTTATTTATGTTTCTCCGTAATGTAAGAGCACCTGATTCATATATAACCGAATGTATGGGAGTCTAAATTTCTAAGACTGGGGCTGGCTTTGTGGGCACTTGGCTTAGTGCTCTAGTACCGCCATCTTGAAATAATAATTGTTGACAAGGGGGCCCTGTGTTTTCATTTTGCGTGGGCCACCTTATCCAGCTGGTCCTGTCTAAGAAAACATATTTTTGTAATATTTAAGGATCAAGAGTTTGTTCAATCCAATTGTGAGGGAAAAATGAATTAATATCCCTCTAATTATGCTTCTACGTAAGTTGCCAGATTTAGCAAATAAAAATACTGGCTGCCCAGTTAAATGTGAATTTCAAATAAACAACAAATAACTTTTTAGTATAAGTATGTTTCAAATATTGCATTTATTTTGTCTGGATACTCTACTTCTACACAACGGGTGATGAGCTCTTTAGGCATGATGATAAACTATGCATCTGAAATATCTACAGTGCAATTATAGGACATACTATAGAAATCACTTTAATAATCAGGGTAATTCATTAGGCTATTAAAAATCTCCTCTTCGAATTTTGACTTTCTTATTGGTATTGGTGTTGGTCAAAGATTCCAAATCTTATCAATTCATATTTTCTGATAAAATGTTCAAATGGAAGTAAAATTATAACATTCCTTCTGCTTGCCTTTTCTAGTTATCTCAGCTCTAGATTTTTAGACCACTTTTCCCAGGGCTGTTAAATTGCCATTCCTATCTGAGTAGATAAAAAAGGTCATTAATAAAACAGAATGTAGTCAAGTATCTAAAAGTGCAGAGACTTTATAATTGCCAATAAAACTGGAGGTGATAAAAATGTTGACTAGATGTTATATAGTATTTGGGGATTAAAGTCATTGAAGTATTAATATTTTGCTGAAATTTAAATTGCATAAAAATAAAGGTGAATAAATCAAGGGTAGTTTTAAAGAAATAATTTATAAATTAGTTCTATAATAAGGAAATTAGTAAGGTGAACTTGTACAAGTACAATTTCCTCATTAAAGAGATAATGTATTAATTTTGATATAGTAATTTAAGTGTTAGGTTGATGAGTGATATAAATTAATAATCCTAGTGATTCCTCACTTACATGGAAGCAGAATATTCACAAAAATTTATTTCTGAGATAAAATTAGTATAGAAAGGCTTTTTAAAAAAATTAGCAAACAGTATCTTATCAAGATACACATAGGTACCTCATATGCTTTTTGAACATTTTCTTAAAGAAGGTTATGCCAAACACTTTTTATGTGTTATGTGTTATATGTTTCTTTAGGTGGTACATTGAAGTCATATGGTAGCTCATACACTGACAGTTCACATGCTTAATTTCCCATTTAAAAATGAAATTAATAACCTTCAAAAAAGTCACAGTACTCAATGGGAAATATAGTTTGTAGTCAACCAAAATGAATAAATTTGGTTTTTCTATAATCACTTAAAGATAAAAACTAGGAAATACTTTTTTAAAACTGTGACTGATTATTTTCGGTTCTGACAACTTAGAATTATTCTATGAACATGTCATTTTAATCTCAATCTGAAAATCTGATTTCTCGTAAAATAAAATTCCAAGTAGTTGCTTTTCTCATCTTACAAAGTACACAATAAGAGAGTTCCTATATATTTCATATTTTTAATCTGGCCCACAATTAAAAGCCAGCTGTTTTCCTGCATTTTTAGTGAAACATTACAAATGTCAATAATTTCCTTCATAACAGAATATACCAGTTTCTCCTGCTGTAGAATGGATAGTTTTTACATACAGAGACAGGTACAGGAGAAGAGAGCCTAGATTCTTGCAGAGCTCTATAAGTTATTTCACTGTGATCAAACCTTGACAAACGACTGTCACAATGGGGCTTCCCATTTCAGGTGTGTGCTTAATGTAGATTCATCTTGATGGCCCCACAGGCATATTGCTGCCAGGTAGTCTTTCCACAATGGTTATTTTATTATCACCAAATTTTAGGTCATTGAAAATATTTCAGTGGTGCATGATTGGTGTATTTAGGAGTGTGGCAGTAGATATGAAGAAATGAAACTTCACATGGATCCTGGAATGTGACTTTGCTCTTCCCATTGGGATTTAATTAGGATCTTTAAACTTATCAAAAGTTCAATAGGGGTGTTGATGGGCAGCCTTTAATTGCCTGGCAAACTCATAATAGAGGGTGAAAATTTCAATATATAAAGTATTTACTTCATGTTTTCTTTTTGCTTTCTCTCAAAGAGCAAATTTAGAGGACTTGTAGAACTGTAATTGAATGTTGCTATGTTTTGAACTATGCATAGTCTTGTTTCTTAATAAAATGACTATTTGTTGAAACATGGACTTAATCTGTATTCTGTGGTCATTGTTATTCATAAAAGACTCAAATTAAGACGTAAAGCTAGGTTGACTGAAACCATACCCTACCTGGGGGTCTGTCTTCATTCATTCAGCAAATATTTATTGAATGCCTACCATATGGCTAGTCCTGTGTAAGGGCCTGGGGATACAAGCATAAATGAGAGGTATTCCCTTTCTCAAGAACTTCACTGTACAGTGGGTAACAGACATTTGTAATAGCGAGATAAGAGGATAAGAGTATACCCATGGTATCTTGGGCACACCCTGGAGCAGCAGTTTTCCCAGGCTGGATCTGGCAGGAGTGGTCTGACAAGGCTTCTAAGATGAATTTACATCTTAAAATGTTTTAATATCAAATTTTTTAATATTTTAATATTTAAAATAAGTTAAAAAGTAGAAGTATATGGAAGAAGGATTTTAGGTAGAAGAAATTGCATGAGGAAAGGGGAAAGGAGATAGAATGTGGTATTGTGAGACATCAAAACCAATTTAGGGTTGTTAAAACAGAGGGTGAGGGAGGGCAGGAAGGAGCTGAGGCTGGAGAGGCAGGCAGGAGTCAGATCATTTGCAGCAGAGAAACTTATCTTACGTAAGGTGGACAGGTCTATATCAATATTGTTTTATGCTTCTTTTTCTCCCGTGTGAGAATGCTACTGTTTGAGAATCTCTGAAGATTTTTAGTTGGCCATACATAATCCCCAAGGCTTGTCTAAATGTCTTATAGGACAGACCTTACCTTGTAATAGATTTTGCTGACAGATGGGAAAGCAATCTTAAAGACTTGAGAATAATAGTATCTATATCTCTTTTTTCAAATAGTTTTTATATTCTGCAAAGTAGGTATTTACATTTTTGCCACCCCCAGGAGAACAAATATGTGGGAACAGTGTGAGAGAGCCCCCTTCTCATTTCTGGGTCATCGCGGGCTTTATGCTACACAACTGTCAAGACAAATTGTGACATGCACAATGTGTTATTATTGGATATAAAATGGTTTTTTCAAAAATCAGAGAATGCAATCCATCAAATCCATTGAAAACATACTGCCAAGTGAAGTCAGGTAAATTAGATTTACAGTGCCTTGGGAGCAGACATTTCTCACATGCAGGACCTAGAATCATTTGAAATGGCGTTGGTAAATATTCAGGGACAGCCATATCAGAATCTTAAGAAATTTGTTCTCACTATGGAAATGCTCTTCAGTCATACTTGTAATATAAAACACAGAATTCTTCAGTATATCATTCTAACATGGAATAGAAAATTAAATTCTGGGCACATCTGTCATTTCTTAATTTCTGGAACTATCTTTGAAATTCTCGAGGTGAAATTAGAGTAATGACTTCCTCCTGGATTCTTACATTGTTGGGTAGCTCATTCAAAAACTGATTGAAATAATATGAAAATCACAGTGTTGAATTAAAAATCTTGGAGAGAAAATATATTCAAGGTTTATGTTCTTTACTGTACGAGCTTGTATCCTACAGAAGAATGTCAAAATATCGTAAAACTCTGGCATAATGCACTATAATGATGGCCACTGAAACAGTAATCTTTTAACCTGTCACAAATAATATGCTGTTTTTCTTCCATTTTTATATTTAATTACATTTCTCCCTATTATATTTGGCATCATCTAAGGATTCAAAAATGCACTATGCAATAGAACTGTTTGAAATGTAATTGTCCATTGAAAGTCTGGTACGGTCTGGCTTTAAATGGAGAGTAAGCGTTGGATATTCAGACACCCAAGTGATAGTTCAGAAGCTTGCCTCTTAGGTATCAGACTTAGATTCTTTTTTTATAAAATCATACCTCCCAAGCTCACCTCAGTGAGAATCAAGTGTGTGAGCACATGCTGAAAGCCAAAAATACCTATGTAATGGAAAATACTCTTAACTTTTAAGAAATGAAATTTCACTGGGAAAGTGACATCAGCATCATGGCAGAGCAAATTGTTCCCTTTGTCTCTCCTCTCTAAGTTACAACCAGTCAGATATCCATTGATCCACAGAGGGCTCCCTGCACAGCACACCAGAACCCCAGAGAGGTTCCTGCATGTATATATCTGAAGGTGGGTGGACTGGACCTCTGGGAGGCAGTGGAACCAGGGGAGCAGACCCCTCCCCATCCCCTGGCATCAGTGATCCAAAACACAGACCCTCGTGCTGGAGTACATACTGGTGAACAGAGGCTGCAGGGGCAGACCCTACTGGCTTAGCCCCTGCCTTCCCCTAAGTGGTGTACAGGTCCTGAGGATTCAGGATGCAGAGCAGAGCTGGTGACCCAGCCTCCTCCCCTGGCAGTGGCATCAGTCTTTCCGACAGTGGGAATGGTATCCAAAATGTGGATTTTCCCAGCTAGAGAGGGGCACCCTGACCTGAGGTTTCAAAGTAAACTGGCACGCACCAGTGACCAGAGGCTGCATAGCAGCAATGATACTCACCCTCGGCTTGGCCCCTGTTCATCCCCAGTGGCAGCAGGTGGCACACATGTCCTGAGGATTCAGGACACAGAGCAGAACCAGTGACCCAGCACCCTCCCCAACCCCCGGCAGTGGCACTGGTCTTTCCATCAGTGGGAACAATATGCAAAACATGGATTTCCCTGGCTAGGGAAGGACACCCTGACTTGAAATTTCAAGGCAAACTGGCACACAGCAGCAACCAGAGACTGCATGAGCAGCAATGACACTCACTAGAGGCTTAACCCCTGCCTGCCCCTAGAGATGGCAAATGGCACCTGTGACCTGAGGCTTCAGGAATCACAGCAGAACCCGTGATCCAGCCCCCAGTGGTGGCACCCCTGACACCAGCTCTACCAGCAATGAGGGCTACCTACAAGACCCTGGGCTCCTGGCAGTGACAGTAGCACCTGTGTACCCAGTGCCTCTGGCAGTAGTGCTACCAGCACTCCCAGGCAACCTGGGAGCAACAGCACACGTGGTGCATGGGGCAGCAGTACCCGAGTCTGTAGGGAGCCCACATTGAGCCTGTGGAGGAACATGAGACCCCAATGACCCCAGAAGCAGCAGAAGTGCTCGCAGCCTGGTGACCCTGGTGGTGATACCTGAGACCACAGTGACATCATAAGCAGCAAGGCAAGAGAAACTTCAGAGGTACAAGCAGCACAAGGAGGATACTGCTGATGCTTCTAGCAGAGGCAGTGGAGTGTGGAAAGTGCAGGCTCTCAAATACAACCAGAAGCAGCCCAGAACCAAAGTAACCAAAGCTTTACCCAAATAAAAAGGTGTTTATTACCACAAATTTACCAGCAGAGGCTCAACTCATCAAATGCAGTGAATAACTATAGTAACACGGCAGAACAGAAAGAAAATGACAACTCTCCAGAAACCAAACTTGAAGTCACAGAAGATTACAGTCTGACAGAGATTTCAAAATAGCTGTTATGAAGAAACTCAACGAGTTACAAGAAAACTCAGAAAGACAGTTCAATGAGCTCAGGAATAAAATTAATGAACAGAAGGAGTACTTCACCAAAGAGATTGAAACTATAAAGAAAAACCAGACAACAAACAAATTCTAGAGGTAAAGAACACAACTAATGAGATGAAAAGTAAAGAGAAAGTATTGAAAATAAAGCTAACCATATGGAAGAGAGAATTAGTAAGCTTGAAGCTAGAAATCTAGAAATGATTCAGGTGAAAGAGGAGAGAGAACTAAGATTTTTTAAAAAAGAAGATTCTACAAGAAATATCCAACTCAACTAGGAAAAGCAACATAAAGATAATAAGTATCCTAGAAGGAGAAGAGAGGGAGAAAGGAGCAGAGGACTTATTCAAAGAAATAACAGCTGAGAACTTCTCAAGCCTGGGGAAGGAACTGGATATATGAGAATATAACTCCTAGTTATCTCAATGCAAAAGGACCTTCTCAAAGGCATATAATATTAAAACTGTCAAAAGTCAATGACGAAGAAAGCATATGATGACAGAGAGAAGAAAATAATTACAAAGGAACCCTCATCCGGCTATCAGTGAATTTCTCAACAGAAACTCTACAGGGTAGGACAGAGTGGAATGATATATTCAAAATATTGGAAGACAAAAACTATCAGCCAAGAATACTCTATCCAGCAAAGTTATCCTTCAGATATGAAGGAGAAATAAAGCTTTCCCAAACAAAAGCTGATTGAGTTCATCATCATTAGATCTGCCTTACAAGAAGTGTTGAAAGGAACCCTCCTACCTGAAACAAAAAGGCAAAGGTTTACAGGGCTTTGAGGAAGGTGATAAATAGATAGAATCAGAAAATTGCAACTGTATATCTGAATAGGTTAGTAAATACCAAATTATAACATAAAGGTGAAAGGGAAAGAAAGCATCAAAAATAACTATAACCTCTTCAATTTGACCACAAACTCAAAACAAAAAAGGATAATTTGTGACAACAAAAACATAGAAGAGGAAGAGGACAGAACCTGCATAGGCTAATGGAGATAAGACGCTATCAGCAGGAGAAGTACTAATTCATCTATGAGATCTTCTATATAAACCTCATGGTAACCTCAAAAAAAAATCAGAGCAGAGTCACACATCATAAATAAAGAGGAAACTGAGAAAAAAATCACAGAAAACCACCAAACTGAAATGGCAGACAGAAATACAAGGGAAAAGAAACCATGGAAATATAGAACAACCAGAAAACAAAAGACAAAATGGCAGGATTAAGCCCTCATATATCAATAATCACTCTAAATGTAAATGGGCTGAATTCACTAATCAAAAGACAAAGAGTGACTGGATAGATTAAAAATGACTCAACAATATGCTTCCTTGAGACACATCCCAGCTCTAGAGACAAATATAGACTCAGAGTGAAGGGTAGGAAGAGGATACTCCAAGGAAAAGAAAATCAAAAGAAAGTGGGTGTAGCCATACTTATATCAGATAAAACAGACTTCAAGCCAAAAAAGTTATCAAAAGACAAAGATAGAAATTATATAATGATAAAAGGGACGGTCCACCAAGAAGACACAACACTTATTAATATACATGCACCTAACACAGGGGCACCAAAGTATATAAAGCAACTATTAACAGACCTAAAGGGAGAAATTGACAGCAACACAATAATAGTTGGAATCTTTAACACCCCACTTAACTCAACGAATAGATCATCCAGGCAGAAAGTCACCAAGGAAACAGCAGCCTTAAATGAAACACTAGACCAGACGGACTGACTAGATATATATAGAACATTCCATCCAAAAGAAGCAGAACACATATTCTTCCCAAGTGCACATGGAACATTGTCAAAGATAGACCATATATTGGGAAATAAAACAAGCCTCAATAAATTTAAGAAAATTGATATCATATCAAGCATCTTTTCCAACTACAGTGGTATGAAACTAGAAATCAACTACAAGAAGAAAGATGGAAAAGTCACAAATATCTGGAGGCTAAATAACATGCTACTGAACAACTATTGAATCGAGGAAGAAATCAAAGGAGGAATCAAATAATACCTGGAGACAAATGAAAATGAAAATACAACATACCAAAATCTATAGGATGCAGCAAAAGCAGTATGAAGAGGGAGGTTTATGGTAATATAGGTCTATCTCAAGAAACAAGAAAAATCTCAAAACAGTCTAACACTATACCTAAAAGAACTGGAAAAAAAGAAGAAAAACAAAGCCCAAAGTTAGTAGACAGACGCAAATAATAAAAATCAAAGCAGAAATGAATGAAATAGAGATTAAAAAACAGTAGAAAGGATAGATGAAACTAAGAGTTGGTTCTTTGAAAAGATAATCAAAATTGGCAAATGTTATCTAGATTATCTAAAAAAAAGAGAGAAGTCTCAAATAAATAAAATCAGAAAAGAAAGAGGAGAAACTACAACAGATACCACAGAAATACAAAGGATTATGCAAGAATACTATGAAAAGCTATATTCAACAAATTGGACAACATGGAAGAAATGGATAAATTCTTAGAATCATACAACCTCCCCAAACTGAATCAATAAGAAACAGAGAATCTGAATAGACCAATCACAAGTAAAGAGATTGAAACAGTAATCAAAAACCTCCAAAAAAACAAAAGTCCAGGACCAGATGGTTTTTTTGGTGAATTCTACGAGACATTCAAAGAAGACTTAATACCTATCCTTCTTAAACTCTTCTAAAAACTGAAGAGGAAGGGATGATTTCTAAGTCATTTTATGAGGCCAACATTACTCTTATACCAACACGAGACAAGGAAAACACAAAGAAGGAAAATTACAAGCCAATATCACTGATGAGCATAGATGCAAAAATCCTCAACAAAATACTAGCAATTGAACACAATATATTAAAAGGATCACACCACGATCAAGTGGGGTTTATTCCATGAGTGCAGGGATGGTTCAACATCCATAAATCAATCAATGTGATACACCACATTAACAAAATGAAGAAGAAAAACCACATGACCATCTCAATAGATGAAGAGAAAGCATTTGACAAGATCCAACATCCGTTTTTGATAAAAACTTTCAATTGAATGGGTATAGAAGGAATGTACATCAACATAATAAAGGACGTTTATGACAAACTCGCAGCCAATATCATACTCAACATGAAAAACTGAAAGCCATTCCTCTGAGAATAAGACAAAGATGCCCACTCTTCCCACTCTTATTCAACATAGTATTGGGAGTCCTAGCCAGAGAAAATAAGGAAGGAAAAAGAAATGAAAAGGATCTAAATTGGGAAGAAAGAAGTAAAACTGTCAATATTTGTGGATGACATGATTCTCTGTATGGAAAACCCTGAAGAATCCACCAGAAAACTATTACAGATAATTAATGAAGACAGGGAAGTTGCAGGATACAAAATCAACATACAAAAATCAGTTGAATTCTCTACAATAACAATGAACAAGCAGGCAGAGAAATCACAACAAAAAGAATAAAATACCTAGGAACTAATTTAACCAAGCATGTGAAAGACCTATATGCTGAAAACTATAAGACGTTATGGGAAGAAATTGAAGACACGAAGAAATGGAAACATATTCTGTGCTCTTTGATTGGAAGAATAAACATAGTTAAAATGTCCATATTACCCAAAGCAATATATAGATTCAATGCAATCCCAGACAAAATCCCACTGATATTTCTCATGGAAATAGAAAAAGAATCCTAAAATTTATATGGAACAAAAAAGACTTGGAATAACCAAACGAATTCTGAGAAAAAAGAACAAAAGTTGGAGGTATCACAGTCCCTGAATGCAAAATATACTACAAAACTATAGTAATCAGAACAGCATGGTACTGGCACAAAAACAGACACATAGATCAGTGGAACAGAATTGAGGGCCCAGAAATAAACCCACACATTTACAAACGGCTAACTTTTGACAAAGGAGCCAAAAACATACAATGGAGAAAGAAAAGTCTCTTCAGTAAATGGTTTTGGGAAAACTGGACGACCACATGCAAAAAGAATGAAAGTAGACCATTACCTTACACTATACACAAAAATTAACTCAAAATGTATTGTCTTACTTGAATGTAAGACTGAAACTATAAAACTAGAATAAAACATAAGCAATATGCTCTTTGACATCAGTCTTAGCAGTATCTTTTTGAATACCGTGTCTCCTTAGGCAAGGGAAACAAGAGAAAAAATAAACAAATAGGACTACATCAAGCTGAAAATCTTCTGCATGGCAAAGGAAACTATCAACAAAATGAAAAGACAATTCACCAATTGGGAGAAAATATTTGCAAATCATATATCCAATAAGGGGTCAGTTTCCAAAATAAATAAAGAACTCATACAACTCAACAACAAAGAAATAAACAACCTGATCCAAAAATGGGCAGAGTATATGAACAGACGTTTTTCCAAAGATATGTAGATGGCCAACAGGCAAATGAAAAGTTGTTCAACAGCATTTGTTATAAGGGAAATGCAAATCAAAATAACAGTGAGATATCACCTCACACATAAGAATGGTTATTATTAAAAAGATGAAATAAGCATTGGAGAGGATGTGAGAAAAAGGGAAGACTCATTCACTGCTGGTGGGAATGCAAATATTTGCAGCCATTATGGAAAACAATATGGAGATTTCTCAAAAAATTAAGTGCAGAACTACCATATGATCCACCTATTCCACTTCTGGATATTTATCCAAAGAACATGAAAACACTGGTTTGAAAGGTTATATGCACTTTATATGTTCATCACAGCATTATTCACAATAGCCAAGACTTGGAAGCAACCTAAGTGCCCACCAATGGATGAATGGATGAAGAAGTTGTGGTGTATATATACAATGGAATACCACTCAGCCATAAAAAAGATCAAATCATGCCATTTGCCACAACATAGATGGACTTTGAGGGTATTATGTAAGCAAGATGAGTCAGATAGAGAAAGACAAATACCATATGATTTCACTCATGTATGGAAGATAAACAAACATACAGATAAGGAGAATATATTGGTGGTTACCAGCGAGAAAGGGGGTAGGGGTAGGTCAAAAGGGATAAAGGAGCACATAAGTATGATGATGGATGGAAACCAGACTTTTGGTGGTGAACGTGATGCAGTCTATAGAGAAGCTGGAATATAGTGCTGTACACTTGAAATTTACACAATGCTATAAACCAATGTGACTACAATAAAATAATTTTAAAAAGTGAAATTTCATATTTAATTAGTGTGATGCAATTAGTATGATACACTGACATTACTGTATATGCTATCATAATGTAAAAGTTTCTCTTGATCTTCTCTTAGAGAAATGCACTGTTAGAAGTCTCTGTCTCTACTCCTTCTCTCTTGAAATGTACATGCATAGGTATGTCTATGTCTTACTTCTATCTATGTTTATATCTATCAGGATTTGTATCCAGGAAAAATTGATAGAGAATGTAGAGGAGAGAAACTTAACATTGGAAGCATGTATCAGGGCACCAAAAATACAGTGACATCTGGAAACATTCTCTATTACTTTTGAATATGACTAGGCAAATAAGATGTATTAATGTTTTATTAATAATTATTAAGTATAAGAATTTAAAAATAGGAATAGATGATATATTCACTCTTTCTTATTATTTTCCTGATAAAATATGGAAACTGTCAGCATCCCCAAGACTACTGCCAGGTTTGGAGGTTTGCTAGGAGGACACACAGGACTCGGGATATAGTCATACTCACAGCTAGGAGTTATCACAGTGAAGGATGCAAAGCACAGTTGGCAAAAGGAACAGGTACACGGGGTGAAGTCCAAAGGAAACCAGATGCAAGCTCCCGAGAGTCTGCTTGCAGTGAAGTCTCACAGGACATGCCGAGTTCCTTCAGCAACAAATTGTGACAACACGGCTACCAGGGAAGCTCACTAGAGACTCAGTGGTCAAGATTTTTATTGGCGGCTAATCATATAGTCCTCTCTGCCTGGCGTGTACCAAAATCTGGCAGTCTCAGAAGGAAAGCAGGTGTTCAGCATAAACCACATTGTTTGTACACATGGCTCTGGCATTCTTGTCAGTTCTGGCCATGCTGGGAGACTCCTCAAATCCAAGTTCCCGTTCTCCAACCAATGGCCAAACTTTCAAGCAGGACTTTTTAAGGATAGCAGTCTGAGGTCTGCTGTTAACTCTTTTCCGCAAAAATCAAATATGTTAAACTACTTAGATTCTTGTGTGGGTATTAAAACTTTTCCCCCCTAGGGTATTAGTGTACTTCAGCAGTTGAATTTCTACACTAATTGGGAGCAGTTAACATCAGGTTTTCTTTAGGCCAACTAAGCATCTGCTGTCTATAAATTTTAGATTACTGCAAAATAAATGAGGTTTGATTGTCATTGCAATAGAGAATTGTATTTAAGATGTCATTTCTATAAATGGTGAATCTCATTCATTTTGGGTGATTTTTTTTTAACTTTTATTTTAGAAGGTGAGTTTCTCTGACCATATTTCCCAAACTTGGGAGAACACACAAACTGAAGTATGTGCAGTCCTATGCAGTGATTGTGTTCTCCTAAATTTGGGGGTAAAGAAAGGGAAGAAATACATATGTTCCTAATTGAAATCAACTGTACTGATATCGGGTTATTGCCATTTGATCTTCAACTTCTCAGCCTCCTTCAATTCACTCTTCATACTAACCCACAGTGATCATTTTAAAACACAAATCTGATCATGTCATGCTTTCTCTGAGACCCTTCAATGGTAATGATTACTCTGACTGTCAGTCCCTCGCATTTCTCCATGCTTCTCTGTCACTGTGTTTTTGCACATGTTAGTCTTTCTGCCTGGACTTCTCTTTGCTTCCCTTTTTGTCTAGTTCATTTCTATTCATTCATCAGTTTTCAGGCCATATATGAGTTACTTACTGTTCCTAACTGTCTAGGATTGTTCCCATTATAACAGATAGGTCTCCATAGCATAATACACTTTTCCTCCCTGGAGCTTGTCACAGTTGAAAATTTGGTATTTCTTGAAAGGATATTAATGTCTGTCTTTCCCATTAGACTGAAAGCTCCGCTGTATCCTTAGTGTGTAGCAAAATTCCAGGCCTGTAGTTTGTACTCAATAAATGTTTGTACGTGAAAACTTTGGGAAAGTTTCATTTGTTCATGCCCTCAGATCCTCAGAATTGAGGTAGGGATCTAACTCCTACATAAGGAATTTTGAGTATTAAAGAGTGGCAACTAAGCCTTCTCAAAAGAGATTTAAAATAAAAGCTGTGGCGTGTTTAAGTCATTAATGCGGAGGGGTGTTGTGCTCACCCTGCAAAGGAAGGATGGACCCCCTACCCAAAATTCGGTTCGGATGTTGAGACTGCCACGCATGGGTGATGCCATGCATGCACCGACAGGGTATGAAAAGGCTTATTACTCATATATGAGGCTTTCTGGGGAGAGCAGGGCATGCTCCCAAGCAGGTCCAAAAATGGCATGAGAGAGCAGGCTAAAGAGACTGGTTGGGAGTTTTATAGGGTTAGGGGGTAGGACAAGGGTGAGAGTTTCTTTATGCAGGGTCTAGGGCTTGTGTGATTTGAATGTTCTGCTAGTGACAAAGCAGGGAGCATCCAGGAGGCTTCCTTATCAGCTTGCCCAGATTTGGAACTGGAAAGGGGAGGGGTGAGGTTGGAACAGGGGAGGCTCTTTCCTCCTGCAGGTGGGATTTGCCAGAGGGCCCAGGTTTGACTCCAGCAAGGAGGCCTCAGTGGCAGTGCTGATCTTGCAGGGTGCACTTCATAACCCAAGGCTTGATGCGAAGCTGAATAAGCAGGATCATGGGCTCAGGCCCTGTGAGAGCTTTCCTTTCCAGGAGAGCACAGAATGTATCCAGCAAATACCATTTTAATGGAATGTAGCAGGATGCTGAGGAAGAAAGCCTCTGCACCACAGTCAGTGCGCAGCTGATGGCCGTTACGGGTGGTCCAGAGATTCTAGGAAACACGGGAGAAAGTTTCTAAAGACTCTACAGTGAATACGTCTCTGGGAGGCAGGGGGCACTTGTGGGAATGCCTGTTGTGTTACAATGTGGACAGATTCTAGAGTCTTTTGTTGTAGGGGGCCGTATTCAAGTGGGCTGATTTGTAAGTAACAGCATAAATGGGTTTAAGCAAAATTTGTAAGTGAGGAATATGTTGCCTCCCGAATACAGAAAGGCCTAAAAGATGTTGGGCTTGTTTTAACACTGTGGGTGCTGAGGGTTAACGCTGTTTCTTGACAATGTCAGGGATGGAATGACCCTTGGCTTACCAAATAATTTTCAGGAATTGAACTCAGGTGGTGGAGCCTTGTACTGTGTGTGGAGCAATGGCCCTTCCTTTTTTTGTGAGCTCATTTGTGAATATTTGTATGTCTTGAATAAGTGTGTCAACTGAATCTCCTTGGAGGAGGGTGTCATCAGTGTGGTGTAATGCTTTCTCCTGGAGAAAGTTGGATGAAGGTTAGGGCTTGCCTACAAAGATTGTGTGTCATAGCAGGGCTGTTGAGGTACCCAACCATGGGTAGCCAGGTAAAGGTGTATTGTGTTCCTTCAAAGGTGAGGGAAAACTGTACACTGTGGCTGAGGAGCTGTTGAAACAGATCCTGAAGAGAGCATATTAACCAAATCTATAATAGCAAAGTATATACCAAATTGCTGATTAGGTGGAGTCAATAATTTCAATAATATTGGGCATGGGGACCTTAATGGGGGGGACCATAATGTTAAGGTTGCCATAAGCCACCGTGAGGTACCATTCATTCTTCTAGGTTTAAAAAAAGGTCAAATTTGGCTGCTAATGGAGGAAGAGGGCCCATTATCACCTTTTCTCTAAATAGGTCTTATATCAATCTTTGAAGGGGAAGTCCATGAGTCCCTTTTTGTCAAGCCAGTTGCAAATGCCAAAGACTTAATTTAATTTTAATGTATTAGTTTTTTGGTCAGTGTCCATGACCACTATAGGATATTTTAGGGCAATGAACACCGTGACTATGGGAAATTCAAGCAAGGCAATAGTTCTCGTGGTGAAGATGAGGCATGTCTATCTGTCTCTATTTTATATTTTGTAACTTTCCCCAGAGTATAGAAATGACTTTGTTTAAATTTAGTGGGATCCCCTAGTTTAACTGTAATTTGAGTCCCAGTATTGACTGAGGCCATGATAGTTTGGCAGTTGGTGCATTTCATCAGATGTTAAAGTTGATTCAGAACCAATGTTGTGGAGGCGCAAAGGCCAGTCAGTTCCCTTTTATCTTTTGTTGTATAAATTCTTCTAGCAAAATTTGGATTTCCAACTGTGTCAAAGTGTGGACCTCTGTTTCAGTTTTTTTGTTTCCACTTCCACATCAGCTTTTTATTTGTTTGTTGCTGTTGTTGTTTTTGTGGCTGTTGGATATACCTCAGTGGGAAGGAAGTCCTCTCTACGCTGCTCATATTTATAAGTTTCTTCTTTCAGAGAGCCTCAAATCAATATCTTAAAGGTTAGGATCCACAACCAAAGCCAATGGTTGCTTTATAGGGTTTAAGGCACCCAGGTTGATGTAGAGTTTGGATTAACCCCTTGGCTGTGTTCTGGGGAAGCCACAGGTGTTTTTCTTTATAATCCTCAGGGTAAAGATATTTGGTGGTGACAGAGGCATAGGCAGTAGCAGCAAAGGCATTTTATACTGTCCTAGTAAGCCATCTACTTTTAGGAGGGTGACCTCAGCATGCCACACAGTAACTGCTTTTCCTCCACACAACAGACCACCCAGTAGGCCTGTATGTTGCATAGGCTATCAGCCTCTCTCCTGAGAATTCTACAGAAAGGGCCAATTCCCGGTTGAAACACACGCTGAGCCTAGCATCAGTGGTGGTGGATGTTGGAATCAAGAGAGATAATTTAACTTGAGATACATAGATAGGTCCAGGCCAAGACATATGATCCAGGGCCACTTTAAGAAGGGCTTCAATTTCATACTCCTGTCCCTAAATGCCAAATAGTGAAACTTCTGATATAGGTCAGTTAAATTCATAACAGAAGCTTGGGAGGACTGAGCAAATGCACCACAAAGTAGCACAGCTCAAAGCACAAGCTAGCCAGCAGGCAGCAGCTCAAAGTACATGCTCTCCAGCAGGCAGCAGAGCCTGTTAGCAAGCAGAAAAAAGAGAAGAAAGACCCCCACCTGTGGAGGGTATCATCTAGACATGCTTGCTGCACCAATTGTTATGGTCACCCTGCAGAGGAGAGATGGATCCCCCACCCAAAATTTGCTTCAGATGTCGAGACTGATGACTCTATACATGCAGGAAAAGGGTATGAAAAGGCTTATTACTCACATAATGAGGCTTTCTGGGGAGACCAGGCAGGTTCCTTAGCAGGTCCAAAAATGGGTTGAGAGACCAGGGAAAGGAGACTGAATTGGGATTTTATTGTGGTTAGGGGTGGGGCTAGGATGAGGGCTCCTGTGTGCATGGGTCAGGGCTTGAGTGTTTTGAACTTTCTGATTTCACCAAAGACGGAGCATCTGAGCTTTCTTATCAGCCTGCCCAGATGTGGGGCAGGAGGGAACGGGGAAAGGGGAAAGCTCAAAAGCTGTCAGCAAACGTCAAAAATGTAATCAGACTCTGTATTACAAGAGGGTGGGAAAGAGCTGCATGTATATTTCTGAATGGCCTATTTTGATGTTTGAGGTATGTGTGTTTATAGGAAATATTGGGTGTCTCATTTTTTTTCATAAATGATCCCTTTATTTCTGTTGAAAACCATGCTTGAGATAACCCTTCTTGCTTTCCTTTTTAATCCTCAAATTTTATATTATCTCATATAAAGATTTACTGTAATACTGATTTACTAAGTCTATTATTAAATTGCAGACTTTAATCACTATTCTGAGTCCAATTCAAAATTGTGAATTCCATCTGAATTTCATTGTGCTCTCATGCAGAGTTCATTTAGGAAGTCAGTCTACCAGAATGGGCGTGAGCAAATAAGCTTCTCATCTTGGACAGTCATTACAATTTATGACTTATCTTTGACCACAATATATAAACAGTTCTTAAAAAGGTCAAATGTGAAACTCAACCAGGGGGCCCATTTAGCGAGAGTTCTCATAAAAGTGTTCTCTTTCTCAATTACGTGGGTGATCTTGGTCAGCTCTCGCCTTGCAGTTTGAAGCTGTGGTTTGGCATCCTCCTCCTAGAAGTTGCTTATTACCATGGATCTTCTACTACACTACAATTAATTTATTTTTTAAATTGTCTAGGACAAATAGAATGTAAATTCAATGAAGGCAGGAATTTTTTTTATTTGTTTCATTGCTGTATCCTTGGTGCCTAGAACAATGCAGTAACAGCTGCCGAATGCATTTTTGTAATTGAGTTCTTTGACAAGAAGTACTTTTACCTCTTTGATAATTAAAAATAGTTAATTATGATTTTGATAATTATAAGCCTAATTTCAATTTCAATCTTGGTGTTCCTCAAACAAAGAGTACCATGGTAATTGTTTGAGTTTAATTATATTAAGACAAGTAATTAGAAATAGTAATTTACTAGAAACTTTAGAAGGTATCTTAGGTAAGGCAATTTATTAAGCTTATAGAATTTATTACTTATGTTTGTTTGTCCCATTTGATTTTAAGGATATCTAAATCTCATATGAGCCCAATGATAAGATGTATATGATAGTCAGTCTTTAAGGGAACTAGATATGAAAGATTCTTATTTCAGATTCTCTCTGTCTCTCTTTTTTTTTTTTCAGGGAACTACACTGTGTTCTTTCCTCATGTTTTTTTTCAGTTTCCATTTTCCTGTATCACTTGAAGAACTGTATAGTAGATAAGAATGAGGGGTATGGATTCAGATGGCCAGGGGTTGAATCCTGGTTTTGTGCAAATATGTGACTTTGGGTAAGTTACTTACCCTCTCTGTCACTCGGTTTCCTTATCTGTAAAGCGTGGCAAATAGGAGACTGTCTCATAGAGTTATTGTGAAGATTAAATGAGATAATGCATGTAAACCATTTAGCACAGTTTCAGGCACATAGGGTAAGTGTTCAATAAATTTTAGTGGTTGCTAAATTTTAGTGGTGACTGAAATGTGTCATTATAGTAGCATGTGGCCCATCATGGCTTTCTTCTTGTACTTCCATAGCCTCATTTTAAAACATAACTTATTCCTTCATTTAACTTATATAATCTCTTAATTTTTCAATTCCAAATTTCCAGGAAAAAAATATGGTTGACCCACATCACAATGTTGAACCAGACCATAGAGATTGTAAATCTCTGTCCTAGGTCAGCTCAGTCCAATCAACTGTGATGGTGCAGGGTATTGCTCAGAAGGTACAAAAATGGCTGCTTAGACAATAGGGGCTGTGGCCTAAGGACCAACGTCTCTAGTTTAGTAACACACATGAAATTATACACAACTACAAAGACTCATGTATATCTACTGCTTATTTTTGAATAATTGTTTGGATCTGCAATCAAACAACATGTTCATCAGTTAAGCCATTCTACTAATGGAAATTATCTTACGATCAGTCCATGGCATAAAATCTATTTATACAATTGGTTTACTTGAAAAATTGTGTTTGCTTATTAGTTTTTCCCCACGTTTGGGAATACTTAATCCATTTGATTTTTAAAGTATTTCAAAATTGAAGGAATATTTACGCTGGTAGAGGTTATTAAAACTTAACTGGAAATATATTTTGTTTTACTAAACTAAACTAGTTCATTGACATACAGATTTTAACAAATAAAAAGCAAAATTGAAGAGATTAAATGTGGCTTAAAATTAAAAAACTGGAAAAATGTGAGATATCCTTTGGCAAGTCAGGCTAATGTTATTGTCTTTAGCTGTTGGATCTGTGGTGAAACACATCTCTAGGGAAATTTCATTCTGTTTACACTTTGCAGCTGGACATTTCCATATATTTGTAGCTTAGTCTAACAGACTTTGGTACCAGGACTATCTATATTGTATTTAAAATCTTCTCAGGACTGGTAAAGAATATTCTCTCTTGTACTTTTCTAGGTTTATCCATTTGCATAACATAATATTGATTTTGATTATCCAGTCCAGATATCTATATGTGAAAAAAAACCTAGAAGTTTTCTTTACCTTAGGATATTATGAAGATGACAACAGAATTTCTTGAGAATGTCAGAGCAATTTCCCTAAAGAGATCAACATATGATTGAATAATAAAGAAGTAATAGGTTCCAGGAGTAATGTCTAGTTTCTCCCCATTAAGGAACTAGTAATAATCTTTAACCATTAACTGAAGAAAGTTTTTGTATTGGTTCTAAGTGGAACTTCTCTGGGTACCACATAGTTTTGTGCTGTACAATCTCTACTCTGCAAAGATCTCTCCTGCTCTTGTTAGGTAAAGCAGAAAGGAATTTAGTAAATGGGCATTAGGTAGTTCATAGATCTTCTGGATGGCTGCAGGACCAGTCAAGAACCAAGGGCGATGAGGCATAGGCAAGAGCTGAAAGGAAGGAATGATCCTGGGCTCTGGTGCTTTGGGACACTTGCTGCCCCTGCCCACTCCCATTACCCATTGCTGCCAAGCAACAATCTCCAACTGACTTGGAGCTTTGAATTACTTCCTCAAGATGAAGAAATCTGGGGCAGTCACATCTGACCCGCTGTACTTAGGTCATTGATCTATCTTTCAGGAGGCAGGGAAAGGAAATATCTTCTCTCCTTCTACTTCAACAGGAAAAGGCTGCACCCTGATTCCCACCTATTTTGCAATTCTTCAGAAAGTGAAGCTTTTCTTACTGGTCTGCCAAAGGTAAAAATTTGACTGTACAATATTATAAAGTCTTACTCTCTGCTTAGGCACCGAGCAAAGGCGCATACTTGGCTTGGTTAAAGCATGGTTTTTGAGTGCTGTGTTTTCCTTGTCAATTCACCCTTATAAAGTTTTTTTTAATGTTGTAGTTAAACCTATTAAACCTGGAAGATGTATTCTGTCTTCTAAGAATAGTGACAAAGAATGTCTTTGGTGGGAAAGACAATCTTTCCCCTTGGAATGATACATAAAAAAATGAAAATTAATTTTAAATAGATTAAAAATAAACTCATATGTTTATATACTATCTTTGCCTTCCTGGAGGAATCAGTGGCAAATTAAATCTTATTAAAGTACAGCTACTGATCAACTTACAGAATTCGGCAACTAAAATCTGATAGGAAATTGAGTTAAAGTACTTTTTAGAGGGTATTGCAACCACAAAATCATTATACCTTTATTTTTCCTTAAAAATAGTTTCATTAATCAGGTAGATTTTGAGAGACTGGCTGGCATTAGACCTACAGCTCCATGAAGTACACAATCATGTTAGATTGATTGACTGCTTGTCCTCAGTGCCCAGCGTAAGGATTGGCACATAGATGGTACCCAATAAACATTTGTTGATGAATAATTAATGAAAATTTTCAATATACAGATTGTCACATTAACATTGAACTGATGTATTGAAATACAGCCTTCTAGAAAAAAAATGATACTAACATTTGTATGGAACCACAAAGACCCCAGATAGTCAAAGCAATCTCGAGAAAGAACAACAAGGCTGGAAGCATCATACTTGTTGATTTCAAACTATGTTACAAAACTAGAGTAATTAAAAAATATGGCACTGGCAGAAAAATAGACACATAGACCAATAGAGTAGAATCAAGAGCCCAGAAATAAACCCATGCATATACAGTCAACTAATATTTGACAAGGGAGCCAAGAATACTCAATGGGGAAAAGGCAGTCTCTTCAATAAATGGTGTTGGGAAAACTGGATATTCACATTCAAAAGAATGAAATTGGACCCCTATCTTATACCACTCACAAAAATTAACTCAAAATGGATTAAAGACCTAAACATAAGACATGAAACTGTAAAACTCCTGGAAGAAAACATATGGAAAAAGCTCCTTGACGTTGATCTTAGCAATGATTTTTTTGATTTGACAATCACCAAAAGCAAAAGCAAGAAAATCACAATGAAAGCAAAATCACAAGCAACAAAATCACAAAGCAACAAAAGCAAAAATAAGCAAGTTGGATTATATCAAACTAAAAAGCTTCTTCACAGCAAAAGAAACCATCAACAAAATGAAAAGTCCACATATGGAATGGGGGAAAATATTTGCAAACCATGTGTCACATAAGGGGTCAATATCCAAAAATATAAAGACTTATACAACTCAATAGCAAAAACCCCAAACAATCCAATTAAAAAAATGGGCAAAGGACCTGAATAGACATGTTTCCAAAGAAGATATACAAATAGCCAACAGGTACATGAAAAGGTGCTCAACATCGCTAATCATCAGGGAAATGAAAATCAAAACCACAATGAGCTGTCACCTCACATCTGTTAGAATGGCTATCATCAAAAGATAAGAGATAACTAAGGGCTAGTGAGGATGTGGAGAAAAGGGAACACTTGTGCACTATTGATGGGATTGTAAATTGGTACAGCCACTATGGAAAACAGTATGGATGTTCCTCAAAAAATTAAAAATAGAGCTACCATATGATCCAGCAATCTCACTTCTGGATATTGATCCAAAGGAAATGAAATGAAATTCTCAAAGTAATATCTGCACCCACTGTTTATTGCATCATTATTTAAAATAGTCAAGACATGGAAATAACCTAAGTGTCCATGGGTGGATGAATGGATAAAGAAGATATGGTATATACATGTTATAATATTCCATTGTACAATATTCCATTGTGTGTGTGTGTGTATATATATATATATATATATATATGTATATGTATATACACAAAGAAGCCATGAAGAAGAAGGAAATCCTGCTTCTGTAACAAGATGGATGAATCTTGAGGGCATTATGCTAAGTGAAGTAAGTCAGACAGAGAAAGACAAATAGTGTATGATCTCCCTTATGTGTGGGATCTAAGAAAACCAAACAGATAGAAACAGAGTAGAATGATGGTTGCCAGGGCCCGGGAGTGGGAGAAGTGGGTTATGGTGGTCAAAGGGTACCAACTTCCAGTTGTAAGATGAATAAGTTCTGGGGACCTAATGTACAGCATGGTGACTATAGTTAACAATGCTACATTGTATACTTGAAAGGTGATAAGAGAGTCAATCTAAAATGTATTCACTATACACAAAAAAGATAACTACATGAGGTGATAGATGTGTGAACTAACCTTATTGTGGTACTCATTTCACAATATATACATATATCAAATCATCAGATTGTACGTCTTAAACTTATATATCGTTATAAGGCAATTATATCTCAATAAAGCTGGGGCAAAAAAAGGAATGGAATGAAACTTTCTTCATTCCTTTTGTATACAGGGCATTAGAAAAAGGATTCTAAATTGTGCTTTGCAGAATGAAAATTGAATCAGTTAGCCCAGTGTTGCTCAAACTGTGATCTCTGAACTTCTAGAGGTTTGCAAATATATACATTTTTGTGATCTAAAAGTTCCCTTTTAGTAAAACAAAAGTTGTGGAGAAGTTTCCTTCTGAAAATTTCTTCCTAGTATAGTACATCCTTCATTCTTTAACATACCCTTGTTTTCCAGTAAGATGTCAGTAAAGCAAGCATGAAAACGATCAGGCTTTTAATAAAAACTTTCAACGAGGTAAAAATTATTGTAATGATACTCTTTCTTGTTGTTTTTGCTTTTTTTGAATAACCAACTGCAATAACTCAGAGAAGCAAGTATATTAAGATGTTCCTAGCATTTCAGACTTAGGTAACAACCTCATTCTTTTGTCTTACATTGTCCTTAAACTACAAGAGAATTCTCATTGTTGTGACTCTCTCTCTGTTTTACTAGTGATTGTCAAAATGGAAAGTGTCAATCTTAGAGGATGGGACCAGAAAGGAGTGATTATTGTCTTTTATTTTTCTGGTATGTTCTCAGGAAATTTAACCAATCAATCCATTCATTCAAAAAATAGTTAATTACATATAATGTGCTAACTATACTTCTAGATGCTGGTGATACTTCCTGGCAGTGAGGTAATGAATAATTAAACAAATTAGTAATATAATTTCATTTAGCTATTAGCACAAGGAAGAAAGTAAATCAGAGTAAGGTGAAAGAGAGTTTTAGGGGGTAGATTTGGGCCTTCTTGAAGCAAAGATCTGAATAACGAGAAAGAGGGAGTTATATGAAGATGTGTGAGAAGAGGAAAGAGCAAGTGCAAAAAGCTTAATGATAGAGGAGACCCTTCTCATGATTCATCTCTTGTCGGGTCACTCTTGAAGGAAACTTTTTGTAATTGATTAACATGGTGATACTATGTCAGCTTCATTCTTATCTGAATATTTTGGACATTAGGACCCCTTGTCCTAACAGATAGTATTAGGGAGGCATATTAGTTTACAATCACAGTTCTGAAGAGTGTAACTCTTGTGCTAAAATTGGTAGATAAGCATACGTGTATAGAGCAACATCCATATCAGGTCCTTATTTGTAACACACAATTTGTCTGAATGGACATGGTGAAGGCAAGCCTTGAAACATCTCCCACTGAGTTATTCCAAAGAACTGACTCATGTTGTTGAATCTGGAGTGATACATTAAGCAGTAAGAAACTTGGCAAGTCATTTTGGCTAAATTCCTTTATTAATCTTTTCTACTCTTTCTTTTCAACTTGGCTCATGGTAATAGTTCAGACAAAGTTAATATCTACAAATCTTTAAATTTATCTGAAATAAATGCAAATCCTTTGTGAGAAACAATAGTGCCTCATTAACCACATATGACAAATTAAGGGAAATGGACTGTCATCAATGTTCTACATCATCAATTGTTACTAAATATGTAGTGCAGACTCTTTTGTAGCTTTTCTAAAATAGTCTACATTTTAAGCAACATATATTATAATATCTATTTTCTTAGAGAAAATGCCATTTTCTAACACAACTTTATATCTCAAAAAGAAACATAAGAGTTGAGCATAACAGTTATCGAGACCTTACTCTGTGCCAGGCCCTGGACTACTCTTCTGATTAATTTCTGAGTCTGATCTGTAGCTCTTTCGCCCTCCAGCTGCAGGAAATGAGAATTTGTTTACATGCTGCGAAGGAGGTCGTCTGTCTTTCACATTTAGTCATACCTGGTGATTAATCACCCTCAGCCTTTCATTGTTTTTCTCCAATACACTGATGTTCCCTGGCATTAGCCTTCTGATTCCATAGCACTTTTTAAAAATTAAATAAACTTTTTATTTTAGAATAGTTTGAGATTTACGGAAAAGTTGCAGCGATATTACAGAGAATTCCTTTACACCACTGACCCGGGTGGCTTACCCTGTTAGCATCCTGCGTCACCACGTCTCCCTAGCCTTCTCTGGTCTGTGGCTAGTTTCACAGACTTTCCTTGTCCTCAGTACTTGATATTTTTGAGGCATATTGGTTGTGTTTTTTGCAGAATGTCCTTTAATTTGGGTTTGTCTGATGCTTCTCTCATGGATAGACAAGAGTCATAGGTTTTTGGAAGAAAACCACAAAGTTGTAGTGCCATTCTCATCATGTTACATAAAAGGGTGCATGCCACCAATATGACTTATCACTGATGATTTAATCTTGATCACCTCTTCGAGGTCGTGTTGGCCAGGCTTTTCCACTGTAAAGTTACTCCCCTCCTCCTTCTATACTCTTTGGATATAAGTCACTAAGGGAGCTGACCCTAGGGGGTGGGGGGTGAGATGGTGGGGTGGAAGTTAAGTTCCTTCTCCTAGAGGGGGGAATATCAACACAAATTATTTGGAACCCTTCTGTAGGGAGATTTGTCTCTTCTCCTCCATTTATTTAGTTAATTATTTATTTATATCAATATGGACTTACGGATATTTATTTTACACTTTGGGTTATAATCCAATACCACATTATTTATTTTGTTCTTCAAATTGTTCCACTTTTGGCCATTGGGGGCTCTTTCAGGTTGGCTCTTGTAGCCCTTTGGCATGCCCTTATTCATAGTGCTTTCAATTATGACGTCCCTTCAACCTCAGGTGTCTGAGATATTGCATCTGCTCGTGCGTTCCATCCTGGTCACCACCTATGAAAGTTATAACAATTGTTCCACTACTGCATGCTAGGCTTTGTTAGTAGTGATGAGATCATCCTTGCCGGACAGGTTATCCAGATCCAAATTCCCGTCTTAAAGTTGTCTTCCCAGAACCATTCTGGTGTCAATTCTTCTAGGTTGGATTCCCAGGGAAACATATTCTGAGCCAGAGAGTGATTTCTAGGGGAGGGCTCTTGGGAAAAACACCTGTGAGGAGGTGGTGACAGCAGCGTGGGCAGAAGGGGAAGCTGAACTGCAATGCAGTTGCAGCAGAGGCTTCCACTAATCCTGAGGGTTGCTGTGAAGCTAGAATGATCCTACAGAGACGTTTTGAGTCAAGACAAAGGGGGTGTGTGTGGGGTGAGGGTTGTATCCCATGTTGCACGGCCCTTGGGAAAGGGGCATGACCTTGGGCAGGGAAGCTCCCGTTAGCAGCGGGCCATTAATGGGAAAAGTGAGTGGGTCAGGCCTGCAGGGGGAATCTGGTCATTGCAACACAGTATCCACAATAAATGAGAAATGTGCCTGTTTTATCGTCTATAAGTATGCTTGGACGCTGCAATTTCTATACTGCCTTGTTTGCTGCATAAGGTAAATTGCAGAGGAGCCATCCAGTGTGCCTTTTTCCTCCTACACTTTGAACTATTTCAAGCCACTGACCTGTAAAAGCCAATGACATGTTGGATGACATTTTCTCGGAGCAATTTCTCGGGATTTACACCTCCACACCCCTCCTGTTTAGTTTGATCCCAATTTATCACTTCTTGATTCTGCCTCTCTGGCTTCAAAATGGATTTTCTACGTTTCTAGACTTTTCCTCGGAGTTTGAACCCTATCACAGATGATTGGCATTTCCCGACTCCCTTCTACTCAGTGGACTCTGTCCTGCTTGGGCTGGCTGAAATCAGCTTTCAAGTCAGGGAAAGGGAGATCTTCCACAGACATGTTCACTGAAGAGGAAAGTGATACGAAAAATAAAAATGCTAATCCTCAGGCATACTCAAATGGTTCCTTCAAAAGTCCCTTATGTTGTGAGACAACGAAGACGCAACTGAAACTACTGAACATGTTTAAAGATTATAGAAAGCCTAGAGACTGGGACAGAAATAAATTAGATAAAATAAACAAAAAGAGCGATGTGTGTCCTGATCCAAATGCTAAAATACGAAATAGAAGTGCCATAACAAATATATCAGGCTGGATGCGTCATTAGAAGAAACCTAAAATACTGTTGTGTTTATTGTTAAGAAATACTTGTAAAATTTGGAACTTGCTTTTCTAACTCAACACAAGTGGAGTTCAATGTAATTATTTATATATACAGATGTATATTTATTTCCTTCTAAATACAAACCAATTAATTATTTGCTAAATGTATATGAAAGGAGAAAAGAAAATATTCCTCTTTCACTTTTCATATGTTAATACTACAGAGGCCTTAAGAAAGACTCCTGACATCACTGCCTCCTCTTTCTTACCTTCCCCTAGTCTACTTAGCAAAACGTAGTCTTTCTTATTATTTTCAAAAAGACGTGGACATAATGCATGATTCTTATATTCTTTTGAAATCATATTACTTCTATAATGGTCTTATATTTTTCCACATTACCCATTGTTCAATTCAAAAACACAGAGGTGAAAACTGTAGTATATGTCTTGTGAGCCTGTTTTTCACTGCGTGAGGCGTTTGGCATGGGGAGCTCTTGTAAGTGATGGTTAAGGACAAGTCAGTCTTCTAGTGGCTTTATTTGAACTTCGTTTTTTGTTGTTGTGACATTTCGACTAATCATAAAATGTCACAGATGAAATTAAACCGAACTAAATTTATGTAAGATAACATTGTATTTTGTTATGGGCCATATTAAAATGCCTTTTGATTTGTTTACATATTTTTTTTTACAAGTAGTTTTGTTATTGACATTGATGAAGGGCATATTTTAAAATAGGTCTTTTAATGCAACTCAGTATATCATAATTTACTTAGATTGGATGTGGGTAAAATTTCTAAACACGAACTTTGCAAAAGTGTGTGCAGTTTTATGTTGTAAAATTTGGTAATGTATTGTAATATTCGTATACATATTTCTGGAAAAGGAAATATTAAAGCAATTAACTTATTATAAAAAGCACTTAACAAAGAGCCTTGCCATGGATGGTTTTCAACAGATGGTTGTTTTCTTCTCCTTACCCCGTTCAGTTCTCTATAATCTGCTTTGGTTTACACTAGCTGGTAATTAAAACCATTTGAATGCAAGAATATTGATATTCTACCTGAAGAATATAAAAGATTTTTTCCCTGTAAAGTACTTAATTGCCTAAAGAAAAAAAAAATCTTCAAATTATCTATTAATTTAGTTATCCTTAAAGAAATGACCTTTCTCTAAAGGTTAAGGGTTACTTGATTAAACTTGCTACAATCATTTT
Source organism: Equus quagga (assembly GCF_021613505.1). Classification (NCBI taxonomy): domain Eukaryota; kingdom Metazoa; phylum Chordata; class Mammalia; order Perissodactyla; family Equidae; genus Equus; species Equus quagga. The sequence continues at coordinate 87,467,420 of NC_060269.1, forward strand.
AACAACCACAAAACAATAGTAGTGTATATTTCTATACCTGAAATCATAAATATATTACTCTTATAAGAAATATTCTTTTAAAACATCCACTGAAGCTGGGCTAAAAGAATAAATTAAGGGAACTTTTGACCTTATGTGAATTTATGGCTTATTCTGCTTGAAGCGTTGGGTTGTGATACGAGTTTGTATTGGCAATATTCCAAATAATCTGCTTTTCTTTCTTCATTCTATGAAGTGTTGGCTAACGTAAAGAAACTTTGATGCTGCTAAATGAAATGAGTATCTGTTTGCACTTGTGATTCCTTGTTTGTGCTCTCCTTTAGAATTTAAAACGATTTGGCTGTGCGAGATAGGATGTGTGCTAATTTTGCCGGTGGAAAGGGGCTAGTCCAAGAAATCTGGCCCCCAAACCTGGAGGTGGCAAGAAACTGTGAAGAAGACAAGGAGAAAGGCTCTAGGTCTGCATGTGTGCTGTGAAGTAGGAAGCAGAAAGTGGAGGGGACAGAGAGAGGTATAAATAAATAGGAAGGGAGGTAAGCCTCGTATCTGGGGCTCTTTTGTGGTGATAAATGTGTCCCTACACCAAGAGTGGGCTTGAAGCTCTGGAAAAAGCTGCTTCCATTTCCATCCTCCTTTTTACTTATCTCTACTTCAGAGTTAATGGTTAATTATTTTTACAAATCATTTCCCTCTTGCCCTCTTCACTCCAGTTCAGTTGCTAAGCGACTGGAAGATATAGTGACCTCTGAATTTATTCTCATTATATTAGATTTTTCCACATCGTTTAAGGGATGGACTTGTTCGTGTAAGTTCAACACCTCTCCAGGATTCAAGTTGACACTTCACCTAATTAATAGCCCCTATTGGCCTCGTTATTCTGGGAATGCCTAATTAAAGCGAGAGTGCTACTAGTTCAATAGAATTAAGATTTCATTTTGCCTTTTAAATTAATTGTCCAAAGGTTTATTCTTTTTTCTTGCTTAAGGCGTCTTATTACACCCATCTGTGTTAAAATAAACATATTTTTAAAAGTCTATCCTTAGAAAAATTAAAAAGTTACTCTAATAGAAAATTTTGAACTTTGAGGATTTCAAGATAAACCCATATATATGTACAATATTTTAATTTAGCAAGAATTCCTTAAAGGCACTAATTTTGGCCTTTTATCTTTAATTTGCTCACTTTTATACAAGGAGTCCCCAGTATAGCACCTGACACAGAGTGGGTACTGAGTAGATATATGTATATATTTTTTTTCATTGAAGCCATGTGATGGGAATTTGAATTTTCTTTTAAAAATGAGATTAATATGAAAAGTGGTTATAAATTTTATAAGTAATTCTGACTAAAAATCAAAGTGCTTTTGTGCGCAACATTATTGCTACTTTACTCTTTGGGACTTGTAGTCTGTAAGCATTTTTCCTCTGTGCTGTGAAATATTATTTACCTATCTATCAGATTATGTATGTAAAAACACATATATAGCACTTGCTTTGTAAAAGGCACCATACTCCATGCTTTACAAATATTATCTCATTAATGTGGAATCACTAAGAAAAAAATACCATCTTTTCTCTCTGGTAACTATGTAGAAAAAAGGCCACATGTAATTCACATGCACACAAACCTAGAAATGGTGACGGGTGCGTAGAGCGTGAGGATGTCGACGCTGAGTGTTCTGAGTGTGGGGCGACGGCTGTGGTGGTGCTGGGCGTATAGGGTCTCATGCAGTAACTGAGGAGCTGAGTTTTATACTTCTTGATATTTCAATGGCAAATGTCTTGAGAAATGTTGAAGACCAAGATACAACTAGGTAAAGAATAGTGGTTTAGATACTTCACCGGGCGAAACACGTTTTGTGAATGATAGTGACATCTGCACTAGTGGTGTCTGTTAAACCGTTTAGAACCAATTCAAGAAATAGTTTATTAATTTTATAAATTATAAGGATGATGAAAAATATCCTGTTTCTCTATGTTAATGTTGTTCTGTAAAGGATATTTTAGAAAAATAAGTAAAATACTTGTGTCTAGGTTCAGGCCTATACACCTGAATTTTAGGAGCAATCAGAAGAGAAAATAATCAGTTCTTGAGAGGCCATTTCTAATATATTTAAAATGTTTACTGGCCAACATTTTGAGAAATTTAATGTGTGTTTACTGCATAGCGTTTGGGACGTTTGGATCTGAGTCCCTGTTGCCTCACTGCTGAGACAGATGAATTTGGAGATTTCCTAACCATTTTCCATTAGACTATGAAAAGAAATTGCTTAGATGCTTCCTATGTTTTCTTTCAGTTCAAAAGCTTTACATCTGTTATTTTACCATATGCTGTAATAACATCTTTCCTTATTAAAAAGATATAGTCTTCATTGTAAAACTGGAAAATACGTAAAAGCACAAAGTATAAATATGTGCACATTTCTATAACCATAAAACTGTGTTCATATCTATTTAGTTTTTGAAAGATTGGGAACATATTGTAGTAGGTTTTTGTTGTGTTTTTCCACTTTACAATATATTGTGAATATTTATCCGTATTACAATTTATAAATGGCTACATAGAATTATGTTATATACTTTTACAATAATTATTTTATTAATCCATTTTTTGTTGAACCATTAGTTTTCCAATCATTTTACTGTGAATAATACTGTGATGAACATTATTATAGATCAATCTTTGTGCAGATATTTGATTATATCTTTAGCATAAATTCTTACGTGTGGAAATATTTAAATTTTAAATGCAATTTAAATCAATTGAATGCCTTGTTGTCAAGCCACCCCCAAAACTGTGTACAAATTTTTACTTTCAAGATATATTAATTCACTCAACAAATATTTATTTAGTGCCCATTTTACATTGAGTAGACATGAGTGAAGTGAGGTATTGGAGAAATGGACGTCTTGGAGGAAGACAGCAGGTAGATCTGTTTCTCTGCATTGAATATTAATCATCAAAAAGCTCCAACAATTTCATAAGTAAAACAGTATCTTATTTTTTATTTCTTTGCTGTTAAGCTGAAAACCTTTTTTTTAAAAAATTACTTTGATGGCCATTTTGTATTGGGACTATTTTGTTGTACTGACTCCCTTGCTTGGTGTCTGTGTCCCTCCTTGGTGAACGGGGAAGGTGAACCCTAATATTAATTAGTTCTCTTCTGACTGGTTACAAATCATCATTGTCTTTGTAATCAAAATTAGAATTTTTCTCGTCAAATCTAGAAAACTTTATTTTCCACTATGTGCTGGTGATAAACCAATTTTTGTTTGTTTGTATGTTCTATTGTTTTCATCATCTTGGCTCTATTTTTTGTTTTAAATGAACTTATTTTTAAAGTACTGTTTCTTCTGCTTTGCTATTTTATTTTATACCCATCAGTCTTCCTTCAGTCCAGCCGTTCTTTTAGGGGGATTCTGACTCTCCTCTCTAGTTGCTTTTCAGATTTTATCACTGTTTTGGCTGGTCTACAGTTCTTCATACTATTTCTAGACATGGATTTATTCTTATTTATCCTGCTAACTACTTTGTTCTATTTTTCAGCTATTTAGGAGAATTAACTGTCACTATCATTTCAAATATTACCCCTCACCCATTCTATTTATTTGCTTTCTTCCTTCTGGAACTCATATTTATTTTGGGCCTTGTTAGTCTATTTTCTATATTGCTCAATCTTTCATATTTTCCATCTCTTTATTATTCTGTGATAAATTCCTGTGAATTTCCTTCCAGTTCATTAGCTCACTGTTTCTGTTTAGCCTGTTGACCTATTAGGCTTTTAACTTAAAAGCTAACTTTTCCCACAACTTCTATTTAGTTCATTTTCAAATTTATCCATTTTTTCTTCTTATTGCAGTGATAGCTTATTTTTTATGGCCTTCATTCCTTATTCTGATTGCTTACTTATTTTACCCATTCTTTTTTTTTTTTTTTGAGGAAGATTAGCCCTGAGCTAACTGCTGCCAATCCTGCTCTTTTTGCTGAGGAAGGCTGGCCCTGAGCTAACATCCGTGCCCATCTTACTCTATTTTATATGTGGGACGCCTACCACAGTATGGCTTGGCAAGTGGTGCCATGTCCACACTTGGGATCCAAACCGGCGAACCCCCAGGCCACCGAAGTGGAACATGCGAACTTAACTGCTGCGCCACTTGGCCGGCCCCATTACCCATTCTTACTTATGATCATTCCAATTGTTTTTCATCATCTGAAGTTCTCGTGGTACTAATATTTCCTTTATAGTATCTGATGATTCTCACTTGCGGCGTTTGTTTTCCTTGTGATATTTCTGAAAATTTGTGATTCATCTTTCAATTTCTTCTTTCATTTCTGGTGTCTGGTAGCTTCCAATGGTGTGCTAGTAAATTTTTAATCACCAGTTCTCTGAAAAAGGTGCTGTGGTTTGTAGCATTTGCTGATTTCCAAGGTGTAAATATTCCCACCACAGTCAATTTTAAGCTCCTGGAGTGGTGTCATCAAGCCTGGAGCTGGGAGGAGATGTGCACAGTCAGCTTTTGGAGGGAGCTTCAGAACACCACTGGCAATTTTCCTTTTTAATGTAAATTCAGCTATCCAGTGACAATTTTTTGTTACAGCTTACCCAGCTCACCTAGAGTTTGTGATGTTAAGAATTTTCATGTTAGCTAACTCTACCAGGTTTCCAGGACCAGAGCTATATACTCAAAATTAAGAAAGCTTGGGGCCAGCCTGGTGGTGCGGAGGTTAAGTTCGCACGTTCTCCTTTGGCAGCCTGGGGTTCACAGGTTCGGATCCCGGATATGGACCTATGCACCACTCATCAAGCCATGCTGTGGTAGGCGTCCCACATATATACTAGAGGAAGATGAGCATGGATGTTAGCTCAGGGCCATTCTTCTCAGCAAAAAGAGGAGGATTGGCAGCAGATTTTAGCTCAGGGCTAATCTTCCTCAAAAAACAAAAAAAATTAAGAAAGCTTGGGGGCTGGCCCTGGGGCATAGCAGTTAAGTTCAACTGCTCTGCTTCAGAGGCCTGAGGTTTGCTGGTTCGGATCCTGGGTGTGGACCTACACACCACTTATCAAGCCATGCTGTGGTAGGTGTCCCACATATAAAATAGAGGAAGATGGGCACAGATGTTAGCTCTGGGCCAAGCAAAAGGGAAGGATTGGTGGCAGATTTTAGCTCAGGGCTAATCTTCCTCACTAAAAAAAAAAAAAAAAAAAAAAAATTAAGAAAACCTAAAAATGTTTGTACGCGTTATAATTCTTGAATTGGTGAATTTCACCATTTTCTACATCTCTTATTTTATATGTCTTCTCTCTTAATACTCCACCATATTTCTTATACACTTGCCTCATTCTCATCTCTTGCATTCTGGTCTCTATCCATTACTTTACTCCTTCTAAATAAGCTTATCAAAGGATTTCTGTGGAAGCAATCATCCTGTTACATGAAAAATATTTTAAGAGATACTTAACTTTTAGATGTAGATAAGTACAAATTTCTTGGGAGGAGATAGTTTCTATTAGATATTAAATATTTATGAGAAACTATTTTGTGTATTTATATACTTATGATTAGAGACATAATATTTTTGCCTTTATACTGAAGCTAGTGATGTCCTTCCAGATATTCATGGTAGAGAGCTCTAAAGCAGAGGTTGGCAACCTTTTTCTACAAAGGGTCAGATGATGAATACTTTAGACTTCGAGGGCCGTACAGTCTCTGTCAGTTACTGAACTCTGCTATTTTACAAAAATAGATGACGAGTTGAATTTTGTCCTTAGGGCACAATTTGCTGATCCGTGCTCTAAATGACAGTCCATGGACCTAATGATTTAATAATGTCTTAAAGTAGGCATATGCACAGTTCTTTGTAGAAAATTAAATTTAATTCAATTTCCTGTATCAATTTCCTATACTTGAAAAGATAATTACTTTCAAGGTATATTTACTTTTCATTTGTTTTTTTTTTTTTTGCACAAAGTTGGGAGAATCCTTTTGGGCATAGAAGAGAGAGTGCTTTTGGTAATTAACAATGACTTTGTATTTTAATATCGTACCTATGCTTGCAGGTTGTTAAGAGAGTCATTTTTAATAAATCTTATATGTAATAAAGACAGAAATTTTTTATAGATAATGTTTGTTGTATACCAATTCAACTTGGAAACTGTTGGACCTTAAAAATTTTTTAGTAATCAAGAGGTCTTTTGGTTTTCTCTTGTATATATTGCATTTCAGTGACAATCTGTGGGAGCCTGGAGCTGCCCAGAACAATCTGAGTTTTTGCTTCTGTGAAGCTTCTCAAACCTCCTGTGATTTAGTTGGCACATCTCACATACAAAAGAATTTAAGTATTGATCTAAGCTATTAAAGCACATCATAGTTACATTCCTTTATAGCAGCTGCTGTGCACCACTTCAACCTAATAAATTCTTAAGCGTATCTCATTCATACAACTTGGCCTACTGCTTTGCTCAGAATAGCCATTAACTCACACAGGCATGTAACGAGCAGGAGCTCAGTACAGTACACAGCAAGGAGTGCACACATGGGGCTTTTCCCAGAAGAACCACCAGTAATGGAAAGCACGAAACTCTCCAAATTATCATCCCCTCCCTCTTCAGGCTCCTCACGGGTCCTATATTGCACCAAGATATTGTCACTAATTCCACTTTAGAGTAATATCAAGCTGATGCCCTGGCCATTTGTGTTGTTTCTATGTAATGGTGCCAAATGCTCTCTGCCGTGCTATCAGAAAGTATAATTATCAAACTAGGTTTCTGTAATTCATTGGGATTATTATACTGAATATCCTTTTTCTTTAGTGTCGCTTTGTGGAATGAGAAGATACTGCAGTGACTTAGTGACTTAGCCACGGTGCTACATTTGGAGTCTTTGTAATGCAAAGCAGGAAAGGTCAGGATGCTCGCTTTTCGTAGCAAGATTATTCATTCATTAAAAATTAAAGTACATTGTTCATTTCAGGTGGTGGGCTGGATATTATTATTTCCCACATGCTCAGTGCAGCAGTACAGAACGAAAACAGCCCTGCTGGGTAGCATTTCTGGGGTCGTCTGTGCCCGATTCTTTCATACTTTTTTTTACTACAAACTCATCATTCCTAATTTGTTAGCATCAAATTTATTGAAAATTCATGGGTCTCAATATGAGGAGATAATGAAGATCCTTAGATTTGTGGTAGAGAAGGCAAGAAGCTTTTTCCATTTGATTCTCCTTTTATTCAATAAACATTTACTCAACATTAGCTATATACTATGAATAGTGCCGGGCCCTGGGGTTGTGAACATGAATAAAATATAATCAGTGTTCCCCAGAAGGTCATAATGTAGTATGGAACAGACATATAAGCAAACAGTTACAGTATTGTAAGATATTCATAATAAAAGTATGAGCAAAGTGCTATGAGAAGACTGACAAAAAGATTGAAGAGTGGCCTGGAGAACATTTCTCCATTTGAAGCATGCCACAAGGTAATGAGATGGCAGTGGAACAACATGCTTCAAATACTGGAAATGAGCATTGGGAAAATGGAAATAAAATAAAAATACCATTTATAATAATATCAAAAACATAAGAGCTTAAGAATAAACTCAAAGAAAGGCATAAAAGGACTATATACAGAAAATATGTGAATAAATATAAAATGTTTTTCTCTGAAATGCTTTAATTTTTTTAATGGAATTGCCTGTTTAAAGCAAAAAAATAATAAGATGCTGTGGAGTTCATAAAGTACGTATAAGTAAAATATATGACAACAATAGCTCAAAGGGCTAGAGGAGAAACTTGAAGTATACCAGTGAAAGTTTCGTAAACTATATATGAAGTGGAATAATATTATTTGAAGCTAGATGACTAAAACTTAAAAATGCAGAATATGCATCATTATTGGGCTTTTCCCTTGCAAACTCTAGAATAACCACTATAAAAAGAAGAAAAAGAAGTATAACTAATAAGCTATTAGATAAAATAAAATGGAAAACAAAATGACAGTCAGTTCTGGAGCAGGGCAATTAGGCAAGAAAAAGCAGACTGGAAAGGAAAAAGTAAAAACTATCTTCACTTGCAGACAGCTTTTCTGTGTATAAGGAAAATCCTAAACAATTCACAAAATATTTACTAGATTTAGTAAGTGAATTTAGCAATGTAGAATACAAGGACATTTATAAAAATCAACTTTATTTTTAGAAATGAGTACTTGGGAAATGGAAATTAAAAATATACCCATTTACATTAGCATCAAAAAACAAAAATGCTAAAGAATAAACTTAAAGAAAGTCTATTCACTGTAAACTAAAAAACATTTCTGAAATAGAACTAAAATAAATGGACAAATACACTATGATTATGGATAAAAACACTCAATATTGTTAAGATACCTATTCTTCCCAATTGATCTATAGCTCTAATACAATCCCAATCAAAATCTTGAATGTTTGTCATTTTAAATGTCAGGCTGATTTTAAAATTCATGTGGAAATGCAAAGACCTAAAATAATTCCCCAAATAAAAAGAAGACAAAATTTGGAGGACTGACTTAATTTCAGACTTATTATAAATCTACAGTAATCAAGACAGGATGGTATTGTGGTAAAGATAGACAACAAATCAATGGAATAGAATAGAGTCCTGAAATAGACCCACATGTGCACAAATGATTTTTTTTGACCAATGTAGCAAGGCAACACAACATGGAAAGGGAAGTCTTTTCACCAAGGATGCTTGAGTAACTGGCTATCCATAAGGAAAAAAATGAACCTCAACATATACATCACTCCATGGGTTCAAATTAATTGGGGATGGATCATAGACCTAAAAGAAAAACAAATGAGGCTGGCCGGTGGCGTGGTGGTTAAGTTTGCAGGTTCTGCTTTGGTGGCCCAGTGTTCGGCGGTTCGGATCCTGTGTGTGGACATGGCACCGCTTGGCAAGCCATGCTGTGGTAGGCGTCCCACATATAAAGTAGAGGAAGATGGGCATGGATGTTAGCTCAGGGCCAGTCTTCCTCAGCAAAAATAGGAGGATTGGCAGCAGATGTTAGCTCAGGGCTAATCTTCCTCAAAATAAATAAATAAATAAATAGATAGATAAATAAATAAATAAAAGTAAAACTAACAATGTAAAGCTTCAAGAATAAAACGTGGAAGAATACCTTCACGAACCTGGTGTGGGCAAAGATCCTTTGACAGAACCTAGAAAGCACTCATAATAAAAGGAGAACAAATGACAAAATAAATTTCATAAAAATTAAATATTATTCACTACAGGACAGCATTACTAAGCTAAACATGCAAGCTACAGAATGAAAGAAAGTATTCATAGTACATGTAACTGACAGAAGTCATTTATCTGAAATAGTTAAGAATTTCTACAATTTGTAATAAAAAGACAAACTCCTACTTGCACCCATAGTCCACTACCAAATGGGCAAAAGACTTGAAAAGACACTTCAAAAAGAAGATAAATGGCCAATAAACACATGAAAAAAGTTCTCAAAATCATTAGTCATCAGGGAAATAAAAAATAAAATCATAAAAAATTATCAAATACCCACTAAAATGATTAAAATTTAGAAAACTGATAACACCGAGGCAAGGATGTAAAGCAACTGAATTTGCATACATTGCTGTGGAGGGTAGACAATGTGCCTGGCAGTGTTCATAAATTAAACATATTCCTAATCTCATGATCCAACCATTCCTTCACTTGATATTTTTCCCAAAAGAAATGAAAACGTATTTATGCAAAAATACATGTACATAAGTGTTCATAGCAGCACTATTAGTAATATCTAAAAAATGGAAGCACCTCAAGTGTCCTAACACAGAATGGATGAACATGTTGTGCGTTATTCTCAGCAATGAAAAGGAGCAATCACTGATACTTACACCAACAAGGATGAATACTAAAAGCATGTTGAGCAAAAGAAGCCCAACAAAAAGGAGTACATACTGTATGATTTCTTTTGTATGAGTTCTAGGACAAGAATAACTAATCTGGAGTGAAGGAAGTTAGAACACTGTTAGCCTGGGGGGTGGGGAGTATTGTCCAGAGAAGGGCATGAGGGGTTTTCAGACCGTTCTGTATCTCCACTGGGATGTGAGTTACTTGGATATGTGCACTTGTCAAAACTCATCCACCTGGACATTTAGGAACTGTTTATTTTGCTCTGTGTAAATGATACCTGAATCAAAACTAAATTTAAAAATTTTCTTTGAAAATAGGAAGTGGAGGTAACTGGCAAAAATTACACATAAATCGCATGGAAATGCAATGAAATAATCTCTTTAAAATTTGAGGATTAAATCGTTTCTTTTGTTGTTGCTTTGTTTTGCTTTTTACTTACCGACTATATTTTAGTAATATTTTTCCCTATGGAGGATTTACTTTCTCATATAACGGAAAGTCTAGAAGTAGAAAATTTCCGGAATTTCTTAATTCACTAGTTTAGTGTTATCATCAAGCACACAGGTCCTTCCACCTTCCTGCTTTACACTCCTCAGCATTTCTCAAGATCATATCCTACTATTTACTATTATGAGTGTTTTGGTTCCAGGCATTTGTGTTTACACAACAATGCCGAGCAAAAGAATGAAGGACCACTAGTTCCTTGTGTCACTTGAAGTTTTTTTATTATGAAATATTTCCGACGTACCAAATAGCATATATTTCATATATGTAGGGTTTAGAGAATAATAATGAAACAACCATGCATGACTCCACCACCCAGCTTGAAGAAGTAGACACAAGATTCCTGGGTCGGGTACAAAGGTCTTTATTACGTCAGTAGCAGTAGCTAGAATGTCAGCACTCATGCCAGTTCTTTGGGCCCCAATACCCACAAGGGGACTCAAAGAAGGTCAGGTGACTACTGCATGCACAGTGAGTTACATTATGGAAGAGGAACTCCAAGCTTAGGGAAACTCAGTCTTTTATAATGGGCAGTAAGCATGCCTTGCCCCCGAAGGACACTTTATTATACTGCAGAGTAATCGAACCTGCCCTTTGCTCCAGGGGGAGATACTCTCTCTCTCTTCCAAGGTTGTTTGCTACATAACCATCCTTGAGAAGACACCCTGGAATAAAGGCTTCTGTTTGCAAGACATGCAGAAAGGTGAGAGGCCTGTAGAGAGTTGTCTCCCAGCAGGGTGTACCCCGGACCCCTATATTCAGGACCTATTGTCTTAGCACGATTTAATGCATAGTATCTTCTTTCCCCAAATATCTGCAATGCAGACAGTCGCGTTTCCATATATGTATGTGTCCGTTTCTGGCTCTCTATTCTGTTAATTGATGAGTCTACCTCTGCATCAGTCCCACATACCTTTACTTACTACAGCTTTATAATGAATCTTGATCTCTGATAGATCAATTCCTTCCCCTGCCCCCACAGACAGATACCCACCTAGTTCTTTTTCAGGAATGTCTTATATATTGTCCTTTCATTCTTCTTTAAATTTGAAAACTCTGGACAAGTTCCCATGTAAAACACTTTTTCTTGCAATTCAGACCCTCCTTCTGGGATTGTTTTGTTAGCTCCTTAAGATTGTTTAAAATTTTCTCCAGAAAGCTTAATGCAGGTGTCCCCAGTGTGACTTCCCACCACAGATAGGTTTTAAGCTCTATGTTCCTGTATTCTATACACTGTTCTTTAAAAACTGAAGTTCTAGTCTTCAGACAGCAGCAGATGGCCTGGGGACAAATGGCAGCTTCAGCTCACTTACTGCTCTGCATGGATCCTTTCACATTGTTTTCAGCCTCTCAGAATTTTTCTTGTCTTTTTTTGGCAGCTCAGCTATGCATTTTAAAAGAGATTTTGTATATTTCATCTAACCTTTTTTTTAGCAGTTTTGCTTTAAAAGTGGTTTCCAGGATATCTAATCATGCATATTGCCGGAAACAGACAGCTTGTGTCAATAGTGGTTTTAAAATTGCTTAATCGCACAGAATTATGTCTTGCACAAAATAACGTTCAATAAAACATGCTTAATTGAACCAATGAGATTTCAGACCAGTTTCTCTGGTGCTGCCTCATCATTCCCAAATAACCCAGTACCTAGCTTGGCATTACCACCATTAGATGACTTTTATCCTCTCCTTAAAACTTTGCAAAATTATAAAATATTTCAAACCTACAGAAAATAATATAATTGAAATCTTTGTACTTAATACCAAGGTTAAACCAATGTTAATATAGTGCCCAATTTTCTTTATTCTTGGTTATTTAGTTATATAAAAAAGCAATGTACATTATTTTTATATTTAAAAATTTTATGTTAATAATATAGTGATATTCATAACCTTTGAAACTTGCTCTTTTTTCCCCACTCAACATCATGTTTGAAAAATTTATCTGTGCTGATACTCTAAGCTCTAATTCAATTATTTCAAGTGCTGTATATAATTCTATTATAAATTACATTTTATTCCATAGTCTGTTTATTCTACAATAAACATCTTTATATATATATCCTCTTGAGCATATGCTTGAGATTTTTTAAATTAGATGCCTAGAACTGAAAGTGCTCTATGATGGAAGGTACTAAACTTCAGCTTATTAGTTGTATCCAGTTTCTTATATCTATACGATTGTGATGACATCATTATAGAAGATAGGACATTTTAACCTTATTTTATGATTTAATATTTACAATTGGTGAAAAGTACCTAGTACTGGTCTGGATAAGGACTATGCTGAATATATGTTGTACTTGACAACTTGTATATAATTCAAATTATATTAACGTTTATACTATTAAATAATGAACAGTTGGGTGATTTGGAAATTCATGCCCCCTCTTTTTTCTGTAGGTATTTATGAGCCTCCATTTATTGTACTACTGCAGTGAACCAACCTTCGATGTGAAAATTGCCTTTTGTCAGGTGTGTGTTCCTTACAGGTAAAACAAGGTACAGTATGTTCTCTTGTATTTCCATTTTGCCATTCCATCTTGCACGTGTTCCACACCAGAGTAGTATTTATATCATATTAAAAATGGCTTAGGAAAGAGAATTGGATGCTTAGATGTCTCCTTTTTTTCACAGTTCATTTAAGTTAGAACAGGAATGAAGAGAAGTCTTTTTAATGATTATAAATATAGTATTTAATCACCGTGTAAAGTGATTTCTTACTAGACTTCTCTTATACTTAACATTTTTAATAGTTCTTTTCAAATCCTTGAAATGAAGCATTAATCATCAAAGTAGCTGAAGCCCATGTTATTATTTCTCATCCTAGGACTAATGAGCCCCAAGTTGTGTACCTCCAATCCTCATGGATAACAACACGCAGGGGGTGCTCAGTTCATTTTCTGATATCCAGTTCTAACCAGTAGTTAGTAGGAAAGCTAAACAACGACAAATAAATTTAATGAATACATTTAACCTGTAATTAACAGTAAGGTGGTAACAATGGTTGGCAGTGTGCATGGACTAGATAAGAGTTTGCTCTCTTGTATTCATACAAACTCTATTCTCAAGAAAGAGGCTATGGGGGGCACCCACGCTGACTCCAGGTATGTTTAGGGCAGTCCTAACTGAAGCCTGTTGTCACCGTATAATTAATAGCGCTCCCTTTTACTCTCAGGAATGGTTCTTTGAACAATAAATCATATGGTAACTCTATTCACACCCTAAGCAGAGAGCTTCACTTCAGTTTTTCTGTAAGGACTTTCATCATATCTTCACGTTTAACTGTGATGTAAACAGAGAATGATATGCATCCCCTGAAACAAGGTTTAAAAGTTAACTCTGCAGCTCCTATTATTTTAATACAACCTTTTCTGATTCTAGTAATATGTGCTTATTATAGAAAAGTGTAAAGGGAAACATTGGTATGTTTACTCTCCTTGAGCACAGTTAGAGTTTCCACAGCAAAGTAAAATGTGTTACCTGCCATGAACAGGGTGTCCTCATCTCCCTGACCTCTGAAGGGTGTAGTGCCTGAAGCCTCAACCTCTGGATAACTTTTCTTCTCTTGCAAGAACTCAGGATCTGGACAGCCTTGGTTAGAAAGTTCACATCTACTACTTATTAACCGTTTGCTTGTAATCTTGGGCAACTTAGTTAACCTTTCTGTTTCCTTGTTTGTGAAAGGGGAAAATGTTAGTACCTACTTTCTACAGTGATGAGAATTAAATGAGCTAATACTTGCAGAACACTGAGAACAGGGCTGGAATATGTGTTTGTTAAATAGCTAACTAAGTTTTAAATACTTTTGCATTCACTCTTCTGGTGCTCCCATTGAACCTCAATGTTTTAAGTATTACCAATATCTCAAATGCTCCCACAGTCATATCTCCAACCCAAACCTCTCCCTGAAACTAGACTTGTCTACCCACCTGCCTGTTCTCCATCTCCTCTTAGATAGACATCTAACAGGCATATCAAACTAAATGTAGTCCAAACCAAACCCCTGATCTTTCCTCCGAAATTGCTCTGTTCTAATTCAGTAAATGCTAAATCCAGTTTCTTAGAACAAAATCTTTAGACTCATCTTTTGGGCAACACTTCATATCCAATCTGTAAACAAATTCTGTTGGCTCTACATTCAGAATCCATCTGGAATCTCACCGTTCTCTCCGCTACCACTCTGATCCAAGCTACCGTTACCTCTTGCCTGGATTATTGCAAGAGCTTCCGCATTGCTCACCTCCAAAGAGTCTAGTCTCAAGGCATCAGCTAGAGTGATATATTAAAAATGTAAATAAGATAATGTCACTCCTTGGCTGAAAACAAAACAAAGCAGAGAAACCTTTCAATGTCTTCCCATCTCACTTATGATAACAACCAAAATTCTTAAAACAAATACCAAGCCTTTTTCTCTAGAGACCCCCCTCCCTGAAATGCTCTTTATTATCCCATCCTTCACCACTTTCAGGGATTTGCTCAAATGTCATTTTTTAAAGAGAGTCTTTCCTGACTCTCCTATTTAAAATTGCCCCTTCCTACCCAGCACTGCCTACCCAACTTCCCTGCCTTTTTTTGCCCCCGCCATAACACATTTTAGTATCTGGTATACCATATAGGCGATGGGTATGTTGCCTCTCTCTCTTTGCTAGAATGCATTTTTCCCTTGGGCAGGAATTTTTTCAGTAGTCTGCAGGAGCCACCTCACACAGACTCGCAAGAGTTGACTGTGCACATCTCTCCCCAACTCTAAGGGCAATGATGTCAGGGTGGTAGATTGAACTCTGTCCTGATAGAAGTATGTCAATTATGTAAACAAGCAATTGCTACACATAAGTCCTCTTCCTCCTCACCCACCCCGCCCCGACACCAGCCAGCTGTTGAACATTCACCAGCACACCGTTGGAATTTTGTCTCTTTGGCACACTGCTGTACTGAGAACTAGCAATAATGTCTGGCATAGGGAAGGCTCTTACCAAATATTTTCTTAATGAATGAATGAATGATATGTTTGGTTTATGCAATCAATTGCAACTGTAATATAATAGTGCTCTGGTGGAAAATGAGCAGGCCTGAATTTCTGGGTAGAATATCTGGACTCTATCAATTGCAAGCTGTATAACCGTGAGCTATTTCCTTATCCTGCATGATCCCAGCCATTCACTATGGGCATTAACACTTACAAAACAAACCACAAAGAAACATAAAACTAAGCCCATGTTTTACATATTTTGAGATTAAATCTGAACTTTGAAAATTATCAATAAAAAAAATCTTAAAAGCTCAACTATTTTTTTTTTAACCCAAAGAGTCATTCTGTAGGTGGAAGTTATTTTTTAAATCAGCTTCCAGCATTTGGGTACAGATGTAGAATGTCTATTTCCAGTAAGTGTTCTTTTAAAGCAAAGAAAAAAGAGAAGAAGTGAAGTATGAACTTTCTTAATGACTGAATTTTTTGCTTACTATGAACTTTCGGTACCTAGGAAATATGCATGCATATTCTATAACTTAAAAAAAAATCTAAAAATATCTTAGCAAGCAGAATATTTCTAGTTGTGACTCAGAGCATTTTACTTACTTTGCATGTGGAGTTTTTGTTTGATAATAATGTTTATTTTTTTCTTTCCTGTAGCCCTGTGTCTCATTTACTGCTGTAGCAATTTAAAGAAAATAGTGTACTTGTTTTTAGAGGCAGAATGATCTCCTGGAGTTTACTTTCCGACTGTGTTCCTGGGCAGCTTCTCATTTCCTGAGCCAGCTCATGGGTCTTTGGTACGGGGGTGTTTAACCCGATCACAGCTTCCTGCCCCACAGACAGTACACAAAGACCTTAAGTAACTTGTCAACAATTAATTAATGATCAATTGTATCCAGAACGCAGGTCTCTTGTGTCTTAATTTGTGACTTTTTAAATTATAGTTCCATTTTTTTCACTGTTACCAATAAGAAAGCACAGAAAATAAAATTGTCTAGATAGTACTTTATCAACAGAAACTATGTACCTTATCTGTAATGGTATTACCCTTCTTTCGTTTTGAGCCACAAATGTGAAATTTAATTTCCTCATAGCAACGTAAAAAAAAAGTGAAATGAAAAGATGACATTCATTTTAATAATATACTTAGCCCAATATACCTAAAATATTATATTACAACATATAACCAATATGAAATTATGAATTTGATATTTTACATTTTTTTTCCTTAAGAAATCTTTGATATCCACTGCGTACTTCATGCTTACCTCACATCTCAAATCAAGCTAGTTGTAGTTCACACACTCAGGAGCCACATATTGCTAGAGGCTCCCCTACTGGAAAATTCAGACTGATGAAATATCTGCGTGAGGGAGCTGAATTTATCAATATTTATCTCAATGTTCCAGCAGCCTGTGGGCACAGCTACTACTACACAGTTGCTAATTCTGTGACTTTTTTTATTGCAGTAACATTGGATTATAACATTGTATAACTTTCAGGTGTACATCATAATCTATTTTGAATTCTGTGAAGACTACGTCATGTTCACCACCCAAAGACTAATTACAATCTGTCACCACATATGTGCCTGATCACCTCTTTCGCCCTCCTTCCTCCCCGCTTTGCCTCTGGTAACCACCAATCCAATCGCTGTTGCTATGTGTTTCTCATTGTATTTATCTTCTACATATGAGTGAGATCATATGGTATTTGACATTCTCCCTCTGACTCATTTCACTCAGCATAATACCCTCAAGGTCCATCCATGTTGTCACAAATGGCCAGATTTCATCATTTCTTATGGCTGAGTAGTATTCCATTGTGTACATATACCGCATCTTCTTTATCCGTTCATTCCTTGATGGGCACCTAGGTTGCTTCCAAGTCTTGGCTATTGTGAATAATGCTGTGGTGAACATAGGGGTGCATGTATCTTAATTCATTCATGTTTTCAGGTTATTTGGGTAAATACCCAGTAGTGGAATAGCTGGATCATATGGTAGATCCATTCTTAATTTTCTGAGGCAACTCTATACTGTTTTCCATAGTGGCTGCACCAGTTTGCACTCCCACCAGTAGTGTACGAGGGTTCTCTTCTCTCCACATTCTCTCCAACACTTGTTGTTTCCTGTCTTGTTAATTATAGCCATTCTGACCAGAGTGAGGTGATACCACATTATACTTTTGATTTGCATTTCCCTGGTAGCTAATGATGTTGAACATCTTTTCATGTGCCTGTTGGCCATCAGTATATCTTCTTTGGAGAAATCTCTGTTCAGATCTTTGGCCCATCTTTTAATTTGGTTGTTGGTTTTTTTGTTGTTGAGATGTATGAGTTCTTTGTACATTTTGGATATTAACCCCTTATCTGATATATGATTTGCAAATACCTTCTCCCAATTGTTAGGTTGTCTTTTTGTTTTGTTGATGATTTCCTTTGCTGTGCAGAAGCTTTTTAGTTTGATGTAGTCCCATTTATTTATTTTCTCTTTTGTTTCCCTTGCCCAGTCAGGCATGGTACTTGAAAATATGCTGCTCAGACCAATGTCAAAGAGTGTACTATGTATTCTTTCTTCTAGAAGTTGCATGTTTTCAGGTGTTTCATTCAAGTCTTTAATCCATTTTGAGTTGATTTTTGTGCATGGTGTAAGGGAATGGTCTACTTTCATTCTTTTCCATGTGGTCGTCCGGTTTTCCCAACACCATTTATTGAAGAGACTTTCCTTTCTCCATTGTATGCTCTTGGCTCCCTTGTCGAATATTAGCTGTCCATAAATGTGTGGGTTTATTTCTGGGCTCTCGATTCTGTTCCATTGATCTTTGTGTCTGTTTTTGTGCCAGTACCATGCTGTTTTGGTTACTTTGGCTTTGTAGTATATTTTGAAATCAGGGAGTGAGATACCTCCAGCTTTGCTCTTTTTCTTCAGGATTCCTTTGGCTATTCGGGGTCTTTTGTTAATTGAATTTTTTTTCTATTATTTCATTGAGGACATAATGGTTTATAATGTTCTGTAATTTCAGGTGTACATTATTATTTATCAGTTTCTGTATAAACTACATTGTGCTCACCACCAATAGTCTAATTTTTATCCATTACCATATACATGTGTCTCTTTACCCCTTTGAGGCCGACCCGTCAACCCCCTTCCCCTCTGGTAATCACTAATCTGTTCTCTTTATCCATGTGTTTGTTTATCTTCCACATATGAGTGAAATCATGTGGTGTTTGTCTTTCTCTGTCTGGCTTATTTTGCTTAACATCATACCCTCAAGGTCCATCCATTTTGTTGCAAATGGGTAGTTTCATGGCTGAGTAGTATTCCATTGTGTATATATATACTACATCTTCTTTATCCATTAATCAGTTGATAGGCACTTAGGTTGCTTCCCCATCTTGGCCATTGTGAATAATGCTGCAATGAACATAGGGTGCATAAATCTCTTTGAATTGCTGATTTTAAGTTCTGTGGATAAATACCCAGCAGTGGGATAGCTGGGTCATATGGTATTTCTATATTTAATTTTTTGAGAAATCTTCATGCTGTTTTCCATAGTGGCTGTACCAGTTTGCATTCCCACCAGCAGTGTATCAGGGTTCCCTTTTCTCCACATCCTCTCCAACATTTGTTACATTTGTCTTGTTAATTATAGCCATTCGGACTGGTGTAATGTGATATCTCATGGTAGTTTTGATTTGCATTTCCCTAATAATTAGTGATATTGAATATCTTTTCATGTACCTGTTGGTCATCTGTATATCTTCTTTGGAAAAATGTCTGTTTATTTCCTCCACCCATTTTAGATCAGGTTGTTTGCTTTTTGTTGCTCAGTTATATGAGTTCTTTGTATATTTTGGAAATTAACCCCTTGTTGGATACATGATTTGCAAATATTTTCTCCCAGTTGGTGTGTGTCTTTTCGTTTTGTTCATGATTTCCTTTGCCTTGCAGAAGATTTTTAGTCTGATTTAGTCCCATTTGTTTGTTTTTTCTTTTGTTTCCCTTGCCTGAGTAGACATGGTATTCAAAAAGATGCTGCTAAGACTGATGTCAAAGAATGTACTGCCTATATTTTCTTCTAGGAGTTTTATGGTTTCAGGTATAATGGTCTACTTTCATGCTTTTGCATGTGGCTATCCAGTTTTCCCAACACGATTTGTTGAAGAGACTGTCCTTTCTCCATTTTGCGTTCTTGGCTCCCTTGTTGAAGATTAGCTGTCCATAGATGTGTGGTTTATTTCTGGGCTTTCAATTCTGTTCCATTGATCGGTGTGTCTGTTTTTGAGACAGAACATGCTGTTTCAATTGCTGTAGCTTTGTAGTCTATTTTGAGGTCAGGGATTGTGATGCCTCCAGCTTTCTTCCTTTTTCTCAGGATTGCCTTCGCTATTTGGGGTCTTTTGTTGTTCCGTATAAATTTTAGGACACTTTCTTCTATTTCCATGAAGAATGTCATTGGGATTCTGATTGGGATTGCATTGAATCTGTAGATTGCTTTAGGTAATTTGGATATTTTAACTATGTTTGTTCTTCCAATCCATGAGCATGGAATGTCTTTCCCTTTCTTTACGTAATCTTTGGTTTCTTTCAATAATGTCTTATAGTCTTCAATGTATAGGCCTTTCCCCTCCTTGGTTAAGTTTATTCCTAGATCTTTTATTCTTTTTTTTTGCAATTGTAAATGGGATTGTATTCTTGAC
Organism: Equus quagga; assembly: GCF_021613505.1. Lineage (NCBI taxonomy): Eukaryota > Metazoa > Chordata > Mammalia > Perissodactyla > Equidae > Equus > Equus quagga. Next base: position 87,487,509 of record NC_060269.1, read on the forward strand.
TTCTCTTTCTGCTAGTTTGTTGTTAGTGTATAGAAATGCAGCTGATATTTTTATGTTGATTTTGTACCCTGCAACTTTGCTGTAGTTGTTGATTATTTCTAACAGTTTTCTGATGGATTCTTTAGGTTTTTCTATATAGAGAGTTATGTCATCCACAAACAGTAAGAGTTTCACTTCTTCCTTTCCAATCTGGATACCTTTTATTTCTTTTTCTTGCCTAATTTCTCTGGCCAGAATCTCTAGTACTATGTTGAATAGGAGTGCAAGAGTGGGCCCCCTTGTCTCGTTCTTCTTCTCGGAGGGATGGCTTTAAGTTTTTATTTATTCAGTATGATTTTGGCTGTGGGTTTGCCATATATGGTCTTTATGATGTTGAGTTACTTTCGCCCTATACCCTTTCATTGAGTTTTTTTCAGATATGAATGTTGGATCTTGTCTAATGCTTTCTCTGTAACTATTGAGATGATCATGTTATTTTTATTCCTCATTTTGTTAATGTGGTATATCATATTGATTGACTTGCAGATGTTGAACCATCCCTGCATCCCTGGTATAAATCTCACTTGATCATGGTGTATGATCCTTTTAATGTACTGCTGTATTCAGTTTGCAAATATTTTGTTTAGGCTTTTTGTGTCTATGTTCATCAGTGATATTGGCCTCTTATTTTCCTTCTTTGTGTTGTCCTTGTCTGGTTTTGGTATCAGGGTGACATTGGCCTCATAGAACAAATTAGGAAGTGTTCCATCTTCTTAAATTTTTTGGAATAGTTTGAGGAGGATAGGTATTAAATCTTATTTGACTGTTTGTTAGAATTCTCCAGAGAAGCAATCTTGGACTTTTATTTTTTGGGAGGTTTTTGATTACTATTTCAATTTATTGTGATTGTTCTATTCAGATTCTCCTTTTCTTTTTGATTCAGTTTTGGGAGGTTGTTTCATTCATTTCTTATAGGTTATCCAATTTGTGGTCATATACTTTTTCATAGTAGTCTCCTATAATCCTTTGTATTTCTGTGGTATCGGTTGTAATTTCTCCTCTTTCATTTCTAATTTTATATTATTTGAGCCTTCTCTCTTTTTTTCTTAGTGAGTCTGGCTAAGGGTTTGTCGATTTTGTTTATCTTCTCAAAGAACCAGCCCTTAGTTTCAGCAATCCTTTCTACTGTTTTTTTAGTCTCTATTTCATTTATTTCTGCTCTAATTTTTATTATTTCCCTACTTCTGCTGACTTTAGGCTTTGTTTGCTCTTCTTTTTCTAGTTCTGTTAGGTGTAGTTTAAGATTACTTATTTGAGATTTTTCTTGTTTTTTGAGGTGGGCCTATATTGCTATGAATTCCCCTCTTTTGCTGCATCCAATATGAGTTTGTATGATGTATTTTCATTTTCATTTTCCTCCAGGTATTTTTTAATTTCTGCTTTGATTTCTTCAGTGATCCAGTGGTTGTTCAGTAGTATGTTGTTTAGTCTCTACATATTTGTGACTTTTTCAGCTTTTTTCTTGTAGTTTATTTCTGGTTTCATAGCATTGTGGTCAGAAGATGCTTGATATAATTTCAATCTTCTTAAATTTTTTGAGGCTCGCCTTGTTTCCCAATATATGGTCTATCTTTGAGAATGTTCTATGTGCACTTGAGAAGAACGTGTATTCTGCTCTTTTTGGATGGAATGTTGTCTATTTATCTTTTAAGTCCATCTGGTCTAAGTTTTCATTTAAGTCCACTATTTCCTTGTTGACTTTTTGTCTGGATGATCTACCCATTGATGTAAGTGGGATATTGAGGTCCCCTACTGGTATTGTCTTGCTGTTAATTTCTCCCTTTAGGTTTGTTAATAGTTGCTTTATATACTTTGGTGCTCCTGTATTAGATGCATATTTATTCATAAGTGTTATGTCCTGTTGGTGGAATGTCTCTTTTATCATTACATACTGCCCCTCTTTGTCTCTCATTACTTGTTTTGTTTTGAAGTCTACTTTGTCTGATATAAGTACAGCTACACCTGTTTTCTTTTGCTTGCCATTAGCTTGGAGTATTGTCTTCCATCCTTTCACTCTAAGCCTGTGTTTGTCTTTAGAGCTGAGATATGTTTCCTGGAGGATCCATATTGTTGAGTCTTGTTTTTTAATCCATCCAGCCCCTCTGTGTCTTTTGATTGGAGAATTCAATCCATTTATGTTTCGAGTGATTACTGATATATGAGGGCTTAATACTGCCGTTTTTATCTCTTGTTTTCTGGTTGTTCTGTATTTCCCTTGTTTCTCTTTCCTTATATTTCTGACTGCCATTTCAGTTTAGTGGTTTTCTGTGATGATTTTCTCAATTTTCTCTTTATTTATGATTTTTGTCTCTGCTCTGAATTTTTGTTTTGAGGTTACCAAGAGGTTTGTATAAAAGATCTCATAGATAAGATAGTCCATTTTCTGATAGCCTCTTATCATCATTAAGCTAAGCAGGTTCTATCCCTTTCCTCTTCCCTTTCTAAGTTATTGTTGTCACAAACTATTCTGTTTTGTCTTATGAGTTTGTGACTGAATTGAAGTGTTTATAGTTATTTTTGATACTTTCCTTCCCTTTATCTTTTATGTTTTAATTAAGTGTTTGCTAACTTGTTCTGGTAGAGAGCTGCAATTTTCTGATTTTCTGTCTATTTATCTCCTTGCTCAAGGCTTTATAAACTTTTGCCTTTTTGTTTCAAGTATGAGGGCATCCTTGATCATTTCTTGTAAGGGAGATCTAGTGGCAACGAACTCCCTCAGCTTTTGTTTATCTGGGAAAGCTTTTGTTTCTCCATTGTATCTGAAGGATAGTTTTACTGGATAGAGTATTCTTGGCTGAAAATTTTTGTCTTTCAGTATTTTGACTATATCATTCCAATCTCTCCTAGCCTGCAAGGTTTCTGCTGAGAAATCTGCTGAAAGCCTGATACAGGTTACTTTGTAGATTATTTTCTTCTGCCTTACTGCCCTTAATATTTTTTCTTTCTCATTGACTTTTGCTAGTATTACTATTAGATGCCTCAGAGAGGGTCTTTTTACATTGGTGTAATTGGCTTCATGTATTTGTAAGTCCAGTTACTTCTCCAGGTTTGGGAAGTTTCAGCTATTATTTCTTTGAACAAGCTCTCTGCTCCTTTCTCCCTCTCGAATCCCTATAATCCTTATGTTGCATTTCCTAATTGGGCCAGATATTTCTTGAAGAATTTCTTCATTTTTTTAAAGTCTTAGTTCTTTTTCCTCCTTCATCTGAAACACTTCTATATTTCTGTCCTCTAAGTCATTAATTCTGTCTTCTATAACATCAGCTCTGTTTTTTAAGGATTCTAGAATTTTTTTTTTATCTCATTCATTATGTTCTTCATCTCCAGATGTCTTTTTTTTTCTTTTTTTTTCAGAGAATAAATCTCTTTGGTGAAGTATTCCTTCTGCTCATTAATTTTATTCCTGAGTTCATTGAACTGTCTTTCTGAGTTTTCTTGTAACTCCTTGAGTTTCTTTATGACAACTATTTTGAATTCTCTGTCATTTAGACTGTAAATTTCTGTGACTTCAGGAGTGGTTTCTGGAGACTTTCATTGAATGTTTGAAGAACATGGGATTAATTGAAATTTTTAGTCACTCAATAATTTTGTTTTTTTATTAAAAAACCCATTAAACAGCTTTTGCAGGCAAGAGGTTTCTTGTTATATTCTGGAGAGAAATTTGTCTTTGTAGTGTTGGACAATAAAAGAATAATCTTTAGTTTGCACTAGTATGAAGACTTTACAAAATATAGACCTATAGGGAATTGAAAGTGCAAGAACTCTTGATCCTCCTGAAAAACAGATAAGCCTTCATAGCCTTCTTTTCTCAACTGAACAAAGAAGTACACAGCTGTTAAATTTCACTCTGTGATTTAAAAAGTTCTGTAAAAAGTGCTATTTTTGGAACTCTGATGTACTGAACAGTTGAGTCAGGGTTTTAACCAGGGAATATATACACAGAAAGATAACGTGTGTTGGAAACTGCATGCACATCTACTGGTGTCCACAGCATTTATCACATCCTGATGTGAGTACCATTAGTTGTACATTTTTGTGTTTTCCCCATTCAGTGGTGATTCCCTTGGGGACAGGACCAGGGCATCCTTGTCCTTAACTTCCAAGCCCAGAAATCTATCTTAATTCAGTAAATGTTCAATGAATGCTTTTTGAATAAAAGAAGGTAAATAAAAACTTAAGAGAAAAACACCACTTCCTGAGTAGAAATTTCTTTGCTTGCCTTTCAAAATCAAGTCAATTTCTCAACATTTTAACATCTTATGAGTATATTTTAATAGACTTAATTGCATTTTGGTTATTTTGCTAATCGCAAATCCATGTTAACCTAACATTTATCTGACAGTTATTAACTTATTGATGCCTGTGAGTGTTTACTGCTGTTTGAGTTGATTATCAATCATTTAAATGATTTCTCAGAAAGCCTGAGACACAGAGGGCTCAAATTAATGAGTCAATAGTTATAAGTTTAAGTAGAACTAGAAATAAAGGGGACTGAGTTCAGCAGGCTTCTTTTCGGTTATGGCACAGAAACTCTTCATGCCTTCTTGCATTTTCTATGCAAGAAAATATCTACGCATTGACTGATTGATTCTCCCATTCATTTGTCAACACATCTTTACTGATTACCTATAATGTGTACCTGTAACCTTTTGAAATTAGGGATACAGGATGAATGATAAGGTTATTCCCCTCAAAGAACACACTCTCTAATCTAAAGCACAGTAGAGAGTGGCTAGGCTTGTAAACATAAGGAACACCTATTCCTCTTTGAGTTGAAGACCTCAGCAATAACCATGAGCTAAAAAATAAGTCACAAAAACCTAAAACCCCAAATACTTATTGAATGCTTACTATAGGGAACACTTCATTAAGATTTTACCTCATTTAATTTTCACAACACCAATAATTATCAGGAGACAGAATATAATTATATTTTATTCTGCAGTTGTAAATCTGAACCATTATACTAGAAGGTCTTTCCCTAGTCCCGTTACGAACTTCTTGAAAGCTTATATTGGTGTATTGCTATTTATTTGAGTGAAATGAATAGCAACTAAATATAACTAAGAAGTACAATACTGTGATTAAATGCAAAGAAGCCTGAGAGTCTATTGGTCACTGGTAGGAAAAAAGAGAAGATTTTTATATAAATTTCAAAAGACGATTGTGATATATAAGGTCTAAAATATTACTGGGGACAGACAGAAACATCACTCTCACTGTGGAGTTCTTACTGTCAAAAGTGTTCTTCAATGCTTTTTGAGTTTTTACTGTTTTTCAATGTATCATCTTGTTAGATATAATAGTCAGGACTGAGCATGTTGAATTTTTTCTAGCTAAAGCAATGTTCTTCTTAATAGATATAAAATATTACTAGATGACTAGTTAATTAAATTTTATTTTATTACTCTAATGCTGGATTATAAAAGAACTATGTGTGTATACATAATAATTTTCCTTTTCCCAGATGGCTGTTCGAAATAAATGAAAACTTACTCTTTAGCAATATTACTGATACTTCTGATTTATTATTATTTTTTAGTACAACGTTTTCCTCTTTCAATCTTTGGAAATCCCATGATATTTGCAAATACTTTATGGGCTGCATTAGCTTTTTAGAGACTTTTATAAGCCTGGAAACTAATAAACCAGAGAATTCATAAAAATGGGTATTCTGGAATGCCCATGGAATGATGTAGTTTTAAGTGATATGTTCAAATTACTAGTATCTAGGGCATTTAAAAATTATCACTAAACCTGATTCCAGGATTTTATGGCTTTAAAAAACCAATTCTTTGCTTTTAAGGCATTTTGAATTTTAAGTAACTTGATTTGCTCAACTTATTTTATTTGATGAGTCTATGATGTTTCTGTTTTACAGACTTTGAAAATATTCAATTAAAATCTTTACACTTCATTACTAGGGTGGCCACCCTTGATGGAATGAAGACGTTTACACCAACATTGGGGAACAGAGCCTCAAAGGAAAATATGTTTTGACAGGGGAGGGCAAAGGAAAACCTGTATAATCTAACAGGGAAACTGAAAATCATTTTGGTAGTCTGGGAAATAAATGGCATTGTTTGTATATTTTAGATTTTTGGAGAGATTGTCTGCCACCCCAAAACACTAAATTTAGACACTAACTTCATGTAAATATGATTTAAGGGAATCAGTAGATTGACCATGGATATATTTGAAGGTCTTGGTGTTTTGTAAATGAATGTCTAAGATTTTGAGGTATAAACTTATAAACTTTTCCTTTGGTATTTTAGTTTTTCATGCAACAGGAAAAGAGAAATTTTTACTTTAGCTTCTCTTTTTAAGGGATTTCCTCTCCTCCATATTATTTAAGGAAGCCCAACTCTTTCTTCTACCTTAGCTTTGATACATTGCATTTAATTTTGCATTCATTTTCTAAAATCCCAATACATGTACTTTAGTGCATGGACTGTCTGTGAGTAAATTATTAAAGACATAGCAAACAGTATTGTAAAAACATGGCACATCTTGAATCATGAAACAAATCACTGAGATATTTATACTATCAGGATGAAAACCAACCTACATATTTTTGTGAATGAATATTTCATGTTGCTTGACAATAGTTTTTTTCCATATGCCCACACGTGAAGATGGTTATAGCAAATTTCAAAAGAGTAAGTTTAGTGTTACATTTGTGTCTTCTACCTTTGGCAGGTTTTATCTAAAGATGTATTAAGTAATTATTTCAGCTAATGAATAGATTAAGTTATGCTACTAAAGATTAACAAAAATTGTAAAGGTCTTAAGATTTGATTCTGTAGTGAGGAGCTTTTCTGTATTGGTTGATTGTGGGTATGCGTTTGGTTTGCTTGAAGGACAAAAAGGTCAAACTTGACTTCTTGTTGAATGGTCTTACCTTGAATGTAAATGTAGCTTAATATTATGAGATCAATTGTGGTAGAGGTATTAATTAGATTGAATGAAGTTATTGCTTACATTTTTCAAAATAGTTGTGCTGTAAAATATCCCAGGATTATCTGTGGTTTTCAGTGTATGGTTAATCATGCTCTGTAAGAAAAGCAGCAACTTGTGGATTCCATTTTGACCTAGCTAGCGTTTTTAAGTAATCAACTAATTCTTTAAATGCACTATTTAATTCTACTATATTTAAGATGTGAGGCTTTCAAAAATATATTAAGTGATAATTTTGCTTTTCTGCAGAGGTATTATCTGAGCTTGGGGTGCATGATAAGCAAAGGCTGAATTTTTCAGTAGGTTAAGAAGAATAATGTCTGCTTTGGCTTTGAGGTCTAAAATCAGTTCCAATCTGGAATGTGTTATTCAACTCTTCTTTTGTTCATCTTCTCTAAAGATGAATATTTATTTGGTTATATGCTCTGACATCTATACATATATATATATATATATCTATACATCTATCTATACATCTCTAACTCATTCCAGAAAAGGAAAGGGAAGCTACAAAAGTGCATATTCAAAGAGATGAAAACCAAGACTTTGGCGAATGTGGAGCTACTAAACTTAGGTACTAATTAGATCTTTTTATAATTATGAAATGAGAGAATGATAATAATACAATCATACAGGATTTTTAAATAATACTATTTATTGCGTAATCAAAACAAGGCTTCCCATATTCTTAAATGTAGCATTTGATAAACTCTAATTTTCCCTTCTAAAAATATAAAGACACATTTTAAAGATGTTGGTGAAATCCAGATAACTCACTTTAAACATTTTGATTCCTAAATGACTTTTTACTCTCCTTGTGATGAAACATAACCTCTTACTCCCACCCTGGGAAAGTGTTTTTTAAAAATTAACTATCATTTATTAACCTGGAAATTTGTCCTCTCTTGATGACATAATATCACTTATTATTGCCTATTTTATACCTTTTTCTTTATTGTGGACAAATTGAGAGTATGTAGATCAAAAGTGCAGAATTCAATGTGCTTAGTTTAGTAGGTTAGAGCACTGTGACAATGAAGCCACCATTCCAAGTTTGATCCTCTAAGGGACTATTTAATATTAAGCTCCATGAGGCCAGGAGCTTTATATTCTCAGTGCCTAGAACATTGCTTGGCACATTGTAAGATCAAAATAAATATTTGCTGAATGAAAAACCTACCACAGTAATAGGTAGACCTCAAATCTCAGTGACTTATCAGAACAAATGTGTACTTCCTGTTATACAAAGTCTAGCACAGGTTAGCAAGGGCTCTCCTCTAGCTGACGACTCAGGAATTTTGGCTTCTGCCACCTTGTGACCCAGGAATTTAGGCTCTTGCCATCTTGTCATGTGCCAGCTAAGACACCAGAGTGTTGAAAGAGATGGATTGTGGAGGCACATCTTGTGAATGCCTGTGCATTTAGGTGATACCTGACACCTCTGCTTGTAGTCCATTGGCCATAAATAGTCACATGGCCCCAAAAGAACTGCAAGGGAGGCTGGGAAATGTAGCGGAGCATGTGGATATTCACAGATCACAATCTAACACAAATGAAAACACAGAAAAAGTATTTTGTTACCTGAACATTCTGAACACTTTTGGTTTTTGTTGATTTTATAGCGGTATCATAGTGCTTTGGGATGGCACTATGGTTCAGGCCAACTTTTGGTTAAAAACATTATAAAACTGCTAATTAGTAAGTGTCTTTAAATGTTATCTAATTTTTCAATAATAATAGTAATTATAGTAATAATAATAATACATTTTGTTGAAAGTTTCCTATAAGCTTATACCATGCAAAGAGCTTTACATAGATTATCTCATTTAACTTCTCCACTAATCAAAAGTAGTAGATTATTGCCTTCATTCCATAAGTAAGGACACTAAGGCTAAGACTGTAAAAAGCTTGCTCAAGGCCTCACAGGCAAGATTCTTACATGAAATCTGGAGCTTTACCATTTGCTGAAGTTCTCAGTCTAAAACTTCTCAATAGCAAATGAGAATACCAAGTCTTACGTGAAATGATTCGTTAGGCACCTAGCACAGAGTCTGGTCTTAATAATTGCTGGTTGCATAGTGGGTATTCAAGCAGTACTAGTTTTCTGCCTTCAAATAAAAAGAACAGGCAGGCAGAAGCCATGCCTACTCTACTATGAATTACTGTTATGTGCTTTTTCATATACCTGAAAATAATGATTAAGCATAATTTGTCTTAAAGTTTTTACTGCATTATTGATCTACTATAAGCCATTGACTCCACAGAGTAGTCATCTCTGGGCCAACCAATATAAAAGCAATGTAGATTCCAGGCTGTAATTCTCCTCAGAGAATAACACTTCAAGAAACAGAGTGGAGGGAATATGCTCTTGACAGGACAAAATCTAATCCTAAATGTTATTAAGTATTGTTGTCTTAAGTCTCCCTCTTTAAAGCTCATACGTAAATAATTTGATTCAGATTGAAAATGGATGGAACATATGCCTGTCTACTATAACAAACAGAATAGCAGGCATTGTTTCTGCTGACTTTGTGTCACAATCTGCGAGTGGCATTATGAAACAACTCAATATGCTGGTCATAACTTTGCGAATGAATAGCTCAATATCATTTGTGCCAAAAGCAGAATCACCACTTTTGGCAGATGCTTTTCAGTATCCAAATGACAACATTAAAATTATATCCAACAGATTGACCAGTTCATTTTCCGGAGATGCGTTTTGTGGCTAATTCATCTTGGCTATCCTTTTGAGATAGATCAACGTTATATCAATAGCACCTTCAGTTGTGCCTGCCATACAGTAGGTGCTCAATAAATATTTAACAAATGAGCAGGATCAGGCCCTTTAAATTTCTAGGCAGCTCTGAAAATCCAGCTTTCCATCACCAACACAAGATTGTCTACTTCAACCCTGAATTGTTGAACATTCAGTTACGTTCAAACCCCAGGCTGAGACAATTGATAAACAAAAGAGAAGGACGTGTTATTCACTCATTTCTCTTGATTTTCTAAGCTCTATTCCTTTAGCTCACCTTCTCTTAAGAAAACCACATCACTGTTCTCAATTATCTTAGCTGAACTAGAGAATGATTTAGTAAAAAAGAAGCACATGTTTTAGAGTTGGACAAACATCAATTCATATTAATTGTTACCACAAATTTTTATAGTTCTAAGACTTTGAGTCAATTAACAGCTCTGTATACCACTTTCCTCATCTGTTTTTGTGTTAAATACACTATTTAACAGAATGCAAAGTCCACCTTTGGTAGGTAAGCAATTAATACTGGTTCACCTTTCTGTCTTCCCTTGTCTTATTGGGAGTTGGTTTCATATAAGTCACATGAAACATATTTCTGTCTTTGATTAAAAAATATTGCATCTCCTGCCTGTTGTTGGATTCCAGTATTGTTATATAAAGAACTATGGGATTTATTCTTCCGGAAGTTAAGTGCTAGGGAAATTTTACCTTTCCTGTGAACTGGTATGATATATTTTGAGATTAATGAATCAAAGCTTGCCACTCACTTGGTTTTGTTGTCGTGTAATTATTTTTCCCTTTGGCTTTCTTGAAGCATGACACTAAATTTAGTGCTCAGGGCAGTAGATATTCATAACTTAAACCTCCTGGTAAAATTGTCATCTCCTAGCCTACTTTGTTTGATGTTTGTTCTTAAAACCGGATTTAATGGTTTTATTGTTCTTATATCTTCTATGGCGAGCTGCACAAATCCTTTTTGGAACCACACAGAATATAAATAATAAATGAATGAAAGAATAAAATGACTATAGAAGTTTACTGTCATTGGAGGGAATGAAGACTTTTACACCAACATTGGGGAACAGAGCCTCAAAGGAAAAAGATATTTTGACAGGGGAGGGCAAAGGAAAACCTATATAATCCAACAGGGAAATGGAAAATCATTTTTGGTAGTCTGTGAAATAAATGGCATTGTTTTTCTATTTTAGATTTTTGGAGAGATTGTCTACAACCCCAAATCACTAAATGACTTGCTCAAGGTTTCGCAGCTGTTAAGTGCGAAACTAATCCAGGCTTTGTGCTGTTTTCAGCTACATCATTCAAAAGAAACTAGGGAAGTTTAACCTCTAAAGATTCTTAAAGCTCGGTGTTTCCTCTCAGGAAGTGACTATCAGTAACATAGGACAGTCATGCACAAATGACGATGAGGAGGGAGGGCTCGTGGAATACAGCTGTGAAATTTGAGCAAAATGCAATCAAGGCTTTGGACACCTGCAGGATAAGATCAGAAATGTGGGGCATTTTTCTTTGCAAAACTCCGTAGCTATAGGCTAGCAACTGAACTGAAGGTGAGGACTCATTGCAAAAGGCCCTTTCTCACAGGTCTGCTTATAAAATGTAGTCTTCTCTCAGAAGAGATTATATTCAGATTTCCTCTTGCCTACCAAACTGCTAGTGGCAATAGGTCTTCTTTTAATTTAGCTTTCAGTTTTTTGGCAGATTGCAGATGGAGAGGAAATGAGTTTGCTCTGAAGTTTTGCAAAGAAAATTTTATTATATCCACATAGAAATAATTGAGTCATTTAAATGTAAGGTTAATATTCAGTGGAGGGATGATTTATTTTTTAAAATAATTTGAATCAACAATAGAATATTCTAAACCTATAGTTATTTTGAACCCTATTGATCTCCAAAAGTTACCACCGTGGTGATTAATAATTTTTGTGTGTGTGTGTGTGAGGAAGATTGGCCCCAAGCTAACATCTGCTGCCGATCTTCCTCCTTTTGCTTGAGGAAGTTTGTCAGTGAGCTAACATCTATCCCAGTCTTCCTCAATTTTTATGTGGGATGCCTCCACAGCGTGGCTTGATGAACAGTGCTAGGTCTGTGCCCAGGATTGGAACTGGCAAACCCTGGCCTGCTGAAACGGAGTGTGTGAACTTAACCACCAGGCCATGGGGCCAGCCCCTATAATTTTTTAATATAATATTCCTTATTTGTAATGAACTTAATCAACATATTACTTTCTTCTCTGGAAAGAGAGTTTCTATTTTGATGAGCGTTTATGAATACCTGTGAGTTTAATATAGTCAAATGTTTTAATATAAATTTAATATAAATAGATCGTGGAATCTCTATTTTTGTGAGCTAATTGACAGAACATTAATTGGGCACTATCTTGTACCTATGAGATAGGAAAGCACTTCCCTGGGAATGTGACATCTGGGCCTGCTAAAGAGGTGCTGATACCAAGGAGTGTCATGGTGACAATATTTCTAACATCCACATCCTTTATTTACTTGGTTTGACCTGTATTACTTCCAGTTTTTGCCTCTCCAATTAACTTTTGAATGGTGACATCTCTCAGATCTACTATTCTCTAAGATAGGGGTCCTCGAAGTGTGGAGCTTGTTAGGCCTTTCCCTAATCCTGTTGAATCGGAAACTTTTCAGTGGGCCTCAGCAATCTGTTTTACAAACTCCTCAGGTAGCTCTGATCCATGTTAAAACTTCAAAATCCCTACCTTAAACTATTGGCCAGTCATGCCTTCCCAATATGAATTTTTGATTCTTCTCTTCCTGTGTTCAAATCGCCAATTTTGTGACCTGAACCAAGGATATACTAAAGCATATAACTGGAGAAAAATCTTTTTAGTGTTGATAATATTTTTCCATAGTGTGCTTAATGGCATATTTGCATAGGCACATTTTATAGAGAAAAGTTTATATTTGAACTTTATGACAAAGAAGCTGCATGGACGTTGAGGATAAAATATGTATATTCTGAGCCTTTGGAAACTCAGTTTGGATTTGTAAGCCTGGGGCACGGATGAGATCCAGGGGAGTGCTTGAATATGACATGTTTGCCATCAAATTTTGCTTACTACATAGATCCAAGAAATTTTCCAGTGCTGTTATCTCTGTGTCTCACTGTTTGATAATTAAAATAGCTTTTTCCCAGTTACTTAAGGTATTCTCAAGAATGTATTTTCTAACTTTTAAATTTCACCTAAAGTTTAATTCAAAACTAGGTATAAAGAAGATACTTGAAAGGAAATTTTGTGTGTGTGTGTGAATTCACAAACTTTATAATGATGATTTTCAATCTTATGGTGAGAAATTATATGCTCTGAAATGGAGATAAGAGATCACCGAATAATTTTTATTTTAGAAAAGGCATCAGGGCATTAGGCATTTCATTTGAATAGCTTTTGTCCCTCTTTGGGAATTCTCTTGTTGCTAAAATTTTGCTACTAGTGTAAGCTCTATGATTGTTTTAACCATTTTACCAAACTACCACAAGTCCATTTATAGCTTCCCCACTATATGAAAAGTTCTGTTCTAGGAATACACTGCAAAAAAATTACAGGGTACTTCTCAGGAGTATGAACAATTGCTGGGATGAAATGATATACTCCATTATAGCACTTGGCCACCTGCTGACCTGTCTGGATACTGAGACTTTGTCAGTCCTTGAGTCTGGGACTTCCAATGTCCTGGTTCTTAATAGTCTTGTTTAATTTCCTGTTTCATGCAGACTGCCTCCTGGATTTCAGACCTCTCATTATTGTATTTGCGAATTACCTGAATTTTCAGTCTTCAGTCCAAACAACCCAGATTCCTAATCGATGGTCCACTCTGTTCTTTGCGGTCTGTGTGCCTTTGGGCCTTTGGACTGGATTGCTGCTAGCCTCTCTCTCTCCCAACCGGAGGCTGGTGCCTGTCACGTGTATTCTGCTCTGAAATCTATCTGGAGTCCTAATGTCCTTGCACTAGATTTGCAGGTTTTGCCACCGTGTCCGCATTGCATTCTCCTCAGTTACGTTACTGACCCTCCCTAGCTTCCCTTCCGAGGGCATACAGGGCCGAATAAGTTTGTAGTTCTATTTCGATTTTTTATTTAGAAACGAAATGCGAAAACTCTCCAAGAAAAATGCTTGTATGACCAATCAGAGGTTCAAAGCCTAAGGAGATTTAAATCTTCTTTCAAATTATATGAGAGTTAGATTTTCAGAAGTTAATGTGTGTTAAAACTATACAAAGATCCTTTAGATTCTGGGCTCAGAACATTAAAGGAATTTTTTTTGCTAATTAAAGCTTTGATTTATTTCAAAGGTTGTGAGGTATTCAGGAAATTATTCATTGTGTAGGAATGTCCCACTCACTGCAGGCCAACCAGTATTGTTTGATAAGCAAATTCAATGAAGCTGCATTGCCTGTCATTGTGGCACACCAAAGCATGCCCACGAATCTCCCAAATGCCCACCGAGGGTTACTGCCACCTCTAATGAGAACCACTGGTGTGGACCATTCAACTTTCAATTTCTGGTTTAGGGAAGGAACCCACAGAACCCACGGTTTTCATTCTCAAAACCGGAATGAAATCAGCACAAAGGAGAGGAGATGACTGCTAGGTAGGCACCCACCATTATGGGCCACAAGGAACAGGCGAGACGGTATTCTATGAAGTCCCTTCTAGCTATAGAACCCAAACAATTTAATGCCATAAAATGCAATATAAGATCATTTATGGGTAAACAATAATCACAGATAATGGATATTTATATTCTATATATTCAAAAAACATGGTTTGAAATTTCAAGGACAGTCTCTTCAATTGCTACATATAATTAGTAAATGGAAGAACTTCTCCTAAAGATAAACAGAAGATGCAACAATTGAGATATTTAAAACCTAAGCTTGCAAAAGATAAAAAGGCATCATGTAGCATTTTAGAATAACGTTAATTTGGACTAAAATTGTTCAGTGTTTAACGCAGGATGTTAGCATTTTTGGTACTAATTGAGAACAAATGAAGTCAACATGATTTAATTCAAATTTACCTAATTTAAAAATTAAAAGTAGCATTACTTTGTATCTCAGTTCTTTTTGAGGAAGGGATGTTGATACGATCTTTATCCTTCTTCATATGAATATTCTAATGGGTAAGCAGGGATCATCTGAAGTGTCTAGCACGGTCTCTGGGACCAGGATATGTTCAGTAGATGTTTGCTCCGTAAATAATTAAATAGTTTTAATGAATCATTTCAGAAACAGTTATCCAGATCTAATCTAAGATGGTTTTATTATAAATAGTTTTAATATTGAAAACAAATTTTTCTTTGCATCTTTTCTAAGCTCTTTACCTCCAGGTTGCCTTACATGGACTAATATATATCTTTTCTATGTGAAATACAGGTTTATATAATGATGATAGGTGACTAAGTGTTAGTAACCATTAAAAGAACAGGCTTCTCTGTATCTCATTATCACTCTGTTTTTCGCTCGTCTCATGCTGTTGTTCTCATTTTCCACAGGGATTCCATAAACAAGTGGATGTGTCATATATTGCCAAACATTACAACATGAGCAAAAGCAAAGTTGACAACCAGTTCTACAGCGTGGAAGTGGGAGACTCAACCTTCACCGTTCTCAAGCGCTACCAGAATCTAAAGCCTATTGGCTCTGGCGCTCAGGGAATAGTTTGGTAAGTGGAATGAATTTAACTTATATTTTTAAAGGGAACATGCTGTGTGTGTTGACTAGCCACAAAGAGGCAAACAAAAACCACAAATAAATAGCACGACTTGGGAGGGAAAAGATACATTCTACTAAAGAAAAATAGAATTATGAGCATTATCTGTAATTCATCACCCGTTTGCTAACAACATGTATCACTTTGCTTGTGACTGGTTTTTCTAGTCACAAAAAATATCCCTCACAGCGGCCATAGAGAAACCAAGAGAACTAGAGGTTTTCTAGCTGTTGCTAGTGCATTTAGAAAACTTTATTTGGCTGTTTTCACAGCAAGAAATGAAGGGTTATGTGTTAAGATAACCAGTGAATAAAATCCCCAGTACTCTAAAGAAGTATAAATGATAGCTCACATGTTCCTGTGACTTTTGAAGTTCAGTGTTTGAAATTCAGTTACCTATTAGAAAAAGCGTTATTTTTAAAATGTTTGCCAAATGTTTTCAAAATGGGAAGATTCTGGACTCCTTGGTAACCATTCTTTTAGAACATTTTTAAGTGGCTAAATTGAGATGATGACACATCAAGATCTGATTTACCTGTTATAAATCTCTTGCAAAATGATGATTTCAGATTGATAAACATTTCTTTTAGATAGTTTTAACTTGTAATGTAGCAACCAAATGTAGCTAGTATGAGCTTATTAGTGTAATAATTTTAAATTTGAAGGTTCACACCTATAAGTAAAAGTTTAGGACATGCACTATAAACATTTACTTGTATATTTGTATTTGCTTATTTATAAAGGAGATTTACTTACAGCAATATATTTATTTGTTACATAAATTGTTGCTATATTAATAATATCCATTTAAGAACACAAACACTTTTAACTGATGAAATGAAGATAGACTAAACAATATTTCAAGGTAGATTTTAGAGGCCGGCCCCATGGCATAGAGGTTAAGTTTGGCGTCCTCCACTTGGGCAGTCCAGGTTCAAAGGTTCAGATCCCGGGTGCCGAACAACAACACTTGTCAGCCATCTGTGACAGCAACACAGATACAAAATCGAGGAAGATTGGCACAGATGTTAGCTCAGGGCAAATCTTCCTCAAGCAAAAAGAGGAAGATTGGCAACAGATGTTAGCTTAGGGTGAATCTTTCTAGGCAAAAAATAAAGAGAAAGAAATAAAATAGATTTTATTTTAAAACTTTTTTACACTCATTTGATGAGATTTATTTTGGTGAAAGCTATGTGATAGTGTTCAGTATTTTTCACACTGTCATTTTACATTTCATAAAATGATTTTAAAATCTGGTTCACTTCATTTTTTTGGTTTTTTAAGACTTTATATTTGTAGAGCAGTTTTAGGTTTACAACAAAATTGGGAGGAAGATAGAGAGATTTCCCATATACCCCTGTCCCCACACATGCATAGCTTCTCCCATTATAAACATCCCACACCAGAGTGGCACATTTATTACAATTGATGAAGCTACATTGACACATCATAATCACCAAAGGCCATCGTTTACGTCAGGCTTCACTCTCGCTGGTGTACATTCTATGACTTTGGATACGTGTAAAATGATTGTGGTATCATAACAGGGTATTTCCACTTCCCCAAAAATCCTCTGCGCTGCCTCTTCATCCCTCCTCCTACTCCTAGCCCCTGGCAACTACTGATGTTTTTACTGTCTCCATAGTTTTGTCTTTTCCAGAATGTCATATAGTTGTACCTATGACACTGAACACACAGTTGGACATTTTTAGGTTGCCTTCTTTAACTTAGTAATATGCATTTAAGGTTCCTCCATGTGTTCTCCTGGCTTTATAGCTCTTTCCTTTTTAGCACTGCATAATATTCCATTGTCTGGCGAGTTTATCCATTCACCTACTTTAGGACAGCTTGGTTGCTTCCAAGTTCTGGCAATTATAAATAAAGCTGCTTTAAACAGCTATGTGCAGGTTTTTGTGTGGATATAAGTTTTAAAGGTTCACTTCTTTTGTTTTTTTGTCAAAAACCATTTTGACAATTGGTTTTAAGTTCACTTTAATGCTTAGTCAATGCAATGGCAGAAGCACACTGTTGGTGCTAAATCATAATACTAGCATTTCAACCTCATTTATCAAATACTCCAAGGCTTTTGTTGAAATTCACGTAGTAAATCTCAATCTTTCCCAACGTCAACTACTATTTGTTTTTGCAGTTTGAAAGACTGAACATTTTAATATTTTTAGCAATGGGCCAAACCTTTCAATTCAAAGATATTTAAACAGATATTTGTTAAAAAAATTTATTTATTTATTTATTTACTATGGTGTAGGTAGGAGGTGAACCTCTTTGTGGCACAAAATAATTTCACGGTGTGGTACGCAGAAAATGGTTCTCCAAAGATGCCCAGACGCTAATCCCCAGAATCCTTGAATATGTTATCTTACATGGCAATAGAGACTTTGCAGATGTGATTAAGTTAAGGGTCTTAATATGAGAGTTCCCTGAAATATCCAGGTGGGACCAATCTAATCACATGTGTCCTTACAAGTAGAAAAGGGAGGCAGAAGAATGGGCCAGAGAAGTGCAATGGGAGAGGAGAGAGAAGAGATTCAAAATATGAGAGAGACTTGCCTTATTGTTGCAGGCTTTAGAGATAGAGGAACAGGGCCATGAGCCAAGAAATGGAGTGGCTGTTAGAAGCTGCAAATGGCCCTCAGCTGACAGTCATTAAAAAAATGGAGAGACCTCAGTCATACAGCCACAGGGAACCGAAATCTGCCAACAAACCCAAATGAGCAAGGAGAGAGATTCTCCTCTAGCCCCTCCAGGAAGGAACTCAGCCTGCTGACATCTTGACTTCAGCCCAGCTAAGTTCGCATGATTTGTTGTGGCAGCAATACTTACACACATGGTATGGTAAAGATTTTACTAAGATAATTGCTGTAAATCTCCTGAAAGCAGGCACACCGAACTATAATGTGTTCAAAGGAAGTAGTTCAGGGTGCCTCTGTCAACCCTCCCCCAAATGTGAAATTTCTGTTTTCCTTTCAAGTCACATCTTTTACCCTCAGTCGTGGACTGGGGGTGGGGGAGGTGTGGGTAAAGTGTATATGTGATGGACCAGTATTAACGTGTATATTAAATATTAGTAAGGTTTAATTTCTTTTCCACATTACAATATATGTTTATATTTTCTTCTTCACTCTACTGGGTGGCTTGTATACCCCTTGGAGAGTGGGAACCCTATTTAGGAGATCAATGTATTCATGAAGAACTTCCAAAATGAAATAGAAAATAAAACAAAAACAAAAATCTTATGAAGGAGGAGAGATGGGAGATGGAGAAAGCAGAGTGATTCCTGGCTACCTTTCTTTAATGGAAAATTATGGAACGTGAGAAAGTTTTCCTGAATAAGATTCTCAGTTCAGATGCTCAAACACTCTTTGGGAGTGTTTCATTTTCTTTCAGATAAAACTACCACAGAAAATGAGGGCTACGAGTGAAAGAAAGCTAGTAGACCTTTAATGATTCAAAAATACGGGCATACCTCAGAGAGACTGTGCGTTCTGTTCCAGACCACTGCAATAAAGCGAGGCACACACGTTTTTTGGTTTCCCAGTGCATATAAAAGTGATGTTTACACTATACTGTAGTCTATTAAGTGTGCAATAGCACTATGTCTAGAAAACAATGTATATACCTTAATTTAAAAATACTTTATGGCTAAAAAATGCTAACCATAATCTGAGCCTTCAGCAAGTCATAATCTTTTTACTGGTGAAAGGTCTTGCCTCGATGTTGATGCCTGCTGACTGATCAGGATGGTGGTTGCTGAAGGTTGGGGTGGTTGTAGCAATTTCTTAAAGTAAGACGGCAATGAAGTTTGCCACATTGATTGACTCTTCTGATCATGGATGATTTCTCTGTAGCGTGTGATGCTGTTTGATAGCATTTTACCCACAGTAGACCTTTCAAAATTGAAGTCAATCCTCTCAAACTCTGCCATTGCTTTATCAACCATGTTCATGTGCTATTCTAAGTCCTGTGTTTTCATTTCAACAATCTCAGTATCTTCGCCAAGAGTAGATTCCATTTCTAGAAACCGTGTCCTTGCTCATCCTTAAGAAGCAACTCCTCGGGGCCGGCCCCATGGCCGAGCGGTTAAGTTTGTGGGCTCTGCTCCAGCAGCCCAGGGTTTGGATCCTGGGCACGGACATGGCACCACCTATCAGGCCATGTTAAGGCAGCATCCCATGTGCCAGAACTAGAAGGACCACAACTAAAAAAATATACAGCTAAATACTGGGGGGATTTGGGGAGAAAAAGCAGAAAAAAAAAAAAGATTGGCCACAGTTGTTAGCTCAGATGCCAGTCTTTAAAAAAAAAAAAAAGAAGCAACTCCTCATCCATTAAAGTTTTATCATGAGATTGCAGCAATTCAGTCATCTTCAGGCTCCACTTCTAATTCTAGTCCTCTTGCTATTTCCACCACATCTGCAGTTACTTCCTCCACTAAAGTCTTGAGCCCCTCAAAGTCATCCATGAGAACTGGAATCAACTTCTTCCAAACTCCTGCTAATGTTGATATTTTGACCTCTTCCCATGAATCACAAATGTTCTTAATGGCATATAGAATGGTGAATCCTTTCCAGAAGGTTTTCAGTTTACTTTACCCGGATCAGTCAGAGGAATCACTATCTATGGTAGCTATAGCCTTATAAAATGTTTTTTTTTTTTTAAGATTGGCACCTGAGCTAACAACTGTTGCCAATCTTCTTCTTCGTTTTTTTTTCTTTTTCTCCCCAAGTCTCCCCAGTACATAGTTGTATATTTTAGGTGTGGGTCCTTCTAGTTGTGGCATGTGGGACACTGCCTCAGCATGGCCTGATGAGCGGTGCCATGTCCAGGCCCAGGATCTAAACTGGCAAAACCCTGGGCCACCAAAGCAGAGTGTGTGAACTTAACCACTCGGCCACAGAGCCAGTCCCTAAAATGTATTTCTTAAGTGATAAGACTTGGGAATTGAAATTACTCCTCGATCTATGGGCTGCAGAATGGATGTTGTGTTAGCAGACGTGAAAACACCATTCATCTCGTTGTACATCTCCATCAGGGCTCTTGAGTGATCAGGTGCATAGTCAGTGACCAAGTCATATTTTGAAAGGAATCTTGTCTCCTGAGCAGTAGGTCTCAACAGTGGGCTCAAAATAGTCAATAAACCATGTTGTAAACAGACGTGCTGACATCTAGGCTCTGTTGTTCCATTTATACAGCACCGGCAGAGTATATTTAGCATAATTCTTAAGGGTCCTAGGATTTTCGGAATGGTTAAGTGAACATTGGCTTCAACTTAAAGTCACCAGCTGTGTTAGGCCCTAACAAGAGAGTCAGCTTGTCCTTTGAAGCTTTGAAGCCAAGTATCGACTTCTCCTGTCTAGCTATGAAAGTCCTAGATGGCATCTTCTTCCAGTATAAGGCTGTTTCATCTAGATTGAAAATCTGTTGGTTAGTGTAGCTGCCTTCATTAATGATCTTAGCTGGATCTCCTGGAGAACTTGCAGCTTCAACACGAGCACTTGCTGCTTCATCTGGCACTTTTATGTTATGGAGGTGGCTTCTTTCCTCAAACCTCATGAACCAACCTCTGCTAGCTTCCAACTTTTCTCTGCAGCTTCCTCACCTCTCTCAGCCTTCACAGAATTGAGGAGAGTGAGGGCTTTGCTCTGGATTAGCCTTTGGCTTAAGGGAATATTGTGGCTGATTTGATCTTCTATCCAGACCACTAAAACTTTCTCCATATCCACAACAAGGCTGTTTCACTTTCTTATTCCTGTTTTCACTGGAGTAGCACTTTTAATTTCCTTCAAGAACTTTTCCTTTGCATTCACAACTTGGTTAACCATTTGGTGTAAGAGGCCTGGCTTTCGGCCTATCTTGGCTTTCCACATGCCTTCCTCAGTAAGTTTAATCGTTTCTAACTTGTTTTAAAGTGAGAAACGTGTGACTCTTCTTTTCCTTGAACACTTAGAGGCCACTATAGGTTTATTAATTGGCCTAATTTCAACGTTGTTGTGTCTCAGGGAATAGAGAGGCCCAAGGACAGGGGAGAGATGGGGGAGTGGCTAGTTGGTAGAGTAGTTAGGACACCACCATTTATCCATTTAAGTTCACTGTCTTATATGGGCATGGTTTGTGGAGCCCCAAAACAATTACAATAGTAACATAAAAGATTGCTGAACACACATCTTCATAATAAATATAATAATAATGAAACAGTTTGCAAAATTGTGAGAATTACCAAAATGTGACACAGAGACGCAGAGTGAGCAAATGCTGTTGGAAAAATGTCACCGATAGACTTGCTTGACACAGGGTTGCCAGAAACCTTCAACTTGTAAAGCACAGTATCTGCGAAGTGCGATAAAGTGAAGGCCAATGAAACAAGGCATGCCTGTACACAGATCCAAAGCAGCATTTTGTTCAAGAAGTTAACAGATTGTCCCAGAAAGATTTGAAAATCTACTACTAAGAATTTTGCAGTATCTTTTATAGGACTTTTTGGGCCTTTCTTTCTCCTTGTGCAGGATGGGAATAATCCTAGGTCTTGGGTACAGTAAATGAAAATATATTTTAATAAATAAAGTGTCCTTGAGTAAAATTCTTAATCTAGTTTTACTACAAATTTATTAGCACATTTGTCAGTAAAGGGACATGTGAATTCCAGAATGTTAGCCTTAGAGTTTCCTGAGATTATTAGTCATTTTGTCTATAGCGAGGGAAATAAAGCTAACAAAGACCAAGATGAAGGGATAGAAATGGCATGGCATATTCCTCTCCCTAACCTTCCAGTTTTCCACTCTACCACGTGCAAAGACACCACAATCCCAGTACATTCTTTTCTTCTTCTCTGTCCCTCCTCTTCGACCTAGCTTTGAGATATTTTGTTTCCTTGTCATAACTTGGGTCTGTAATGTACTATTTCTCTTGCGGATCTAGTCTTATATTAAGTTGTCCCCTGTATCCACCTGCCTTTAACTTAATTTCCTCTCTATTGCCTTTGCCAACAGTGAGTTCATCTGCTTCAATCACATCAAACACGCATCCATTCCCAGACATTCATTTTGAAATCCACAGACCTTTCCTCTGTTCACAAAAATCGTCGTATTTGCATATTTCGAATGTCCCATACAATCCCGAGTATAATGTCTGGGAGAAATTGGAAACTGGGAGTGTCTTGGGTCTCTGGTGTGGAGGGCAGGCAATCTGAAAAAGATGATTCATTTGCTTTACTTTATTTTCTTTGGAGCAGGAATAAAAAGTGGAGGAACCAATTCTGAAAGGAATGTTCACCTTCAATTCTTTTTTACATGTGTCACTATAATATTTTGGTTTTGTATTCATAAGAAGGATTTGGCTTTTCAAGCATAAATGTTGGCATATTGGTACCTATGTCACAGAATCTTCATCTTCCTAAGTTGTTTGAAATAAAGATTCATTTCTACTGGTTATCTTAAATTTGTTGTTGGATTCTTACACTTTCCTTCTCCTCTTTGAAGTACTTTATTGCTTAGTTATTTTCAGGGGGAAAAACAGCAATACTAAAATATCTTCCAAAGGGATTCACCAGTAATGTGCTATTTTCTTCGTTCACCATGGATGATAGACCAATAGTGCCATTATTGAGAACAACTAAATAAAATCTAATATGAAATCTTCTGGAATAAATGAATTTTTCTTTCTACCTCTACCTTTTTACCTTTCTACCTTCTTCTCTACCTGAGAAAATAAAGGTTATCCATTGAAGCAGAAAGAAACAATGAGAACCATTCTGTTCCTCCATAAGAACAAATAAATCCTCTGTAGCTTCCAAGGTAGAGAATTGTAAAGTAATCTATAAGATGAGTTTTAAACAACAGTAGTCAGGAGTCAGATGAACAAATCATTTCAGAACATTCTTCCAATCATCATAAGATGGTCTCATTAGCGTTCCTTCTACTACCAGCTCCAGAAAAAAAAATAACATAGGGAGAAATCAACAGAAGGGTGTTCATTGTCTTCTCTCCCTTCAGTCCGGCGGCTGCTTGCCAAGCCAAGAAACATTTCTATTTTCTCATTTCTTTCTCCAAAGATGATTCAGACTGACAGCAACAGTGGTGGCAAAAGTCACTCACCAAGTTTAGCATGGAAGACTTGCCAACAAAGGGCAGCTGGTCTGCTCTTTAACTGAGAAGAGCTGATCGTATAGTTTAAATTACAGGAAGTAAAACCATATTCTTTCCTTCCTGAGCTTGTTCTCTTTCTCGTCTACGTGTAATCAGCTTATAAGCAGTCCCAATCCAATTTTGCAAAGTGATCTTTTACAGGATATTTATATCAAAGATGGAAGCCTAATACAGACAAAAGCATAGATTTAGCATGGCTTATTGTAAAAATCTGTGCCTAGAAAGTTAAATATTTAGAATTAAGATGATAGACTTTATGTTAACTAACTTTTCTGAAATTCTAATTAGAGCTAGAGGATGACATTTAATCAAAGTTGAAATAATTATAGTTACAATAATAATCCAGTCAATTAATTTATCTTAAGTTGTATATCCATATATATATACACACAATGAATATGTAACCAATATATAATTTATATTGTGTATGTGTATATAATATACATACTAATCCAATGGATTAATGTATCTTAATTGAGTATATATGCTATATGATATATACACACACATGTATTTTACATATATAGGATATAAATCATTTCATTTTTCACAAAAATTATAAAAATGATTTCTAGTGAATGTCCTTCAATTAGTGGTCTGTAGTAACAAGATCCTGTGCAGATAAACAATCTCAGATTTAAATTGTCAGGCATTTTCAGCAGAACCTTGGGTGTTCATATATTCTTATTTCATTACCTCCCTTTGATAAGTGGATGTGGTGGGTATAGTGAGCCTGCCTGGCAATGTCCTACCAGCCTGATCAAGGTAAGGGTTAGATAGACGGAAGAGAAGTCTGGAATTCCTGTACTTGTGGCTTTTTTTCTTTTTTTAATATGTGTGTGATCTACAGTGAAAGAGAACAGGGATAGAAAACATTCCGTAAATAACATTGTGGCACAGGAAACTAAGTTTGTTACAGCATTTTACCTAGTGGGCCCTTCCCCTGCCCAGCATTTGATACTGAAGCTGTATTATCTTGTATGTTCAAATACATACATGTGTAGATCCTGTTTACTCTCAAATGGGATTTAAAGTGATTTAAAAAAAAAGCTGTGACCTAGTACACACCTAAGATGTATGTGATATGGGATGTGTGGTACGTATGCATGATGGTCCATAGCCCTCAGAGAAAAGTCTCTTTGAGGGCACTGCTAAGTTGATAAGGTGAATAGTCAAAATGACTCCCAAAGGAGGCTAAGTTGTTGACTGAAGAACTCGCCCCCTGGTTTAGATAGTAGGGGTGTAGAAGAAAAAGGAGTTCTCTTTGTGGTTTGTTTTGCTTTTTAATTTGTGGAACGCAATTTGCATCTTTGCCTCCCCACGTCCACGTAGTACTTGCAGGTAGAATCTCTGTGGGGAGGCCAGAGCTCTCATCAAAAACCAAATGCGAGAAACCAACAGAACCAAAAGCCAAACAAAAACCAAAATCTCTGAATTTGTTCAAATGCTCGACAAAATTACTGGTAGTAATGCCAAGTCAAGTCAATTTAGCAGAGCAATCAGTGTCTGCAGAATCTTCTTCAAGTAACAATAGCCTCTGTGCATTTTTTAAAAAATGGCTATTGAAGGCCCTCCCCCTTTTTAATGTGCTCATTTTTATTAAAAAAAAAAAAGACACATTGACTCACTGATGCTTTTAGTAGCTTTTCTCATCTTGATGATTAATTGGAGCTACTCTGTCTACACTCTGATTTAGTCACCCTTGAACTAAGAGACACACTTACAAAATGACTGCAAAGGTTAGAGAACATCTATAAATATACACAAGAACAAAAGAGATGAAACTTGGCCATGTTAGGGTACATGATGGAAAGACATTCGATATCTATTCGTTGCTGATTCAGATTAGGAGGAAAATTAAGTAAATTCTCTGAATTCTGTAAAATACTTGCACATTTAAACATTATCAATACAATTACAGATACTTTAAGATACCTTATATTGTCGTGTTCAGTCATTATAGTTATAAATACACCTACACCTCAAAATAATTGAATTTCCCCTTGTGCTTTACCAAGGAAAGCATTTAACTTTCAGTCTCACAGAACCTTGGTTTACTCTTCTGTAAAATGGGGATAATATCAATATCTCACAGAACTCAAAAAGTATAAAACAAACTATATACATGAAATTGCCTTATAAATCTGATAGTCATGATTCAGTAGATTCAAGGAAGGTGGACTTAATGTTACTCTTTTCTACCAAAGGAAAATTGCAAAATGTCAATTTATGTAACCCAGGAAGATGCCTGATTGGGATAACTGCTTAATCATCAAATTTTGTATGTTATATGCATATTATAGTAGAGAACATGGGACGTAAAAATGACTTTACTGATGCTCCCTAAATGAGTCTGGCAAACAAGCCTCTGAACCTTTTCACTCCTATCTTTCAATCTGAGCTTCAGTTAACCAAGATTATTTACAATAATTATATAAGTTTTAAACGTTAGTTTTTAAATTTGCAACATGGCTACACAGACCCAGCTAACCATCTTTAAGCACGGAATTTGGCTGAAAGTCTTTTATGGTTATGAATTTGGTGGTGTGAAGAGAGATGGGTAAAATCATCCAGAGGGGTTTTCCAAGCCTCCGACTTCCTGAATAACACGAAAGAGACTTGATCAATGGGTCCCAAGTGATGATTTCATTTTGTTTCGGGAAACATCACTCATGATCCTGAAGCACATTTCTTAGAGTTCCTAATGAGCCATTACGCTAAATGATGCAGCTTTAATTACACATTTCCATTCAGCCCCTGACCAGTGGAAATGATTGCCCTTTGATCCACATCCAGAATATCAGCATATTTTGTATCCCTGTTATTTTCCATTAAATTTTGACCCTTAATTGTGACCTTTTTAACATAAGGAGCATTGAGCTTTGCATACTGTCTTTTATATTGGCAAGTGGTTTGAGGTGATAATGGTCCAGAGCAATACGACAGAATAAGACACTATTATTCTCCCACATTTTGCTGTTTTTCTGGTACCCTTTGCATAGCACAGGCCCCAAATATTTGTTTACTGTATTTTTTGATTGATGGGTAAGACTTGTAAATATCACTTTTTTTTCCTTCACAGAGAAATTTGGTACTTTGAGAAACCATGGGTAGAAGTTTGATGGCAGTATGCTTACAGGAAAAAAATATTGTATCAAAATCCGTATTTCTGTGTGTTAACCATAAAGCATGAATGTGTTCATATTTGTAAATATATGATTGTTAATGTGATAACTGATGCTGAAGGGGTTGGTAGTACATAATTTTAAAGATTATATTTGATCTTGGAATGTATTATGAACATTTATTCTGAGTTCTGTCATTCTTCAGTAAATTTGTAATTAATTTACATCCCTGTAGGAAAAATTGACAGCAAGAGTTTATAGCCCAGAAGCATTTTTCTTGGGAAAATAGTCATTTAAATTTCCATGGATAATTATTCACTTACAGATGATGAGTCTTCTCTGTAAATCATTTATGGGTATAAATGCTAATGTCCTCACCAGGAGAAATAATTACTAAACACATTATTTATTTTCTCAGTTTCTACTACAATCCCAAAGATTAAATGGTTAAGTGACATTGATTCTTATTTCTCTTAGGACCTGTTTTCTGGGGCTTCAATAGAAATTTTCATTGCAAAAGTAAAATTAGTTTATGGTCCAAATACTATTTTGCCAGATGTATAAATCCTGATAATTGTTGAGATTAAAGTGTATTCATGGTTATATTAAAAAAAATAACCCACAACCCAAATATAAATACCTAAAGGCTTAGTCCTGCACTAGCAAATGAATCTTGGAAAAGCCAACTTTCCTCACAGAAAGGAGGCGATGTCTTCAGTTAAATTACCTTATGCTGAATAACAGATGGCACTTGCTTGTCTTCAGATTCCAGAAATCATTCTTATTTACTACTTTAAGAGACCTGTCCATTCTATCTGTAGATAAGATTTTTTAAAAAAAGAAATAAAATAAAGAAGAAAAAGAGAGCAGGAATGTGTTATAAATATTGTGACTAAAAATACCAAGGCTTAGAGGAGCTTTTTACAAAGCTCCGAGGGAAGGTACTCGGCCCTTTTCTTGACAGTCATGCTTCTGGCCTGTTCCAGCATCACATTCCGTTTATAGAGTCTGAGCTGTCTTGCTAGTCACTGATTTAAATGTGGGAGCTGAGGACAAAGGAAGACATCTTTTAGTTTGGAAGTACGAATGACAGCCCCATTGTTCCCTTGTTTCACTCTCTAGTTCCGGATTCGTTAAACTTGTTTAAAATATTTGACCTTGTCAAGTGAGTTTCACTTTACATGTGCCAAGTTATCAATCTGGCACTGAAGCATGGCCTTTCAAGCTTCTATATATGATGGGGGAGTCCAAGTCACCGTCGGAGAGGGAGTTTAGTCTCTTCATTTGACATGGGGTTTCTTTTATTTAAAGACGTGTTTTAGAGTTCTCTTTGCTATGCTCTTTCTCATCTATATCTGCCTTTATTTTTATCATTAAAAATGTTTTCCACAGAATATTTTAATATATCCATTCATAAAATCAAGATTTTGCTCCAATTCAGGGAGATACAACACCAAATATATTAATAAAAGAAAAAAATTATGTTGGGGGTTTCACCCAGGACTGGGAAATATTGTTGGGGAATGTGTGCCCTGCACAAGGGCATGTGGATGGGGGAGCCTGTCGGGCTGAACTCCAGTCAGCCCTTCACCTGCCCAGCAATGTGCCCTGGGGGTCCCCTTTTCCCAGAGGACTTGCCTTTTCCCAATTCACACACCCAAACAAGAGGGTCTAGCAGCTGATATTGGAGGAATGAACTTTAGATTTCTGGTGACCGGAGAAACTCAATATAACTAGCAAAAATATAAGTTGGAGAATAACTAGTAGAGTGAAAATTACTAACTTTATGATGTTAAATAACCCACTGGCAGGAAGGTTTAAGGTGCCCAAGAAAATGGAATGAATCAGGGAGCAGAGGAAAACTGTAAGCCAAATAATCACATTAACCTTGTCCCTTCTCCCATCCCCTTTCTCTACTTGTATCTCCTCGTGGACATGAGTCTTTGTCAAGGCCTTCTTGTTATTCTCCTGCTTCATTAACTGTTTTCCTATTTAGCCTGGACCAAAAAAGTGATTTCAAAGACAGTCTCAGATGCTCTCTAATTCCTACCTCTGTGTCTTCTGCAGCTCCCTGTTTTCCAAACCCTTCTCCAGATCAGCCCAACTGGCTGTTTTCTCTGCTCCTGCTGCAAGGCTGAGCCCAGCTGGAGAAATCACAGCATCACACTGATTTCCTCCATTATAAGTTTATGAGCTTCATCCTCAGCTGGGCCCTTGATGCTGCTTAGCAATTCTTTTACTTGCGCTTCTCATCAGCTCCCTATCCCATTTCCCACGGTGGCTTTTACAATCCTTTCACAACTTTCACTGCAAGCTTCCAGTTCCACTTTGCCCACTGCAGTCTTTGCGAAGGCCTTACCTCCTTCTTCCTGGAGAAAACAGATGGCCTCAAGCATGTAAGCTCTCAATTTCCTCTTCCACCTCCTAACTCTGTCATCCATCATCTTCCTTGCCCAATTAGCTCCTCCAGAAGCAGCTCCCAGAGTCTGGCCACCCATCTGTGTTCTTGATTCTATCCTCTCCCACTGGGGCCTGTCAGTTGTTCTTTATCTTGCATCAACTGTCTCTTCTCCAGTAGCTTCTTCTGCCCTGCTTATAGAAGACCTCCCACCAAATTCTCATGTAAAAAAAAAAAAAAAAAAAATTTAGAATGTGCCTGCCCCTCAAACTACCTCTCTGAGTCTCTTTCCTTCCTCATCAAACTTCTGGATAGGGTAGTCTGAATTTAGTGCCTCCACATACTGTTTAAATTCTTATTTCACAGTCAATCCCAATTTACCACCATTACCGTGCTGTTGAAGTAGGATGCTATGGAGAAGGCCACTATTGACCCCCTAAATGGTTAATCCACTGGCTTCTTTTTCAGCTGCCATTGTTTGCTTCTCTGTAATTTTTGGAAATGTTAAGTATTCATCAAATCCTTCTTTTTCTTTTTAACTGAGGTAACTGTTTTTTAACATTATATAAATTTCAAGTGTACATTATTGTATTTTGACTTCTGTATAGACTACATCATGTTCACCACCAAAAATCTAGTTTCCATCCATCACTGTACATTTGTTTCCCTTTAACCCTTTCACCCTCCCCCACCCTCTTCCCCTCTGGGAACCACTAATCTGTTTTCTGTATCTATTTTGTTTGTGGTGGTTGTTTTTCAAATCTTTCACACATGAGTGAAAGGATACAGTATTTGACTTTCTCCCTCCGACTTATTTCACTTAGCATAATACCCTCAAGGTACATCCATGTTGCTACAAATGGCAAGATTTCATCTTTTTTATGGCTCAGTTGTGTTCCATTGTGTATGTATGTGTGTGTGTGTTTGCGTGTGTGTGTGTGTGTGTGTATACCACATCTTCTTTGTTCATTCATCCGTCAGTGTGTACTTAGGTTGTTTCTGAGTCTTGGCTATTGTGAATAATGCTACAATGAACATAGGGGTGCATATATCTTTTTGAATTAGTGTGTTTGCATTCTTTGGATAGATATCCAGAAGTGGAATAGCTGGATCATACGGTAGTTTTATTTTAAAATTTTTGAGGCATCTTCATCCTGTTTTCCATAGTGGCTGAGCCAATTTACATTCCCATCACTGTACAAGGGTTCTCTTTTCTCTACATCCTCCCCAACACTTGTTATTTCTCGTCTTTTAATAATAGCCATTCTGACACGCATGAGGTGATATCTCATTGTGGTTTTGATTTGCATTTCCCAATAATTAGTGATGTTGAATATCTTTTCTTGTGTCTGTTGGCCATCTGTCTATCTACTTTGGAAAAATGTCTGTTCAGATCCCCTGCCCATTTTTTCCCCCCAGGCTGTAACATGTGTATGTGTTTATTTATTTATTTATTTATTTTGTGGTCTTTTTTCAAAAATTTATTTTTATTGCAGTAATATTAGATTATAACATTATATAACTTTCAGATATACATTGTAATATATTTTAAATTCTGTGTAGATTATGTCATGTTCACCATCCAAAGATTAATTACACACGTGTGCCTAATCACTCCTCTCACCTTCCGCCCTCCTCCCTTACCCTATGGTAACCACCAATCCAATCTCTGTGGCTATGTGTTTGTTGGTAATTGTTTTTATTTTCTACTTATGAATGAGACCATACGGTATTTAACTTTTTCCCTCTGACTTATTTCACTTAGCATAATACCCTCAAGGTCCATCAATGTTGCAAATGGCTGGATTTCACCATTTCTTGTGGCTGAGTAGTAGTCCATTGTGTATATGTACCACTTCTTTATCCATTTGTCCCTTGATGGGCACCTACATTGCTTTCAAGTCTTGGCTATTGTGAATAAGGCTGCGATGAACATAGGGGTGCATGTGTCTTTATGCATTTGTGTTTTCAAGTTCTTTGGATAAATACCCTGCAGTGGAATAGCTGGATCATATGGTAGTTCTATTCTTAATTTTCTGAGGAAACTACATACTGCTTTCCATAGTGTCTGTACCAGTTTGCACTCCCAGCAGCAGTGTACAAGTGTTCCCTTCTCTCCACATCCTCTCCAACACTTGTTGTTTCCTGTCTTGTTAATTACAGCCATTCTGACCATAGTGAGGTGATATCTCATTGTAGTTTTGATTTGCATTTCCCTCATAGCTAATGATGTTGAACATCTTTTCATGTGCCTGTTGGCCATCTGTATATCTTCTTTGGAGAAATCTCTGTTCAGATCTTTCGCCCATTTTATAATTATGTTGTTGGTTTTTTTGTTGTTGAGATGTATGAGTTCTTTGCATATTTTGGATATTAACTCCTTATCTGATATATGGTTTGCAAATATCTTCTCCCAATTGTTAGGTTGTCTTTTCATTTTGCTGATGGTTTCCTTTGCTGTGCAGAAACTTTTTAGTTTGATGTAGTCCCATTTGTTTCTTTTTTCTATGGTTTCCCTTGCCCGGTCAGACATGGTACTTGAAAGTATGCTGCTCAGACCAATGTCAAAGAGTGCACTATGTATTCTTTCTTCTAGAAGTTGCATGTTTTCAGGCCTGACATTCAAGTCTTTAATCCATTTTGAGTTGATTTTTGCTCACGGTGTAAGATAATGGTCTACTTTCATTCTTTTCCATGTGGCTATCCAGTTTTCCGAACACCAGTTATTGAAGAGACTCTCCTTTCTCCATCGTATGCTCTTGGCTCCCTTGTCAAAAATTAGCTGTCCATATATGTGTGGGTTTATTTCTTGGCTCTTGATTCTGTTCCATTGATCTGTGTGTCTGTTTTTGTGCCAGTACCATGCTGTTTTGGTTACTATAGCTTTGTAGTATATTTTGAAACTAGGGAGTGTGATATCTCATGTTTGTTCTTTTTCCTCAGGATTCCTTTGGCTATTCAGGGTCTTTCATTATTCCAAGTAAATTTTAGGATTCTTTGTTCTATTTCTGTGAAAAATATTGTTGGAACTTTGATAGAGATTGCATTGAATCTATAGATTGCTTTAGGCAGTATGGAGATTTTAACTATGTTAATTCTTCCAGTCCAAGAGCATGGAATATCTTGTCATTTCTTCATCCCTTCTTCAATTTCTTTCAACGTTTTATAGTTTTCAGTGTACAAATCTTTCACCTCTTTGGTTAAGTTTATTCCTAGGTATTTTATTCTTTTTGTTGCAATTGTAAATAGGATTGTATTTTTAATTTCTCTTTCTGCTACTTCATTGTTAGTGTGTAGAAATGCAACTGATTTTTGTGTGTTGCTTTTGTATCCTGCGACTTGACTGTATTCACCTATTATTTCTAAAAGCTTTTTAGTGGATTCTTTAGGATTTTCTATATATAAAATCATGTCACCTGGAAATAGTGGCAGTTTCACTTCTTTTCCAATTTGGATCCCTTTCATTTCTTTTTCTTACCTGATTGCTTTGCATAGGACTTCCAATACTATGTTAAATAAGAGTGGTGAAAGTGGGCATCCTTGTCTGGTTCCTGTTCTTAGAGGGATAGCTTTCAATTTTTCTCCATTGAGAGGGATATTAGCTGTGGGTTTGTCATATATGACCTTTATTGTGTTGAGGTATTTTCCTTCTATACCCATTGTATTGAGAATTTTTGTCATAAATAGGTGCTGTATCTTGTCAAATGCTTTCTCTGCATCTATTGAGATGATCATATGATTTTTATTCTTCATTTTGTTAATGTAATGCATCATGTTGATTGTTGAACCATCCCTGCATCCCTGGAATAAAACACACTTGATCATGATGTATGATCTTTTTAATGTATTGTTGTATTCGATTTGCTAGTATTTTGTTGAGAATTTTTGCATCGATGTTCATCAGTGATATTGGCCTGTAATTTTTCTTTTTTTGTGTTGTCCTTGTCTGGTTCTGGTATCAGGATACTGTTGGCTTTGTAGAATGAGTTAGGAAGCCTCCCTTCCTCTTCAATTTTTTGGAAGAGTTTGAGAAGGATAGGTATTAAGTCTTCTTTGAGTGTTTGGTAGAATCCACCAGGGAAGCCATCTGGTCCTGGACTCTTACTTTTTGGGAGGTTTCTGATTACTGTTTCGATCTCTTTACTGGTGATTGCTCCATTCAAATTCTCTACTTCTTCTTGGATCAGTTTTGGAAGATTGTATGATTTGAAGAATTTATCCATTTCTTCTAGATTATCCAATTTGTTGCTTTTTATAATATTCTCTTAAAATCCTTTGTATTTCTGAGGTGTCTGTTGTAATTTCTCCTTCCTTGTATTTGATTTTATTTATTAGAGCCTTATCTCTTTCCTTCTTGGTGAATCTAGCTAAAGATTTGTCAGTTTTGTTTATCTTTTCAAAGAAGCAGCTCTCAGTTGTTGATCTTTTCTATTATCTTTTTAGTCTCTATTTCACTTATTTCTGCTCTGATTTTTGTTTTTTTCCTTCCTTCTACTGACTTTGAGCTTCATTTGTTCTTCTTTTTCTATTTCCTTTACATGTAGTGTTAGATTGTTCATTTGAGATTTTTCTTGTTTGTTGAGATGGGCTTGTATTGCTATAAACTTCCCTCTTAGTGCCACTTTTGCTGTATCCCATAAATTTTGGTATGTTGTGTTTTCATTTTCATTTGTCTCCAGGAATTTTTTGGTTTCTTCTTTGATTTCTTTGTTGATTAGAATGTTGTTCTTCCATTCAGTAGCATGTTGTTTAGTCTCCACATATTAGTGACTTTTCCAGCTTTCTTCTTGTAGTTGATTTCTAGTTCCATTCCATTGTGATTCGAAAAGATACTTGATATGATTTTAATCCTCTTAAATTTATTGAGACTTGTTTTGTTTCCCAGCATATGGTCTATCTTTGAGAATGTTCCATGTGTACGTGAGAAGAATATGCATTCTGCTGCTTTTGGATGGAACGTTCTCTATATATCAATAAGTCCATCTGATCTAATATTTCATTTAAGGCTAATGTTTCTTTGTTGGCTTTCTTTCTGGATGGTCTATCCATTGATGTAAGCAGGGTATTAAAGTCCCCTACTATTATTGTGTTGATGTCAATTTCTCCCTTTAGGTCTGTGAATAATTGTTTTGCATACTTTGGTGCTCCTATGTTAGGTGTATAATAAATATCTTCTTGATCCCCTTTATCATTATATAATGTCCATCTTTGTCTCTGGTTATCTTTTTTGGCTTGAAGTCTATTTTGTCTAATGTAAGTATGGCTACACTGCTTTCTTTTGCTTGCCATTTGCTTGCCATGTCATCTTCCATCCCTTCACTTTGAGCCTATGTTTTTCTTTAGAGCTGAGATCAGTCTCCTGGAGGTAGCATATTGTTGGGCTTGTTTTTTAATCCATCCAGCCACACTGTGTCTTTTGGTTACTGAATTCAATCCATTTACATTTAGGATGATTATTGATATGTAAGGACTTAATATTGCCATTTTATATTTTGTTTCCTAGTTGCTCTGTTTCCATTGTTTCTTTTTCCTTGTTTTTGTCTGCCATTTCAGTTTGGTGGTTTTCTGTGATATTTTTCTCAATGTCTTCTTTTTTTATGTTTTGTGTCTCTCCTCTGATTTTTCATTTTGTGGATACCATAAGGTTTGTATAAAAGATCTTATAAATGAAATAGTCCTTTTTCTGCTGGTAACATCTTATCTTCATTTGCCTATGCAGTTTCCATCCTTTTCCTCTTCCCCTTCTGTTTTTTTTAATCACAAATTATCTCTTTCTGTATTGTGAGCTTTTACCAAATTGAAGTGGTTATAGTTATTTTTAATACTTCTTTTCCCTTTAACTTTATAAGTATTTACCAACCTATTCTAATACAGAGTTACAATTTTCTGATTCTGTGTGTCTATTTATCACCTTGCTCAAAGCTTTGTATACCTTTGCTTTTTCACTTCAGGTAGGAAAGGTCCTCTAAATAATTCTCGTAAGGTAGGTCTAGTGGTGATAAACTCCCTCAGCTTTTGTTTATCTAGGAAAGGCCTTATTTCTCCTTCATATCTGAAAGATAACTTTGCTTAATAGGGTCTTCTTGGCTGACAATTTTTATCTTTAAATATTTTGAATATATCATTTCATTCTCTCCTGGCCTGTAGAGTTTCTTCTTGTATCCTAATAGGAGTTCCCTTGTAGGTTATTTTTTTTCTCCTTCCTGCCTTTTGTATTCTTTCTTTGTCATTTTCTTTTGATAGTTTTATTATCATATGTTTTGGAAAAAGTCTTTTGCATTGATATACTTGAGTATTCTATTAGCATCATGGATTTGTATATCCAGTTCCTTCCCCAGGTTTAGGAAGTTCTCAGCTATTATTTCTTTAAATAAGATCTCTACTGTCTTCTCTCTCTCTTCTCCTTCTGGGTTACCCATTATTCTTATGTTGCCCTTTCTAATAGAGTTAGATAATTCCTGTAGAATTTCTATATTTTTAAAAAGTCTGAGCTCTCTTTTCTCTTTTACTTGCATCATTTCTAGGGTTCTATCTTTGAGCTCACTGATTCTCTCTTCCGAGTAGTCTGCTCTATTTCCAATGCTTTCTAATGCATTCGTCATTTCATTTATTGCGTTCTTCAGCTCCAGAATTTCTGATTCTTTTTTAAAGTTTCAATCTCTTTTGTAAAGTACTC
This sequence comes from Equus quagga, assembly GCF_021613505.1. Classification (NCBI taxonomy): domain Eukaryota; kingdom Metazoa; phylum Chordata; class Mammalia; order Perissodactyla; family Equidae; genus Equus; species Equus quagga. The sequence goes on from NC_060269.1 coordinate 87,523,375, forward strand.
TTCATATTAATTGATTTTATTCCTGAGCTCACTGAACTGCCTTTTTGAGTTTTCTTGTAGCTCGTTGAGTTTCTTCATGACAGCATTTTGAATTCTTTATCAGTTAGATCACAATCTTTCATGACTTTATGGTTGGCTTCTGGAGAATTATTATTTTCTTTGTGTGATGCCATGATACCATGGCTTTTTGTGGTACTTGCTGAGTTATTCCTCCACCAGCACATTTGTCACACCAAATGCATTTCTTATTTAGGTATAGCTTTGTTTGTTTTGATGTAAACTTTTCAACTGGTTGGAGATTAGAGGCCATTCTTTTGTTTTTCAGTAGGTGGTGCTATAGCACTAGTTTCTGATTTCTCTTACCTGAGCTGCCTCTGACTGTATTTGAGGATCTACACGTTCCACCCTCCTCCACCTCTATTCAGGGTGTCACCAGTACTCTCGTCGTTGCCCCCTGTGCCTCTGGGGGTCACTGATGCCTTGCTGTTGCTGGTGTCCCTGCAGTCACTGGCTTTACTGCTGGGGACACAGGAATGGCTGATGCCTCTGCTGCGTCCAAAATAAGATAGGTTGGAAGCTGTGCCATTGTGGTGGGGGAAGGAGGAGGGTGAGGAAGGAGCTGTGTCCTGGGAGTACCACCTCAGTTGTTGCCTGTTATCTTGTGACTGCAGGCACCACTGCAGTTGGGATGTTGGAGTCCTGACACACCTCTGCTGCTGCTACCAGGCTCCAAGCCATGGCCAGGAGCCCAGGATCACAGGACCCCACCTCTGCTGCTTTTCCACTTCCCATGGTTGCAGGTGCCTCAGCAACTGGCCAGCCAGAGTTGCAGGTGCATCTCCATTGCTGTCCACTCAGTTCTCTGGGGCCAGGAGCACCTGGCTCAGCCACTGCAGCTGCGGATCTAGGCTCTTGTGCTCTGTTTCTGCTGTTTCCCTGTTTAGCCTCCTCTATGTGATCCAATAAACCCACACCTTGTATGTACTGATGTGTGAATCTCTCTGGCATCCTGGTTTGTTGGCAATGTAGCCTTTGTTGGGTCACGGGTGTTTTACTCACTGTATATTGAAGGGGAGAGACAAAGGGATCTTCTCATGCCACTGTGATGATCTATTTTCCATTAAATTCTTCTTGAATGTATATCTTTTCTTGATTTTCAAGCTGGAGATTTTAAAAATCTGCCCTTTGTTTGGAACTGAATGAACTGGCCAGCACATAAAAGGCAACACGACATAGGGGTTAAGATTGCAGACTCTGGAGCCAGACTGCCTGGCTAGGATCCTGGGTCACTCTTACCTGTGTGTGACCTCAGTTACTTCATCTGAAGATGGAGCTGTCAAAAATATGTATCCATAGAGTTGTTGTTAAAGCAAACTATATTAGTTAATACAGTGCCTGCCTTTAGTAATTAGTCAATACGTGTTAATTTTCATTAGTGTTAGCTGGCCTGGGTCATGGCCAGTTTCTACGGGATTAGCTAGATGATGTACTGTGCGAAAAGCCAGTAAAAGATCTAATCCAAAACTCCTCAAGGCGAGATTGGAATCAGAGGCCAGAGGAATAGGAGCCAGAAAGGCAGGTACTGATTCTAAATCCTAAGGAGAGTGTGATTCTAAATGAGAGATGGAAGGAAATGCCAAGAACCAGTAGAGAACTGGATCAAAGTGGGAGAAACTTGGGAACAGTGGAATGACTAGGACAAGTGTCACAAATATTACTGGCTGGTGGGTGAGTGGTAGTGATGTTAGACTGGGTTGAAGCCAACTGTGTCCTCGTTCCCTCCTACTTCTGTGACCAAGGATTATCTATCTCTTTTATTGTTCATCTTTTTCTACACCGCAAATATTTGCATTTTTTAAATGTTCTTCCCTGTTTGGCTTTTCATTTCATTTCACAGTTCAATGCCTAATGTCTCCCACATCTATATCATTCTGGCTACTTATTTTTTTTATTGATATGTAAATATATTTCAATGATCTACTTCAAATATATTTTTTTGTTGAAGCATAATCGATATATAATATTATAGTAGTTTCAGGTGTATAATGTAATGACTTGATATTTGTATATATTGCAAAATGGTCACCACAATAAGTCTAGTTAACATTCATCACCGTATATAGTTACAGAATTTTTTTCTTGTGATAAGAACTTTTAAGATCTACTCTGATATCACCTTTCAAATATGGAATACAGTATCATTAACTATCGTGACCATCCTGTACATCATATCTCCATGACTTATTTATTTTATTACTGGAAGTTTGTATCTTACTTCTAAGCTCTTGGTCCATATATTCATTTATGTATTATTATATCCTTCAGATTACTTTACAGATATCTCAAATTCAATATCCTCAATATAATTTTATGATCTCATACACTAACTTGCTCCTCACTATGTATTTCTTATTTTGGACTCACTATTCCCTCAGTTACCTAACTTAGAAATTATGGAATCATAGTTGTCTTCCTCTTTAAGGATTAAGTCAGATTGTTTCTCTGTATGAAACATCCCCTCTTTCCATTCTCACTGACCCTTCCCAGGTCCTCATCATACCTTATCTGGACTACCATCAAAGATGGTTAACCGATGTCCCCCTTTGCCTTATCTCTTCCTCCCCTACTCTGTCCTTCACATTGCTTATGGAATAAAATTCAAATATTGTAGAGAAGGACATTAGTCATTGTTCCCAAATGTGCTGGCCACTTTTATGCTTTCACTATTTATATTAAGCCATTTCCCTCCACCTGGAATGTTTTTCCCATATCTGCCATGCCACTTGGGGGACTGCTACTCATTTCAAGTTTCAGCTATGGGGTCACCACTTTTACAAAGCCTTAACTCACCTTCTCTAATGCTTAGCAGAAGGAATTGCTCTGTCATCTGTATTGACATGACATGTTGTACTTACATCTCTTTTAGCACTATTCATATCTTTATTGCTATTTACCTCTATGTCTGCTGCTAGACGATGATCTCCTTGGAGCAACGACCCTGACTTATTCATCCTTGTAGTCTCAAGACTTCAAAAGTGCCTGGCACGTAATGGAAATTCCTTAAATGTTGAATTTTTTCATATTAAATCTATCAATACTATAATGTGTATAACCATATGTATATATATACACACACACCCATACACTGTGTGTTAAATAAATAGTATGATCCCATAATTTCATGAATAATGTAGCAAATAATAAAAATACTTAAAATAGAGACTAACATCAGCTCTATGAAATAGATACGTATGCAATTATTAATGCATAATTAGAATAATTTTAACCTTCTCTAATAATTATGCCTTTAGCAAATCTAAAGAATGAGCCACCACAATTGATTTTTCAAATCGTTCATTAAAGGCTATACCAATTTAAATTTGATCCGATGATACTCAGCAGCATGGACAAATGATGAATTCTAAAAGAATCATTAAAAAGTACAAATCTAAGGACTTGATACAAATTTACTAAAAAATATTCTTCCATATTTTTGTGTCTAAATGTTTGAAAGATAACATAGCCACTATAAATTAATATTTATGGCATCCCCACAGAATGCACTGGGGTCATGAGGTTGAGAAATCAGACATGAATGCCACTGATACAGCTAAAGTCAATATTGGGCATATATTTATCAGTGCTGTACATGTGAGGGGCATTACTGGATTAAGAGGATAATGAAAAGGCTTAACAAAATAGGGAAAATGCAAATGATGGTGGTCGTCTGGATTCATGGTTTATAAACTTGAAATGAAGAAAAAATACAAAACAAAAAAAAAACGTAATCTCATCCTTGAGGTAGTTTATTAGCTCATTTTTGTTCCATGAATATTTATTGAGTGACTGATTCATATTAGGCACTGTGCTATGTCATAGAGATATAAAATTGAATAGACAGGGCCAAAGATCCTGTCATCTATCTAGTTAAGAGAGGGACCTTTAAACACATAAATGCCATTGATTTTCTTGGGCTCACTCCTTCACATCCTTCAATTCACATACCTTAGTTAGGATAATTCTGGCTGCTGTAACAAATCAACCAAAAAAATGACAGAGGCTCAAACACAATAGAAGTTTATTTCTTGTTCATCAGGTTGGGGAGGAAATGGATAAGCCAAAACGTGGAAGGCTTCTGCTGTCTTCAGTGATCTGAGGAGCCAGGCTGGTGAAGGCTCTGCCATATTCACCTTCTGGCATCTAAGGTCTCCAAACAGTAGAAGGGGAGAAAGGCATGGAAGAACTCCTACTGGGCAGGCCTGGAAGAGGGGTGTTTCCCTTCTGCTCACGTTGCACTGGCTAGAACTCAGTTACATGGCCACCAGTACAGGAGGCTGGAAATGTCATCTAGCTCTGTGCCCAAGAAGAGGAAGAGGACTAGGATTTGCAGTCTTTGCCCTATTTAAATGTCTATCATGCCCCTAATTCCAGTGTCAGTGCCCCTCTGACAAGCTTTCAGATCACCCTGTATTTCCTTGTCAAATCATCATCACACTATTTTTACCCTGTCTTCTTTTCCGCTAGACTATAAGCTCCTTCCGGGAAGACTGTCAGGCTTGCTCCCAATTGTATTTGTAAAGCTTAGCATGGCTCCTGGCATAGAGTGGGCACTTAATAAATATTTATTGCTGTTACACTCCTTGTTTTCTCTTATCTCCTATTCACTCCCCAACTCACTGGAATCCACTTCTGTGCACACCTCTCCGCAAGAGCTGCTCTCACTAAGGTACCAGTAACCAAATGCCAAAGATGGCGAGGACTCTTAGATCTCTGTCTTACTTGATGGCCCCTACCGCTTGGTTTTGATCCTCTCCTGTTTAAGATTTACCTCTGAGTTTTTCAGCTTCACCTTCTCAATTCTGACGTGGATTCCTTTTCTCTATAGTTGGCTGTGCAAAGGCGAGCTCTTGGGTGTTAAGTGCTTGCAACCTCATGGATAAAGGAAGGCATATAGTTTTAAAAGATAGGAAAGTCTGTGTACCTCATCATAGAGGAAATGCTGGATGCTGAAGGTGGGGTGTATGGAGAGAAAGAGTGAGAGAGAGACAATGAGAGAGAGAGGGGCCTAGAGAGATTAGGAAAGGAGCATAGAGACAGAGATATAGAAGCAGAGAGATAGAAAGAGTAAGACAGAAACAGATGTCAGATACACAAAAGGAAGGGGAAGAGAGGAGGTGGAGAGACACAGGGACCCAAAGCAGGCAGCTGAGAGACACCCAGAGAAAAACAGGGAGAGACAGAGACTGATGATACCAGAAAGGGAAAGCATATTTGTTGGAGAACAATTTTTGAGAAGCAGGAAGATACTAGGGATTAGCTTTGAAAAGAGGCAAAATTGAGAAAAACGGTTTTTTTCTTTGTTTACAATGACGCATGTTTGATATATAGTGTCACATTTCTTCACTAATGTTGCTTTACTCTCAAATAGAGGCATAAATTTGAGTGGACAAAGAGGTCTTTTGACCATGCAGCTACACATGAAAAGGAAATTGAAAGGAAAGTAGGACAAATATTAGAGAAGAACATTAGTCACAGAGCAATTCTTGTAAAATTGCCACTTCTGTGTTTCTTTGCACTTTGAGGAGGATGAAACTCATTGGTTGGAGTGCCTTATGGTTGATACCTGTTCTTATGGTAAATATGGTAACAGGTAGGGAACAGAGACACAGACTCGGTTACCATGACCGAAGCATACAACTTCTCTAACGGTGTTCACCTATCTTTGCTTCTTTTATAGCTCATTATAAGTTGTAATATCTATATCCGTTTGTTTTGTCCTGAGAGCAAACATGAAGTTTCTAGATCAGAGGCAAAGTATCATTAACCACAACATTAACTGCATCAGTTACCCGTGTCCCCTTCTCCCCGTTCAGGGCTATGCTATAAAAGCCAGATGTTATCCTGCAACTGCAAAGGGGTTTTTGCACTACAAAGAAGTAACTGTGAATCTCAGAGTTTATATAGGAACTACTGCACAACGGCCACCTCCTCTTCTTGAGGGACTGAGAGAGAGAGAGAGATCCAATATTCCCAATATAAACAAATCTCTGAGAAGAGAAAGGAAAGGTCCCATTTTCAATTCTTTGAAATGTAAACGGATGGCTCTGGGTTTCACCTGCTTTGAAATCTTAATGTATTTCTCTCTGGAAGTCTCTACGTATTCACTCTTTAATTTCCAAAATTTTTCCTTTAACAAGGTTCCAGTTTTCTTTGCTCAGAAAGCCCTAATAATGATGCAGAAACGTTAAAATACCACTATGAGGTAGATACTAATATTTACATTAATAGTATAAAATTCTAGCCTTATAAGGTAATAAGGTTTCTGGAATCAACTACCTTTAACATGGCTATTTAAAAATAATTGTTTTGTTATAAAAAGCTCTTGTTTTTAACAACCCTCATTTAACTAAAATGCAAGATCTTTTAATATTTTAATTAAATTAATTTATAAGTGCACGTGATGTGGCTATATATACACACTTGTTGTTCTGTGTGCATAAATCCAAATATCCCTTTAAACACACCAGAAGAAAAAGGACCAGTAATTTGGTACCTTCACAGAAATATTGCTAACTCCTGTTTTATGCACTCACAAATAATTTATTAGTAATTTAGTCTGGAGCACAATAATAGCACAAACAATACAGTTGAGATTCAATTCTATTTCACCCTATTCTTTAGCAAGCTTAGCATCCGGGAAATATCACTTATCAAAAAGCATGTCTGGAGAACTTAAGCTTTTGCCAATATTAGAACTTTAAAATATGAACTATAATATATCTTTTGAGTATTGGAAGAATGTGCATTAATGAGATTGAAAAAGAAAGCTATCCTTTGCTTTTGTTTCCATGTCTATTTCCTAACAGTGCAATGATTTGCCTTGAAGTCAAGACCCACATCTATTTCATTCTATTCCTTTAAATTTGCTTATTAATTTAACAGTTAATATGTTCCAGGCACCATGCTAGATGCTGGAGCTACTGTCATGAGCAAAAGTGGATATGGTTCTCACTCTCTCTCCAAACTGTTGTCTAGTAGATAGGGTCCAGTTATAGATATCTGCAATAGATAGCGTATGCCCTAGATACTCTAACAAAGAGACCCATAGTACAGTGGCTTAAACACTCCTCTCTCCCTTAGAAGTCTGAGCTGCTGCACAGTTCTAGGGGTTAGGGCAATTCCGTTTCACAAGGTGATCCAGAGACTCAGGAATCTTGACAATGTTGTTCTTGCTCACATGGCCAAAGCCACTAGGCTCACATTCCTCCAGTTTGCGGGGATAGATAAAAAGCAAGTGAAAAGCAGGCAACCTATCTGTAAGGATATGTCCTGGAAACTGAATATTTCACTTCCTCTCCCATCCATCATCCTGAATTTAATCACAGGGTTACATCTGGCTGCAAGGGAAGCTGGGAAACATATTTTCTGCTGAATGCCATGTGCCTATCTAAACCGGGGAGATTCTTGTAACCATGAGGAGGAAGAGGATCGATCTCAGGAGACCATTAGTCTCTGAAACAGTAAGCCTTCAGTTTCTGCATCTGATAACTCTTCTTGTTCCTCTGACTTTGACTTGTGGGCCCTGCTTCAAATCCGTGTGGGTTTTAGTGCTTTATCCCTCTAAATTGTGTCCCAGCCAGCTGCATTATATAGATTAGGGCCAATTGATTCTCAAGAAATGCCACAATGTAATGTAAGTTCTATAATAAATAAATGGATTTTCGTGTCCTGCTAGTCTGATGCATTTTCCCTGTCTGTCTCTCTCACCGTCTTTTCCCAAGATCTTTCACAGTGTCTGGAACACAAGAGGTGCTGAAAAGAATCTTCATTGAATGAATAATGAACCAACGAATGGCATATGTTGTAGTAGTGGCTCTGACTTATGTTGCTTTTTTTTTTTCTCTTATTTTACTTTTGTTCGACTCTGTGAATCACATTTTTGGGGACAGAAAGAGAAGGCATGAAGCTTTGCCCTGGCTCTGAATGTTTTCAGGATAAGAATTATTGTTTGCATTTCCCTTACTTCTATTTTATAATAACTATCCAAGATATTTGAGGACAAGCATATGCTTAAAAACGTACGAAATTATGTAAAATAACACAAATATCATCTAACTGCCTATTTTACAAATAGGAAACTGGGTTCCAGACAGAGAAATGTTTGCCTGTTATCATATAATTTATTCATATTAGAGCCTTTGACTTTCAATTCATTGCTCTTTTTAATATTGCGTAGATCCTTTGATTCTGAACTTTTAGGTGCCTGGTAACTAGTAGATCTGAGGCTCATACCCAGACCAGCCACCTCTAAATCAAGTGCACATTCTCTTTCCTTAGTAGTTTTCAAAGTGTGGTTCCCTGGCCTGCAGCATCAGCATCAGACTCTCCTGGGAAGTTGTTTGAAATGCTAATTCTTGCGTCCCACCCCAGATCCAGAAACTCAGAAACTCTGGGGCCAGAGCCCAGCAATGCGGGTTTTAACAAGGCCCCAAGGTGATTATGATGCCAAGACGTCAAGTTTCAGAGCCACTGTGCTGCATTGACAGGACAGCACACAGCATATATTAAGACATTATCTATATGATCAGACACCCATAACCAAAACTACCAGTTATTGAGTGCCTATGATGTGCCTTCTCTGTGCTAGATACCATATGTACCTAGTCTCATTTAATCATCACAAGAGTCTGGCAAAATTGTTATTATTATCCGCATTTTACAAATGAGGAAACTAAAGCTTAGAGAGGTTAAATTGCCCCTCATAGTCACCAAGATTAATAATTAGAGAGTGGTAGGGATGCGATTTTTAACTCATGTTGTCTAACTCCAATGACCATGTGTTTTCTAAAGCAGTACTTTAAAAAAAATACACGGTATTATAACATACTCATTGAGAGGTCTAGAAAACACGAATATTTGATATTTGAAATGCAAAATTTTCAGGACCATGAATTGCTTTCAAATTTCCTCTGGTTATAATGTGTCCATTAAAATTCTGCTTTGAATTTTAAGAGCCTTCTTTTGATGTTGCTGGTATGGGCAAAACAGTATTTTGCCAGGAAAAAAAATTGTCAGCTTTCTTTAAGTCATTTGTCTCCTCTGCTTTTGCTGTTTGTAGAACTTGGTAAGTGGTCTGATAGAGACAGCTGTGTAACCTTCACAGTTGACGTTCCTCCCAGAAGGCGCTGCTTGAGAACTGCCATTGCCACACGGCCATTAAGGAATGGCCTTCATCCTGGGTGCATCCAAGAGCCTACATGGCCAGAAATATCCCAGTGTCTCCAAATGAGAGGAGACTTGACTCTGGGATAAATCGAATACTCCGTCCTGTAGGTCATCATTCCCAGGTCATGGGGGGACCAGTTGAGCTGTCTCTTCTCAAACAGTTCCTGATGCATAAGGACATCTGGGTGTTAGAGTGTGGATGGTGAAACCTTACTACACTTTCTTACTTGACTTTTTGTTTTAACTTGTAGAAAGAGTGAGTCCTGAATAAACATTGCCCCTTAATAATAATTTGCCAAAAGTGTATAGCTCTGGTTGTTGCTAGGAGGAAGTAGACAGTTGTCAGATCTTCAGATTTTTCTAGAGACGCAGGATATATGTATATCTGCTATTCATATATATACATTTGCTGTACATATATATCTATATCTATGTATATATGTGTGTGTGAAATCTAATATAGAATTTTTTGTAACTAATTCAATTATTTTAAAATTGTGTAGTCAAAAATCTACATTTGTGAGCTGGCTATATTTATTACATGTTTATTTTGCATTTTCTGTAAACTTTTGGTGATGCACTTTTAAAAATTATTCCCTTCAAGTTCACATATTTCTTTAGCATCATAATTTGAGTTAATTTTATCACCCACCTGAAGTTCCTTTCCTTTTGAGTGACAGCTTGTAGACTAAAAAGCAAACAAACTTGAATTTAAAATCTACCTGGGTTGGCACAATGCCATTACTATATGTACTAGTTGAGTGACCTTAGGTAGGTTTCACATAATCTCTGATCTTTCAGTGTCAATAAAAGGAGCATAAAAGTGCCCAGAATAATCTTTGGGCGTACAGTAGATAGTTAATTCCTGTGTTTTACTCTCTTTAACAATGGCAAAAAATTATGAAAAAAATGGATTTTCTTCAAAATCTAAAGGAAATGGCAATATTTTTCTTTTTATAGCTCTCAGGAGAATAAAAATCCTACAAATAATTTTGAAAAAATAATCCTATTCAATGAAATAATTATAAAAATAATAAATATGTCATTTATCATGTTAGTTGATTGCTCTGTTTTGTGTCTTTTTGGTTGGAATCTCTTACATTTTTGTTAACTAAAGTGGAAGGAGAAAACAAGCTTCCAGCAGTACTGTCTTAGGATTTGTCCACCCTTGGGCCCCAAAAGGGCAGGATTGGGTACTGATCCTCTGGAAGCAGCTGAATTGCCAACTCTGTGCTGTTTGTATCGATATTTAGGTCCATCTGTTGATGCTTCAAGATAGTGACAATTCAGAGTCCTAAAACAAAGGAGCAAAGCAGATAATCCAGCTGGATTATCTGGATCATCAAAAGGATGAAATTTGTATTACTTTCTTGGCGGCTTGTTTGTAATACCTTTGCAATTGAATTTGTTTTTTTTCCCATGGAACAAGTAAAATCCAGATGGATATCTTCCCTTTGTCCTTGTTCCATATCAGAAATTGCTATTGATTTAGAATGAAGTGAAAACTCGTTAATAAGCAAGGAAAACTGGATAGCTAAATTCACTATGAAATCTTTTTGACTTGAGGTCTGTCTTGGTCAGCTTGGGGTGCTATAACAAAATAACATAAATATAAACAACAGAAATTTATTTCTCTCAGTTCTGGAGGCTGGAAGTCTGAGATCAGGTTGCCTCCATGGTCAGGTTCTATGTCTGGTGAGATCCGGCTTCCTGGTTAATTGCTGATTATCGTCTCATTGGGTCATCACATGGTGAAAGTGGAAGCTGGCTCTCTCAGGACCCTTATAAGGAGATTAATCCCATTCATGGGGGCTCCACTCTCATGATTTCATCAAATCTTCATTACCTCCCAAAGACCCCACCTCCTAATACTACCACATTTGGGGGTAGGGTTTCAACATGTAAATTTTGGGGGGACACAATATTCAGTCCATAGCAAGGTCTGAGGTGGACACACACTTAGGTAATTCCCAGTGAGTCAAACTCTTGTATAGCTCCCTCCTCCTGGGGACACATGGAACGTGTGACTTCGAGTCAATAAAATATGCCAAGAGTGATGGGTTAGCTTATAAGACTCTATCTTTTGAGACAAAGTGAGAGATTCTCCCGCTGGTTTTGAAGAAGCAAGCTACCATATTGTAAGTGGGCCATGAGCCTATGACCTGGAGGCAGCCTTTAGAACTGATAGGAACCCCTGGCTGATGGCTAGCAAGGAAATAGGGACCTCCATCCTACAACCACAGGGACCGAATTCTTCCACAACCACGTGAACTCAGAAGAGAACTTTGAGTTCTAGAAAATTCCTTCAGCCTGCCAACACCTTGATTGCAGCATTGTGAGACCCTGAACAAAGGATCTAGCTAGACTATCCATGGACTTCTGACCCACAAAAACTCTGAGACAAGAAATATTTGCTATTTTAAGACATTAAGATTGGAGTAATTTATTAAGCAGCCTGGAAAACTAATACAAGGTCATCTCATTTGTCCTCCTCAGGCTTCCTCAGTTACTCCTTATAAGTGGGTGAGATTCTTGGAGGGATGATGTCTTGGAAGTGTGTCAAGCACACCTCTGTTCCATGTCTGGAGGATTTTAGGCCAGTTTCTGTCTAATGGCTACTGAGTCATTAACTTGTGAGGACTAGAAGAATGCTTTGCGTTGGTAAACTTTGCTGCAATTAGGAAGTTGAACACTTATTGTACTTAAATATACCCTCTATAAGTTGGAGGGTTTCCTAACACAGAGCATGCTGAGATAGAAATAAACCTTGTTCAGACAGAATTTTCCAAAGCATGCTGTGTACCTGGTGTTGTCGTTCCTCTAACAGGTGAGGGGTTCAGTTCAGTGAGGTATTTAGATGCAATAGTATCTGCATAGTTTGGTGTGGGGCACTCTGATGATTGTAAATAATTAGATGAGAATGACTAAACCCACACTATGAAAAAATAAAAGGGTAAATATTTTAGCATATAATTAATTTAAGTAACAAATCATAAAGAATACATAATGAATTTTCATCAAATATGCTGTTTCTCCTTGTCAATTGAATGATCATGGACTCTGACATTTAACATACATTGATCTCAGCTTAGCCTCTGCTGCTTTAGTGGTGTGACCTGAAGCCTCCAGAACTTCACTTTCCTCATTTGGAAAATGAAGATAATAAAACCTGTATCATAGGGTTATGTGAGGTTGTGTGAGGATTAAATTTTATAATATAGTAAAGTATTATATAGTATAATTTATACTGTATAGTAAAATATAGTAAAGTACTTTATAATATATATTATATGGTATATATTATATATAATATATAGTATATATTATACAATATAATATATATTATGCTATATAGTATAATGTCGTAAAATATAGTTTTTAGCAAATATAGTTTTATAGTAAAACATAGTTTTGCATTGCAAAATGCAGTATGTGACACATATTGATGTCTAATAAATTCTGGTTCTTTCTCTTCCTTCCTAGGCCCAAACCAACACACACACACACACACTCACAAACGTGTGCACAGCCACACCCACAGATACATAAAAGAACTAGTGAAATCTCTTTGGATAAAAGGTTATTCTCTTTTCTGGTCTGGTCTTGATATTTCTTTTTGCTTTTCTAAATGTGATTATGCTTATCTATTTTTCAGGGCATCAATGTTATATCAAAAGATTAAGTAAATTCTACAGAGCTTTGTTTTCTCCCATGAGCTCTGTAAAATATCTGGGCCTATACCCTTGTTACCCCAGGAATGGCTTCCCTTTCCATTTGCGAGATGCCATAGCTCAATGTTAATTTCTCTTTCTTGCATGCTGTTATGCTATTGTTCGCTATCACGAGAAGAGAATGGTGTTTTAAACTTCTTTTGCCCAGAAAGAGTAACTTTGAATGGTATTTAAATTAAGCACAGAACACCTCTTCCCCCCAACAAAGATATGGACCTCATGACACAATTTCCTCAGGTTACAATAGTTCTGAGGATGGATTATCTTGTGTCACTATATTCAAGACATGTACTGTACCTCTTAGTATCTGTTCAATGGTCAAATATCTCCTGTTCACCATGGGACTACAATTTTTATAATTTTGTGTAAGATAGTAGCATCACTTTTTGTAAACAATATCCTTTTTGTAAGATGGTTTCATGATGCCTTCAAGTAAATCTTGGTGAATAGCTGTGGGGAACTTGACTTATATGTTTTAGTGTGGCTGACCTCCTTAGAACATGGGACAGGATCTTATGGAACCTCAGTCACAAGTAAGCTGTGTGGCTTTGGATAAGTTAATTGTCTTCCTTAGGCCCAAATTTCCTCAAGTCTAAATAAAATGAGGGTATTGTTTCAATGAACAAAAGTCTTTCTAACTAAAAATTCAGAGTTTTGATATGTAGACCATTTGCTATTTATGGAAATGCACAATATGCTTTTTCTTCCCTTTTGAAAATTGCTACTGACAAGCACAGTGCTTTTAGCACTTTGCAAAGTATTTATTGTGCATCTGGTAGGAAGCAGAGCTTGAGAGCCTGGGGAAGTAATTACTAAGTCTCAAGTCTCCAGCAGCCAATAGTTGTGTGTTCGTACAAATGTGTGCACACATCCATACCCATATGTGTGTGTTTAAATTGCAGCCAGTTGGAATCTGAATGTGTACATAAATTTCTTTCCTTTTGAACGATAAGGAGACTATATAATGATTACTGCCAAAGGTAATATTTTTCCTGACTTCTGTTTCTTTGGAAACTCTGAACACTTGAATGTTATTATCAGTTTATAGATCAAATAGAAGTAATAGACTGGAAAAAGTATGTGTGTGTGTGTGTGTGTGGGTGTGTGTTATAGCCATGTATAGAGGGAAGGCAGTGGAGACTAATGTCATTTTGCAAGATCTGATGATTAATTGCTACTAACTAAAATTTGAGCTAGACATTTTCAATCTAAAATTTAAAATTTATCTGACAAAGGACATTCTCCATTCAGTGCCCTGAATATATGTCTCTGTGGCTGGATAAATTAGTGGTCAAGTAAATATATAATTACACTTTATAGTATACGTAGGAAGGGATTGATTATTGAATCTAGAGCTAGGGCTACTTAATTTGGAGAGGGGTTGACTTTTCAGGGAGATGGAAGATACCTTCAAATATTTGAAGACACTTGTATCAATAAATGAGTAAACTTACTCAGTTTGGCTCCAGAGAACATACATAAGATTGATAGGAGTTGGATTTCAGTTCAATTTAAGAAAGAACTTTATCAGAGTCAGATCCATTCATCAATGGGTTATCTTCCTTGTGAAGGGGTAAGCAATTAGTTGCTGATAGTTTTTAAGCAAAAGGTGGCTGGAGATGAATATCTCTTAGGGATGTTGTATTTTACATAGAATTTCTTCATTTGTTTGGAATGATGGATTAAATGAACTCAAGTTTTCTTCTCATTCTAAGTTTATGTGGTTTATTTATTTATTTATACATTATTTATACATAATGTATATTATCAATGCTTTTAAGCAGAGAATCTATTTCTAGAAGGTAGCTAAGGTAGTCTTATGTTTAGATTTGGAATGCGCTGTCTCCTCAACCTATTCACCACATTGTGAGTAAGGATTGGCTCTCAGATGGAGCCACATTGAAGATGTCTGACTCTCCACTCAAAGTCTGAACCTGAAATTCTGGCTACGTATGCTGGATTCATATGTGTTAACACTCACAAAAAGAGTTTATTGAAGTTCAAACTTTTCTCTAAACACAAAACTGTAGACACATGTCTTAGTCCATTTTGGCTTCTATAACAAAATACTGTAGATTGGGTGGCTTATAAACAACATAATTTTATTTCTCACAGTTCTAGAAGTTGGGAAGTCCAAGATCAAGGCACCGGCAGATCTGGTGTCTGGTGAGGGTCTGCTTTCTGGTTCAGAGATGGTGCCTTCCAACTATAACCTCACGTGGCAGAAAGGGAGGGGCGGTCTCTCTGGGGTTCTCTTTTATAAGACAACTAATCCAATTTATGAAGCCTCTGCCTGCATGACCTAATCACCTCTCAAAGGCCCCACCTCCTTGGGCTTTAGGATTTTAACATCTGAATTTGGGGGGACACAAGCATTCAGGGCACAGCAGCACATTTCTTTGAGAAAGGTCAAATAGTTTGTTCTAACTATTGGTTGTACCCTGGAGACTGTTTTAGCTATGGGCATGGGAAATTTTATATTGTGGACAGGACACACCTAGGATTTGCCGGGCTTTAAGATTATAAAATTTGGGGGGACCTTCTTTAAGAAAAATCACAAATATAAAATTAAGAGTGAAAGCATATTATTTATTTTGAATGAAAATAAATTACATGGTGAGGGATGGGTAAAGATAAATAGGCAGAGCTCCAAAGATTTTTAGGGCAGTGAAATACTGTGTATGTTACCAAAGTGATGGATACATATCATTATACATTTGTCCAACGCCATAGGATGTATAAAACCAAGAACGAATTGTAATAAAAACTATAAATTTTGAGAAATAGTGATGTGTCAATGTGGGTTCATCAATTGTAACAAATGTACCACTCTGGTGGAGAATGTTGATAATGGGGGAGGCTATGCCTGTGTGGGGGCAGCGAGTATGTGGGAAATCTCTGTACCTTCCCCTCGGTTTTTCTGTGGGCCTAAATCTGTTCAAAAAAGTAAAGTCTTAATAAAAGATAAACAAGTCAATTCTTTGGAAAAAATTACAATAAATTGCAAATTGAAAAATGCTGACAAATACAGAATCATAAAATCCAGAAAAATAGTATTTTTATTAATTAACTAATATAGTGTTCCTTTTACTTTATTTTTGGCTGCATACTCTTTGAACATGTCTTCATATGACAAAGATTTTGTAATATCATAACATGTAGAGAAAATTGAAAGAAAATTCAGGGGCCAGGCCCGTGGCCGAGTGGTTAAGTTCACATGCTCTGCTTTGGCAGCCCAGGGTTTGCCAGTTTGGATCCTGCGTGTGGACATACACACCACTCTCAAGCCATGGTGTGGCGGCGTCCCACATAGAGGAACTAGAATTACCTAAAACTGGGATATACAACTATGTTCTAGGGCTTTGGAGAGGAAAAAAAAAAAAGAGGAAGATTGGCAACAGATGTTAGCTCATGGCCAATCTCCTCAAAAAAGAAAAAAACCATCCCATCCTATTAGAACTTTCCAGCCCATTGTCCCTTAAAAAAAAAAAGATAAGAAAAAGAAAATTCAGTCCCTCTCCTATCATGGTTGGTCAAAACTTATATTTTATTATTGATAGTTTAGAAAGTATCTTTCAGCTTCACAATTCATTATTGATAATGTCATATACATGTTTACAATTGTTATCAAAATTGGGAAAACTCTAGTTTCATGGGCTGTAATAATTGAAAAAGTTGTTCACAGACTACCTTCTGGCTTTGTATATTTCAAACCTTGTTTCTCCACCATTACCTACTTACTTACATCCTTCCAGTGTCAGGCAGTGTTCATACTGTGATATAACTTCTGGCCCTGCCACTTCCTGTCACAAGATTGGGCACAAGGTGAGTGAGCCCAGTAGTAGCAATATTCTCAGAAATCACACCTACACCAGAAAAAGTTGCAACAATTTAAATACATAAATGACTGTAAAGCATATAATTAACCAACTGAACCAAAATGTATTCCTAACTTAATTTCCCGTAGGCAGATCCCAAAAATGTCTGTAGCACTCCAATTCTGCTGGGTATAAGGAAAGTTGATGAAAAGGAAGCTGGAGTATAAAGAGACAGTGGTCTTAACTCTAGAAAATTTAAGCGTAAACAGCATAAAATGTGTTCCTTTAAATTTTATATTATTTGTAACTTGAAGGAATAAGAATTGAGATTAAGATCTGACATATTAGAGGCAAATTTTTGTTGAAGGACATGACAAAATTAATCAGTTTGACTTCATAATCTTGAAAATGCAGTTTTCATGACTATCACAGTCAACCCACAGTTTCAAGTCATCTTAGCTGTGAATCTTCAATAACAGACATATGCTTGGTTAGATGCATTTCCCAGTCAGAAAATGTGTCCTGTCTGGGTTTTCTTTTCAACAGTCCATAAGGGGCAATATAAAATCATTATAGGAATAACTGCTATACTATCCAATATTTTAACTCAACATGCATCAGCAATAAAATTACAGAAGAATTATATCCTAGTTTTATCTAAGTGTAAAGGATTACATCAATTGCTTATTAACACTTTATGTGAGACCTGTGTGGGCTAGAATAGTATCTTACTGACTAGAGGCAGAATAAAAATGAGGTGACCATTGGAGTTCACTTGGACGTTGGTATTCCGTTGAGATCATGTTTGATAATTTCTTTCTGATCTGGTACACTTCGATTTATTTCATTATTCTTATCAAATGTTGTTGACTGTGTGTTCCAAGTTTAGTATTTCCAAGCCTTATTTCATAATTTAAATGTGGTATTTTGATAGTCAGTGTTAGCTTTCATGTAAAATGTGATTTGCATTGTCTCATAAAGAACATGATTTAAAAATATTTAGTGGCAGGTAGAGCACTGTTTAGCATTAATGTTTTACATTAGTTACTCATCTATAAACAGGATTTATGCTGAAACAATCGACTAATTGCATTTTTGGCACAACATGCTGCCAGTAATTTGATCATAAACTCATGGGACCTCTTTTTTTTTTCTCATTTTCTACCTTGAAACTGCAATAAAGCTATGGTTTATTATATAAACTAGGAGAGAATTATAGTTCTTGTTTGAAAAATACAGCAACTAGTACAGATGCTAAGATAAATCTCTAGCTAAGTAGGTATTTCCGTAACTGTGCTTTTCAAAACTGACATGCAGTTTGGGTTTTATTAAATCCTCAAATTCAATGCCACACCGCCATGATAATTCTTCATGTTTGTTATTTGCTATATTTCTCCTTGACTCTTGCACTTTCTGTATGCCTATTAGCTAGATAATAAAAACAAAGCAAGCAAAAATACCCACCAGATCTTGTTTGTATGTGTTTTCAATTATCAAAATGAAGCTAAATTAACTATCTCAATCGAAATCTTTGGTTTTAGAGGGAGTGATGCATTTGATCTGATATTAGTACCTTATTTTCAATAATTCTTCAACTCCACAAGGACCTACAATCTATAACTGCCATCATTTCTCTTTTCCTGACCACCCTCATGTACTCATTTTCCTCCTTATGCAGCTTAGATGTTGTGCCTCATATTATAATCTATCCCCTATCTAAACTCCCAACTATCTTCTTATCTTTTCCTTCCTGGCAAAACTCAAATTCTAGTAAACTCTAATTCCTTAGCACTAAGATAGATGAACGTGGCTGGAGAAAAACGTTCCGTTGTGTTGACTGCACCTAAGTTCAAGACCAACAAGATTAAGTGGGCCTTTATTACTGCCCAGGATCTCTAATTCATTTGCATTTCTACTATCTGAGGTGACAATTTCATCCCTTCTCTCTTCCCTCAAAACTCTAACCCCTTCTCTCCCACCCTCTCTCTCAGCTAGTGATCTTGCTTCTTATTTCACTGAAAAACTAAAAGTCAACAGAAATGAACATCCATAAGCTCCCCCCTCCACCACCATATCTACCTTTATACTGGCATCTGAACCCATTTAATCTACTTTCTCTGCTGATTTATCCTATATAAACCAATCCCTAGATTTGCAACTGGATCCCACTACATTTTTTCACCTCCAGCAATTATCCTTTGCCATCATCCATATTTCCTTAGAATTAGAACTTTCCTTTAGCATCTAAGATTTTCTCTTCTCATTTTTTGTTTTTAGTGAGGAAGACTGGCCCTGAGCTAACATCTGTTGCCAATCTTCCTCTTTTTGCTTGAGGAAGATTGTCACTGAGTTAACATCTGTGCCAATCTTCCTCTACTCTGCATGTGGGCCTCCACCTCAGCATGGCTTGCTGAGTTGTATGTAAGTCTGTACCCAGGATCCAAATCTGTGAACCCTGGACCACTGAAGCAGAGTGCATGAACTTAACCACTACACCACCGGGCTGGCCCCTGTCTCCGCATTTTTGACATAATATTTTTAGTTTGTATTTTATTCCTCTATTCTGTATTCCCCAATATGTTACAGTTCTTTGAGTACAAGAAACTTGTACTTTTTTTGTATCTACCCCAATAAGTATTAGCAAATTATTGCTCAATTTTTTAACATATGGTATGGTCTATTAACATTTAAATTTAACCTTCTTCTATGAAGTCTTTTATTTTATTCAAATAAAAATATCCAATAAGTAAAAATAGAGACAGGATAGATAAGTACATTTTTGTTGCATGGATAAGGAGATAACTGCTCCGCTGTTGTTAAGACAACAGTCTTAAATGAACTTCATTTTCAAAAATAAGTATTAGTTCAAATTTAAAAGAAATGCTACAACAGAATTCCATTTCCCTATAGTGCTTAGCCAAAAGACAAAGAGAGATATTACCAGGGGACACAGAATTTGTGTCCAAATGGTTTCACCTATATATTAGTTATGGTGTCCCAGAATAAGATGACTAATAAAAATACACACACATGCACATGCATACATACATACACAATGCTTTCATTTTTATCAATGACACAGAAAGAACCTTTGTGACAAGGGAATTTTTATTGTTAAAGTGAGTCTTGTACATTCTAACCTTTCTCTAAACTTGGGCTGCATCGCAAAAGAGAACACAAACAAACCTCTTTTCCATTTTATGCATATGAATGTTGGGTGCCTCGAGTTCCTAAACTGAGTGCACATAAAAGCACAAAGCAGGATGCGGTGGGAGGGCGGTTAAAGCCAGCTGGTCAGGAAATCCATTGGGGGTCAGTCAACTGGTTGTTAATGACACTAACCAACAGGAAGAAGGTGGAGTGTGCAAGAGGTGGGCCTGCATCTAAGAGTAAAATCAAAATGTACTTGTACTTGATAGGTGTGGTAGTTTTTTGATAATTGTACAAAGAAATGCCATTGTGTAGTCTCAAAGTGCCGACTCTATCACTGTTTATTGAACAACTAAAGCCTCCAGAATTTACTAGTCATTTATCTGGTTTTACCACATGTTTCTCAAGGAATTGGTCTTGTCAAAAACAATTTTGTGACTTTTCCTATGCTTTTGGTTTTTGTATTTCCTAGAAGCTCAATTGTTTTTCTTTTATAAACACAAGAAGTAAAGCTTCAACAAGAGACCATTCTACCCCAGATCACCTTACTGATTGTCCTGTGAGCAAGTTATTTAACCATTCTGGGCCTCAGTTTCCTTGCTCTACTAGCTCACCAAATTTCTGTAAAAATACGTCAAGTTAATGTTAATATCTGTCTAGAAAATAAACGCAAATTTTAATTATTATGAAGTAATTTTTCTATTATCAACTCTCTCAATTATCTAGATAAATATTATTTATTTGCTGATCAAAGGTATAAATGAATGAAAGAAACTGTAAAAACTCAACAGTCAAATTAGAATCGGAAAGGCTGCAATCTCTGTGGAAATATGTGTAGTTTTTTGCTTTAATAATAGCGATAATAAAGACAATGTAGAAAATGCTAATAAGTTCTAGAAAAATTGAAGGAAAATTAAGAGATCTCACAGTGTCATAATCATATGATATCAGTTACATCTTAATTTTTCAAATGTATGTTGTACTCCTTTATATATATAATAAAAATATTTAGCCTTTTATTCCAAAATAATTTCAATATTGAAAAGTTGCAAGAATAGTGAAAATAACTATAACAAGCTTCTAATAATACTTATTTCATATGGTTTCAGTGAGGATCAAATGAGTTAGTATGTATAAAAGTATTAAGAGTTTTAGAAGAAAATGAGTGGGAGAAAAAGTACTTAGAATTAATAAATAAATACTAGTCCTCATTATTGTTTCCCTACCTGAATGATGGGGATAATGAGTGCCTATCTTGGATTATTGAATGCATAAAACTTAGACATTCAGAGTTTTTCCAACCTAAGTTAATGACAGCCTGTACTACATAAATAATAAAACTTCTTACTGGAAGAAACCCGATCCTAGTTTCTAGGAGTACTTGAATAACGCTACAATAAAATCAAAATGGCGTATACGCAGTTCTTTTCTGACTTAGAGTCAACAGTTACATCCAGTCTTCCTATTTTGGGTTTGCCTGGGCTTTGCATCTATAGCTATCAATGTGAAGACAAATCTAGTTGATGTTTGCTGAAGCAAATCTGGTAAATTATTTGATATTAGGAAAACATTTACTGATGGAAGAAAATACAGTGACAGTATTGTTGTATAGAAAATGCTAATAAAATTTTGGTAAAAAGAAAACAGACTATTTGTGGATCTCCCATATTTCATGCTTCAGAGTCGGGGCTGGGCAGGGAGGGTCAGCTGCAGCGGGCCAGGAGTTCTCAAAGCCCCATGAGAAATGTGACAGGTCTCCTGGAACTCAAATTTTGTATGAAGACTGAACTGTTGATGGAGAAATGAAATTTTGTATTAAAAAAATGGATATGTAAGGGATTTTACAGGAATTTTAAAGATGAAGCATATGACTTCTAAAATATTTAAAACGTATTTGACTCCTGTTTGCAGAAATCTGAGACCTATAAATTCATTCTGCGCTTCAATCATCTATTAGTTTACTTGTTTAACAGATACTTATTTAGGGTCAACTATTTTCCAGACACTGTACTATATTCTTGATGCAAATATGAGCAAGATTCTCATTGCCCCATTATTTGCGATAGCTGAGACATAGAAACAACCTAAGTGTCCATTGATAGATAAATGGATAAAGAAAACGTGGTATATATACACAAAGAAATATCATTCAGGCGTAAAAAGAAGGAAATCCTGCCATTTGTGAAAACATGGATGGACTTTGAGGGCGTCATCCTAAATGTAATAAGTCAGACAGAGAAAGATAAATACTGTATGATCTCACTTAGGTGTAGAATCTGAAAAAAAACCAAACTTATAGATACAGAAACGTGGGTGATTGCCAGAGATGAAGGTGGGTGGGGAATGAGCAAGTGTGGGTAAAAGGTACAAACTTCCAGTTATAAGATACGTAAGTTTGGGGAATGCAATGTACACATGGTGACTATAGTTAACAGCACTGTGTTGTATATTTGAAAGTTCCTGAAAGAGTAGATCTTAGAAGTTCTCATTACAAGAAAAAAAAATTGTAACTATATGAGATGATGGATATTAACTAAGCTTATTGTGGTAATCATTTTGCAACATATACATGTATCAAATAATTACATTGTACACTTTAAACTAATACAATGTTATGTGTCAAGTATGTATTAAACAAAACTGGGGATAAAAAAAGATGATCAAGGCCTCACGTGGCTCCTCCCCTCATGGGATGCACAATTAAACAGTGGGACAGGTTTTTTTTAGATTAAGCTAGCAATTTTCATAACCACTTTATGAGGTTCCACTAGTTATTTTATTAATGGTGTGTTACGCAAGACATTTTCTTGATAAGTGCTAAAAACAAGCAGGATTCTGAGATACAAAATAATGTGGCAAGGATAGCCCAATTTAGATATAATGAGAGGCTATGAGAATAGTGAGGTATAGGTTGGAGTGAAGCAAGAATTAATGCAAGGAGACCACTTCAGGAGCGGTCTCTGTAGTACAGGTGACATGTGGTAATATATATAGAGTCAGAGTCAAGTGGATCAATTTGAAAATACACATCAGAGGTAAATACAGGCCTTCTTCATGGATGGGATATGAGGAGGAGAGGAGAAGAGAAAATCAAGGTGACTTGTACACTTGAACCAATGGATGTTTAGGGGAAAGGAGGACAATTTAATGTTAAGAGAGAAATTGAAGGTTTGTTCAGTTTTGCGGATATTCATTTTCAGATATTTCTGAGATGGCCAATTAAAGATGTTCAGTAGACAGCACTGTGTGTGAGTCAGGAGCTTTGATAAAGCCATCTTAGCTAGAGACGATATCTTGGCATCTTGTGTAACACAGCATTGTTTAAAAATATGCTGCTTGGTTTATTTAGACTCTTATCCATTAGCATGTATAATGCACTTTTCCTAACATTTAAAGCTCTGGAAATAAACATTTAGCAATAGCAAATATTATTTTATGCAACAAACAGGTAAGGGATACAGAGCTAAATCTTTCAGAATTTTGGCCACTAAAAAGCATAACTTTGAGGAGAAGAAAGATGCAATAAAAGGCAATATATGATAAGTATACCATAATGTAATACCTGCTGTACTCAGGGTGGGTAGGACGCAGAATTGCCTCAGTGGCACTAACAACAAAATACCACACTGATGGTACAAATAAACTGCTGCAGAGATAGAATTCAACTTCATAAATGTCAGCCCAAATATCAGAGTAGGGGAAGAGAATAAAGAAAAGATAATTAGTTCGCAAAGAAGGACAGAATAGTAGGAAAGGAAAGAAGTCCAAGGGTGTAAGCGATAACTAATATACATATTTATTTTCCTAAGGAAGATTCACCCTGAGCTAACATCTGTGCCAATATTCCTCTATTTTGCATGTGGGTAGCTGGACAACATGGCTGATGAGTGGGTGTAGGTCCATGCCCAGGATCCGAGCCCGTGAACCTGGACTGCTGAAGCAGAGCACACCAAACTTAACCCCTATGCCACGGGGCCAGCCCTGCTAATGTACCTTTTTAGATGTATATGTCGGGAGGTGTTGGGGGTCATTCATAGTTAGGGGCACTGCACCGTTTGTCAGACTAGGGGAAATCATCATAAAGCCAGAAACACCGAGCTGGGGCAGGCTTGGAGGAAGAGTGAGGAGCCTGTGGGCTGAGCAATGACGTTTATTTCTGTCATAATTATATCTTCCGTGTACAGGAACCATTTGTGATTCCTGTGGGTCACTTCATGGAGCTCATCAATTTTGCAGGTGTCAAGAAATCCTATCCACCCATAAGCCAAAGGAACATCTTATTGTGTTTGGTTCATTACTTTTAGACATAGCACATTCTTAGCACAAGGCCAATTTGAGAGTCACTGTTTCAGAGTTGAGCTACTTGCACGAATAAAGCCGATGCGCTCAATAAACTTCCACTCCTCAGCTAACGCCGACATCATCCAAGTCCTGATACTCACATAACTTACTATGTAGGTTTATAAGGAGAATCGTGTTAAAATAAAACTACTAAATATGAATCATACTTTGAATTTTGTTGTCAAGATATGGGCAAATGTGAGAAGGTAGCAGTCACCTTGGAGGAGCAGTTCCTTCCTTCTGCCTCTTGCATCTTCTGGAAGCGACGTGCAGAGGCCTCTTCACCTAGAAGCACAGTGGCCGTGAGCAGCAGGGACCATGTCATTTATCTCTAAGCTGGGAAAGTTTTGACAGTGAAAGGGCACACTAACATACATTGATGGATGTAAAAGTAGCGTTATTGAAATTTGTTCTAAATTTACTTATTCTTTAAAAGTGCAAATAAAATTTAAAACTTTATTTATTTTGATAACTTAAATATTATAAATATAACATGAGAAGAATAATTATTCTTGATATGTCCTCGTGTATTTTAATCAACTGAAACTTCCTAGTCTTATCTGTCTGTAATACAGTTTTGCCGGTATTTTTCTGAAGAAGACTTTTTTTTTTTAAGATTTTATTTTTTTCCTTTTTCTCCCCAAAGTCCCCCGGTACATAGTTGTATATTCTTCGTTGTGGGTCCTTCTAGTTGTGGTATGTGGGACGCTGCCTCAGCGTGGTTTGATGAGCAGTGCCATGTCCGCGCCCAGGATTCGAACCAAGAAAACACTGGGTCGCCTGCAGCAGAGCGCGCGAACTCAACCACTCGGCCACGGGGCCAGCCTCTGAAGAAGACATTTTTTAATATGATTTTATTATTTTTAACTTTTTATGAAATTGCTGGATATCTTCAAAATTGCATTTTAAGGTTACTAAATTTGAAATAGTAACACCTTCAATATAGATTGTTATTTTTATTTGTAAAATACTCCCTAAAGGGGTTAGGGACCTGGTAAGAACAAATTATGCTAAAGCGAAAATATTCTCAATTCTAATTTATTTTTGTATTGTAATATATGAGTGTTTCAGCCCAAGTTTTTTCACAGAAACTGTGTCTCCTATCTTTATTTAGAGTTTCTTTATCCAATAAGTAATTTTATAAGATAGAACTTGTTAAGTAGGTTGCCTATATTTATGTTTTTTTTAATGGTTTGTCAGTTTAGATGCTGAAAAACTATAGGCCGTGCAATCGTATTCCAGTGCTGTCCAGAATATAAATACTCTGAAATAAGGAACTCCATCAAATCCTATACATAATGCAAATATGTCCTAAAATTAGGAACTCTGGCAAAGATTATCGTCACAAATTAAATTAAAATATTCTAATGCATATTTATGGAATTTCAAAATTCAATCTTGCCCTGTCTTTGAGAACTGATTATTTGATTTGATTTGTTCAGTTCTGTTCTTGCTTCAGTTCCTTCCGGCCCATTTCACTGGGCTTTTATTTGCATATAATAATAGTTATTCCCTAAAAATTTCAAGAGCTGAGGTATTGGGGTCCATTTACTGAATACCATAATTAAAGATTTCCAAGTGATTTTTCAAAAAAAAAGCATCCAAAATTTAGGACTTACTTATGAACAGTTCTTCCATCAGAATTCTGAGGGATGCCAAGAAAATGCCGAGTGACTTCTGAAGCATCTTTAGTTTTTTGATTGGACATCAGCTTCGTTTCCAAATTTTGTATGTGCAGTGGTTCTAACCATGTATGTATAAAAATATTTACAAATCTTGGTACCTACAAATTCTATTTTCTTACAGAGATATAATTAACATATAACGCTATATTAGTTTCCGATGTGTAGAATTTCTATTTTGATTTGTAGAATATTGCAATTTGTTTGGACCCAGAGTGAACTATATTTGCATTACAACCAGTTCAAAGTCCATTTCTACTCCATAGGTTTCTTAATTTGGTGAGAACATTGTTTTTAGTGTGATGATATTCTCCAAAAAATTTGTATTTGTGTTATCACTGGAAAAATAAGCAATGTCTTCAATGTTGACATTTTTAACTAAAATCACAATAGTTTTCATATTATTGTTAGATGTTTCAACTTTGATAGAATGAATGTCCATAAGCTTTACTTTAAGTCATTGAATTGGGTAGAAAATCCAACTATTATTGAAAAGCACTGACTTAATATTTGAATATTTAACATTTGGTAAAATGATATAAAGCAGGCATAATTTAAATGCTTACAAAATTCTTCTGCTGATGGAGGCAATGCATTAACAGTTGTTACTTAACTTTTTGTATCTATCTAAAAAATCTTGGAATTGAAAATGAGCAAAATTAATTTGAAGAACAGTCATTTGATCTAAATGAAAAGTCATGGTTCAAGAGTGATGTGTAAATGCGTCTTTTGCAGGTGCATGTGCTAGATCATGGTCTTTGGGCAGTCTTCTTAAAATAATTACTAAGTTTGAAATGGATGCTAATGTTCCTTTAGGAGGATTATGTTCTGCTTTTTATTGGGTTGTGGCCAAGAAATGGAAATTCAGTATATAATATTTAATTAAATATGCAGTCTTGATTTTATTTTTGTCAAGAGTTTTATTGCAAAGTTCAAAAGCTTTACTAAACGCTCAAAAAGTAAGTAATTATAGATTTTGCCACACAAATGGCAAAATCAGGGTAGCAGCGATATTCTGACCACCCTCTGTGTTTTCTATATGCTTTAGAGCAGGCTGACCAGCCTCTGTACCTCCACATACTTCATATAAAGCCAAACTGTAATTTCCCAAGCTCCCAACTTATACTATCAGATGGCAGCCTAGCAGCTTCGTGGATTTTGTAGGTTAAAACATGGGCTAGATCGTACATGGGTGGTGCACTGAATGGTCATTAAGGGCAGCAGAGTGGGCTTGAGACAACTTGTCACAAAGATAAAAGAAGAGCAAGAAGGGCAGCTCCTGCGTGCACCAGATCACCCCACCTCACTGAGATGAAGCAATTCCTCTGTGGGAGCCTTCAGTTTCTTCTCCAGCGCCATCATCTGGATTTCCAACAATATGGTTGTCTTGGGCGAAGGGCAGCCATCCTCTTTACATTCATCTATTTTCTGCAGTGTTGAGATTGTTTAGCTGGTCCCATATTCTTCATTAAGCTGGTAAGTCTTTGTGTGGTCTCCCCCGTCACTAGTTTGCTGAAGGCTGTAAGGTACTAGTTCAATTTCCAGGGTTTGAAGAGCTGCTGCTTTTGACGCTGTCTTTGATGGCGTGGCTTCTGAGCCCCCTGGTGTCCCTGCTTCAACTCTGTCGTCCGTCAAGTGCAAAATGGTTTTGATTGGAGTCTGTATAACTACGCTTGGTCTCTAGGCTAGTTTTTTGCGTGAGTGAAATGTCTTTTCTTGATGTTGAGCTCCGAGTTCAGCCACTTTCATCCACAACTGGACCCTGCTTTTTGCTGAGAGAAAGATCCAGGCAAACTCCACAGCTATTGCTGTATTCGGCCATGTGTCACTGCTTGTCAGATGTTGTATTCCGCAGAAAGTACACTTTGAGATGGCAAGTGCATGCAGGAGATTTATTCGGGAGTGCTTTGGGGGTTAACAGCTGTGGAAAGGAAGGGAAGGAAGCAGAGGCAGAAGTTCAGCTGCGATGCGAGCTCAGTGGAAGCCTCAGCTCACCCTGGGGGAGGGGGGGTTCTGAAGAGGAAATGAGCCTTCCCAGCTGTCCTCAGTTGTGAAGTGGCCAGACTCTGATAATCATTGAATGAAGGCTGCCCATGAGGAGAGCTGAGGTTATACCCAAAGGGGGTCAGAGCTGAGGGGCCATCTGCCAGCAGCCCTCCCAGCAGCTGGGATAAGAAGTCTTTTATTCCTGAAGGGCAATCTTAGCAGGGCGTCACAGCACCTACACTTCCCTTTGAGGCACTAATGGAGTTGTATTGTTGGCTTCTTTTTCAATATGCTGAGAACCAATTTGCAGAAAATCAGAAGCCAAAAGTGCCTAGGGCCCACCAGAATTATAATGTTTCCCTGAAACCTAGACATGCCTACGTCTTGACTTTCTGTTATGTAATACAATTAATATCTTTATTGTTTAAGTCACTATTAGTCAGAATTCTATTACTTGTAGTCAAAAGCATCCCTAACAAAATGTAACCAAACTGATACAGACAAGCAATTCAATGACAAAAGTTTTTTTGGTTGGTTAATCAAAACATCAACAGTTGACGTTTTTGTTTTTGAGGCAAAACTTTTTTTTAACTTTTTTTCCTATTTCCTTTTCCTCTTTTTTTTTTTAATTAAGATTATGATAGTTTACAACCTTGTGAAATTTCAGTTGTACATTATTGTTAGTCATGTTGTGGGTACACCACTTCACCCTTTGTGCCCTCCCCCTACCCCTCCTTTCCCCTGGTAACCACCGATCAGTTCTCTTTGTCTATACGTTAACTTCCACCTATGAGTGGAGTCATACAGAGTTCATCAACGGTTGACTTTTGATGGGGTGATTTGGGAAGCTCTCTCCCGAGAAGGTGATATTTGGGCTGAAACCTGAGTCACAAGATGGAGTCAGGCCAGTCAGGGTGTGGGAAGAGTATCCCTGGTGGGGGAGGAAGAATTGCAAAGCCCAGCGGCAGAGGGGAGGCTGGCAGCTTTGCCAACAGCATTCTCAGTGGTGGAATCAGCGTCCGGATAGCATCTCCGGGGACTGTAATGTTTGGGCGTGAAAGTGAGATATTTGAAGGCACTGGGTAGAGATGTTTTTGATAGCTTTCAACTAAAGTCCAGGCCTTTGAAAAAGGTCAAAGTGAGACCTTGTGAATATGAAGGGTGCAGTGTGTGTCTCCAGAAGGACGTTGTCTTGGCAGGCTACGGCTTAAGATGTTTAAGATGCTCCAATGATAAGGTTTTTTTATCTTTATTTTTTAAGATATTAAGTTCTTCTCATGATGCCTAGGGGGATTTTTGTTTGCTTTTTGATTTCTTTCTTCCCATAAGCATGTTAATATGATCAAGAACATTTTCAATGTGAAAGTGAAAGGGAACAAGAAAAATTATCAAATAAATGATTATGATTTAGGAAGAAGAATGTTTGTGCAAGAGGTTGTCTGTAATTGCCAGAAGAAAAAAGCTGATAAATATGTTGAGAATAAGACTTACCTTCAGGGATATGTGTGTGTGTTTATATAAATACATCCAAGAAGGTAAACATAGCTTTATAGCCTCATAAAACTGGATTAAGTGACAGGAGCATAACAACAGAAGGCTGTATCGTCCCTTTATGAATAAACTTGGTAGAAGTGGAGGTGAGTTAGTGCTATGTGTCAAGAAATTGCTGGAAACTTGCTGGAAGTTGCTGGAAAATCTTCATAAAGATTTATCTCCTTTTTCACCTGCATGAAGATGAAAGAAATAGAAAATATCGAGAGAAAAAAGTAAGATTCTGTGGACCAAGACTCTTAAAAAAAAGATGACTCAAGAGTAATGGAAAACTTTCAGATGTTAATTTGGAGTACAGCATCAGTGATGCCAATTTGCAGATGTATTTGCTAAACTGCTGCCAGTAATCACTGAGGAATTACAGAAAATGGGAGAGATTGTAGTGTCAGCCAGGGTTCATGGCAGGAGACAGAAACATTTTAAGTAGGCAGAGATTTAATAGGGTAAATTGGGTGCTTGCAAAATCATTGGAAGGCCTGGGGAAGTGGGCTCTAGTCTGGGTTTCCCGGAATGACTCCAGACACTCGATGGCTGAATCACCATGGGAGCTCCCATCTCTGAGGGTGTCCTCAACCCACTGAGTTTCCAGAATGCATGATTATAACTGAGGTTTGGGAATCATAGAGCTGGAAGCGTGCACTCATTACTGCTGCCATCGCTACTCCATGGTGCTGCTGACTTGGCCCTGGCACCTGCAGTCCACTGCTGCCTCTGCTTCAACCCCCTTCTCACTCAGAATCTGGAGAACGACGTGAATTACTGCTTCAGAAGAAAATCTCACATCTCCATGAGACCTTGCTTGCCAACCAAGAAATGCTAGAAAATGACTGCCTTGCTTTTGCCTCACAAATCTCTCCTAGTTGCTTCTGCATGGCAGGACCATGTTGGAATCCAGAGCGCTAGCTGCAAATGCATCTGGGAACTGTACATTTCACTGTCAAGTCTCTTCAATACAGGCATGCGTGATACAAGGGGTAAATGGAAGTTCAGTGAGCCAAACCAGGGTGTTCCATACAACTGTAGACAGGCAAACATTCTATTTCTTCAGAGGGAAGAAAGAGGTTATAAGAGACATCCGCTGAACCTGATATTGGTCTTAGTGTGGGTTAGAAAAGATACCCTGTGAGCCACTTGGAAAGGATATAGTGATCACTAGGAATAGGAGGTGCATTAGAAACAAAAACAAATCATACTAGATAGCTTATTAAAGTGGTAATCGAGCTGTGTGGCTGTAATGTATCTAGATTTTAACAAGGCTTTTGCTCCACAGTTTTATATCATGGGAGGAACTTGCAACATGGATCAAGATAATATTAGAGTTGAATGGATTTGTAATGAGTAGAAAGATTAAAAACTGCTGATTAGTAGATACACATCTAATTGTAGCACACACCATAGGAATTCATATTTTATACTGCCCTGCATTACATGGTGACTTCAGCAAGGATATTGATTTTAAAAATAGCAGTAGTCATTATTTATTGAGTGCTCGCTCTAGGTGAGGCACTATGGATACATTACTACCTCATTTACTCCTTACAACAATCTTGTCAGGTTGTTATCTTCATTTTAAATATGAGAAAACTGATGCCATAAAGTTGAAGTGCCTTGCGCATAGCTCCACAACTAGTTAGCAGCAGTGCTGAGATTCATACCTAAAATTGCTTCAAAGAAGAGATACCAGAAGGAGGGAGAACACCACAACCTTTCTAGGAGAAACTGGCCAGGACCTGCCAAGAACCCCAGAGGGTGACATTTTCTGTCATGCCACATGAAGTCAGAGGCTGGCCCACTGTCTTGCAGGATCTGGTCAGGATCTCAGGGGCTCAAATTCACATTGACAAGCCTCACATATAAAACCAGATGCTGATTTATTAAATTATGAGAAATATAATAGTCAAGCTGACCAAATATGGGCACCATCCTTGCATGCAGATTTCTGGAGGACAGCCTCAGGAGCACAGTGTTGACTGTAGAGGATGGAATCAGCCTGAGGAGACGCTGAGCAGAGTCTCACAATAGGGATCACAATAGGGATGTGAACATTGCCTAGCGGACTGGCTCCCTGGACCTGCCTGGGAGGCATTTCCTTATTTAGCCAGGCAGTGTCAGAATTTGCATCTTTGACTTCTTTCTAGGCCACGTGACTGATTGCTATTCTTTTTGTGTGTGTGTGAGAGGAAGATTGTCACTGAGGCAACATCTGTGCCAATCTTCCTCTATTTTATGTGGGATGCAGCCACAGCATGGCTTGACTAGCAGTGCTAGGTCCACGCCTGGGATCCGAACCTACGAACCCTGGGCAGCTGAAGCAGAGCGTGCAAACTTAACCACTAAGCCACCAGGGCAGCCCCTGCTATTCTTTCATCTTAAACTTGTTTCATCTTAAAATTTAGTCTTTTTCTTTAAGTTGATGGTTCTGGTCAATTTCCTGCTGATACTATTTCTTAACTTCAGAAATCAAGTTTAATTTCTGTATTTCCAAATTCACTGTTGTCCTTGAGCACTACCTATAAGATGCAGGTCCATTTGACTCTTTCCTTTACCTGTGCTGCCATTGGTAGGTTAACAAGAACAAATGTGAGTCAGAAGTACCAGTGCTGACATGCAGAGTTTAATAGCAGTGCAAGTTTTTAAAAAGACAGTATTTTTAATTAACATAGGCTCCCTTTGGGTCAGTAGTGTGTGATGTAGTTATCAAAGAAGCCAAGACAGTCTTAGCTGTGTTAACATGTCAACAGAATAAATGGGCAAGTGAATGAATAAAGGAGTCGATAGCTCTACCCTCATCTTCTCTGATGCTCCATACCTAGGGTAGCAATGTTTATTTAGTTTAGGGTCCACATTTTCAGAGGATATCAACAGACTGGAATATATTCAGAAGAAACCTACCAGATGGTGATGGGACTTGAAATCACATTCTGACAAATGGTGGTAGGACACTGGTGATATTCAGCATAAGAAAGAAAAGGCTTAGTGGAAAAATAAGAAAAGCTAAGAGTTACTGGCTGCTTATTGAGTGCTTATAGAGTAGGCCAGGCATTGCGTTCAGTCCTTTAATGGATTTCAAACATTATAGATCTATTATAATGATAAGGGAATACTTATTTTGAGTTGCCCTGGAAGGCAGGGTTGACAGTAGTCAATAGAAACCACAGAGAGACAACTCTGCTTATTAGCGTGATGACATTTCTAACTCCCAAAGCCATCCAACAATGAAATGAGCTGCTTTGATGTTAAAGGGGTCCATGTTTTTGGAGATGCTCAAGCAGAAACTGGTCAAACTTTCGATGGAGATATTTTGGTGAAAAATAAGTATTAAATGGAGGCATGGACCAGATGAATTCTAAGACTTTGTCCAACCTTATCCTGTGAGCCTATTATTATCTTACAATGCAGTAATCCTTTTCTTTATCTTTTAGTTTAGTGACATGAGCCCTGAATCATGAATGTCACTTCCAACTCAATAGATCGATGGTAGGGGACACTGGTTGCTGCATTCCTTCCTGGCAACTAAGACAAAATCCAGCACAACCTAAAGTTGCAGGAAAAACATTTTGTGAGTGGGTCATAAGGTATAATAGCAAGAAGAGACTCATTTCTTCATTCCATACCCAGACCAATGTATTCTGAGTATGGAAGAAACACTACTGTATATTGAGTGCTTTTTCAAAATACGGTAAATTATCATTCTCAAATAGTCTGAAAGCTTCAAGTGTTAGCAGCATTCGTTTCTGTCTGTGTATTTAAATGCAGTTATTTATGCTTCTGAAATCCCCTTTGATGGCTTTCCCTATTTTGAGCTTTGTTATTGTCAATAAGTGCACTTTGAGCAGCACGCAACCTGTGTATTGACCGCAATTAACATCACACCTTAAAAACTGGTTCGTCTGAATGGGGAAAGGATGAATGTCCACTTAAAATAACCAAAGAACAATGGGGTTTTATAGCTAGAGAAAACCTAAATATCACATATTAATAGATGAGAAATTCAAGCCCAGAGAGATTAAAATTCTTGCCACAGTCACATGGCTAGGGGGAAAGTTGAGCACTTTTCTTTCTTCTTTTGCCCCCGACTCGCTGATGCAATTCTTGGCAAGATACTCTTCTTTTTTTCTCTATCTAGCAAGTAGAATGTTTTTATACTAGTCACTGTTATATTTTTATTTACAGCCTGATGGACATGTGACCTGAGGAGAAGGTATCTGAGTGGGATTGCAAAATCGTATTTTCCTTCCCCACCCTTAGCTCCGTAGGCAGGAATTCTAAGGGGTTCCTTTGTTTTTAATTCTGGATTACTCTTATGTCTCTGCAGTGCTGCGTATGATGCTGTTCTGGACAGAAATGTGGCCATTAAGAAGCTCAGCAGACCCTTTCAGAACCAAACACATGCCAAGAGAGCTTACCGGGAGCTGGTCCTCATGAAGTGTGTGAATCATAAAAATGTGAGCTGTTATTTTTAAACCTCTGGCGGTGGGAGGTTGTGAGATTGGGGAAAGAAAAGCAGTATGCCAACTTGAGTAGGAAAGGCTTTCTTTACTTTGCAATTTCTGCCTTTTAAGATTGTTTATCCTGCCCATATGCTACATTTGATTTCATTGTCCTCATGATAGCTTTCTGCTTAAAAATCATCTAAAAACCATATGGCATGGAAGGGATGAATTTGATAGATATTTCCCTGCTATGAAATTAACCGTATTTGGTTATCTTCCTCCAAATTAATGAGAGAGCTTCATGCTTTTTCAAAATAAAACAAACAAAAACAAAAATATGCTACAGAACAATATGCTATATTTCTTTATAATTTAAATTTAATTAGTAACAGGTGAAAATTTTTATCTCCTTTTTCTTTTAGCTATTGTCTGGCCGTGGCCTCTAACTTTCCAGCATACACACTATGCTTTAGCATCTTGTTTTTTGTAGGGTTGGGCGAATGTGCAGGGACATATCTCCAACTCACTTCAGAATAGGGTCATCAAGAACGTTTCTCAGTGGAACTCAGTACACCATTTCTCAGTGGTGTAATAGAATACCATTACAGGACTTTCTTCTCTTCACAGTATAAGCTTCCTCAAACACAGGCAAAGGCCTCTAGAAATCTTTCTATGCTCCCGTTGTTAGGATAAATGGGAGATAACTCATTATTATAATAATGGCTATTATTTATAAATAAATTGTAATGAACATAGTACATATAATTATTACATTTATATATATTATAAAAGTAAATTATGGGTCACTGAAATAATATAGCTATAACTCCCTACCAAGTTTTTCTTAAGTATGAAAATCACACAGAATATGTAAATTATCGGTGCAGTTTTACAAACAAGTGAATTTGTCATAAGGCTAACCATCTATTGGTGGCACTAAGAAAAAGCAAATGTATGAGTGTTTCGCTGAAAGGTATTGAAATACAAATATGTGGATTCAGGCCCATGACGGTGCTTCTCTTTTCCTCTATTACTCTACTCCAATGACTTTAGTTCGGTCATTTGACAAATATTTGTTAAATGAATAAAATGTGCCAGGTATAGATCTTGATGCTCTAGGTGCCAAGAATACAGCAGTGAAGACAGCAGACACAAATGCCTGCCCATGTGGAGCTCATGTTCTGCCCGTGAGAGGAGGGCATTCTACAAAATTAATGAATAGGGTGGCAGATGGTGATAAGTGCTAGGAAGTGAAGAAAGATAAAATTCTGGTCAGTGCACGGTGGGTGAGGTTACTCTTTTAAATAGGTTATGCAGGAAAGGCCTCACTAAGAAAGGGAAATTTTTTTTTTTTTTAAATCCGTCCAGCAAAACGCACTTTATTCATGCAAGAGGCACATAATATTCAGAGCCCTTTAACTCTTAAATAGAAGTCTACCTAAATTAATCTAGTGTTTTTTATTTTAGATTTTTTTTTTATTAATGTTATGATGGATTACAACCTTGTGAGATTTCAGTTGTACATTTTTGTTAGTCATGTTGTGGGTACACCACCTCCCCCTCTGTGCCCTCCCCCCACCCCCCCTTTTCCCTGGTAACCACCGATCAGATCTCCTTATCAATATACTAACTTCCACCTATGAGTGGAGTCATATAGAGTTCGTCAAGAAAGGGAAATTTTATGAAGAATATACCCATCTCTAATTTGGCCATATAAGGAACGTGATACTTCTAGAAAGGAATATAGAAATGATAGAAAGGATGACTCCTAAGAAAAGTCATTCTACTAAAGCAGTTTGTTCTTTCAGTATGTTAAATAAAAGTAGGAGCAAGCTTAACCACATGACCAATGCAATCCATTTTTATGATCGCAAAGAGTGTGAGAAATACTGTGGGCAGTGCAAAATGGATGGATACAAACAATGGAGCAACGTATGGGAAATTTTGATAGTCTGAGTTTTCATATTTTATATTTCCCTAATCCTTCTTCCAGCTCCTGTAGTGCAACAAATGCATTTCAGAGAAATTCCCACTTACTTGGCTGATTTCTTGACTGAAATATAGGGGTTCACATTTATACCTAAAAAAGAATTCCAAATTGAAATGATAATCTGTAAATGGCATCCTACCTGCCACCCCCTTTTGTGTGTGTATGTATGTATGTATGTATTCATGTATGTGTATAAGTCTACGGAAATAAATTTCTGGAACTTGTTAACAGAGAGGAAGTTCACTTACCACCAAATGTAAATTCCACATCAGTGCTTGTAATACTAAGTAAAAGCAGTCAGAATGCAGAACTCTGTTAATGCTGTGGAAAGTAGAGTGAAACAGTGAAGTAATCTCAATTAAATCTCTAATAATAGAGAAGAAAATCCGTTTAGAAAACGAATGCTTAATTCTAGGAAGTGATAGCTGATGTGATCGTGGGGCCATCACAAACATTGATTCATCTGTGTACTTTAAGATGCCGGAATAAAGGAACTGAATCAGATTCCTGCCTGGAAACTGTTGAACTAAAATGGAAATAGCTGTGATGATCTGCTTCTAAAGACCAGATTTGTAATTGGTTATTAGTAGAAATTAAAATTTATAAGGGAACAAAGAAAGAACAGAGGAGAAATCCTCAAAGGGAAATCAAAGAAGATGAAGGTTATCAAACAAGGGCGTCAGAAAATGGAAAATAAGAATCTATAGTGGGGAATTTACCTTTTAACAGAATAAATCTTGATTTATTTAAAATTGCAATGCTATTT
Source organism: Equus quagga (assembly GCF_021613505.1). Taxonomy (NCBI): domain Eukaryota; kingdom Metazoa; phylum Chordata; class Mammalia; order Perissodactyla; family Equidae; genus Equus; species Equus quagga. The sequence goes on from NC_060269.1 coordinate 87,560,048, forward strand.
TCTAGATTAATTTCTATTACCTAGGTTATTTACTCACAAGATGATATGGATTAGCATTTTTCCATCTTTAAGGGTTGTGTGTGTATATCTATGCACGGTCTCTGATGTTTTTGTTTGAACAAATATCAGAATGAATTACTTTCTAAGACTGATAAAGTACTAAAAAGGCAGGCCCCCTATATATGTTCCAATGAGAGATGTACCACACAGACATTTTCCAACACACAGTGTAACTAAGTATACAGAGTAACAGGGCCCTTTAATCATACGTTTTAAAGATATTTTGAAATAATTTTATTTCCATATGCATATTCCATACTGCAAGGTTGCTTTAGAAGAGATGATCTTGGTTTTTTGATATAACCATTACCATGTGTGTATATGTATATATATATATGAAAATATTAGATGGTGTTATGAATTTTTCTCAATAATTTCTCAACAAATGTGAAGTACTTGAGGTCTAAAGCATTTCCTAAAATTGACAGCATTTCTCAGATGTTTAAAATCATTTGTTTTGTTTTTATTACATCATATGTTTATATACCACTTATGAAGTTTACTGAAATTCATTAATTCATGTCTTAAAGATGTTTAAATCTTAAACTTGTACTTATCCAGTTTTTGTGAAATGGTTGCATCTATCCTGTGAGTAGAAGATTTCCATCTATATTTTTTATTTTTATTTCCCACTGGCACATTACTGCAGAATATTTAGCTGAAAGAACATTTTGAGTTATTTATGCCTGCAATCTATTTGGAAATATGACAGAAGTTTTGCTTTTTTAAATTTACTTTTGCTAGAAGGTAAATGTTTTTACTATCTAATATACAAAATAACTAAAGCAGGAAACAAAAAGTTTAAGAAACAGAATTTTGATAACTTTTTTATGTATTTTATACATTTTTATACCTTTTATATATTTATACTAAATTCATGATTGATATCGTCCTAGATATACCTTTCCTCACAAATACCATTGGAGCATTAGTTTAAATACAATTTGAGAGTGAAATAGAAGAAGCAAAAGACACGAAATTAACAACACAAAAATCTTGAATTAGAATGCCACCTTGAATTAGACACCACTGTGTCCATTTGAGGAAAACATGGCCTTGCTAAGTCTTGTTGAGCGTTTGCCTGCTGCCTCACTTTCCTTACAAGGCTTTTCCTCCCTTTTTGTTTAATTACATGACAACCCTATATTCTATCAAGGAGAACCACACTCTAAAACAATATCACCATTATATACCTTCTCTGACTCTTCCTTCTGCCTAAAAGTTTGAGCTTTTTAAATTGCATTTTAACCTGAAGACAGACCATATGTCCTTTCTGAGTACATTTTTCTATGTTCTGTGAGACAGTTCTAGAAATTTTTTTCAACTTTTCTATTTCCATCATAGCACTAGAGTGTGGCTTTGAGTTGGAATAGATACTTGTTTAAAATGCTTTTTAAGTAATTCATTCTCTCTCTTTTTCTTTCTCTCCTTCCTTTGTCTTGTCCACTGTCTCTTTCCCAGATTATTAGTTTATTAAATGTCTTCACACCCCAGAAAACACTGGAGGAGTTCCAGGATGTGTAAGTAACAAAACTCATAAAGGAAGGGAGAGCATAGCACTCAAATCAGTCAAGGGAAATTGACAAAAGTCAAATGGATGAAATCCCTTGCAGACATGGAAGGGAAGGAGGGGCTGGCAGTACATGAAAGGGAATCCAGTGATAAGACAGAGGTTCTGTTTCTGGTGTTATTTCCTGGAAAGAAACTTCTGCTTCTTTCTGCCCTTCTGGCTCTGTGCTTTGTTATCTCATGTTCTTGGTTCAATCAGGGAAGGCTTATTATTTATTACATAATTTTTTATTATTACTAATTGATTTTGTGAGCTTTCTAGAATGAGTCAATTCACTTTGAGAAATATTAATAAAAGGGACATGGTAAAAATCATCTTTAATCTTTATTTCTATTTTTGTAGTGCCTCTGATTTTGTGCAAAAAGAATCTACCTAGAAGTGTAGTCACAGTAAGCAGGGGAGAGGAAGTGACTCCTAGCACATTGTCTTGTTGAACACAGATACATTGCATTTAAAGGAAGATGCTATTCTGAATATTTTTTCTTATTTGTAATCATAATACTCAGGAAAGAGTTCAGAGAATTCAGGGAAAAGTGAGAACAAGATGAAGGTAGAAAATATACAGGCAGGAACCACACACTAATAAATGCTCCTTCTATTAGCAACCTTGTGGTGGAGTTACCACGGCTAACCTGCATGCAATACTTGCAAGTTTTTAATATTCTTAACTCAGTCAAAGATGGAGCTGGGGGGCCGGCCTGGTGGTGCAGCAGTTAAGTATGCACGTTCCGCTTCAGCGGCAGAAGGTTTGCCAGTTCAGAACCCCGGTGCGGACATGGCACCACTTGGCAAGCCATGCTGCGGCAGGCGTCCCACATATAAAGTAGAGGAAGATGGGCACGGATGTGAGCTCAGGGCTAGTCTTCCTCAGCAAAAAGAGGAGGATTGGAGGCGAATGTTAGCTCAGGGTTAATCTTCCTCAAAAAAATAAAAAGGCGGAGCTGGGAAGTTCGGAAGAATTACAGATTTAGGAACAGATTCTGACTTCTTTGAAGGACTTCACAGGTCTTGTGATCTGAAACTAACACTGTGGACCTGCCTTCCAGTTACTTAGTAATGGAACTGATGGATGCCAACTTGTGTCAGGTGATTCAGATGGAATTAGACCATGAGCGAATGTCTTACCTGCTATACCAAATGTTGTGTGGCATCAAGCACCTCCACTCTGCTGGCATTATTCACAGGGTAAGAACACCTACTCCAGGATTGTAATTGAAATGCTTTTGGAGAAGAGAAAGAGTAACTCTAATTATTTTCTGTATGTAGGGGGACTTGATTAAATAGAATGTATTCTCTCATTTCTTTTACGATAAACTTAGCACATTATTCACTAATGTGCAGAAGGAAAACTCTAGCTCTGCTGTAGTTGATTTTGTTTAACATTTTGTTTCAGCTCATTGAGAGTCAGCTTCTGAGAAACCTCATGCCTTCTAGACCCTTGATTGGCAGAGGTCATCTGTGCGGCTGCAATAGGACAGTCCTTTCCATAGTTTGTTTCTGGCAGCGTAAAGACAGCTGCCCTGACCTGCTCTTCTGTCAGGCCTAGAAGTGAAATATAAGCTGAAAGGTTTATGTTGCCAGAAGGAGTGACCTAACAGATGACAATAAATGATATGTTTGTTTTTCTAAAAACTCTTCCCAAGATGGAATTGTAAAAAAACGCTTCCCAAGCCTAAATTGTAAAAATGATAGTATGATTCTCTTCTGGGTTTAAAAATGTTTCTGAGGATATTAAAAAAAAAATCTAAAAGTCAATCATAAGCTTCCTTGGGGAAGTAATCATTTGCTTTTTATAGGGCTCTGCAGTCGAGGGTATCCCCATCAGGGCTGCTGTGACACTGCCATGTTGGTTGATTAGATGGAAATCGCATGTTCCATTAGATGCTGGCTTTTAATTTCTTCTCTTGTTCCCGTTGTTAGGATTTAAAACCAAGTAACATTGTCGTGAAGTCTGATTGTACGTTGAAAATCCTCGACTTTGGACTGGCCAGGACGGCAGGCACCAGCTTCATGATGACTCCTTATGTGGTGACCCGTTATTACAGAGCCCCCGAGGTCATCCTGGGGATGGGCTACAAGGAGAATGGTAAGGATGCTTCTGAGCAGCAGCCGCCGAAACTGTGAAGAAAATGGGTGCGTGTTTTAGAAAGCCAAGAGTAATAGTCTCTTTCATGTATATGACTATTTTTTTTAAATAGGGCTTCCAGCCTTCATATTCAGAGGTTTTTAAAAAATACTACTAGGAAAAATCACTCACTGAAAATGTGAAAGATGTTTCAGAGAAATAAGCTTTGCTAGAAGAATACTAACATATTACAGCTAAAAGGATTATAAATGGAGTCTGATTAAACAGTCAAATGAATACTAATTAGCACACATGCTGTAGCTATTGAGAAAAATTGCTATTTGGGTTGCAGCTCAGCTCAAAGAGAGTGTGAAAACATGAAGAAATCTATCTATCACATTTAACCATTTGGCTTTATGCCGTATCTTAGGTTGATGGCTCTAGTCCTAAGAAAAGACAAGCAAAAAGATGCCACAAACCCTAGGAGCAAGAATCTTCACAAATGCTCAGTGAATTGTCAATTTAGAATAATCCAGATTGTTCAAGTTGGATGAGAGTTTCTTTAATACTTTAAACTCCTCTGTAAGTAATAGTTAGGGTAGCAATTGTCTAGTAAATTTGTATAAGTTTCAAAACCATAGAGAGAGAAAAATATTGAATTTTGTACTACTGCTTTCATGAAGAAAATCTAGTATTCACAAACACTTTAAAACGTAGAAAGGCTCTGCAAAATGTATTCCAATTTGATTTTATTAAAATGAAGGATTTATAAGATACTTATTAGACGAAAACATCGCAATGTATTCTTTTGAGAAGAATATGTCTAACAAGTAATGCAGCATATTAAGAAATATATCCAATATATTTAGGAATTAAAATCGTTTTAAATTAGGATTGTATATATGTACTGAATGTACATTTCATACTTATTTTTATATTTTATTCTATTTAGTTCCTAGCAGTTTATTTTTGTAAGTTCTATAAAAATAATTACGATTATATTTTTATGTGAAGGTGCTGCAGGGTACTTCTATGAAAATTCCCTGGCCACCAAAGTTTTAAAAAATGCCTTTGTGTACTTCCAGATTAGAAGAGAGCCAATACTTCTGTGCATTTGTGCAGAGGAAGGGAAAAGGCCAGCTCTTAGGAAGGTCACATTCACTTTGGTGGGCCATGGCAAAATTCTGTTACCTTTTGATTTGGAAGAGGCAAATCTGGTCTTCTTCCCAAGGCAACAAACACCACATCGAACTTATTTGGACTAGAAGATATTTGCATACATTCTTCACAAGTTATGTTTTTAAAATATCAAAGGGGAACCAATTAAAAAATTCAAGAAATCAAAGATCTGTCGAGGTCTGGGGAGTCTGAATTTTCCCGTGACGGCTTTTCAGATCTTCGCTGCACAACTAGAGCGTAAGCTCATCCGTTTTCCTTCCCTCACTGGAAAGGCGTGTCAGTGACTGCCTTAGTGTTTTGGCTTCTGCAGCTCCCTGGAGAAGGCGTCCCTAGCACCCTTGTGCTGTCCTCCCGTTCCGTGCGGGAGGTAGGTTATCATGCAGACAAACCCGCTTGCTCCCACATCAGGCATGCCCGGCTCTCCTGTGCACCTAACCCCGCCTTCCTTCCCCAAGGAGCACTTCAGCCTAATGTTTTTGCCCAGAAGTTTCCTTTGTCCTTACTAAAAAGCAAGTTGGAAGAGGGTAAAGATGGGTAAGAGAAGGTGACGGATGTTTGGTTAACAAGTATGACAACTGAAAAATAAATATACGTATAATAACAACTTTTTAACACCTTTAATACTTTTTTTCGCTTTAATGCCGGATGACTTCTTTATACATGTTCGAATTAATCCTAGATCTTTTTTCTTGAAGTATTTCAAATAGAAGCTAAAACTGATGTTTACTTACAAAGATAACTTCTGAAGGAAGAACTAAGTTCTGAATACCAGGGCTTCCAATACTTCTGCCTTTAAACCGTGGTTCCAGCCATTTCTTGGCTTCTTGGATTTGGTTGCATGCACCTTATTTTGGACCAAAAAAAAGGTCTCCTTTTGCCTATTCCACACAACTGAATAGAATAGAAAAGGGGAACAGCCACCTCTACAGGCTGATTAAGATGATTTTCTCTACATCCAGCAAATGATATCAAAACCCCCTTGGTGGCTTTTAGTCATCGCCGTCCATGGAGATACTTTTGGTTTAGATGCTGCTTTTCCATGTCACCACTTTATGACACTGAAGAGGCAACCTAAGGTACCCATAAAGTAATTTTTAAAAATTAATTTGAGTTCTCATGCCGGACATTGTTTATGTAATATTATGGTGCTGGTTTTAATTCATCTTTTTGGCCAACTTTTGGTGGGAGATAAAAATTGTACCTTCTAATGGAACTGTTCTTTTTCCTCCTCCTTCAAAGATCAATTATCTTACTTAACTTTACTCTCCTCCTTTTCTTCACTTCCCTCTCTCCTGTTCTAGTGGATATATGGTCTGTGGGATGCATTATGGGAGAAATGGTTCGCCACAAAATCCTCTTTCCAGGAAGGGACTGTATCCTTGTACCTTTTGCTACAGCTTTACCTGTTTTGTTCTCTCTCCCTTTAAACACGTAATGATTTTACCAGGAGAGTAAAGATAGAAGCAAAAAGTTGGGTAAGTGGTGTAATTGTGGTTAAAAAAAAGTGATGATTTCATTTCTATAATCTGACCAGTATTGAAGACTACCTACCGCCATGATTTGTTTTAATTAAATTTTCAATGGGCTTTCTTCTTAAATTAATTTATTGTCTATAACTCAAAATAGTTTCATAAATAAGAGGGGCTACTAAATCTCAAATGATTAAAATATATTTATCTTTGTAACTAGCAAAATAAGTCACTATTTGCAAGTATTTTTCATCTCCTTTCTAAAACTATTTTATGCTTCCACAACATTTAGGCATAATAATTTCTCTCCTTGCTGACATCCTAAGCTTCTGTCGACAGCTTCGTTGATTTGAATTACTGTTGACACTATATCCAGTCTTAAATAGGTCAATATAGCCTATCCTCCTTTAAACATGAACTTCCACATTTAAAAATCATAGTTATTATTCAAATTGCTGGAGGTCAGGTGGGTTTTAAATAGGCTTCCCTCACTTGACTTGGAGATTTGACTTGACATGGATAATTGCTTTTCCAATGAGATTTAGAATTTTAAAAAGCAGTATTGATTTGAGTTTCTGCCACTGACTCCTGTACTAGATTCCATCAGACATTTCTTGGAGAGATATCTATGATTTGGAATTATTAAATGAGCTGGTATATTTCCGAAATGACCAAAAGTTCACTCTCTAACAAAGGGACATATTCGTGTTTGTAGTATATAAATAATAAAGTTTACATATTAATAGAGAATACACTTTTATAAATACAGAAATATTCTGCTAACAAACACTAGTGCAAATCTAAGTACAATAACAATTGACAGCTTTAACAATGATAATGTAAGATTGAGTTCGTCATATTTACTACATATTAATCTTTTTGGAAATTGGCGATAAACATGTGGTCCATAACTCTATTAAATATTGTATTTGATTAATAAGAAAACTCTATTAAGGAACTCTTTTATTATGTATGAAAGATTTTGATCGTTATTTAGTAGAAATAGAAGTAGAATAAAAGACCAATAATAAAAAAAAAATCTGACTCAATAAGAAGTTAATGTCACAATGAGCATGCATTTATGTTGGCATTTATTTATTCCACTGGGTATTAATGAGATATTCTCTAAATTCAAGTAATAAGAGTAATAAGAATAATGACATCTTCTAGAACTTTACTGTCCCATAGGTAGCTACTGTGACACGTGGCTGTTTAGTGCTTGAAATGATAGTTAGTCTCTATTGAGATACGTTATATATACAAAATGCATACTAGATTTTGAAGATATAAAAAGAAAGCATGTAAACTATCTCATTAATAATTTTTATATTGATTATGTATTGCAATGATAATATTTCATTTTACTTTAAATTACTTACATTTTGAGGATCAATTATATACCCAATGTAGTTGATTTGAGCAATATTATAAATCACATGCATATTTAAATGTACTGATTTCATATGAAAGTGGGAATTTTTTCTGTGTACTTTTGCCTTTAGGTTATGCATTTCAGGCAAAAAAAAAATAAAGGAACTTCTTAATCAGTATTCAAAGTGAAGGTACACAGCCACATCCCTACAATGCATTAAGTTAGTGGAAGACAAAAAGTTACAAAATATCTCATTTCCATGTGACATTGCTGTTCCAGGTCACTTGACTTCCATGGAGCATGGTTCGCTGAGGTCTAATTTAGCTCTTCAGGCATTTATCTGGGTTGCTTTTCTCCTATTTTAACAGTGTTGAATAGAAAAGCCAATAAATTGAGGAAAAAACAAAACATTTTTTAGCTCAAAATAACCCTTCAGAAAAACAAGCAAACAAAGATAATAGCACCATATCGATAATTCTATAGTCTTCCAAAAATTGTTCTCTTGGAGGTCTTTTTTTCCTCCCCTTTTGTTCTTGTCTATGTTTTAGAAAAATTGTTTGGAACTGAAAATAAATTGTGCAAAAATCAATACATAAAATATATATCCTTGATAAGTTGGATCCTAGAAATTGAATAAACCCTAATACACAAAATGTAGATTGTGATGAGGGTTTGCATTCTGAATTCCTTCATCTCACGTGATGATTATGTAGAATATCGGTCTTTGACAGCCTAGTGACATATATGATAATGAGCCTGTGTGAGGACCTAAAAGTAAATGGAGAAGTTACATAATGACGTTGATAGCGGAAAACATCTTGCTTAAGTTTTACTTAAATATGAGGAAATAATTTCCAGATGAGGTGGGTTAGAAGACCTGCCATCTCATTGAAAATGTTTCCATTTGGATTTAAATCTTTCATTCATTTTATCTATAATTAAAATTATAATTTAATACTTTAAGTCACGACCATGTTTAAAAAATAAATCAAACTATAGAAATCCCTATTAAACAATGGATTACAGATACTCTGTGTGGTTTTTTTTTAGAGATTGGCACCTGAGCTAACAACTGTTGCCAATCTTTTTTTTTCTTCTGCTTTTTCTCCCCAAATCCCCCCAGTGCATAGTTGTATATTCTAGTTGTGGGTCCTTCTAGTTGTGGCATGTGGGATGCCACCTCAGCATGGCCTGATGAGCGGATCCGAACTGGCGAAACCTTGGGCCGCCGCAGCGGAGTGGCGTACTTAACCACTCGGCCACAGGGCCGGCCCCTACTCTGTGTTTTTGAGTGAAATTGTTTCATTAATCTTTACATGAAATTATTATCATTTTATGAGTAAATCTTCCTACTAAGAATCAAGAGATCAGAACATTGAACTAACTTTACTAAACCATGAAGATCAGACATAAGCTCAGGGGCCGATGGAGGTTATTTTATGGGGAGAAGAATCACACCGATCTTTTAACGTATTGAAATGATTTCAGCATTTACTGGAATTAATTTCAAAGTTTAGTTTATGCTAATGGATACCTTGAGTACTTCCAAGATTCTTCAGAGACAAAAAAAAAAAAAAAAAAAATCATGGGTTCTCTTGACTTTCACTTAGAATTATTCAGAGCAATTTATATTCAATTTCTCTGAGGCTAAAAATTAGTGTGATAATACTCTGTCATCATAATCGACATCATTCCTCTTTCTCCACAGAACTTTTTGATGTTCCTTTCTTAATCTGAACCTCAGAGAATATAGTAAAACACCTCGACAAATATAGAAATCTTGTGAAATTGTCTTGATGACTCAAGTTTTCCCTACTTGCCTACATTAAAACTCTTTGCACTTGAGAAACATTATGTGAGTTTCTTGGCTATCGATATGACCCAGATGATATCACAGGGTAGTTTCTTAATTACTAAATTAAAGTGTTGGCAAAATAAATAAACAAATGAAATACATATTTGTGTTTCCTTTTCATTAGTTTGCTGATTTTTTTAATATCCAAAGGAACATTTATAAAGTATTTATTTTTATTAAGCAAAGTTTTTAAATTATACAAACATACACTATTATACACTTAATTTTCATTATACCGCTATGACTAAAACTTATTTCATAGGATACATATTGACATAACATACAATTTTACTAAAAATTCTTAGAGCTATGCTAAATTTCAAGTTAGCAATAGATATGCCAGGACCATTGTTTTCTTTACACAGTCCAAAGATCATATAAGAGGTATTAGTGACTTCACATTCATTCAGATTTTGTTTCTTTTAGTAAGGACTTACAGTAAAGCAGTTTTATGATGGTTTCTTAGAAGTTTTTTGTTGTTGCTGGTTTAAGGAACATCTAGTCACTAACTGCAAACGCCATCGAGGATATGGTGAAGGCTCATATAATGCCAGTACACTTTTCAGGAGTTCTTTCCTTAAGCTTGCTTCTTTTAGATACATTCTCTCTACCTAAGTTTTTCCATTCTACTTCAAATGGCAGCACCTTCTTTGAGCAAAGCTTGTGATGTTCCTTTATGTAGAGTTTTTGGCCAGAGTTCCCCGGACCTGGGTGATGTTAAAGATAGACACACAGTATTCATTTGAAACTTCTAGACCTCAGGTATATTATCTCCGATTAAAGCTGACAGTTGGACTGCTAAAACATCCTCTTCTTGCCTTTCCCTCTGAAGTCATGAGAAATTACCATTAGCATGAAAAGGATGTACATAACCTTGCCAAGGAGTCAAGTTATTAAGGAACAGGTAAATGATTTGCCAAAATTGTACTTGAGGAAATAAAGAAAATGCCCTCAAATTAACATATCTGTTCTAAACGTGAACATGAAAATCAGGAATAATCAAAGTAAAATAAACAAAAATTGGAAGTTGTGGATTATTATATTCATCTAGTACAGACAGATATCCTTAATCCTTTTTACATCTTTGAAATGACTGCATTTATTTCCTAATAAACTTTTTCAATTAATACGTTACTATAGTTTGAGTCTGTTCCCTAATATTAAGGTAATATGGAGTTTTCTCAAACAATGTATAATTTATAACCTTATAAAGTTGGGATGTAAAAATCCAGTAGTCATTCTTTCATGCTCATAAGCTAATTGCAGATAATCATGAACATTAAAAAAAAATAAGATTATTTATTTATTTCTTGTATTTATTTGAAAGAATATATTTTCATTATTAATTTGCTTACTACTCTTTTATTATTATTTTGAGGAAATCTGAGTGAAACAAGAGTCACTAGAATGGAAACTGGTTATTCTGAGGTGATCTGGAAAGACAGAAGGAGGACATAGTTGGAGAGGAAAAGCCCTCTCTCAAGAGGTTCAGAGTAGACCAGAGTATACTGGAGGGCAGGATGAGGCATGAAGGTCATGAAAGGAGTTCAGAGAGACACACAGTAAGGAAGCAGGGAGGGAGGGAGGACCTGGAGAACGGACTTCTGAGGAGGAACAAAAACGCAAAAATTGAGGAGCTGGACCTCGACCCGTTGTTGCCTTGGAGAGGAAGCTATTGAGCGCTTTGGGCACAAAGCTCCACTGGGACTGGTGGGTCCCAGAAGCTCCCTGTCTCCTGGAAATGTCTATAGAAAGGTTTAAAAGCATATTATTTTTCCCCATCCCTCTTCAGTTCTGTAGACAGAGTACTGAGCAATCTTTAAAAATCTAGTGAAATATCCAGGGGAAAAAAAGTACAAATAAAATACATTCCTTAGTTATTACCGAGATATTACATTCAAACTGCCCTGGGGCCGTTTGGCTCCTAGGACAGAGCTCATGAATGGTGATACCTACCGTGGGCCTCTTTCTGCCTTCAGCAGTCAGAGAAGTCTCAAGGTCACAGTGGAAAAGGGCTCCAAGAACTGGCTTTTGGTCCTGTTCACTTTAGTCATGTAACTTGTCTCCCAAACTTCAATTTACTTTATAAAATACCATCTGTGCCCATCTTACAGGATTGCTGTGACAGTCGTTTGAGATGTATAAAACATTAGATGTTTACAAACATACACGTACCTGTAAATACCTGCAAAATTAAGGAGCTCCAATTTTTATATTATGAAGTTAATTTGGGGGAACTCCAGCCCAGATAAACTTCAAACTGAATTAGGTAAACTATAAAAAATGGAAATAACTAGAAGTCCACCTAGAATAAAACTTATCTTCTCAAATGATGAGAAACCACAATGATCTGTGAATTAGACAACAGTGAAAGGAAAGAAAAATGAACGGTTTGCCACTTACTAAAGCACTTCTGCGAGCTGATGTACAGAACGAAGTGAGGACGCTTATGTGGATCTTCAGAGAGCGTGTATTTAATTTGGTGATAATATGAGACATTCAGAGCTAGCATTTACTATTTGTTGAAAAAGTTTAAAGAAAAAGACATTATTTTTCAGCATCAACCTTTCCTTAAATTTCTTATTTATATACACTGCAGAATTACATGGATTTTGAAAGATGATAATTTAAAATATTTTAGTGCAGTAAAAATCACAAGTGTTTTTATGATAAAATATTTTTTTAGTTCATTAGTCCATAATTTTATTTATAATATATAAAGCTAAAAGTTTTCTCATTATAAGTCTCAACGGACTTTTTCTCTTTTGTAAAAAAGCAAATCAAGAATGTAAGGTCTTTTAAATAAAGGTTAAAAATAAATAATATGATATGATAGAAGTTACAAAGAAAGAAAAGCAAGTTGAATAGGTAAAGTGAAGGGAGAAAATCTTCCTCTGATTTCCTGGCATTAGAATATTTACATTGTGTTCCATGAATATTGTTTCTTTTTCTTACTTAGGTTCGCGTATGCAAAATATGTGCATTCTCAGTTTATTTATGCATATCAGTAGTCTTTTATAATTCCATCTTTGCATTGAAGTTTAAAAAAAATGTGCTTTGGTTAAATATCCAATTAAATTTATAACTTTCAAAGCACAAACTTTTCAAAGAAATAGTGTTCTGATTTTAGAAAACTTTATTAAATCTTCTAATGTATTTTGAGTTATCCATTGAAGGAAAATCGATCAAAGCACATTGTCTGAATCCTGTGCTAAATGAAGATATAATTAGGTTAAGGAGAAAAGCACTGTGCTCTGAAAATCATGTTACCAGAGCCCCTGAAACATTTGCCAGGATGCTGGATTGAAACTCACATAGTCCAAAGTGCGGATCACTATCCAAGCCATTAGACAGAGTATAGAAGTGGGACTATAGTGCTTGCTTTCTTTAGATTTAAACTGCCAGGGCCTACACTGTATCATTTCTATCTCTTTGCTACAAGTAAAGAAAAGATAATTTAGTATAACCCAATGCCTGACAAATGATGCAACCCTTGAGATTTGCTCACTTAGAAAATTAATAAACATATTTTGGTAGCACCAAAACTTAACAATCTTTCTAAGGAAAGTGACTCAGTTTCTGAGTGTTACAATTGCAATTGAGTCTGCTTTCTGCCTATGGGAATACTGATGATGGGAGGGGAAACATAATGAATCAGTCATAAAAGCAACCAGAATTCTACCTGGGTAGGCTTTGTCTACAAAACTCTTATGGAGATCCAAATTCTGTATCAGACTTTCTCAGAAAGCATCAAAATCCAGTTTCCAACAGTGATTGAACTTGCTAATTTCTTCTAAGGTCTGTGCACAGTCTGTATTCATTGGAATGTCTTAAAAATTTCATAAAATAATCCAGAGTCACCATGATATATATATATACATATAGTTGAAGGAAGGCTTACCACTACCCCTCCCTTCCTGTCCGGATAGGATTTAGTATCAATTCTTATATTACCTATTTTCTGTTTTAGTCATGATGATTAATCCATACAATTTGGTACAATGGCATTATCTTAAGAAATAACCCTGTCTTGAGTATATAAAAGTCTATATAAATTCATGTGCATATATCCCACATTGTAGCTCATAATAATGGAGCTCATCAGTTGCAGGCCAAGGCTTAGCACTTAGGTGACACAAGCATGGATAGTCTGTAGGCATAGTGAATACTAAGTAAAGTTAAATGGGAGTTGGAAAGGTTTCCAGGGTACTGTCACCTAGAAAAGATACATGAAAATAAAGAACATGGAATTCAATATGTATTCGTCAGTAGTTCAGATCTAGAGTTTATATCTCTGCATTATTTTTATGCAAATCTTTGTGATCTATTAAGGCTATTTTGGATTCTGACATGAAGATAAATTTCCAAAAATATTCTCCTTTTCCTTTGAAATATCTGTATCCAGCAGAGCCACACAAAGGAGCACTGGGAGAAATACCAGTTATTAATACCAGTTATTAAACCAACAACCATCTAGAACCAATTGAGGCTGAAGCAACATAGGGACTGAGATTCTGTTTAGGTTGTCTGTTGCATAAAGGCACATGTGAGACAGAGGGAAAAATCAAGGGATTTTAGTCTGAAAGATAAAAATTTGCCAGTTTCGGGAGGGGCATGGTCAGGGATCATAAGTTATATTCACATATTTTAAAATTATTATTTGGACAAAGGAACACGGTAATTCCTGTTTAGATAATGAAGAGAAGTCCCACAGAGTCAACTGTGGTTCAGTATGTGGAAAGCCTTTCTGAGTGGTTTCAACGGGGAAAAGGATCATCCAGTGAACGACGAGTTTCCCTCATTGGAAAGATTTCCTTACTTTTTATATATATAATAAAATAAACCTTTCCTATATACATATTTAATTCTAATATATAATTCGAATATATGTTTAATTCGTGATGATATTTAACTAATATTTATTGAGGACTTACTATGCACCAGGCAATATGGAAGGATCTTACCAGGCACAATCCCCTCAAGTCTTTTAAAAGCTTCTACACGATAAATGCTATTTATTATCCACATTTCAGAGGATAAAATTGAGATTGAGAGCGATGAAGTAACTTGGCGAAGATTAGAAAGCTTATGGAATCAGGTAGAAAGCAATGGAATCAGTTCTGCAACAGAAAAAAAGTGACTATTTGCCAGAGATATCATAGAAGAGAGTTTTTGCATTAAATAAAAAATATAAATGATATTTTCTAAGTCCTAAATAGGTTTGTGGCAGAAACAGCCTTTCCCCAAATGTTTGAATGGACATAGGCAGGAGAAAACCCTTCTTTTTGAGTTTTTAGCTGTCTATGTTTTTTGTCTATCTCTTCCCCAATATCTATAAAAAATAGACTGTAAATAGCAACTTAGATGATCACTTTGGACAGTAGGATAAGAATACTTGCAATTCAAAAACAAATACATTTTCAGAGATCTTTTTCTTTTTTCCTTTATTCAAAGATTCTCACAATACCAGCCTCTTGTGAGACAGACATTATCTGAGATTAGAAATGCATTAATAATAAAGGGATGCACAACTGTTTGCTCTATCTTTCCCTGATATTTTTGCATGCCACTTGCTTTCCTAAAATGGAAGCAAAACGAATTTGCTTCTCTGGGTATGCTTGTCACCTTCAAAGCTGTAACCATTTCTTTGCAGTGATCACTCTGTTTGGGTGTTCAATCAGACTGTGGAAACGCTGAGTGTAACCTGAGCGAGATTTTCACATTGGAAAGAATCTCGTGAGGAGTTCTTTAAGCTCACTGCCAAATTACAAGATGTAATTTGAAGAGTAAGTGGAGCAAAATCAATACTGTGCTGCTATCTTAATGCCTTTCCCTATTTGCTCCCCATCGGCATCCCTCATTCTAGGTTATTTTCCCTCATAAGAATGATGTATCTCTTTATGACTTTTCAGTAGGAACACGTGAGTAACCAAGTATAGTTCAAGAGAGAGATTTCCCTTTCTTGCTTTGCCTTTCCCAGTTTTGCCCCCTCCCTGAGTGTCCTCTGCCCTAGCTTCCTGGTGTTAAGCTCTGGATGATAACTGGTAATAGCAGAGAATAATTTCACCTTGAATTCCAGGTTTCATTTGATTCACAGTCTCAGAAGAAGTGTCAGCTCTTTAAAGCATGTTGTTAATTTCATGTCAAACCATCTCCTTTTGAAAGCCAGCATTTCTTACCATTATAAAGCAACCATGTTTACAAGACTAAGACGAGGCTTCCTGTTTAGAAACATACTCTTTTGATGGGAATCAATGAAACTGAGCTAGCCTATTCCAAAACGTTCATTCTTAAACTGGCATTTCACTTCCAGAAATTTATTCGTATTTATAAATAAAAGTAAATATGTTTTGTAAAAGAAACCCTTTGTTTTGATGTTGCTGGCAGTTCAGCTTTTCTTTTTTCCCCCAAATATGGTATACAAAAGAATAAAAGAAAAACTGATTTGCATTTTTCCCGTATTAACACAATCTAGAATAATTTACAATACAAATCAGTAGGATTCTAGTAGATAAATGAAAATTAGACCTTTTAAATCAGAAGCTAAATTAATCATTGAATTATAATTGCAAAGTAATATTATCATACATTAGGTAGCATTGAGTGGTGTTGTTAGTTCAGTTGCACAGTAGAAAGGGCCCTGACATTCTTATGCTCTCTCCATTTCACCATTTTAAAACGCTAATAATCATAAGACTGTCTTCTTATCCAGTCAGTGAAAGGTCAGACCGTTGCTCTATGGCATGGTAGCCAAGTGTTTTTTATTTGCTGTTCTATTCCTGTCTTCTTGTTTATCTTCATTTCGTTTTTGTTTTCAGTTGACATGTGGTCAGTAGGGTGCATCATGGGAGAAATGATAAAAGGTGCAGTGCTGTTTCCTGGCACTGATCGTATCCTTCTTAGCAGCCAGTGGTTTCTGTGGGTGTCATTCTCAGTCAATTCCCTTTGTTCTCAGATACAATCCTGCTGATGGTATATATTCACTTCCCTGAGAGGGATTCAATGAGCTGCCAATGTCAAATATTTCCCAGCTGACATCCTGGTAGAGTAACCTTGTTTCCTAGCAAGATCTTACATGGATAACACAGTGTCAAATATGAAACATTCAACATGATATCAACAGGTCTGCTTTAATTCTATGAAACAAATAAGAGTGATATACTCTTTTTTATTGTTTTTTCGTTGTAGATGTTTTGAAATTAAGTTAAATTCATAGCTAGATAATAAATGACAAAATCTTTCAGTTTGAGACTGAAGATTTATGGTTTTATATGGTAAGAAATATTCACTTGGCATGAAAATCTTTAATCTGTTAGATTTATGTTCACCCACAAATACAATAAGTTTATTTTCACACATATTCAGAGAGCATGCATGTGAATTTCATTTTACAATTGATTGACCTCTTCTGAAATTCTTTTTGCTTTTTCTCTTCATTTCTAGGAATAATAGCTCCAATTCCTTCTCTTATTTTCTCCACATTATTAACAAGTGCAATAATTAAAACCTCATTAATTAGTAATGATATAAAATATCTGAAGAAACAAATTTATATCACTTGGATAAGCGAAAGTGATCTGCTCTTAGGCAGCTAATGATCAGCAAGTATAGATTCTAGAGGCTTTACGGTATTAAACAGATACGGACGGTGTGTGATTATTTATGGGTTAGTTAAGTATGTGCCTACACTCAGTCACTTAGGAAAATATTGTGTCCTCACCATACCGAAGATAAAACCTCTGCTTAAATGATCAAAATTCAAAAAGAAAATTGAACCTATAATAATGGGGTTTTAATGTATAATTAAAGTGAATTTAATTACTAATATAGTCTATCCTAACCATATTTCGATTAGCCATTTGCTTTGGGGATTAATGTATTACATATATGGAGATATATATATGTATATAGTTTTATACGTATATTCTCTGTGTTTTAAAGGATCAGTTTAGGAAGTGACTGAATAAGGCACTCAATTTTTGTTGAGTGCAAGAGTTTAACTTAAAATGTTTTATTTAGTTAAAAATAAAGCTACACTGTTTTTATTTCTATTTTTACTAAAAACTTTCTTCTAGTCTTATGTATAATACATGATTATTGCAAACATTGTTCTGTCTATATTGCAGTTTTGTCTTCTGCACATACATTTTATTAAATAACGTCTATAAGTTTACCACGTTCATGTTTATGTTAATGCTATTTAAAAGTATGTTGGCTTGATAAAAACTAAATTCTTTCAGATTTCCAAGAAACAAGATTTCTTTGATTCTCAGTGAATTATAAACTTGAGTTTCGCCTTTGGACATAAACATGAAACAGTTATTAAGTTCTGGCTAATTTTAGACATTTGATGGAAATAGACTCAATCCGTTAACTTTGTATTCTTTGCTTTTTCAGAAGTTCATTGTGGTTGAATAATTGATGACTGAAATGAATATTTGCCACCTGTAAATTAAAATGATTGATTTTCATTACTTTCCTTACTTTCCTTACATTTTCTATTAAAGAAAATCAAATCAGATTTCCACAACTGAGTTATTAAATACGGGTTAACAATTCTTAGAATCTATTTCTTGGAAGAAGTTGCTTGGGGATCATTTTTTAACTCCGGTATCACAATCCGTTATGAGTAAAGCCTTCAGCTGTTGCTGTTAAAGTCGCATATTAGATGCCCTTTCAGTGCCTGAACTTAATATTTTTATATTGAGTTATTTCTGGAGCTCTCATATAGGAATATATTTGTAAATTTCCTGAAGGCAAATGGGATTATTTTCTGAGTGTAGGATGTGGTCTTTTAATGATTTCAAACATGTTGGTTAGTTTAAATCAGTCTTTTTCAACACTGAATATCATAAAGTTAAACTCATAAAATGCAAGACTGATTACTTATGTTTTAAAATTCCCTATTATTAGAAAAGACATCTGAAGAGGCAATAAAATTATTAAATGGAGCTAGACGTATACAATATGTCTACTATACATTTATACAATACATGATAAGGAGTCATATTATTTCTAATCAACATATCGTCACTTATATGAAAACACTCTCAAAATAAATGATTGATGAAGGTATGAGCGACATATATCTCTTCAATATATAAACCAACTCAACAACAAAACCTAAAATATGAATAAGGTCTTATATTCTTTCTGTTATACCTAAAAAAAATTCAACACATTATTTTTAGCACTGATAAATTTAGGTATCCAAAAACAGTTCTTAAAATTTTATATATTTATATGCTACTTTATTAGTAGATGTATTTTTAACTACATATTAATTGAATTTTATTCAAATCAAATGTTTTAACTCTCTACAGAAGAATCAGAATTCAGCTATTGAGAAGCTTTTCTTTTGGGAGATCTTGTAATGAATTTCATCACAGAAGACAGTTTACATTAAAAATTATAAAATATTTTATATTATAAAAGTGAATTAATATTAAGTATATAGCTTTTGAAGAAGATCAATAAAATGAACACACGTACTACCACTCAAATTGAAAAATAGAACACTACCAATACCTTTGAATCTTTTTGTGTGTTCTTCTCCAGTCACCCCAGAAGTCACCACAGTCCTAAATGCATGTTTTTATAATTTCCTTGACTTTCTTTGTATTTTTACCACATGCATACTTATCCCTAAGCAACAGATGGTTTAGTTTTATGTGTTTTACATATTGTACTATCATTATTATTTTGTGACTTGCTTTTTATTGAAGTTAACATTATATTTTTGAGATTTATCCATGTTGATGCTTTAGAAATAGTTGATTAATTTTCATGACTGTATAGTATTCCAGTCTATGAATATTCTACAGTGAACCCATTCTCCTGTAAATAGACTTTGGAATATATACAGTTTTTGTTTTTGCTGTTATAAACAAAGATGCTATGAATATACATCTCCAGGAGGACATGGGCAAGGTTTTCTTATCAAAAATGCGTGGGCTTATAGGCGTGCACATTTTAAACTTCACTATGTAACATCACATTGATTTCCAGAGTAGCAGTATCTAAATATAACTGTCTACTCTACATCCTCATCAGCTCTTGGTGTTGCCAGATTTGTTTTTAAATTTGTTACTGATCTCTTCGATATAAGATACTATTTCATTGGAGCTTAATGTACATTTTGTTAACTACAAGGGAGGCTAAACATCTTCTCCTGTGTTTATTCATCATTAGTATTTTCTTTCCTCTTGGTAAAGTGTCCTTCGTTTTTTTAAAATAGTTTTTTTTATTGTATTTTTAAAAATTGGTTAGTAGGAGTTCTTTATATATTCTGGCACCTAATCTTTGTCAGTTTTATGTGTTGCAAATATCTTCTCCCTGTATTTAGATTATTTTCCTGTTTTATTTTATAGCAATTCTACAATCTGTTTTTATGTCTTGTTTAAGAATCCTTTGATGCCTTTTTATTCTCTTGTAATTTTACTATGAATGTTTTAGTTTAACCTTTTACGTTTAAGCCTTTAATTCACTTCGAACTGATTTTTGTGTGTGATTTGAAAGAGGGATCCAATTTGTTTTATTTCAGTTCCATTTACTGACTAGCTTATTCATTTTTCACTGATCTATAGTGCTGTCTCTGTCATAAGTTTCCGCACTTTGGGGAAAGGAATGTTGGATTCTGGGTTCTATATGCTGTTCCACCGGTCTGCTTGTCTAGCTCTGCACCATTACTGCTCTCTCTTAATGAGCACAAATGCATACTATGCACTTAAATTAGGTGGGGTAAATACCCCTCCTTTTTTTGTCTTCTTCAGAAGTATTTTCGTTATTAAGCAACCATTGCTCTTCCATAAACAGTTTAGAATTGGCTTGCTAACTTCTATAAAAATATCCATATTGGTATTTATATTGGAATGTATTGAATCTATAGTTTAATTTGTGGAGACTTGCTATTTTAATTCAGACAATTTTTATCTTTTTCTGAACACAAAACGATCTCAGCACATGCTAATTTAGATCATTACTACATCAACTTAGACATGCTACCTATGGCCAGTATTTTAGTTCTCTTTGTTTAGCCTCATAAATTGACAGAATTATAATTTTATTGCATGCAGGTAGAGTTCGTATAGATTCATTCTTATGATTATCATTTTCTTGGCTTACTGCTACTTCTTGCAATTTGGCCCTTTATTTTAAGATTGTATTCTTTCCTCCTGAGGTACACCTTTTAGAAGTTCTTTAGTGGGAGTCTTTGATGATAAAGCTCTGCTTTCTGGTTGGGATTCCCTGGTCAAAAGATAGTTTTGTTGAATATAGGATTTTAGGTTGATATTTATATTCTTCCAGCGTTTTGGGGGTGTTATCCCACTGGCTTTTTGTTTCTAGTACTGCTGGTGAATAATTAGCTGTCAGTGTGACACTCATCTTTGGAGATAGTCTGTCCCTTTTCTCTGCCTTCATATAGGATTTTTTTTGGTCTTTATTTTTCTGTTTCCCTACCATGTGGGTAGGTATGGATTTCTTTTTGTTTATATACCTTGGAATTCACTGCGTTTCCTGAATTCTGACCTATCTCAAATCACTGGAATTTCTCAGCTTTTGTTTCTTTGAATATTTTCTCTCTCCTATTCTTTACATCATCTCCATGAAAAAACTCTAATTGGACATAAAGCAGATATTCATTTATTCAATAAATACTTTTTGAGCACCTACCATGTGCTAGGCACTTTGTGTCTCCAGGGATGTATCAGTAAACAAAACTGACTAAAATCCTTGTCATCATGAAATTTATAATAAAAGGTGCAGTATGTTGGAAGGTGATGATGGCTAAGGGATAAGAGGGATCAAAGTGCTGGGATGGGAAGCAACGATTGTTCCCTTCCTTTTTAAGTTTAGACATAAAAAGTTTTGTCACGATGCCTCATATGGCTTGTTTTGACCTGACCTCATATAAGCTTGAGTGCCCCTCCTTAAACTCCCTTTTATTTAGTGTTGTACCCAGAAATGGATGTAATCTTCCTGAGAGGGTCTCACAATACAGAGTACAGTGTCACCAAAACTCCGCTTAAATAGAATTCTATACTTCTGCTAGTGTTAGGAGCTGTTTGTATTAGCTCCTTTGTTTAAAGTCATTTTATTTACTAATTTTAAAAGGACGCTGATGTTTTTCAGCTATAAAATACGGGTGTCAAATTACATGATCTCCAAGGCCTCTTGCTAGTTTCAAAATGCAGATCGAGTCAGATCCAGCCTTTGTGAGACCAGAACACCATACAAGGTGTTGTGTGAGGGTGTTGTGTTCAAAAAATAATTAGCATCGCAAATATGAAATTAGGTCTTGTAAGGGGCCTGTGCGAATGAGAGGTTAATGAAAATTCTACCATTGTGACACATATTAATATAAATTGCATTTGCTTATATGTCAAATGTCTCTCCATTTTTTGCTTTGCAAATAAATATAGATTACAATAATAAATAGATTTATAAGACGACATAGATTGTGCTGAAATCCATGTACATCATGCTTCAAATATCAGCCTTTGGAGATTCTGTGTCCCTCAGCATTCCATTAGAATCTACTGCCAGGGAACAAATGGCCTTTTTAGACTGTCGCTTTGAGTTTTTTATGTATTTTAGCTTATAATATTTCCTCTTCCTGTGCTCATTTATAATGAAAACAGATGTTAGCTACAATTGTGCATTGTCACTTGTTCATATTTCATGTTAGAATTTGAGGGGGACTACTGATAGGAAAAGAATATTTTGAAATAAAAAAGGTAAAAATATTTTTAAATTATCAAAACAACTCAAGACATTACCATGAAAATCTGAATCCAGGACTCTGTCATATGTATATTTATATGCTTCTATCCGGATCTTTACAATTGCCCTCAAAAGTAAAAGTACTTTTACTTTTAGATAGAGCAAATTCTATCATAGGCAAATATGGAATAAATACTGAAATATATGGTCCAATATTTTGAACTGTATATTGAATAGCTTTTGCACTTTCTGTAAGTAGCACCCACAGGTGATAGCAACACGTGATTTCATTCCTTCCCTTGATGATGATAGGCAGCCCCCTCTCCTGCTGGAACCCTAGGTGTACCACTTACTATTATTTCTTATGGTCTTTTCAGGAAAGCAACACAGAGAAAAGGGATAAATATTAAAATTTTCTTTCCCTGAAGTATTTCTGGGTGAACGACCCCTAAGTTTTCCATAGCAAATAAATGTGGAATAATCTTTTGGTGAAACTGATCCTATTCTAATTTACATCATAAAACTGAAACGTATTAGTACTTTATTCTTAAATCTGAACTTAGAAGTTCACAAGAGAGTGTTAGTATATTCTACGCTAGTATTTCTCAAAATGTATTCCAGAGGTGACTGGATTGCAATTACTGTTGGTGTTTTTGTTTTTTATGATACCATCTAAGACCTACGGACTCGGAATCTTTAGACCAATAAGGAGAGGGAAGGGATCTATATTTTTGTAAGTTCCCTATGTAATGAATATTCAAGTTTAGGAACCACAGTTTAATATCATGATGCCTAACACAAGGCATGCATGCCTTCACTTCCTTGTTGTACATTCATTGCAGACATTACTAATTGATTATAGTGTTCTTTCCTACAGGGCTAGCATAAAGCCACACAATAATACCCAACACCGTGCCAAGGCAGCTGGTTGGCTTGCAATCTAAAAAAGCCTCCCCTGAAACTGCTCTAAACAAACAGTGCTCTTAGGCAATATTATCTGTAAAAATGTAGTTAAGAATTTGGAGACAAACAGTGATATTCTTTAAGTTGCAAATAGATGTCAGAAAATTTTTGCACAGAATGTTAAATAGAAGGCTTGGAGCAGAGTAGAAAGCAAGTCTGAATCTATGCAGGTGTCAACTCTGGAAACTATATTCATGAGAACAAAAGGTAATCATTGATGGAAAAAACCTTAAAAAGAAGATACAGTAATTCAAAGGGCACAGCAAAATGAGGTCATTAAACAACTCTTTAATGTGCATAGTATAAATTATGTTCATACCCAGAAAAGAAGACATTTTTTGTATATTACGTTCAAGGCAGTTTGTGACGTATTTTAGAAAGTTCTCAACCAAGGAAGTTAAAGGAGTGCCTAAATGTAGGTTCTGAGCTAACTGATAAAATTAACTAGAATAATTTTCAATCTTAGGATTTCAGATACTCGTTTTTACAATCCACACTTACTTTGTTTTAGTCATCTATTACAATACTATTTATTGAAGGCATTAATAATAGCCAATATTTGTGCATTATCTTGTCAACATACTCTATAAAATCAAACATTTTGTAATGTGACTTTTTATATAGTGAATTTAGATTTAAATGAGAAAATTGTCAATTTCTATTAGATGACATTTTCCCATTTTTGTTAAATGCTTTTGGTAACTGTAAGTGTAATAATTTCTGAAATAGCAGAGCAAAAATATAAAAAGATATATTTATTGTTTTTTTGATAACAGCACAGGCAGAAATTTACAAATATTTAGATCTTGACTCATATAGTATGAAAAAGACCACTTACGAGTGTTCTAAAGCAAATGACTCTTTTTACAAAAATAATTTTGGCCATTCTTTTTAAAAAATATTTGCTATGTTAACATTAGTACATAATCATAAAAATCTAGCTAATATTTTATGTATTTTTAAAAAAATCATCATTGTGGAAATCTGATGATTTAAAAAAATTTCTTTTAAAAATATATCACCTTATTTTCTATTTAAAATATTAACAAAATTAATTGTTTTTTGTGAAAATGTTGACCTGAGAGACTAGGGAAGCAATTTCAGAGACATTCTTTAAGGGGAATTTCTTGTGACAAATATACCATCAATTTCATGGCCAAATTAAAGCAATTTCTACCACATCGGTTTTAAACTTGCTCTTTTCCTTACTGGAATCTTTGGAACAAGCTCTGGACTTGGGGCCAGGAGATATGATTTTTCAGTATTGGCTTATTTTTGGTTAATTATGATTATAAAGAAAAATCACGTGGCGAACTAAGTATAGTTGGATATAGTGTTCATGTCACAATCCTGTGAATGTCTGGAAAACAAGCACTTACCGCTTAAACATAACTATTTGTGTTTAGAGGAAGAAAGAACTTGAAATGGATTGGTTAAAATAAACGCACATACTTTTAAAGATGATTATATCACATATTTGCAATTAAAACATTCAACTATTTAATTGATAAAGATTCTTGCCTCCCTTTTTGTAAACCATTACATGAAGGATCACAGTAGTGTTTCATCTAAAAACCCATCTAAAGTAGGATGGTACACTGTGTGCTTCCGTAGACTTTAATTATAACTTTTAAAAAAGAAACATTTTAGCTGTTCTTGTTTAACAAATTCCAGAATATTTGACTCTCCTTAAACTTGACTGTAAAAATACTAGGGAATTTTGGGGGGGAATGCTACTAAAAAAGCAAGTAATTTTTTTACTGACTAACTTTAGCTAAATTTAACTAGAATATAATAGTGTCTTAGGAGAATTTTTCCAATTTTGTGAAATGATTCCTTTACAAAAAATCTGACAGCTTCTTTGCCCTTATTTTTAGCTTGACAGCAAGTCCTTAGAATTCTAAGGAGGGTTGACCGATGATTAAATGATGGCTTTGGTAGGGCACGATAACCTAACTGTATTAGAGAGAAGACCTCTTCTCATACTTCACAATGTAAGCACTGAGATTTATTTAACTATATTAATGCTCTCTATTTAAATATGACTAAGTAGTTATAGCTTACCTATATCCATGGTACTAACACAAGTATTTGAGTAACTTTCAATTCTAATCTTTTGTAATTTTTTAGTTTCTTTATTTCTAATGATTCTGACTTACTACTGTATTTTCATGCACGTGGTAACTTATGTGACCTTTTATTGAAACATGTTCTTGTTTAATTCTCCCTACTGTTTTAAAGGAATATTCTTCAGTTTTTCCCACTCTCACTTTATTTCTTGATATTACACAATCATATATTTTTTATCCCAATAACTAAGGGGATATGTAATAATTTAAATTTTATTTCGCCAGATTATAAGGGAGGTAGAAGAAGATTTGCAAATTAGCTTGATTCTATCTTTGTTTAATCTCCTGTCTACTTTGTTTGCATTATATATTTATTTTTGTTGAATATAGTTAATTTTGTCTTCTGTTAAGACTTTCAATCTTTTTAGTCCAACCCTACTGAATAGCTAGGGGTAAAGATTTTACAAATCTCAATTAAGTAATATTATGGTAAGGTCCCTGAACTGTCACAAATTACATTAACAGAAATGAGTTAATTAACTTAACCCTGAAGAATAGCATTGTAGATTGAAGCATCATGGGAGAGAGCAGTGCCTGTGAAACTGGATTTAAGGATTTCTAAGGCTTCTGTCATTCATGGACACATGGCAAGGAAATCTGTTGGAAATCAGCTTCTTCCAGTTGGTTCTGGAGAGTTCTCGTGGGTGGTGTCTATTATTCTCAAGGCTCTGATATATCAAATATTAATGATAGATGAAAAAGAAAATCTCAATCAGTGTGTATGTCTGTCAAAGACTCCCCAATTTTGGAGGGTATTAATTTTCATAGAGAGGTAATTTTTTTTGTAGCCTTCTCCATATTTAATGTACTTTTGAAACACATACACTTGGATGGAAATCTGTTGTCTTAAATTGAGTATCCTATGTTTCCCATCATATCTCATTGAAACTAATATTCAGGATGCAGGGCACTACTATCAGAAGTAAGAACAACTGTGCCTACTTTGATGATAGAAATTTTTTAAGCCTTGGGTGAAGAATTATTGATCCCACATATAATGCATATGAGTAGAAAACATTAATAGATCATGAAATTTCCTATTTGGTAGAGAAAAGAAGAAAAAACCTTAAAAGAAATTTAGGAAAGATGTAAGTGAATCTTATAAAATATTTGTTTGTCATTTTTACAAAATAAATGATTGAGGTAATGTCATGAAAATATGATTATGTGTCATTATTTCTCTTCTAATCACATGGTTATGTAGAAGTTTGTCTCAATATAAGAAATCCTTCTTGTGTTATCTAAATACCTTTCATCTTTACAACCCAGAGGTATTTCATGATATCCTATTTTGCTACATGATGCTAATTCTCCAAAAGTGTATATGTTCCAGAAGCGAACTTAAAATTCCAAAAGTATTCATTGCCTAACAATTCTGATTTTATATTTTTGTCTTTTGTTGCTTATTAAAACTCCAGTTGTATTGACGACTGCTCAGGATTCTGAGAAGCAGATTAGTCCCCCAACTAGTTAAAGGCAAGAGCTAGTGGCCTGCACTTCTTTTTGCCCTTAACTATTCAATTCTCAGATATTGACCAGTGGAACAAGGTAATTGAACAACTAGGAACACCCTGTCCGGAATTCATGAAGAAATTGCAACCCACAGTAAGAAACTATGTGGAGAATCGGCCCAAGTATGCAGGACTCACCTTCCCCAAGCTCTTTCCAGATTCCCTCTTCCCAGCGGACTCCGAGCACAATAAACTCAAAGGTACGCCCATCAGGGACAACTTCAGAACCATTGTGTGGGTGACGGGCTGAATAAGTGAATGGTAAAAACTCCTGTCTTTAACTTGAACCACCTCAATTTAAGGAAAGGTATCTTTAAAAGATCTTTCTTACAAAGGGGGAGTGGCCAAGGATTTTAGACCTGTCTGGATGTTCAGAGGGAAGGATAGCAATAAGGTGTGTGACGGTGGTGTGGGTTGACTATTTCATTGGGCTTATTTATCATCTTGAAATTATTTTGCAGTGTAACTTTAAAAGACCAATGTAATATGCATTGAAATTATTGTTCCACTTCTTTTTATTACCTGGAAAATATTTTCAACACAAATTTTTGGTTGTAAAATCCTAAAGATGCAGGTATTTGAGTTTTATTTGTATTTTATGGAATGCTTAACTACAATTTTTTCACTTTAGAATGACAAAAGAGATTTTACCTACACATTTTATATTCAATATAAACACTTTCATTAATAAGCAATTCTTTCTACTACTATCTCTGCAGTTATGAACTTTAGTAACAAATCTTATTTTCTTTACCTAAAAAACTGGGATAATAATGGCTGTCATAGGATTGGAGACAAGGAATAAATTTGGCAATATGTAAAGTATAATATAAATGATAGGCTCATTCTTATTTTAATTTAGGAAGTTCCAGAGAACCTGATTTTGAGACATATTAGATTTTTCCCCCTGCCTGGGCTCAATTCCTTGAAATCTGTGTAAACCTGTGCAAGTTGTCTAATTTCTCTGTACCTCCTGTAACAAATGAAGGCAGAAAGTGTCTACCTTAGAGGGTCATTGGAAGGATTAATTGACTAAATAATTTGTCGAGCACTTGGAACAGTGCCTGGCTCACAGTAAATGATCAGTAACTGTTAGATATAAAAGTAATAATTAATGCAATAATTATTATTTAAAATATATCTATACATTATCCAAAAAGGAAAAGGATACATGCTTTTGAGATTGTACCCCAAATGTTTGGTAGGCAATTAGTTAGCTACACTTAATTTATAGCTGATACAGACTGAAATGAGACAGAGAAACTAAAATGTGGCGCTGCTCTTTCCCAGGGTCTTAGCATCTCTTCCAAGCTTTCCGCTGGTGAGTTTTAAATGTGCAGCATTGTTTCTGTGTTTGTGACACTTGTATTGCACAGTTGGGTTTCTTCCCTTAGCTGCTTGCTGAGTGGCAACAGATTAAATTATTACTAAATCTACTGTTTTTAAGATCAACCCTGGCTATACGCAGATTGAAGAAGAGCTTGTTCTCTAAGCAGAGGTTTTAAAGATTTGATGTCTTTATGGTGCTAATTGATGTGTCAGGCAAAAGGAATCTTTTCATATGAAGACACTTTTGTAGGGTAACAATATGGAGATGAGAAGGCCTTGATTAAATTATTGGAGATAATTTAAACAGGACTTGTAGAAAAACTATTAAGTAAAATACCATGCTTCAAAATATAATTCCATCATACTGGAGTTTATTTTTTGGCTTTTTAATCCAATTTGAACCTCTATGATTACCTTATATTTGCAAAAGATAAACTAGTCTACATATTTATAATTATTTAATTATAATTTTAATATAAAATTAGAAAATTATAAAGAATTATACAAATAATCAAAGGAAAGAATTTATTCTACTGTTATTAAAAAAAGCATAAAACATTTACTTGCAAATGAAAGAATAAAAGATGAGGAAGGGAAACTTTTTCCTTTGCCTTAATTTGTTCCCTACAAATAGTATTGATCGTGTTTCTTAGATGATTTGGCATTACTGTAGCTCATACCCCTATTGATGAGGAGCCCACCCCAATCCACACCCTTTCTAAGAAAAGAAACATGGGTGGGTTTGATGGTTGCATCTATGGGACAGGGGTGTGTGACTGTAGGAATAAAATCAGTTACAAATCAAAGAGATCTTTGATCAATGAAATAAATAAATACAGCTCTGTAGGGCCTCCAGGGGGTCATTGGCAATGAGAAAGATTAAATATTGAAAGTAAATGTATAAATATTTCTGTACTTTTGTTATTCTTGTGAGCTTCAGTTTGAAAGTAGCAGAAATCAAAAATCAAATATCTAGAATTGAGATCCCCAGAAAAATTATTAATAAAAATAAAAAGTCTTACAGTCTCATTTAACTAGCGATTTTTTATAAATACAGTCATGCACCACATAACAACGTTTTGGTCAATGATGGACTACATATTTGGGGGATAGTCCCATAAGATTTTACCAGATAACCTAGGTGTGTAGTAAGCTATACCATCTAGATTTGTGTAAGTACACTCCGTGATGTTCACGCAACGCGAAATCACCTAATGATGCATTTCTTAGAGCACATCCCTGTTGTTAAGTGATTCATGACTGTATATAAGTAAGTAATATTAATAAATACATGAAAAGTGTATTTATTAAAACATAAAAACACAAGAAAATATTAATGTCTGAGAACATGTGAAAAAATTGATAACTACATTTTAACTGTAGTATAATAAAAATTATGAAAAAATACATAGACAAGACTAGAAGAGAATATCCAATAAGGAGAGTTTTGGCCACTAGATGGTGGGGAAAGTTGGTTTTTCTGGATTTTATGTCTTACGTAATTTCTAAATTTTCCATAATTAACCTGCATTTCCTTAAAAATCAGAAAAATTGATAAATAAAAATTGGTACATTTCCATGGACTCAAACACATTGCCTTTTTCCTAATTTAGCAAGCCAATCTAGATTTGTTCTCTTTAATTTGAAGTTTTATCATATATTTGGAACAAATTGAATATTTTCACTGTAAAACGTTCAGATCAGTTTGGAACTACATTTTCTGAAAAATTTCATGTATTTTTAGAGATTAAAAACTGAATGTCCTTTAGCAATGTAATTAAATGCACTTACTGATTATCACCAGATGATTTTCTTTTTGTGTGCCTGGCAGCTACACTGTACCTGGCACACAGTAGACATTTAGTTATTTTATAAACTTAACTAGATCCCCCCATCGATTTGATTACTACGTCTTGTGGATTCTTTCTCTCAAATCTACCCCTTCTTCTGTCTCCTTGAAGCTTCTGCTCCTGTTCAAGTTTCATCCTCTCTCCCTTCCTCAAAAAGTGACCCCTCACCTCCTTGCCTCCCTCTGGACATTGCTTTATCTCTTTTCCCAGCTCAGAAAAGCTTTTAAATGAGCACTCTCCACCCACTTTAACTTCCTCCCTTTTAAAAACTTTATTCTTTTAAATTTATTTTTAATTATACGAGCAATACATGTGCATATTCTCCCCTCCTCAGAGGTAACTACTATTTTCAGTTTGTTGGTTACCTTGCAGACATTTTCTACGCATTTGTATACGTACACAGAGAGGCAGGGAAATGTTTGCTGTTTTAATGGGAAGGGGCAGACTACACAAATGGCATCATGATCTTCAGATCATCCTGCAACTTCTTTTTTCACTGAACAACATGTCCATGTGAGTACATATAGACCCACGTCTTTCTTTTGGACTGCCAAACAAGTCCATGATGCAGTTGTGCCATAGCTCATTTCATTGTTCTATGGAAGGAAATGTAAACTCTTGTGAGAAGTTTTTCCTTCCACAGCCAATGCTACAGCGAACATCCTTCCTGGATGCTCTTCATGAGCATGTGCAATCGTTTCTCTAGGCTGTCTACCTGAAAGCGGACCTGCTGGGTCAGAAGGTATTCACATTTTAATAGATACTGCCCAATTCGCATCCAAAAAATCTGTACCAATTTACGCTCTCACCAACATGAAGGAAATTACCTGGTGTGAGTAGATAGTATACTATCTTTTACTTTTGCAAGTCTGATCAATAAAAAATATTTTCTTCTTCCACTATGCATTTCCCTAATCACTTGAAGTTACCTGACATTTGGAAAGAAGGTGCTAGTTGGTCTTGTTTTCTTAATTTCCTTTCCCTCCAACAAATTTCTTTGCCAAAATGAGAATTTTACTAATTGTTTTTCTCATTCATCGTTTCAGCCAGCCAAGCCAGGGACTTGTTGTCAAAGATGCTAGTGATTGACCCAGCAAAAAGGATATCTGTGGACGACGCCTTACAGCATCCATACATCAATGTGTGGTACGACCCTGCCGAAGTGGAGGCGGTAAGGCACAGGCTTATTTTACTTTCCTTCCACAAAAATGTCGTAGCAACTGGATGCTTAGTAGTGAAAACTGAAAGAGAATTAGAACCCAAAAGAACACATGAAGGACCTTCATAAAATTCCTAAGTCACAAAATTATTTCCTTCCCTTCTAAAAGTTATTTTCTTCTACCTAGGCTTTAGACACATTTCTTTTCAGGATTTCCTATGAGAGATGGTGATTTAGTCCAGCAATCCTTAGCTGTCCATGAAACAGTTCCTTTTGTTTTCGTTAAATTGTTGGCATCACCAGCATCTCCTCCTTTTGTTTAATTATTAGCCTCTCCTGATGCTAAAGTAGCAGAAAACGTCATAGACGACAAGTTGCTTTGCCTCTATTTTCTTTTTTTTTTTTAAAGATTTTATTTTTTCCTTTTTCTCCCCAACGCCCCCCGGTACATAGTTGTGTATTCTTCGTTGTGGGTTCTTCTAGTTGTGGCACGTGGGACGCTGCCTCAGCGTGGTCTGATGAGCAGTGCCATGTCCGCACCCAGGATTCGAACCAACGAAACACTGGGCCGCCTGCAGCGGAGCGCGCGAACTTAACCACTCGGCCACGGGGCCAGCCCCTGCCTCTATTTTCTTGATAAGATGCCTGCCATTAGTAGTGTGGTACTGAGAACATATTGATTGTTGAACTTTCCCAGGCCATTGGTGGCTCTGTGAAACCTTGCATGAATTAGGTGAGAAAAACTGGGTATTCCAAGAAGAACATATTTCAGGTTGATTCTAAATTGACAACCGTGGTAAGGTGTATCTTAAATGCAGACATAGTTTAAGAATCTTCTCAGAAGCATAACTCTTTTTTATTTTTGTACTGTTTTTCTACCACTTAATATCTTCTCTCCAATCACTTTCTTACATCTTTGCCTTTTTCTTTTTCTCTGTGTGGAGCCATGCAAGGGGTATTGTTGTTGCCCGTGTGTGTTCTCTAGGCCTCCTGATGGAAATGTCCTTTTGTCCATCTTTTAAATGTTACTATCAGCCATGTTACCCTTTCCCCAAAACATCAGAATCTCCTCAACTTCTTAGAATACCTGTGCTAAATGATCTCATTTTCTTTTACATGATACCTTCAAAATACTTTGCATTGGTTCTTAACCTTCTATTTGAAATACTCTGTTGGTTTGTTTTCTTGTGTCCTTCTCTGTCCCCGAGTATTCTTGCTCCAGCATACTTTGGCTCTGCTTCAGCCTCCTCTCCTCTGCTTCAAGTGTGCTTGCCCATGTCAGAGATGCTAGATTCAACTAACATCTTTCTTATCCCTTTGTTTTTCACTGGAGAAATGAGATCTGACCGATGGGAGTGAAGATTAGGTAGAATGAAACTTTGTAGACATATATTTAAAAAGCGACTTTTCATACTAACCCTATCCTTAAGCATTCAAAAATGTCAGAGAAGACACTTCTGTGAGAAATGAGTCTCCCAAGCGTGGAAACTGAGGTGGAACAGTCCTTGACGACATTTTCTTAAGATCTGTTCTCTTAAGCAGTTTTACAAAGATGTTGAAATTTCAGTTTGCTTTGAATTAATTTTTTGTCACTTGATTTAATTCTTATAAAATAAAATCCCTAAAATTTAATATTTCTG
This sequence comes from Equus quagga, assembly GCF_021613505.1. Classification (NCBI taxonomy): domain Eukaryota; kingdom Metazoa; phylum Chordata; class Mammalia; order Perissodactyla; family Equidae; genus Equus; species Equus quagga. Next base: position 87,592,922 of record NC_060269.1, read on the forward strand.
AGTTTAATTATAATACTCTTAAAACTAAAAATCTAATGCTCTTATGAGTAAATTGTAGAGTCTCTTCCAGTCTCTTATTCTTGGGAGGTACTTTCTAAGATGTTCTTCAGGTGAAATAAAATAATGAAGTAAGTAAGAGAAAGTATGATTATATATATGTGAAAATTAAGTATAAGAATTTTTGCCTCTGATGATTTTCAAGAAAGCACTTTAGATTATGTTGATAAAAATTTTAGAGAAACATAAATTGTTTGAAACTGTTTCTCCTCCTTTATTTTGATAGTTCGACTCATGTGGCACATTTATTTTTCTTTACATCTAACGTAATGTGTGTAATCTGTTTTTAATGGATTGTGGCCTACAGTCTAATTGGAGTCATAAAGTCTGCACTTGTAATTCACTGGTAATTATGTTGCCTATAAAAGAGACAGTTGCTTAGAATCTACAATAATGTATTAATGAATATTATCAATGAGTTTTTAAATTTGTTTCAACATTTTATGAAAAATTCCTTTGAAGGATAGAAAGATGAGATTTAGGGTACTAAAATGGCTAGAACCTGTTCCTCAAACATTTCAATATTGACGTGCTGGGGCATGGATCGCAACAACACAATTTTAGGAGAAGGATCTGATAGAGCCTGAAAGTCTAGGAGAAGGGTTCAATTAATACACAGAAGAGCAAGCACGTATTTAACATCTAGACTGGAACCGTTGGTTATAGAGGGGGAAACATGTTTTCCTTCTGTGTCGTAGTGAATACGTTGGAATCCTGACCCTGGGACAAGGACAGTTCATGACTCTGTGAAATGTATTATTGAGGTCACAACTAGGAAAGACAGATCCTGAAGATGCTAGAAGCAGTGGCCAACTATGCTTTCTGCAATACCCTTAGAATTAATGCCTTTGTTATTGCGTGTGAACATATATTTAAAGTAAAATGACGTTTCTTTACAGATACATGGCACAGCTGTAATGGAGTGATAGGTTTTCTGCCAGGACCGAGAAGACTGTTTTGCAAAATAAACTTTGGCATGTCTCTATAATCCAAGTAAATGGAAGTATCAAATAATGAGAATTTCCATGATTAGAAGTCATCCAGGAGATCTAAGCTCAAGCAGCTTTCAAGTGACTCACATGACGTTAGAGAGGGAAGGAAATTCAAAGATGAGAGGAAAGAAAAGTAAATTTCATTGGAAGAAAATAGAGGCAAATGGAGAGCGATAAAGGAGAAACTGCAAGAGAATGTAATGTCTTCAGGAAAAGTAGACAGGAGAGTAGAGAAATGCTATGAGTACTAATCTATTAATCATGCTGCAAGCTGTCTTATCACATGTTTCCAAAAGTACCAGATGAAAAGGGAAGAGCGTATGAACGCTGTCATAACTCTGAGAGAGAAAATTACTCATGTAACCGTGAAGTTGAAACTTTAAAGAATTGAATGTCAAGGTTAATAGTGATCTGTGTAATAGACATCAAGATTTTGAAGTTACAACTGCTCAAATTATTAGCAAGTTCTTGTTCAGATAATGTTCACACCAACAAAATATGTGCCCCAAATAGAGCACAGAGGCCACATTTAACATCAATGCTGTTTCATGAAACAGTTGGAAGGCATTCTAACTCTGTTTCAGTATTCATAAAGAGGGTGAGGATGTGATACACAAACGCTATTTATTGAGTTGTATGCATTTTCACAGGTATGAAAGATGGGTTAGGTTTGAATTTCTGTTCTGCCACTTCCTAGCTAGCTTTGGTTAAGTTTCTTTTCTTTTTTTTTTTGAGGAAGATTAGCCGTGAGCTAACTACTGCCAGTCTTCCTTTTTTTTTTTTTGCTGAGGAAGCCTGGCCCTGAGCTAACATCCGTGCCCATCTTCTTCTACTTTATATGTGGGACGCCTGCCACAGCATGGCGTGCCAAGTGGTGCCATGTCCACACCTGGGATCTGAACCAGTGAACCCTGGGCCGCCGAGAAGCGGCATGTGCGAAGTTAACTGTTGCGCCACTGGGCCGGCCCCTGGTTAAGTTTCTTAACCTTTCTGCAATTCAGTTTTTTAACTAAGAATGAGGAACAGCCATACTTACTGTACAGTGTTCTTCTGAGAATTTAAGGAGTTCGTGTACATAAAGTGTTCAGTACAGTACCTGGCAGCCAGTAAGGATCGTATAAATTATTATTATTTTCATTATTATTACTATTACTGTTGTGACTTTTACATGCAAAGCTTTACCACCTCTTGATGTTAGGAAAGAGATAGATTTGGTGAAAAAGACCAGCTGACAAGAAACTGCAGAAATATTCTACAACATTTAAAAAAAAATTAATCGCTGAGAATGATCTGATTCCTACAACAACATTTTAAAGTATTGGTCCTTTTTTTGCTGATGTATACAGACCTCTGCCTTGCCGAGGGTGAGAGAATTCAGTGCCACAAGTCTAAACCAAATAAAGATAAATTATATAGTTTGTAAATCCTATTAAAACCACCCTTATGAACTAGGGGATATTCAGGGCTGTCTGGGGGAATCAGTTTCAATATCCTCCCTGGGCCCTGTTGGAGGGAAATATGGAAATGACGATCAGTTGCCTTGTTTCTTACCAGATTCTTGAGTTTAGCGACCCTGCTGGGGTGAAGGGTGGCCTTCAGCCTGCAACCCCCCAGGAGTAGGGGTCTGGAGTTCCTGTAGGAGCATTTTCGTGAATTGCAAGCTGAGAAGGAGTTGATTAACTATGTCTCAGGGCGGATAAAAGGGGGGCTTAAGGAGAACATGAAATGCGACCATTTTTTAAAACACAGTTTTATTTCTCACGGAGACTCCAGAGCACTCTGAGAAACTCCTGAGAGCAGGAGCCTCACTAATGGCTTCTGTAATGGTTCTGCATTGCTAGGGGGAGAGGAGATATGCTCAGCCACCGAACCAAAGACATCAAAACCCAAAGTAATCCTCATAAAGAAGCTAATTAAAAATGCATGGGGTCAGAGAAGGACATTTCTTTATTCCACAATTAATGACAAAAGGAAGAGTCAGGACCTGACACTGGAATCATCGTCTAAGGAGGGACTAGGTACTAGGGGCCAGGCTCACGGCCAGCAGTCATCAGTCAGACTCACTGTTGTGTTGAAGGCTCTGTCTCAGAGAGGCCCACAGTCGTCCTAAGTGGTCAAAACATTGCTCTGGCAATCTGGACAGAGGGGCAGGTTGGACCAGCCAGGCAGCTGGTATCTAAGAACTTTGTTCTTTAGTGCGCTAGCCCTGGGTACTTGAGAACCCAGAGGAGGAGTGACAGGCAGCACAGGACCTTCTGCATGGTAGCCATGTCAGTTACAAGAGAGAATGCTAGGACAGAGGTTGGAACATGGGGCTCCAGCTGAGGAGCAGACTGAGAGGTTGGCAATGTTTTGGGTGGGAATGTAAGTACACATGCCATCCTTATAGAGACCAAGGGAAAAGCTGTGACTAATCCAGCCAGTATGAGTGGAGCGAGGTGAAAGGGAAGTAAGCCCAGTGCTGAGCTTGTTTATTATTTCTTACCTAATTCCAGATTAATTTGGGAATTGGGACAAGGCTGGGTGGAGAACAGATCCTGAGTTAAACAGACTGGTCTTCAGATTCCCAGTGAGAACATTACCTGGGAAACAGAGTAACACTTACATGTATTAGTGCTGAAGTTCATTGAAAACAAGTACATGGAAAACATAAGCCCAGAATAGTCAGTAATGTTACACATTTGCTGTTTGTTTATAACATAATTAACAGAGTCTTAAATGTTTTACTAATATTATTATTTACTATTTCATTACTTTAGGGATTATGTTATTTTTTGCCTACAATAAAAGAATTTATAGGAACAAGCTAACCTGACTATATTAAGCTCTTTCATTGCAAGGCCATCATAGATTTCATGCCCTTTTGAGCAGAGTTACTATCTGACATTATTTTAGTCATCTTCTTGTCTGCTGTTGTATCTTATTGGTCATTACCAAAGAGAACACATGGAAAGGATGAGCAATCATGCAGGAAGTATGCAATATTTTCAATCTTCTTGTGACATAGATGTGTAAATTTTGATGTTATGTGTGTCCGGAAATCTGTTCAAGGTAAACCTTAAGTGAGAGCTTATTATTGCAGAATAGTTTGGTGCTGCAGTTCAGCAAATATCAACATTCAGGTTTATCAGCTCTACAACTGTGAGCAGCCACAGGGAGGCTGGACCAGAAACCAGGATGGGGAGAGTGAAATAGGCAGGGCGTGGGATCAGAAAGCATTGAGAAGAGAATCGGAAGCCTGCGGTCGAAGTAGCACAGGTTCCAGAGCTTGGTCTGAGCAATCCACAGTGAGAGCTGGCACAGATACGTGGACAAATCTGATAGGGCAGGCGGATAAGACCAGTTCAGGAGAGACATGTGGTCTAAGCTCAGAGGTCTGAGCAGATGCCACCCTAAAGGGCATTTAAACAGTGGCAAAGCTGAGGATATTTTCCAATTGCAGAGCAAAAGTCAAAATCAGATGCTCTTGGAACAACCCTGAAATTAGCAACAGTGGGATGCCACTACCAACACCAGTAGAGGAGATGGTCTATTGGAGCCCATGGGTCCTTCCCAGTCGGAGCCGGGGTTACAGACACGGAGGAGATACAGCTGCTTCTGGAAAGAGGAACGAGAGAAACGGCCTGGCTGCTCCCCACTCTCTCCATCTCCTAGTACTGTCTCCCTCCTGTTGGCTGAGACCCGCCCTAGGTCAGCTGATAGGTGAGCCTGGGAAATGCAGCCTACGAGGGCCAGCTCGTCAGACACAGAACAGATAAAGGAAGAGTGAGGATTGTATCTGTGGGCAAATAGGCCCAGGGCTGGTACTCACCTATTCATTCTTTCCTCGTTTGCAGCTCTAAAATCCCTGACTAGGTAAAATTGGAGTAACTAACTGGTCAGGCATACTTAATATGAAGAGAAGACTTTGCCTGTTGGAAGGGTCGCTCAGGGGCCTCACTGGGTAAAAGTGAAGAAAACATTACCCCTAATAACTCCTAATAACTTTTTCATTTCCTCAGGTGTCTTGTGATTTCTTGGCAACTTGATAGTCTTGGCATAAGAGTGTTTCTCATTGGGTTTCCATCTGAATGTGTGTACTTCCTTCCTTTTATATGCTGGTGTCACTTTTCCAGTGTTTGTTCTATGGTTGATGGCCTGCAGCTAGCTGAGCCAATGTTGGACGCCATGTCCTTGGGGGAATAAGGGAGCCAGCCATCTGCTTTCCTTTAGGTTGCTTTAATTCTACTCTTCCTGTTGCCAAGTAGGTAAAATACACTAAAAAAGACGTCTATCGTTCTTTCTTCTCACTCACTCTTTGTTATTTCTTCCTTCTTTGTCTTTCCTTCTCTTCTTAACATTTTCTTTTTTTTTATCCAGCCCCTACAAAGCTGTTCACAGAGGCTTTGATTATTTGTTAACAGTTTAATATTTATTCATTCATTCTATAAATATTTATTGAACCCACACTGTGTGTCCAACACTGACCTAGCTGCTGGTGAGTCAGCAGCAAATTTAATAACAAAAAACAAGTTCTCTGCTTTCATTGATCGTCATGCGTTTTTATTCAGTTAATAGCTAATGGAAATTTTTATTGACTGGGAATCTTACAACATCATCTTTGAACATAAATTATCTGTCGTATTTACTATTTAACTTGTTTAGTGTAAAATTTTCTGAATGTTAAGAAGAATCTGTAATAACTTGTTCATCTCACTGTTAATCAGTTATAACTAAATTGCAATGACTATCTTCCAATCTTTAACCTGATGTGCATCAATTGCTTGAAGATATTTAACAAATTATGTTATATATTTAACACAGTATGATCATCTATCTCTAGCCGTGATTTTTAAAAACCTATTTGGCTTTGAATATAAATCAATGTCTTGACCAGGTTTTAGTAACTGAAACGCGTAGATTACTATTGAATAATCAAAGAATCCTGAAGTTGATATACTAAGTAATGGAAAGACTTCATTTATAGTTTAAAGGTTCATCTATAAATATATTGACTACTTGGGGCCTTCAAAGAAAATTCAAGTGGTTAAGGGTGATGATGGGGAGTTATTCTCCTTTTCTACTTCTAATTCTCTTAAATCTATTTTTATAGTAAAAGCTAATAACATTTGATTATGAATACCATGTGTTAACTTGCTCTGTTAAACCGACTTCATGAATGAGTTATTGTTTGTATTGTCTTCATTAACTACGACTTAGCCCATTGTCTTCCCCTGAATTCTCTTGAGTCCATAATAAGTTCCTAAGGCAATGTGGTAAAGAATAGGCTTCTAAATATATTCAATTTTAAATGTATTAAATACATTCTGCCAGACTCAGAATGTATAAATTTAGGAATAAGAAAAAACATTAACTAGCATGAATATGAATTTGATGCATCTAATGTTCAAACAGTTCATCAGTAATTGTCCATTTTTTGGCAATAAGCCACTGAATAAAATGTATGTGCTTGCTTCAAATACTTTATAATCTCTTTATTAAATTGGTGAATCTGAGTTTAACACTGTTGTGTTAAAAGAGAAGTATCCAGAAGAGATGATTTTAAATGAGTTATAAATGAAAACAGCTCTCTGTATAGGCCGTATCTGTCCCATTGGGAGGAAAGGAGATTAAAGTCTTTATACCTGACATTTCCCTTTGGTGACTAACATCAAAAGGTGAAGGCATGTCCTCAAGATAGCTTCTGAATAAGAAATCAATCTGAAATTCTGAAACTACTGTTTCTGTTTCCTGATTTCCCCCATGGGATACAGACACATGCTTAAAACAGTGAATAGATGTTATTTTTGTTTGTGTCTAGTGTGCCTGAGAAGAAAGCCAGTTTGGATGTGAAGTTTATAATATAAAATTTAATAGTAACTCTCAAGCTGTAGAAAGGACCTTTTAAATATTTAAGTAAACATAACCTTCAACACTTGAGTTACTTGAGAATTTTTTTGTAGTAACCTGAAAATTTTTATTCAGGAAGAAAAATTCTATTTCACCAAAATAATAAGATAACTAGTTTCTCTTAATGTATAATAAGTAAAAAGCCTCCCTCGCTTTTCATTAAAACAAGAAAGACTTCCTGGTGCTTTGTCCCTGTGTATGACCCAGTATTTATTAGTGATATTACTGGTTTGCTTCTTGAGCTATATAGGTACACTCATTTCAAATATGTAAAAAAAGAAATCCTCTTCATTTTTCTTTTTACCATGTTTTTACCCCACCCAGGATTTAAATTTGGAAAACTTATACAGAGTTTTTCTTTTATCTTTGCAACTAGACATATCACTGTATATGATAAAGCAGTCAGTTGAGTTTTCTCGGGAAAGTCCCACGTGGAAGTTTTATAAAGGGAATTATTCTCAGAAAGATTTCTCAGGTTGTTTTTAGCATTTTAAGAATATCAAACAAAAATGATATGTAAATTCTCTTAAATATTTTCACAGGTAGGACAAACTACCCCATTTCAGAGTCAGGAGAAGAATAATTAACAATGGTATCTGAAATATTTAACATTAGTGATTTAATTTCCATAGTATGTTATAGCATTCATTATGTGTTTTCAATATGAAAGTCAGTCTAAATATTTCCCGAGTGCCCATCACTGGTCTGGTCCATAATCTGTGTGCAGGTCACAGGTGACCTTTTTTTTAAAGAGTTGGAATGATGAAGAGGTTACTGAGTGACGTTGTAAGGTGAAACATCGTTATTCTCTTCTTTGCGTTCTAAAATTGCCATCATTTAAATTCTGTTTTTCAGACTAAATGTTCCTATGAATTCTTTTAAATATGATTTGTTCTACTCACACAGAGTTAATAAAGCGGCTGAACCGCTCTCTCAGCTGTTCCCTCCATCTGTCCTGACACAAGGACTACCTCTTTGAGTCTTATGATTTCTTATTATTGCGGCATGCATCACGCTGTGAAAAAGCTATGCGACACCCTGGCAGGCTTAATTTGAGAAATAGTTTAGTGCCATCTATCTGTCATGGAAGACCCTTTTAGTGTGGAGTTGAACTCAAGTAGGTTTGTTATACTCAGAACATAGACATATTTAGAGAGAAGTAGGAAGAAACATGAGCTACAATGGGTATGCATTTGATTCACTCCAATTACGTGTTTAATTATAGAAAGAGCAATTCATATTTTGTGATTCTCATTTGCTTGGCGAAAGTTAAATTAATGTCTCTAATTCCTAATATCTGCCATTTGTGGAGTCCTGAGTTTCCATCTGTTCATGCTGATGTATGCTTTCAGCAGCAAAATGTGAGCAATTTACTAATTGCCTTCCAGAGAAAATATAACTTCCATTACATTTCACATGCCCAGTGTCTCAGCTGTTAAAGTGAAGATGTCTTTTGAATCACATTGGGGTTGTTTTGATGCCATGTATTGTGTTGGTGGGAGCTTGTCAAAATGTTTGCTGTAGATAGATTTAGCCACCTGCTTTTAGTGGCCCCTCTCCCCACATGACTCCTAAGAAGAATATGTACTTCACTCAAACACTAATTCATTTGTCGCTAATTTTAGCAAATTATTCTACTGAAGAAAAGCGTTCTTCTTGATTTCAAATCATTGGGATATTCAGAATCCACTGAACAGATAAGGTTCTCGAATGTCAAAGCTCGAGTAGTTATTAATAGTTCCTTCTCAGGAAATACCTGTTTTGCTGACTGGTAGAGTCTGTGCTCAAGCTTTTCTTTTCGTATATTACCTTGAGCCCTTTAGACAGTGCATATTGATAATATCTTGAATAGACCACGGGAGGAGAATTCTTTTAAAAAGCTGGGGAGGGAACAGAAATTATTTTTCTAGAACATTCCACATCTGGTGCTCTCTGAAAGGCTGAGTTATAATGTCCTGTCAGGCTCTTCCAAATCTATGATTTTTTTTCTTCTCTTCTAGTTGACTTCCTAGGTATTGTGAGATCCACCTACTTAACTCAAAGGAGTTGGCAATTGTGAGAGTATATTTTATTTTCTTAATATTTTCATCCTGGAAAGAAAGAGATTATCCAATTGCGGCATCTGCCTAGGATCCAGTAGTGTAATACCCATAAAGAGATAAGCAACGAAGTCAATGTGGGAACTTGTAAGGTGTTCTGGCAATGAAAACTTACCAAATTTTACAGTGAGAGGAAAAAGAAAAAGAGGGGAAAAGAATAAAAGTGAGTCCGAAGAGAGAACCTCTGTTAGCTTTGCCTTGAGATAAGTAGAGGTCAGAAAAATGGCTAATCTCTGGGAAACGTACCTTATTTGGTCATTTGCATTCCTGCCTTGTGTGCCTGCCTGAAATGTTGCTAACATAATCAAACTAGACTGTTCCCTCCCCACAATTTTTTTTGTCTGTCGTAAAAGAATCTCCTCTCAACTATTGTGTGCATAAGTCCAAGGGCAACTGTAAGGCACTCCTACCCATTCTCCTATCTTCTGAGTGTTTTCAGTATAGAACCTTTGCTGATAAAGAAACTGATACTGCTCTGCAGAAGTGGTGATGTTTTCTGCAAGGCCCACATGTTCATAATTATATGTAAATCTTGTAATTTAAAGGCCACCTCCGTTCTATCCCCAGCAGTAATACTTATTTGGTGGGTAGACCTGTTTAAGTTTCTAAATCTGCTCTGTTTGCTACTTAAAATGTTTTTCTTTGCTCCATCTTTACCAGATTTGATGAGGTTTAATTACAAGTTGAACTTTTTTCTTTTTAATATTAGCCCTGAACTAACATCTGCTGCCAATCCTCCTCTTTTTTGCTGAGGAAGATTGGCGCTAAGCCAACATCTGTCCTCATCTTCCTCTAATTTTTAAATGTGGGATGCCTGCCACAGCATGGCTTGATAAGCGGTGTGCAGGTCCGCGCCTAGGATCCAAACTGGTGTGCCTCACGCCATGGAAGTGGAGCACACGAACCCAACCGCTACACTATGCTACCGGCTGGGCCCCATGTGTTGAACTTTTTAATAGTATGTTCTCTTTTTGTTAAGATCCCAAAATATGTACATGCCCATCCTGCACAATTCAATGTAAGGAATGCTTGTTGCATCCATGTGCCATGTTGATCACTGTACCAGAGCTAAAGATGCACAGATGAGGGAGATGTTTCCCTGCCCTTCAGAGGTCACAGCCTGGCACTGAGCTTGCTTATCCTGGGATTCATTTACCCCTGGAGATTCCCTGGATAGGCTTCTGAAAGCTTGTGAAAATCATTCCATGATTATATGCCTATAGTTATAAACGTACATCTTCCTAGGGATATAGCTCATGGGCTGTTTGAGATTTTCGGAGCTTTTACCTCCCAATTTAATTCTTAGTATTTTTAAAAGCACCAGTATGGTGGACAAAGTTTTGGTTGAGGGGGCTACAAAAATAGGGATAATTTACCATTAAAATCTCAGCTTATTTCCTTGAGGTAATTTTTTATTTGTATGAAAAGGCTCTTTCATCTGTAAAGGTCCTACTTTTTTTGGGAAAGGGATATAAGGGAAAGTGACAGAAAAATATAAAGCATTATGCTTTTAGTTTTCATTATTATGATTTTTAAAATTTATTGAAAGTAAGAAAAAGTTTCCTGTGGTTTTGGCAAGTTAAAAATGGCATTTCTTCAAGAAATGGAGATTAACAGCCAAAGTCTAATTTTCAAGTAGCCAGCTCATTTCTTGTGCTATGAAGCTTTCAAGGGTTTGGTTGGCAGCTTGGTTCATAGATCTCCATTGGCATTGTTTGGCAATTGACATCAGAGTCCAGGAGAATGACAGGTCCAACTTCCATCATATCTTTCCTCCACTTTGTTTCTCCTAATTACGGACATGCTTCCTTTGCGCTATCCGTTTTTCTCTGCCACATTTGTCTCCGAAGATTTTTGTTTGTTTCTTTGTCCATTTTCTGAGAAGGTGGTTATGTTGTGTATTGCAACGTTAAAGTGAAACAAACAAGGGAACAGCAAAAACACATAAAAAAGCCTAATTTAATTTCTTCACTATGCAGGGGGAACATAGTGTTGAATTAATCAACCATCTTGTTTCAGAAATCGTGCTTAGAGTTGGTTATGCTATCAAGGTTAGGAGGTAAATTGAGCAATTTCACATTCTAGGAGAGAAGGGAAAAATAATTAGAAAATATAATCCTTAATGATGCTGAAAATGAATATGTGTGGTCATGTGAAAACAGACAGTTATTAAATCTGTAGGATTTATTTTGGCTTTTTTTTAGCCCCAAATGAAAACTCTAGAGATAAACTCAGCATGTCATCAGAACTGTACTAAAACTGCACTGAAAGTTTGAGAACCTGCCGAATCAGAAAAAGGGTAGGCAGGAAGCATTCTTGAGTGCTAAATCATGGTAACCTTCAGATTCAGGGAAAAGGCTGGATCTGAACATTTTCTTCCCAAGTGTAGAACCATTTCTTAGGCCCTAGGGCATCCATTATATGTGAGGAAAAGCCAGAATGGATTCACCCAACGATGAGACAGAATATTGAAAAGGTTACACTCCCTTTTTATAAGTCTATTAAAGGTTTATGGTCTTTCACAGAGTATGTGCTATAATAAAATTATTATGTCCCTTTCTAATGGCAAGACAGTCGTAAGAATGATAAAAACCACTTCCATAACTTGCTGCCTGGTTAATATGAGACTCATAGGGTCATTTGTGGAATATTGGCCCACAATATGTTGTAAAAGAATGGAATTTATTGTTTATGAAAAATACTTTTAATTGATAACCAAAAGAAATTCCTCACAGTTTCTTATTCCAGGGAGAATCTGATTTCCATCTTTGTGTGCTTTTTGAAAACTGAACTCCTTTCATGCTCCTCTGAAAGAAGTGAGAGAGAAAATAGCCATGCCTCAGACACTTTTTCTGAAAATATCTTATCTAAGATGTTTGTTATTTTGGACTAAGTTCTGCAGAAAGCACTTTTGATGACTTTGTTTCATGACATATGCACCAGAATGCTGTTTTCCAAGTACAGCAATCTGTCACCACTTCCTTTTCTGAAGCAGGCTTACTCATGTTTCCTGCTCCATTGCCTTGTGACTCCAGGTAAATCCAAAGAAAAGTTCATTCCTAGCCAGAATTCTTATCCATACACTCACAGAGAAGTTCTTGAGTGATGAGTAGTTGCCCCACAAATGGAAGGCTTAGCAACAATCTAAGCAAAAACCTTGGCTTGCCATGAGTTAATTTATAATATTGTGGCATATAATCTAGTTTCCTCAGACCAAGGGGTCCTGCGCAATGGGAGAAATCAAAGAGCTACAGAGCATGGAGATCAAAGTCATGATGCATGGAAATAGTAGAGCACAGTGGAAGCCACTCAGGGTCCGCAACTAGAAGACCTGGACTCAAGACCCCATCCTATCTTGGACAGGTCTACTTTGTTCACTCCTTAAATTTTTATTGAGCTTCAATTACGCATGGCCATTGAGGATTCATTAATTATAATAATAAAAAGATCTGGTTCCTGTTATTTAGTAGCTTATAGTATAATAAGATTGTTAGACAATTAAACGAGAAATTATAACCACTCTGGTAAATTCTATGAAAAGGGAAACACAGGTGCTACAGAAGCCAAAGGAACAATGTCTGGCCCATCTTTTAGCAGACAGAAGAGGCTTTCAGGAGGAAGAACAGTCTTAAATGGGACCAAAAGGATGGGCAAGAGTTAGCCAAATCAAAGGGAGATGGAAGAGTGGGATCTTCCAGACAAAAGTAGCGGCCTGCCCAAAGGCCAGGAGAGGAGAGACCTTCCTGGGGTCACCTGAGGAACCGCGAGGTAATTCAGTGCCCAGGGAAGAGAGTGGTGAGAAATGTACTCAGAGACCAGGTCAGAAAGCACCTCTAAGTCCTTTCCAGGGTGTACCCATGCTGAAGGCAGCGGGGGCGGGGGGGGGGGGCGCCTGCAGGAATACTCAGAGATATGTGTTTTAGATTGACCATTCTTTCTGACTGGCCGGATGATGAATATGAGGAGAAAGACCAGTTAGGAAGCCAGTGAAGTAGTTGAGATAAGAGATTCTGATAAAATTAACTTCAATGACAGTGGGGATGAAAGCAGAATGACAGCTTCAGATATGTTTTTGGTGGTGTAATTGCCACAAGTAATCTTCACCTATGAAATGTCCTATCTAACAGTGTTTTAAGAGATATTATACATGAAAGTCCTCAATAAACTTTGAAAACACATGACGTTACTAAAGAGGGACTTTTGAGCTCACAGATGTAATTGAAATAGTTTAAACCTAACAGTTTTAACCTGTATGACATAAAGGAAATGAAAATGTCATTTATTTCTATCTTATTAACAAAAAGCTCCATTAAAATTATTTTCTTTTTAAATTAATTCTTAGAATATTTCACTATGAAGAAAAAGGCATGTTCTATTTCTTAAAAATTTACTATATGAAACATATTAATTAAACGGAAAAAATAGAGGTAATGGTAATACCTTTATTAGTATATAGTTCTCTATGATTGTGTTTGTAAAGAGGAACCCTGTGATTCTCAACCTTTTGTCTTCCACGCGTACCTGAGAAACATAGTCGTCAACTCGTGATGGTCATCAACTCATCAACACTCATTAAGGCAATGATTCTCGATGAGATGTGTGGGATGTGTAAGATTCTTGTGGGCAAAGTATTAATTGGAAATAATTCCTCACCTTGAGATGATTCTGTTCCCCACCCAATCACCACTGCCCCCCGACCAGAGCACCCTGTCCCCACCACACAGAACCTTAGAAATTATTGCTCTAGAAGTAATGTGGGGACAAGTGTTTTATCTCATTCATTTGCATCATCTATATAACTACATGTTCCTAGCACACTGTAGGTCCTCAGAATAATTAACTGAGTTAATTAAATGTTTTAATCACTTTGGTGTTCACTGTTTTTTTTAACCTTCCCACCCATGTTCCTATTTTCGTTACCCCAACCGAAAGAACCCCTACCGCTACCTCTGGGTACCCTTATTCCCGTTTTACAGAATTTTAAAATGAGTTTTATGCAGTCCTACAGCTAAAAAGAAAAGGTCTTCAGCCAGTGCTCGTTTTATTATTTCACAATATCTTTTAAAAGGTCTATTTTGTTCTCAAAGGAGATCTTTTAATAATTTATGTATAATTATTATTATAATTTAGAAATAGAAATGAATTTAGAATAGAAGTGAATTTATAATAGTAATATTTGCCACTTTTTCCTGATAAACATCCTGTGTATAAAAGTGGTGCATAAATATTTTCTTTTATAATGTGCCAAATATATTGAGTCCATGTAGGTAGAAGGGGCAGTAATTACTAGAATAGTAGAACTCTTTATACCTGATTGAAAAATTTCATTAATTCAGAACTTTCATATCCTGTTATAAGATTTTTCAGAGAGATCAGTGCTAGGAGAGAAAAAAAATAAAGATTTGTAATAAAAAATTGTGTATTTTTAAATTAATAAAAGTATTTTGAAATTGAAAAAATATTGAATTTTAAGTTAAAATACAATATTATTCCTATAAAGGCAGAAAGTGTAGACCAATCAGTTTTCCTTAATGAAGTTTCTAATTCTGTGTTTCTAACACTGTGTTTCCGTATTCACTGTGGATCTATATCCTTGGGCTACTCATCTACGCTAAGTAGAGGAGGACCATTTTCTGTGGTTGGTGTCTCTAGGATGCATTGTTATTGCGTCGTTACTGATACAGGAGTGCTGAAGACCCTTCCCCGCCCTCCCCGCCCCGCTCACTTTGCTTCTGTTTTGTGACTGTAGGGCAGAGCTGCAAATGACATGTGACCTTATTACTCTAACTCAGCAACGTGTGTATTCGATGTGTTGATTTTTCACCCAGAACTTTTTCCGTCTCCTTTATAGCTCATTTTTGTCATATGAAGTATCATTGAGGCTCGTGTGGTCTTTTGTCCATGGAAAGTCTTGCAATAAAAGTTGTTGCTAATTTTAAGTTGACACTTTTCTTAGATCCTCCCACAGCCTGCTATCATGTCACACATTATGCTGAAATGTTCCATTTCTGCGTCTCTCTCCCCCAACTCCACTGCTCTAAAGTCCCAGGGAGCAGAAATTCGGCTTTACCTACTGAGCGCAGAAAACAGTGAGCATAGTGGCTGATGCATATTGTGTGATCAGTAGATGTCATTTGAATTGAATTCAGCTATACTGCGCTGAGCACTTCACTAGTGTTTATAAAACCCTTTCTCATATCCAATCTTATTTAAGCCTCAGAAAAACTCTAGAAAATGATGATTATCCTCAACCAATCTTACTGACTTTACCTTCTAAATATATCCTGATTCGACCACTCCCCCTCCATTGCTCCATCATCTCTACGCTGGACCGTGTAATAGTCTCTGACTTGTCTCCCCGCTCCACTCTTATTCCCTGTGGTCTATTCTCCGGAGTACCTAGTTTTCCTTGTAAAATGTGGAACAGGTTACATAATTCTTCAGCTAATACTCCAAGGGCTTCTCATCCTATTTATAATAAAACTCAAAGTACTCACCATGGCTTAAAGGTTCTGCTTCAGTGTTCCACATTTTGTTATCATAACCCATAGTAAGAAAGCTGTTTTACCTGGTGACCCAGCATGCCTGCCTGTGCACGTGTGCACGCACACACACATGCACACTAAAGGAAAACCTTCATATTCTATTTTCTGTCTCAGTCTACTCTTCTCCGTTACATTAAAAGATGCCAGCAATGACTCACCAATTTGTTTCATGACTGCAGTTTGGAAAACATAGCTCTGCTTGATCTGGCCCCTGCCTACTTTCCTGATTTCATTTTCTGTGCTTCCTCTTTTCCACTGGTCTCCTTGCTGTTTCCTAACCATGCCAATCAAGCTCCCTGATCTGCATCTTTGCATTGCATCTTCCACCTGGAATGTTCTTCCTCCGGACAGCCATGTGGCTCCCTCCATGACTTCATTCAAATCTGTGCTCAAATGTTATCTTCGGAAAGAAGCCTCGCTGAGTGTCTATTATGTATTATGCACAGTGTTAGGCTCTCGTAAACGGAGATACTATCTTTGTCCTCAAGACTTTGTCCCCACAGACTAGTGAGAAGTAAAACAAGTAACTGTTGAGTAACAAAGTAGGCCAAATTTTAGGTTTATTGAAGCACACCGAAAAAACTCAATTCAGTAATGTGGGTTAGAGAAGGCCCTTTGGAGGAACTAATATCTAAATAGAAACGTGATGGCTAAAGCAGGAATTATCCAAGTGAAGAAAGACAGGGAGAAGAAGGGGTTGTGCTAAAACCCCAGGGTCAAGAGAGCGTTGGGAGAACTTCCAGTCTCTGGGGCTGACTCAGCGGAGGATGGTGAGCAATGATTTGGGCTGGTGAGCAGGGACCAGGCAAGGAAGGAATTGGGATGGAGCATGTGCTCTATCCCCAGGATGAAGGAAGCTATTCAAACCAGCAAGGAGAGGAACAGTATTATCAGATTTGAACTTCTAAAAGGTCAGTCTGTCTGTGGAGTGGGACTGGAGTAGAGAAAAGGAAGATGGCAGGCAGGGGGATAAATCTGTAGTAACAGCGGTTAGAAATGATGGTGGCCTGAGAGTAGACATGGGTGGAGATGTTTAGAAGCTAACAATAAACATGAATTATAAATGATTAGATTTGGGGTTTAGGATGGTAGAATTCAAGGATGACTGATAGCATATAGTAGTTGGTTAATAAATGCATGTTGAATGAACGAAAAGAGAAAGATTTATGACTTGGACACTGGATATTTGATGGTACAATTACTCAGCCTTTTTGATTAAAGGACTATGAAAAATTTTATTTCCAAGGTACAGTAAAGAGAATTTCAATTTTCAAGACATGATTAAACTTTTTGATGCTATAAAGCTAATAAATTTGTGACCAGAGAGCTACAGAACAGAATGAAAAATAGAGAAAACTGAATTTAACTTTCTTGTCAAGTCACATGGGCATTATTTAATTAAGTTTTTAAATTATATTCCGTTCACATTATAATTAAAATTTGCCTTACTAGCTTTCAAACGTTCCTCTGGTCACTTAGTGCTAAGATGTCTGTAAACAACATTAGTGCTTTCTGTATATAACACATTATAATACAATGCTGCGCACATTCCAAGTTCTCGAGAGAGGTTTGTCAAATTACCTGGTATGATAATTGTTATACATTTGGAATTAGTTTCCTCTGGAATAAAGCAGTATATGCAACTCTTTCCAGAATAATTAAGCCTCATTGCAAGCTAAATGACTTGCCCGATGTCACTTGTCTTACTGGTGTCAGAGTCAAGGGTGCTCTGAGTCCAATGCTCTTTCTGTTGTTCCCGTCAGGAAATCTCTGCTTCTTCAAGAAGCTCAAAGATTCTCCTTGCTCACTTTGGCCAAAGACTGAATTTGATTAGGAGATAAAAATCTCATGTCCACTTTGATTACAATTCACAAATCTCCCTGTTTCTGTTCTTTAAAGTCATAGTACATGATGATTTCTGTCCACAAATCATTTTATTCTACCAAGAAATAGATATCATTTAAGACTGAAAGAAAATCACTTACTTGCCCTAGAATATTTTCCCTTGCATCTCTCCAAATGAAGCATACTTAGGCAAGTGACAAAACTTGCTTTGATTGCTGCGTTAGAGCAGAGGCCTCATCTTGGTTGAACATTAGAATCACCTGGCGAACTTTCAAATATCTTGATGCTCAGATCTCACTCGAGACCAATTACATCAGAATCACTGGAGGTGGGATTCAGGTGTCAGCATTTTTAAACCCCAGATGATTTTACTGTGCAACCACAACTGAGAACCCCTGGGTGAGAGCAATTTGATGAACATGATGAACTCTCACTCAAGCACCTTTTACTTAAGGTTTGCTTTTTGCCAGCCACAAGGTGGCAGCATCACAATATAGTGCACATCCTGGCCTCTCTATTGAGTGGACATGGAAATTTGTATCTATCATACTAATTAATAGCATTCGAGCATTCCTCCAGCTAGGGATAACATTGAACTTTTTCCCCTGTTGTTCTCTGTTGCTTTGTTTGACTAAGAAAACTTTTAAATATATTTATCTCAACAGGTTAAATTAGCTGGAACTATGTTATAAGATAAAGTTGGGTGGGAAAATGTTAGGAACATGGATTTTTGTATTCAGATAGGTTTGGGTTTAAACACTGCCTCCACCCCTTGCTGATAGGTTATTTAATCTCTCTGTGCTTCAGGAGAGGAGGGTTGTTATAAGGACTAAATGAGATAATATATGAAAATCTACTCTGTATGAAATTTGTAGGATGATGAAGATGTTGAAGAGGAATGTGATAAAGCTGTAATAGAGCCGGTTGCACAAAGACTGGGAAAACCCACAATACAGTACTCTTCTGTGTACATTCTTTCTTTTCTGCCTGTGAGCCTCTTCTTTCCCTGTGTGGGCCCTCTCTCTCACTTTCCACTAGTGATCACACAATCATACCCTGGCCACCTTCATTTTGAAGAACAAAGAATCAAAGCCAGTATCTTTTTACCACCTCTTTAGCAATAGAAGGTGCCATTAGCAATGGGAGTACCTTCCACCTTTTAGCCAAGTTTCTGTAAAAAATTAGCCTTCGTTGACTCACAATTACTCTAGCTCACTTAGCAAACCTTGAAACTGCTTTCTCTTGGATCACCAGAGGCCTCTGGTGCCAAGTCCAAAGAAAATGGGCATCTCATGTGTCTTTGCCATTTGAATAGGCTGACAACACCCTCCTTCCTGACACGTGTCCCCCTTGATTGCTGTGGTGACACCACTCCCGTTCCCCCGTCTCCACTGCTGTCTCTCCCTTAGAACTGTGGATCCCGTGAGGGCTCTCCTGTAGCTCTGATTTATTTTCTCCCTGGGAATCTTACGTTTCACCACACTCTTCATTTTAATGACCGTAAATGACTCTCAAATCTATACATTGTCCCAGATAGCTGTCCTGAGTTCCAGATCCATAAATCCAACAGTCACTGGCATGTAAATTGGCATCTCAAAATTAACATGTCAGATATTGAACTGGGCGTATCCCTACCCACACAAAACCTCCCCGTCCTGCTCTTCCTCATTGCTCCTTTCAATCCATGGCACTACTTTCCAGCCCGAGGGTTGGACCAACTCCTGAGGAGTCATTCTATACTCCTCCCTCAGCCCCCTTTGGGTCCAAAGTGTAAAGCTTGTTATTCTTCACCCTCCCCCCCAAAATACTTCTCAAAGGAGTTATTCAGTCTCATAAGTCTTCATTTCTAACCTCGCACTTAGTCTGTAACATGGTCCAGTCTGACTGCTGCACCAAAACAGTTCCTGTTAACGCCGCTGTGCCTTTCATGCTTCCCTGTCCGTCCTCCTTCCCTCCCTCACAGGACGCCTCTGAGACAACTTCTTCAAACGGTCCCTTGCTCGTGAATCCCCTCCCCCGGCCCTGCTTCAGTACTCAATGTAAGACAACTGAGGGAAGGAGAATTATCAGATTAATTTCCAGAGACAGATTTTATTAACCTCTTAGCCCCCATCGTTGAATACTTTCAACTCATCAGACTTTTAAAGGGCATTTACTTCATCTGTAGTATTAGATTGTTGAATTTCTATTCGAGAGCACAGATGTAGTTCCTAAGACTTGCCCAAGCAATTTTTAAAAATCAACTGATAGCTCACTACAATTTGCCATTTGTCTACTTTTAGAAGGCAATGGAATTTTTGATAATTGGAAACCAGGTCATTGTTTACTGGATAGTAAGGTCACAATATAGAGAAACTACATATCTCTAAATAATAACTATACTTAGTCAATTATTTTGATAATTGTGCATATTGCTTTACCTTTTTGTTAATTTGGCAGATTGTTGGGAAGATGTTAAGCAAATACTGGGGATAATGAACTGTTCTTGGAGCCACAGGGAATATAAATTTCAGAAAAAAGTAGGACATACTAAATGGTGCCGTTAAGCAAAAAAAGAAAGATGTACATATCGTTTAGTTCTATATAAAAATTATCCTGTCTAAATGTTTATTTTCCAATCAGTAGGTTAAAATTTTAAGAAGTTCTGTTCACCAAAATTTTTAAATACATTGGAAAACTTGTTCTACATGTATAGATTCAAGGAAATTTAAAATCAAGTTTTGCACACTTCCTTAAATGGGTTTTCTGATCTAATTTTGTACTAAAATTCACCCCTCTTGATTGAAGCCTTATGATAAATCATGCACCGTTTGGCAATCGTCAAACTGCCAAGGTTAATAAGAAAAATAAAGCACTTTTCAATAAGACATAATATAGTTTTCTTTGATCCAGCTGCTGAATTAATAGAGAATGCACATACTGAAAGACAATGCTATTTAAAGATTTCTTTGGCATTTTCAACAAGACAGCGGACCACAGAGTGGAAAAAGTGGAACAAAACCGTATTGTGACCTTAATTAGGACAAAAGAAGCAGAAAACAAACACCAACAACTTGATGATTGTCATATGCTTCAGAACATGACTGATACGGAAAAAATGTTAATTTAGGGTTCAAAGATGGATAAAAGGAACAACTTTATACAAGTTAGAGTTCTCAAATCTGGTTCTCATCTCTTTTGACATTCATGTGATGGAGGTCCTGGTGTTGTCCAAGATATTTTGACAAAAAGCATTCGAGAATGCTTTGGGAGACTTGAGTGATAATTGCCAGATCTAGCTACATGTGTAGACTGACAGAGAACTGGAACAGAAATCAGAGTGGCAGGCTCAAATTTGTCATTAATGAAAATCTTTTCTAAGTGTTGAATTATTCAATTTAACATTTCTTCAACCCATAAGAATTCCTTCATCCCATCTTTTTCCCATAAGAGATCATACATTTTGTCTCTAACTCTGCCACTAATTAACTCTATGACCATGGACAAAATCACATATGCTTCTTGAGTTTCTGTATTCATATTTGTAAATTGAACAAGTGTGGCACTAGATAAACTCTAAACTCTCTTCCATCACTAACATTCTATGATGCTATTGAAAAAAACAATTATCTTGAAGACTAAAGAAAGAATAAATTCACACATTTTACTCAGTGAAGAAGTATTACTTAAATATATGAGATAAAATGAAGTCATAAGAGAGAGCAACTTGTCCCTTGGGAGAATCAATTAGGGATTTGATTAGATACTGGTTAGAGAAATCTCTTCAGCAAGAAATCATGCCCAGCAGCAAGAACTCAAGAGAACGGCAACAGAATTGATATTCCTCGATCCCAATTTTACCATGTAGAATTGTACTCTTCTACGTACTCTCTGGCAAGAGCCATATTTTATAGCTGAGTTTTACATTCCTAAATATGGAGAAAATGGAAGGAAATGCTGGCATGATGTCTCAGAGCAGCCTTTGCCTGACCCTTCTGCTTCTCTAGGCATGGCTCTTATCTTATCTCTTGTCACTTTTGACCACATATGTTATATTTTATTATCACAGAACTGCTTCCAGTTCTCTTGCATGTGTGTGCACCCAAACAGAGAAACACACACACCACCACCACGACCACCACCACTATTCTGTTTCCTAGATTCTGTGCCTTTGACCTTTTTCTCCTTCTCCTTTCACCTTGACAACCTCCCACACATCTTTTGTTCACTGAACTAGTACAGATGTCATCTACTGCAAGAAGCAAAAGCCAGGTTTTGTCAGGATTTCTTCACTCTGTTCTCAAATACTATGTACATATCTTTTTCGCTTATCGTGTTGCATGTTAATTATCTGTTTTACATCTATCTTGCCCCACTAAATTGCAAGCTCCTTAAAGTCAGCAGTCACATTATTTAGTTTTAAAATCTCAATTTTTCTTTTCTTTCTTTCTTTCTTTTTTTTTGCTGAGGAAGATTAGCCCTGAACTAACATCTGTGCCAGTCTTCCTCCTCTTTATATGTGGGTCACTGCCACAGCATGGCTGACAAATGATGTGGATCTGTGTCTTGGATCCAGAAACCCGGGCTGCCAAAGTGGAGTGCAGTGACCTTAACCACTACACCACAGGGCTGGCCCCTGAAATCTCAATTTTTAATATATCCTGGCACATATTAGGTGCTCAAGATATTTATTGAATGAATGAATTTAAGATGTGAATAAATTAATTCTAATATTTACTAACTCACAGTTACTATGTATTTGTCCATGTGTTTATCTCATTTGATTGAGACAATTTGTACATGTCTATAAAACACCATCAATATATAGCACATCTGATCCACATTAAGTTATTATTTATGCAATCCAAATGAATCCATAATTCAGTTTCTGCAAGAATTTCAATCAAGGAAGTAGAGTCCAAATTTTCAAAAGTAATAGGGAAGCTTTAGTCTCTTGAAGAAGGTTCAAAAGCATTCAAGTCACAAGCCCTACTAACTCTCCATATATTTTCCTTAATTTCCTCACATCTCAAATTGTTCTAGTCTACTGAACTCTCCTAAAATAGTCCTTCAACAAACGTCTCTGGGCACTTGTCTTTATCCCCAGTCCTCATTTCTTTTTTCTTTAGATTGTTACCTGGCAAGAGAGAATCCTTCTTGTTTAATAAGGTAGGGGGAGGGGACAACAGAGCAACCGACACTAGCTTCTCCTTAGCAGATGGAGGCAGGGCGTGTTATGGACCATCGCATGCTCAGTTGCTGTCCAAGCACAGATATGTGTGTGTTTGAATATGACATTCTCTCTCTGGATTATTGGTCAATTACTCTTTTATGTTGTTATGAAGAAGACATCTTGATGTGAATGTACCCCTCACCTCAGGTGATTGCATCCTCTCTTAAAAAAAAACCAAAACAAAACCCTGAACATGTAGCCCTTTCAACCATAACTGTATTGCAAGTGAGTTTAAAGCAGCCCTCTTGGTTTATTGGAAGGAAAAAGCTTGGTCTCAGTTCTTTGCTTCCTTTCTCTGTAGTTTGTTTGTGGTTAGGGTCTATGTACTTGGCGCTTTATACATCAGCCACAGCTGTATGCTGAAGCTCCAAAGAAAAACTTCTCTCAAAATAGTTTTGCTGCAAAGAGAAAATGGCATTTATGAAATTTGGCAGGAACCGTACTCTTGAGCCGTGTTCAATTCTGCAACTTGAATGGAAAAATCCACTGCACGGAGAAGCCAGCCACACAGGACCCTGACCTGAGTCTATTGTTAGAAGAAGAAAGAGGTGCCAGCAATGCAAAGCTCAGGGGGCCTCTGAGAGCCAGTGTACACTGTGTCCGGCAGGGGGCCTGGACAAGGCCACTTAGACAGCGACGTTGCCACGGCATTACACATGCTCAGGAAGAGGCAAAACAGAAAACCTGTCACTTGGCAAAGCATCTTTACATAACCAGAGTTGGCTTTGCATTAGCTTACTTAGATGATGGTTTCACAAATTTTCAAAAGTAACCTCATTGTGCTCATTCACTCATTACATCGCAATCTTCCTATAATTTGGAAGTCTTTCATAGTTTGGAGTGGAAGGTCCTGCCTCAGTCAGTCCTTGAGGGCAGTGCCTTATCATCCTAGTCCCCTCCCTTATATGGTCGGTCAGTGTTTCTGTGTTCTCATTACTGTCCTGGGGTGGGGCTTAGTTCTCTGTGTCCAGGCTAGTCAGCCAGCCACGTCTGAATCACAGTAGCTCGTTCAAATCCTTCTGCTCTGGTGGCAGTCACAGGTGTTACAAGAGTGTCTGGTCTCATCAGTAGTTATTTCTCAATAACTCAGTATCATGCTAAATTGCCCCACCACAACTGGGCAGTCTTCTATTTTCACGTGCAGCCACTTCTCTAGTATATGAGGCTGCTCCACTGTGCCAGAGCTGAGATGAGCATTCAAGTCTATCACAATTCTGGCCTCCAGAGATTCTGAATGCAGTAAAGAGGGCCACTGTGACACTCGGGTACTGCTTTTAGGCCAAATAACCTCTCACAGAAACCAGAAGCTGTCCTGAAAATTTTGTCCAAAGCCTTTCTATGACAGTCATTTTCTTTCTTTCTTTCTTTCTTTCTTTCTTTCTTTCTTTCTTTCTTTTTTTTTTTTTGAGGAAGATTAGCCCTGAGCCAACTACTGCCAATCCTCCTCTTTTTGTTGAGGAAGACTGGCCCTGAGCTAACATCCGTGCCCATCTTCCTCTACTTTATATGTGGGATGCCTGCCACAGCATGGCTTGACAAGCGGTGCCAGGTCTGCACCCGGGATCCGAACCAGCGAACCCCGGGCCGCTGAGAAGCAGAATGTGCGCACTTAAGCGCTGCGCCACCGGGCCGGCCCCTGTGACAGCCATTTTCAAGGGATGCGTGTCCCAATAGACCTGAGTCAATTTATTGAGTAACTCTTTTAGTTTCTTATGAAAACTGTCGCTTTTGGAATGTTGCACAGGATGAATTCTAAGCACCCCGTCTCGTGGCCCCAGACATTTTGTAGCTCTTCTTCAAGCCACTGCCAGCTGGCGTAGTTCCTCAGCACTTTCTCTCCACTCATGGTGATTTATTTTTCCAAGAGATTTTTTCTTTCCATGTCACTTGGTCTGAGTTGGAGCTACCCCAGGTCACCATGATAGATGTCCCCAGGCCCAAATATCTGGAAGAAGAGGTCAGGGAATCTATCTGAGACCGTCCTTCATGGAAGGCACCTAGATTTGTGAAAATCTCTGCTTTTCATCTCTGAACTCTTCGTAGCAAGAGGAATGTTGATTCCATAAGTCAGATTGAAGGCCCTGTCTCATCATTTCTCCCCCAGAGGGCTAATCAAGGGGCCACTCAGGGGTTCAAGACAGACAAGTGGCTGCTTCTTCTGCTTGAGGTGAAAAGAATCTTAAATCATTTAAATATAGGGCACGCAGCTATATATAAAGGTGTTTTATGATGCTTCACAAAAAGTAAAAGGTCAGTTAGATCTAAATAGTCCTTTATACTGGGAACTGGTATCATGGGCTCTGAAAGCTATTCAAGACTCTTTTCAGGGAGGCTCTGAAAATGGCACAAAATCTTACCAGTCTGGGAGAGGTTAGCAGGATTCTGTTATAGGGCAAGTGAATGAGGGAAATAGCAACTCTGGGTCCTTGTAATCAAGTGTCTTGTTCGCTTTTTAAAGACTGGCTCTAATTTCTTAGGCTTGTGTTCTGAGTCAGAAGGTTTTGGGAAGTGAGCTCTCAGGATTTGGATTCTGCTGCCTTATTTGGTCAGCAAGAAATATTGGCATATAAATGAGTCCTCCATCAGTTTGTGAGGAAATTTTAACCTCTGCACAACTGTAATTACTCCATCATTTATATGAGGTTCTGATCACCACCAAAATCAACGAATAGCAAGGTACTCTCGTGCCTTATAAGAGTTTAGTTATGTTTAGGATTATTACACAAAATTTATTGTTTGTTTTTATTCTGCAGCCTCCACCTCAGATATATGACAAACAGTTGGATGAAAGAGAACACACCATTGAAGAATGGAAAGGTGATTTTACCACTTAAATAAAGTATACTTTTCGCTTTATTGAAACTCAGAAAGTATCTTCAGAGCCAGCCCTCATGGCCTAGTGGGTAAAGTTCAGCACACTCCACTTAAGCGGCCTGGGTTCAACTCCTGGTCACAGAACCACACCACTTGTCTGTTGGTAGCCATGCTGCGGTGGTGGCTCACATAGAAGAACTAGAAGGACTTACAACTAGAATATACTACTATGTACTGGGGTTTTGGAGAGGAAAACAAAAAGGAAGATTGGCAGCAGATGTTAGTTCAGGGCAAATCTTTCCCAGCAAAATAAAAAAAGAAAAGAGTTGCTGTTTAGAAAAAAAAAAAAAAAAAGAAAGTATCTTCAAGGCGTTTCCTTTTAAAACAATTTAGTAACAGATGATTTCCTAATTGCTATCTTCTTGGGCCGTTTTCAAAGCTCCTAAAACTTCATCTATCTTTTCGTACCAGCAACAATATTACACTTACTCAAGAATGAAAGCAATTAATTTCTGACACTTTTTGAAATAGTACTGATTGTCAAAGTATTTGTCCTGGTGGAGGGCAAGCTTCAATTCAAAATTTCAGAATTAAACATTCCATGTTTGTGCATAAAATTATCATATAAAATTAAAAGTATGCTTGAGAAGGTTTTAGACATTAGAAAATAAAAGATAGTTGATATATTAATTCATTCACTGGATTTATAGGACTTGAGAATTTGAATAGAAAATGCTTGTACCTAAGTAGCTTGTTTCTCCTTTAAAGTAAGAAAAGAATGAATACATTAATTCATTTTTTTCAGCAAAACTTTTCCAAATACATACTGCATGATCAAGATGATACTCAGGGTGAAAGAAAGCAGAAACTATAAAGAATTGTTAAACTAATATAAATAATGACAGAGTAGAATAAATATGAGAAAACCAAATGCAGATCATAACAAATGATTAGGTCAAAATGAGGAGGAACATAAAGGGAAGATCTGAAGGGAAGAAATGTTTGTGCTACCTTGAAGGAATTATCATTTGTAAATTGAGAAAAAAACAGAGAAACAGGAAAATACCAGAATGGGGACATAAGAGGAAAACAAAATGTAGGAATGAGCAAAAGGTGTTATAAAGTTAATAAAGAGATTCCACTGCCGTGTGGAGAGGGGCTGTGTTGGAGAATATGGGAAAATGAACACTTATAAACAGGGGATCAAGTAAAAAAAGATGCTGAATGATAGATGGAAAAGTCTTGATTTGATCTAAATAAGGACCAGAAGGTGCTCTTAGGGGGTCGTGGGTAGGAAAGTGATAGCATGTAAATATCGCTTGAGGAGAACAGACATGGACTCAATTATGAGAAACTGAAGAAAGAAATGCCTCTAGAGGATGATAATATACATTGTAAGCCATTACAAAGCAAGAATGAGGAGCGCTGAATGATTTCTAGCTGAAAGGGGCAAACGAAAAAGAAATGAAGATATACAAGTTTCACTCTAGCAATGAAAAAGCCAAAAATGGGTGCCAATTTCAGAATAAATGTAATAATTTTTTAACGTTGGGTTTTAGACAAGTTTAGTTTTACAAATCCAAGATTTGAGTCTGGAAAAAAGATGAAGTAAGAGTTGGAATATTGATGGAAAGTAATAAAGTCGTGATAATATGTGCATCTCTTAGGGCTTGAATATAAAAGAAAAATGGATGTTCAAAACTGAGCCATTAAAATCCTTTAAAGGTAAAGTTAGAATTAATCAGAAACCCCCACAAGAATTCAGAAAACAAGTAAAATCTGTATTCTTCATACGTTCATTTGATCAAATGCTTTATTGAGCACCTGCTTTTGCCAGGCTCTTTGCTATTGCAAGAAAATGTAGAAATAGAGGAATAAAGGAATCCCAACTGATTTTTAATATACTCGACCCTATCAAAATGTTATTATTGGCCATTAGCTAATGGATTTTCTCTGTGGATTACACAGTAATTTGTTTTCTATAACACTGATAACTGTTTCTTACAGAACTTATCTACAAGGAAGTAATGAATTCAGAAGAGAAGACTAAAAATGGTGTTGTAAAAGGACAACCTTCTCCTTCAGGTACTCACTCTCAGTGAATAACCAATAAACCAGTACTCGTGTATTTTTCTTCACCTTGAGGAGGGGTTGCAGCCAATGACGCTGCTGGTAGGGCACGTGAACGGATATCTCATGACAGTTTCCCTCAATTGATTTTAGTTTTATTCTGTTTGATGTTTAGCATGGCATTCATTCTGATTATTCTGATTATGAAGATCGAGCACAAAACATCTTTCAGAACTTATTTTAAGATAATAATGAGTCTTGAACAAATGTTAACATGGACTTGTTCTGGGCAACTACTCCTCGTCAAAATTCAGAGCCATAGTACGCTCTTGACCACCAAGTCAATGTGGAGGTCAGGAATCCCTGCAGCCAAAACATCTCCTCTTATTCACTCCAGTGTTTGAACTCTTCCCAAGGTTGATGTAACGGTTGTTGAAGCATCAACCAAGATGAGCTCCAATTAAAGTCAGCATGGAAAATCTTTCAGTCTACAGGATCTGACACACATTTGTACATGTACATATTTTGCTGATTCTAGTAATGTGCTTTAGGATTATTTGAGATAATTTACTTACACTTATTAATGCTAATATATTTTTCCAGAGACCTATGTTCTGAATATAAAGAGAATAAATAAAGAGTTTTAGAAAATGTGATGGCTTCTCTTCAGCATTAAACTACACTTAGCTCATGCTGTTAAGAATGTAAGCTGCAAATGATTAGTTTAGAGGAAAATGGATTTGGTATCCTACCTTTGATAAACATTTATTTCCCATGTACTTTAAATTGTTTCAGGAAAAAAGATGTAGAATGAATCCATCAATTCTTCATAGTGATACTACTCTTTGAATAACTAGTTTGCATCCACAACCACTATGATACTCAAACAGATGCAATTCAGTCATGACATGTTTTCCTCACCCCTGGACTTGAAGAAATGTCCATTTCTATCCCAAGTCTTTCCTCTCTTCGAAGAGTGTTAAGGGAATCATTGATTGCCTTGTCCACCCTGTTAATTCGTCCTAGCATCCAGATTGATGCAAGTCTGCAGAAGCTGGTCTAACTCACCTGCGTGTTCTATTTGCTGCTGCTTAAAGAACCCGAGGACTGAATCCAACAGCCTCAAGATGCTGCCTGCTAAGACAGAAAGACTTCTTGTCTTAAGAATTCCCGTAATGGCCAGAACATATTTTCTTGTAATCATCAAGAAGCTGAAATACCAGGATCCAGCGGAGGGTGACCTAGCACCTCAGGCTGACATCGGATAAATTTTAGCAGAGTCTCTTCTACTCATCTTTAGTTCAAGTTATCATTAATTAATTTCCTTTCCTTTTTTCAAAGAGCTCAGAATCATGCCAGCATATCCCATCTTCTTCTTGTGTCCTCCTCCATTTTCTCCTCAGCCCTAACCAAGTCTCTGCACAGCTAATCTGTGAGGACATAAAATCTACAATTCTCTTTTCAATACTTTCACAATGCTTCTACAAAAATATTCTTATTCCCATGATTCATTTTATGCAAACTGTATGGCTCAGGGAAGGCAAAATGGGACTGGGGATGGTACAAGTGAGATTAATTAATCATTAAAGTGTTGGAATGGGTAGTCTGCCGTATGAAGAAAGATTTAAATATTTGGTAAAGGAACAAAGTTTGCATATAATCAAGGCATAATTCTTTAATCATTAAAACCATAATTCTTATGCAAAAAGAAACTGAGAACATGTAGAAGTTTCTTTTAATCCATTAATGAAGGAAATGGCAGATTGACAAAGGTAGTTCAATGAAGATATGAAAAATGAGGATTTATGTAGTCTGTGGAAAAAAGCATACTGAAATCAGATCATTAAATTAAATCAAAACTTGTAAATGCTCTTTAGGGCAACCAAACCTATCTTTGTGGTTATCTTTTCTACTAGGCAGCAAAAAACATTATTTTACTTTATCAGTTTTCTGCAAGTTTACAGTGTTGTAAAGTATCTGGACCCTAATCAACTGTGCCCATTAAATCAAATGAAGTTATGTTCCACAGAACAGTTAGATGACCCTTCGGTGGGCTTGTTAGAAAATGTTCAAGCATGATATTAAAAAGTTGTATAGTCATTTTTTTGCCCTAACACAAGTGTTGGATAATTTTCTTGAATAGTGTTGAAGGTTATTGATATATACAATTTCTGCACACTATGAATAGGCAGACACCAGTCTTGACCAAGCAAATCTTTTTAAGTTTGCAAGAAATACATTTAAGGTGAATAAAGCCAAAGCCTACTTTACATAGAGTTTGTTATTTCTGGAGGGGCTGGAAAATAAGTGAATTCCACTAAGTTATTTAATGATGGATATAACCTAGTCTTAGAGAAATTAGAATATTGGGCCAGGATGTATGAGATTGTTGCCAATTCAGATTCAATTTGTTCAAAATCAAATACATCTGCTCTATTTAGATTCATCCACCCAGCAGTAAATTTTTCTCTCAATTTTCCCATTTTGGTTAATGGCAGCTCTATTTTCTCGGCCTCCCAGCCTGAAACCCCTGATTGATCTTTTACTCCATACTTAGATTGTCACTCACAGTCACTTTCTACATCATAAAAATGATGCCTGCTAGATGTCTTACATATAATTGTTACCATCCCTTTCCATTAACACCACTGTGATGGGAGTTTTCCTAAAGTAATCTTCCTGACTTCAGTCTCTACCTGAATTGATCTTTCAAAACTATAGGTTTGATCAAGAATTCCACTGATGAGTGCTCTCCAGTGGCTTTGCATCACTTACAGTTTAAACTTAGTGACCTCTTTCTGACTTTCACGGCCCTTAACATACCCCAGGTTTTTCTACCTTTCACACTATACCATTTCTAGGGTCCTACATTACCACTGTCTTACTTGACTGGCTCTCCACCTTTGGAATGCTGCCCATTCTAAAGTGTTCTCTTGTCAGTGCCACCTTGTCCAAAGTATTTTTCATATCTGTCCCAAAAGACTTTTCAGATCTTCCCAAAGAATAGGATCTTTCCTTCCTATGGATCCTACTAGTCCCTGTATTTTAAATATTGTCTTATTACCCCTTATTGATTGTAAATTCGTTAAGAAGGGAGAATACACATATTCGTCTTTGTGTCCTATGCAGTGCCTGAGTGCTGTGCCTGGCACATAATTGTGTCTTGATAAATATTTATTAATTTGAAAGTTGCTGTCCAAGTTCTCCCTCAGTGTATTTCTTGGTGTTATTCCAAAGACAGAATTCAAGACGGAATCATAGCTTTGACACAGTATGCAACTGAGTACGTTCTTACGCCAGTAACATCTATTCACCTTATTAATCTCCATGAAGGTAAAAGAGCCAAGCATCACGTATATGAATTGTTGCTATTGGCATTTGCTCGTGCTTCAGAGAAAGGTTTGCTGCTTTCAAGTAGTTATATGATTTATTCATTTTTGGAAATGTATAGTCCCAAGTTTTTTTTGCAGGCCTGTTTAGTTTAGCATATTAATGATTAATTCTGAAATATGCCACTTAGGCTTTACCTACATGTGAGAAGGCCAAACCACTTTTCAACCATTCCAACTACCTATAACAAACATAAATGATCTACCTTATACACATGCCCTAAACTTTAGTTGGCTGAGTTAACCAATTTATACATAAAATGATTGTGGGTTCAAACTTTCACTACATGATTTTAAAGGAAAATATTCATGGCTTAATTTTTTTTTATTAAGGTTATGAAAGTTAACATCCTTGTGAAATTACAGTTGTACATCATTATTAGTCAAGTTGTAGGTACACCACTTCACCTCTAGTGCCCTCCCCCCACCCCCCTTTCCCCTGGCAACCACCGATCAGTTCTCTTTGTCCATATGTTAACTACCACCTATGAGTGGAGTCATACAGAGTTCGTCTTTCTCCGTCTGGCTTATTTCACTCAACATAATACCCTCAAGGTCTATCCATGTTGTTGTGAATGGGATGACTTTGTCCTTTTTTATGGCTGAGTAGTATTCCATTGTATATATATATATATATATATATATATATATATATATATATATACCACATCTTCTTTATCCAGTCATCAGTTGCTGGGCACTTAGGTTGGTTCCATGACTTGGCTATTGTGAATAATGCTGCGATGAACATAGGGATGCATGGAACTTTTGGAATTGCTGATTTCAGGTTCTTAGGATACATACCCAGTAGTGGGATGGCTGGGTCATAAGGTATTTCTATTCTTAACTTTTTGTGGAATCTCCATACTGTTTTCCATAGTGGCTGCACCAGTTTGCATTCCCACCAACAGTGTATGAGGGTTCCCTTTTCTCCACAGCCTCTCCAACATTTGCCACTCTTGGTTTTGGATATTTTTGCCATTCTAACAGGCATAAGGTGATATCTTAGTGTAGTTTTGATTTGCATTTCCCTGATGATTAGTGATGATGAGCATCTTTTCATGTGTCTATTGGCCATCCGTATATCTTCTTTGGAGAAATGTCTGTTCATGTCCCCTGCCCATTTTGTAATTGGGTTGTTTGATTTTTTCTTGTTGAGTTGTGTGAGTTCTTTGTATATTATGGAGATTAACCCTTTGTCGGATAAATAACTTGTGAATATTTTTTCCCAATTAGTGGGCTGTTTCAATCCTGTTTTCCCTTGCCTTAAAGAAGCTCTTTAGTCTGATGAAGTCCTATTTGTTTATTCTTTCTATTGTTTCCCTCATGTGAGGGGTTATGGTGTCCGAAAAGTTTCTTTCGAAGCTGATGTCAAAGAGTGTACTGCCGATATTCTCTTCTAGAAGACTTATTGTTTCAGGCCTAATCTTTAGGTCTTTGATCCATTTTGAGTTTATTTTAGTGAATGGTGAAAAAGAATGGTTGATTTTCATTCTTTTACATGTGGCTGTACAGTTTTCCCAGCACCATTTGTTGAAGAGACTTTCTTTCCTCCATTGTATGCCCTCAGCTCCTTTGTCAAAGATTAGCTGTCCATAGATGTGTGGTTTTATTTCTGGGCTTTCAATTCTGTTCCATTGATCTGTGCATCTGTTTTTGTACCAGTACCATGCTGTTTTGATTACTGTAGCTTTGTAGTATGTTTTGAAGTCAGGGATTGTAATGCCTCCAGCTTTGTTCTTCTTTCTCAGGATTGCTTTAGCAATTTGGGGTCTTTTTGTTGCATGGCTTAATTTTGAGAAATCGTACGTGTACTATATAATGTATGACATTTTTATGTATGATATACTTGTATGTATTACATAGAGGCATAGGACAGCCATGTGCTGGCACTGACTCTACCAGCTCCTAAGAGCCAGTTGTTGCCTCTCTCCCAAATACGAGTTTATTGACCTCATGTTGGTAGCTTGAAATCCACCGTGCAGGATTTAAGACATAGAAGTTGGCTAACTCTACAAATCAGGGCATTTTTTTCCTCTGGAGAGCCAATTGTTAAATTTTTACTGGCACACCACTGTGTGTACGTGTCTGTGTGTTTGTGTGTGTGCATGCGCAGTGTGTGCATTTGCAGTAAACTATGCTGGAAAGAAAAAACAATACTAAGAAAACTTTTCAAAGGTCAGCTTTTTTGCATTCTTGCTTATATTCGCCTTTTCTCGTTAATGTTTGCACATCCTCTTTTATTTTGTAAATAGCCAGGATGAAGTAATATTACAACATAGACTCCCTCAATATTCAGTCATGGCAATACTGGGAACTCTGCAGGCAGGGAGTAAGTTAATGCAGTTCTCAGTGAAAGTGGTTCTAATACCCAAACCCATGTTTTAGTGATGCTTTTAAAATGTGAATAGGAAGTTAAATGTACATTTGCAGAATAATAGATAGGTTTGAAATTTATTGATGGAATTGTTGTATATCAATAAGAAGTAAATCTAAACTTCAGATACATGTCTAAGTAAATAATTGTACTCCCTTCTGCTATCTGATTTCACTTGCCTAGTCATTTATTTTCAAGAATAGCATGGCTACTTGCTTTCTGAATTGATTTGTAAAGACTGCTGAGGGAATAGCAGTCCATGAATAGAAATTAATTTTCTTCTAAAAGCACTTTTTATAGAATGTTAGAGCTAGAACAAATATAGGAAGTTATCTTATCCAAAACTCTCAGCCTGTTCATCACCCTTATTCCACCTGAGAAGTAAACCTCCATAAGTAACAATGACCCACCAAGATAAAGATGCTCTGCGTCAGGATGGGCAGAGATTTTTCGGAACCTCTAAGTGGAAGATAAAGCTCCCCAAGGTGATTTTAATATACAACCTCTGCCCCCACGGTATTCCACACACCATCGGAGTGTATCCTTCCCGGTTAGAGTCACTGATCTAGTCCAATAATTTTATTATTATTTTTATTTAAAAACTTCTACCCTAAACAAATTGAGCATCAAGATCATGCAGAAAGAGAAGGGAATATATCTCAGTGATTTTTTTTTTCATTCTAGTATTTCTTCTAGTTCTTTGTCTTTTTTTGTGTATGTGAATAGATCAGGGAAATAATTTCCCTAAAAAAGCAGAACAACATTTTCCCCTGAAATAATGAGTACTTTTTGATGAGGTAAGTTCTAGTTGAGAAATTTTCACGAGCATAAGCTACTTCTTTCCATGAAACCTAGCTTGTTTTTTTTTCAGGTAAAGTTGAAAGTAGCTAGTATTCTTTATTTGCAACCCTATTAGTATTTTGAGATACTTTTAAAGCCATTTTTATTGACAAAAATTTGTAGTGCTTTATTGATGGCAAAACATTTTTTTAAAATGCATAGTCTATTAGTTTCTCTGGAAACAATATAGCAGGAAGGAATATATATCACATTGCTAGGATATCTTGGGCAAATGGCTGTTATAATTGAATTCAATTCAGTTCAATTCTGTTTGAGAGATTTTCACAAACTGTTTGGCAGTAAGTTAGCAACTTGAAGCCAAGGTCCATGTCTTGACCCTTCCACTTGTGTTTGATTTTCTGGTTTACAAAGCTTATTTACAACCTACGTGAACACAGACTTGGAGGGTCATCCAGTGAAGCCAGAAGGAGCTACAGTCAAGAAGGCATTTCTATAGTGCAATAGAAGAAGTCATACAGAAACAAAGATTTTTCGTGTCACAGTAGGGGACTGGTTAATGTTTAACAATAATCTCTTTTTTAAAAAAAGGACTGATTATAGCATTTACCAGTTTCTGTGGGGTAAATATTCTCTTTGTAACCACTTTCAAGCTACCATTGTGACATCAGTGAAGGCAGGGTTGGAAAGAGATCCTAATAATTGGCTGTCAGAAGTCACTAAATGGCAGCTCCAGCATGCCACTAGAGTGTACACATGATTCTCCAACCATAGCCTTATATAGAGGGGAACCTTCCCATATAACAGGCAGAGATAATGGGAATTTTATAGGGAAAGCATTAGAAAAGAGGACCTCTCAATGAATTTGTGCTATAAAGAAATCAGGAACAATAGTCCATGGACCCCTAGAAATACAGTTGATAAAGATTCTGAACTTTGAATAATTGAATACTGACTGTAATTTGCATTCAACATTGATAAAATAAAGGGCAGGACCATTCTAACATAGCAGATAGGGATTACAGAGCCAGCTGATGAACAAAAGGAGAAGAAAGACAACTACAACACAGTGATTTCCCTTAGCTAAAAATAGTTGAGCAGTTTCACAGCAGGGAGAAATTTGCTTGCCCTCACAGACCCTAAGTAGAAGAGTACACACAAGGACACTCAGTGTTTTGTTAAATTGAGTACTTATTCTGTGTTCAACAGGAGAGATTGAGAAAGATAGGAGAAATGAAGAAGTATAATGAAAGAACTCTGAAGAAGCAAGGGAAACATAAAACATATGTTTGGTTTGCATTATGCCAAAACTTTTTATTTTAAAACTTTCAAACTGGTTATTTTGTTATAACTTAAAACAAAGCAAGCTAGTAAAAATCTTCCTGGTTACATGGGTATTTTAATTAATTAAAATACTCATGAGATGTATATGTCATCATTTGATCTATTTCCAATCCACTGACACTGAGACTTCATATTCATTAAATCAGTTGTATTTCTATAACTAGCAGTGAACACAAAAAAATTCCATTTAAAATAGCATCAAAAAGAATACAATACTTAGGAATAAATTTGACAAAAGAACTGCAAATTTTTTATTCTGAGAACTACAAAACATTGTTGAAAGAAATTAAAGAGGACCTAAATAAATGAAAAGACATTCCACTGTTCACTGATTAGAAGATTTAATTTTTAAGATGACAATACTCTGTAAATCGGTCAACAGATTAAGCATAATACCTGTCAAAATCACTTTTTTTGGTGTGGAAATTGGCAAGCTCTTCTTAAAATTCACATGGAAATGCAAGGGACACAGAATAGCCAGAGCAATCTTGAAAAAGGACACAATTGAAGGAGTCAAACTTTCTGATTTCAAAACTTAACACAAAGCTGCAATATTCAAGACAGTGTGGTATTTGTGCATGAAGATACACATATATATCAATGTAATAGAATTTAGAGGCCAGAAATAAACCCTTACATGTATAGTCAGTTGAATTTTAACAAGGACTTCAAAACAATTCCATGAGCAAAGAATAGCCTTTTCAATAAATGGTGTTGGAACAGCTTGATATTCATATGCAAAAAAATGAAGGAGGACCGCTACCTCATATCACATACAAAAATGAGCTTAAAATGGATGATAGACTTATATGTAAGAGCTAAAATGATAAAACTCTTACAAGAAAACGTAGAAGTAATTCTTCATGATCTTGGGTAGGAAATGGTTTCTTAGATATGACACTAAAAGCACAAGTGACAAAAGGAAAAAAACAGATAAATTGAACTTTATCAAAATTAAAAACATTTGTGCTTCAAAAGACACCATCAAGAAAGTAAAAAGATAATCCATAGAATAAGAGAAAAACATTTGCAAATCTTGTAAGATAAGGGACTTGTATCCAGAATATATGAAGAATTCTTATAACTCAATAATAAAAAGAAAATACAATTAAAAAATGGCCAAAGGATCTTTGGAATCCAAGGAATAGACATTTCTCCAAAGAAGATATACGCATGCTTAACAAGCACATGAGAAGATTCTCAGCATCATCAGCCATTAGGCAAATGCAAATTAAAGCACAATGAGATACTATTCCACATATACTAGGATGGCTATCATAAAAAAGACAGATAATAAGAAGTGTTGGAGAGGAGAGGGGGAAATTGGAGCCCTCATAAACTGCTGGTAGGAATGTAAACTGGTGTAGCCGTTTTGAAAAACACTTTGGCAGTTTCTCAAATATTAAAGTTACCCTGTGATCCAGCACTTTTGCTCATAGAGAAATTTAAAAGACTTGTACATGAATGTTCATAACAAGATTATTCATAATAGCTAAAAAGTAAAAACAACCTAAATGTCCACCAAATGCCCATCAGCTAATAAATAAAAAGAAGTGATGCATCCATACAATGGAATATTATTCAGTCATAAAAAGGAATGAAGTGTTGATACATACTGTAGCATGAATGAACCTTGAAAACGTTATGCCGTGTAAAAGAAGCCAGTTACAAAAGATCACATATTGAATAATTCCATTTATATATGTCCAAAATAGGCAATTTTATAGAGACAGAATGTAGGTTAGTCATTGTCCAGTGTTGGGGGGTAAGTAAGAAATAGAGTACAGAGTTTCCTTTTGGGGCAATGAAAGCACTACAAAATTGATTGTGGTGATACTTGCACAACTTTGTGAATATCCTAAAAACCAGTGAATTGTACAAATTAAATTTGTGAATTGTATCTCAATAAAGTTGTTACAAAAAGGTATATGGGCAACATTTCATATTTCAAGTCAAAAGTAAATCCAAACTGTAGTACCATGACTTGAAAGCCATCCATAGTATGGGGATAGATCATCTGGGAGATGGATGGATAGTAAGAACAAAGCAATCTCGCTCTGTCAGCCCACCATCAATCCAGCCTTTGTTAGAGTCTTGTGTCTAGTTTTAATCTCTACCCTTTGGTTAAGTTGTGGAAAAATTGAAGATGATTCTAAGAAGTCCATCATAGTGACACTAAATTATTAGAGACCAAAGCTTATGAAAGAACATGAGGATATTGCTATAATTTAATCCAGAATCAGGAGGAAAAGCAGAGCTGGGCATTTGGGCCATGTAAGGGAATCAAAGATTGTCTGCTACTATGTGAAATCTACTAGTATATGTCACAAGAGGAAATGAACTAGCTCTGCACCATATCTATAAAGGATAGAATTAAGTAAAGTTGGAATAAAATAAGCCAGATCACTTTACACTACAAATGTTTTGACAATGAGAGTAATTATTTACTGGAAGATGTTAACAAGAGAGCTTTAAAAATCTAGAGACATTTAAGATTAGGAGCTATTGATACTTTTAAGAGTTCAAAGAACATGAAAAATGCATAAGCTTTTTGTATATGAACATATCAGGATAAAAAGAATATATGTTAAATGATTACAATTAGAGAAAATTTCTAGCAAAAAGACTAGAAAGAAATATATCAAAAGTTTAACAGTTCTCATCATTACTTTGAGGTTCAGTGCATATTGTTATCTTTTTTCTGTATTTTTTTTAGCATTTCCCATAATTTACATAAATATATTTATAATCGACAAATACAAATTTAAAATACATATAGCATACATGTAATTTGTCTTAGCTTAGGAGTAAGGGTCCTCTCCAAATACTGTCGCATTTTAATCACATTTTTTCCACAGGCAAGAAATATCTGCACCAGGAGCAAAGAGATTGTGTTCACCGCTTTACTTCATTAGATTTTTTTTTTCTGATTTATTAGATCTATGTGATACTGTTACTATAACTTATTTTGGATTTACTATTTTTCACTAAATATATCTCGCCCACTATATTTGCTCAAATAAGATACAGTTTTAGCGAAAACTCTTCATCTCTTATTTTACTAGATGATTATACTGTAGATATTTTTAATAGCAAACTATTTCACAAAGCATGCATTTTACCACCCATATTGCTTATGTATAAAGAATATGTAAAGAGAAAAAGTAAATTGACTGTTTCCAGGGTGCTGTGCTTAATTATGTTTTATGATGCCTCTGGCTCAACTTTCCACTGTAGTTCTCAAAGCTATTATAACTCAGCCAGTGTTTACTTAGTGATTAGTAAGCGTCTTCTCAGAGTTTCAACATCTTTGTATTCTCACATGGCAGATAAGTAAAAGAATTTTTGCAAATTTATTGAAGTTAGTAATTCAGACTTCTGATCTGTAGAGTCCCAGGTGAGCAAGCCTGTTGGAAAGTAGACACACAATCAAAAGATGCGCTCTGGCCTCTCCTATTCTTTTTTTGGTCTATGGTAATTTTCATCGAAAGTCCTACTTTTCTATATGAATTTTAAGTTTGACGTCATATTAATGACTATGTAATAATGTTTACTTAATATACTTTCCTTTCGGTAGAGCTGTGGTCTCCAAGTAACTCAGATTTCTGGGCCTTGCCTCAGCCCATATTTCTGGGATGGGACCCCTATGTGTGTTTGTTTTAAAAGCTCTCTGTGTTAAAAGCATCCAGGTTCAGGTCATTACACTAAAGGGTTTTGCTCATCTGCCTTCTCCATAGAACAGTGCTCTTCAACTCTTGTCTACGTGTCTCTAGGGAGATTTTAAAAATTGCAAATACCTGGGCTCCACCCAAGGCCAATTATGTTACAATATTGGATGTTTAGGGGTGACTGGGGTTTATCGTTTTCTTTTAAGAGTATTACAGGTGATTTCTAAGGTAGAGTGAGATTCCGTAACTACTGCACCAGCCTGTGAATAACCTGTGACCAGGGACTCTGCATTGTTAGGTCTTTATTTTCACCATCTAATATAGTGCCCTGTATTAGTTGTTCTTTGAAGGGTGTCGAATGAATGATGGGCTAGACGTCCGCTGTTGTATTTGCCCATGCCTGCATCCTGATTGCCATGAAGTCGAGGCCGGTTCCAGGTTTAGTCATGTTGGTCTTCATTTTCTTAGCACAGGTGCAGCAGTGAACAGCAGTGAGAGTCTCCCTCCATCCTCGTCCGTCAATGACATCTCCTCCATGTCCACCGATCAGACCCTGGCATCTGACACTGACAGCAGCCTGGAAGCCTCGGCGGGACCCCTGGGTTGTTGCAGGTGACTAGCCGCCTGCCTGCGAAACCCAGCGTTCTTCAGGAGATGATGTGATGGAGCACACACACACACACACACACACACGCGCGCAGACACTCATGCACACACACAAACGCAGACACGCAACGACAAGAAAAATGGCAAGGGAGAGAATCCAAGCCTAAAGTTGAAACGAATCTTTCAGCCTGCTTCTTCTGCAGAGCTCTGTACTGCAGCTCAGCCAAATGTATATGTAACCTCTAGTTGCTCTTGCTTTGGTCTTCTTCCAATGATGCTTACTACAGAAAGCAAATCAAACACAATTAGAGAAGCCTTTTCCATAAAGTGTAATTTTAATTGCTGCAAAGCCAGCAACCTGTAACTGCCCTTTCAAATGGCATGACAAGGTGTGCAGTGGCCCCATCCAGCATGTGTGTGTCTCTATCTTGCATCTACCTGCTCCTTTTGGCCTAGTCAGATGGATGTAGATACAGATCCGCATGTGTCTGTATTCATACAGCACCACTTACTTAGAGATGCTACTGTCAGTGTCCTCAGGGCTCTACCAAGACATCATGCACTGGGGTACCACATGGTCCATTTCATGTGATCTATTACTCTGACATAAACCCATCTGTAATATATTGCCAGTATATAAGCTGTTTAGTTTGTTAATTGATTAAGCTGTATGTCTTATAAGAAAACATGTAAAGGGGGAAAATATGGGGGGAGTGAGCTCTCTCGGACCCTTGAAGATGTAGCTTCCAAATTTGAACTGATTAAATGGCACCTGTATACCAATTTGTAGAAAGCACATATGTGATGCTTATGTACAGTGCTGGGGCGGGAGGGTGTGACAGTTTCCAGGTACTGAATGGTTTGGCCTTTAGAAGGAAGGTGGGAATGAAAGCTGAGGGTCTTCTCTCTGACAGTGAGCAAGTAGGAGAGACTAGAGAGTAGTGGTGCAGAGTGGAGGAAGACCTGAGGAGACTATTGCCCAGATACTAGGAGACACCGACATCCATATTTTAGAACGTAGACCCCATTTGTCATTTACAAATCATGTATCACAACTGGACAGAGAATGGCAGGGTTATTGTGTACATGTCTGATGGGAAGAATACCTCCCTGGAAGAGAGTGGAATTGCCTCCGTATGATGTCCTTAATAGAAAATGAGCCTACCTGGACTATTTTCAGATTGTGGGTTGTGTTTTCCATGAGTGTGCTACTTCCCAGGTTTATTACCCTGCCAAGGTTTTATGAGAAGAAATACTACTTTCTTCTCCTGGAATTAAAAATAATTACTTAAAAAAGACAAACCCAAAGCACAGGGTGATCCTCAGGTTAGCATTTGAAAACATTTCCACAGACGTTATTCCACAGGGGTTTCCCTGGCTCCTTAATATGGCTGATGTTTCATGTTTATTTATTTATTTTCATAAATTTGAACAATCCAAGAAGGGCTGATAATCTGAGTTTTGTACCACGATCGATGTGACAGCAATAACTGTGCCCATAGGTTACTGCTGCTAAAGAGCTTTAGCAATATGAGTTTGTCTTAAAAGCCATGAAGCATTTATGTCAATGTTTAGCAAAATCACCTGAACTCAGCTTAAATTAAACGAAAGTGCTTTCCCGAGCACTTAAGGAGGCACTGTGAAACATCTTGGTTATATACAAGGCAATCCCAGGGTGACTTCTCAGCAATAATAGGGACCAGGCGAGGCTTCCCTTCTTCTTCACTTTGGTGAAGTATTCATCACAGCTATTTGCACTCTGGCCATTTTGGTGCTCACCAGTGTGGTGATATCTCACCTGAAGAAGAAGTGTAACGCATGAAATCCATGGTGATGAGTGTGATACGATTGGCAAAAGGAATTCCTTCAAAACCAGAGCAAACAAGAATGCCAGTGCCCTGAAAACTGCCTTAAACACAACAAGCAGGAAGCTTTGTCTCTTTCCAAGCAATGGAGTCAACCCCTACCAACACCACGCCAGCAATGCTGCCTATTTTGGGATTGCTTCACACAGTAGGATTCATGCCAAGAGGTCATTTGTTTAAAATGGGGAGAAAAAACATTAGACTGTGCAGCTTGTCTTCTGGAATAAAAGTGGCCCAGTTTCCTTATCTTGCTGCCATTCTTTTTTGGTTAATATTGCAGACAACCTGATTTTAAAAATGCCTCTGCCTTCACATGAGTCTCTCACTTTTTCTGTCACACTCCCTGCCTGTCTCCCTTTTTAAAGAAAACTTGTCTTCTCTGTATCCCTTATTCTTTACTTATCTCTTTTCTCGTAGTCTTCTCTTGTTATGCCCATGGCCTCTCTACTCCTGAGCTTTCTGGCACACTGATTAAGTGCAGAGAGCAGGCAGCTGTTTGAAAGAAAGTGAGTCCCAAGGGGAATTTCATCAGCCACAAAATGACATCAAGAGACAGAAGGAGATCTCCAGCCAGCATCTTAGAAGGGCTTGACAGTTAGACTCTCTCTCTGTGTGCAGAAGTGGTGATTTTCTTTCCGCTCAGATTAAGCCAGACAAGAACTAGACAATGCTCCTCCCCTCCTCTTGCTACTTTTCCTAAACTCTACTAGTCTGATCTCTCCTGTTCTGTGGCTCTTGGGAGCTGATTACCTTTAGCCAGATCTCCCTTATGGACAAGAAAAAATGGAACAAATCCCTCAGACTGAAGTATCATGTACAAATAGAATTAAGAATTTGGCTTCCTCACTGCTTATAGGATTCATTTTACTAGTTATCAAAGTAAGGTAGATGATGGAACAACAAAGAGAACCATCGTTTCAAAAGCCCTCCAGTCTTTCAAGATCTTGGGTCCACTTTATTGTAGTATCTTCAGGAGGTGATTATGTCATTATCAAATTCACAGAATATATTATGTTCTGCAATGAGTCTTCTTTTCTTAAAAAACAAATTTTTCCTATATAGTCAACTGTTACTTCCAAAAGACTCTCTTGCTTTTCAGGCAGGGAAGCATCAA
The DNA here is from genome assembly GCF_021613505.1 of Equus quagga. Lineage (NCBI taxonomy): Eukaryota > Metazoa > Chordata > Mammalia > Perissodactyla > Equidae > Equus > Equus quagga. The sequence continues at coordinate 87,635,606 of NC_060269.1, forward strand.
GTCACCTGGACTATATTCCTGGAAAAAGTGAAAGTCCTGCCTGTGGTTGCGGTTCCTTTTGGAAGGTGAAGTTGGCACTCTGAGAGGCCTAATCTTCTGTCCCTTCCTATAGGGCTATTGGTTTCACAGTAATCCTAAATGAAATGTTTTGTAGTATTTTGTAGGAGGGATGGCGGTGTGCTCACGTGTAGGAGGAGTTAAATTGTTAGGAGAATTTGGCAAAACCACCACTACTTTGATATTTTTATTGTATTTGTGAATACTCACTATATTTTGTGAGTCAGTGTGTTCCTTTTTCAAAAGATATACATTGGCCTTACAACCAAATTTCTTCTTGTGGAATGAGAACTGATAACAATCTTGCATCTTCAAGAATCTGATGATTGAGCTTTGTAGGAATGTGTACCACAGGCAGACCAGGGCCTGGCCAACTCCCTCCAATTGGAGTAAGCTATTTAATTGAGAGCCGAGGAGCTGGATAGTTTTTCTTAATCTTTTATCATTATCAGGAAAATATTACCTAAGGATACTGATAGCAGCCAACTGGTAAATCAGAAAATAGGCCTTGACAAATGCAGTAAGTGGAATAGATAAGAATACATAAATCCTTTTATGACCTACTGGCAGGGAGGGTGCGGGGGGTGGACCAAAAACAGTAAGCAACACAGACTTTTAAATTTTAAATATTCATTGCAAAATCTAAATTATGCAAAATTTATTTCTGATTCTCTTAACATATGACAATCTAAATCTTAAAAGCATTATGCTCGGTAAAGAATGTTGTCAGCCAGCTCTGCTGAAAGATTTATCTTTTACAGCTCAGAGAAAGGAATAAAATTGCCCCAGAAATCTTTGATCCCAACCACTTTGGGTCTGAAGAGGAATCCTTCTCCCCGCTCAAAATCCCCCAACATACATTTTAATTGTGAGAGTCCAACATTTTCCAGATATCCTTAAATCAAGCAGAGAAACTTATTTCTGTAAAACAGCAAACAAGTTACAATGTAAATAGTTATTTTTCCATATGATTAAAATGTAAGATTTTCTTTCTTTTGGCACTTAGTTCTTTCGCTGTCTGACGTGGTTCACTCGGACCCATTTTCTTGGTCAGTCAAGCTGAAATGGAAGGCCTCTGTTTATATATGGACTCCTATATATCTAACTTTTAATTCTGTGGGACCAATGGCCAGTATATTCTAATGGAAACAAACCTCCCAACCTTTATCTAGCGTTAAACTGTTCACCTTGCCATGTCTATCTTGCAACAAGACCTAACTTGCACCTGCCTGTTATTCTGCATGATTGGACTCCAAAGACTCTTACCAATGATGAGAATTGTCCTGTGTCAGTGTTTATAAAATGGACTGAAAGCACACACACATTCGCACACCTCACCCTTGCAGTTCTAGATCAACCCCGGAAGGCAAAACCATGTACGTCCAGTTTCTTCATAAGGTCTTAGTGGTGTGAACTAAAAGTCAGCCTGATGGATCAAATGCAATCTCAGTGATGTTTAATAAGGATTTGAAATTATTTAAATCATTTCTTTGTTCTTTCTCACTCTCTTTTTCGTTTCTATTTTTTTCCCTTTATTTTCAAAATGTTGGTGGAACAAGAAGGCAAACGGGGGAGAACTCTGGCTTTTTTTGGACTCTTCATAGGTAGATGTTGAGTCAATATGTTGTGATTTCTGTTTCTTATGAATTATTAAAAACCAGAGCCAATCTACTTTCTTTAACATAAAACCAAGTCCAAGCCCAGACCTTGTTGGAGTTTGACTGTTGACAATGGCTGTTGTGTTGCTTGTTGTCTTGGGTTTCATGTCCTGACGGGAGCTCTGAAGCATCTCACATGATTTCACAGTGTGATCTGATTGTGCCAGGGAATAAATAAGAAATGAGGAATGACCTACTTTCTCACTATGGATAAAGAGTGCGTGATATGTATGCGGCCGTGTAGAAGGCTGTGTTTTCATTTGAGACTCGTTTCTTCTAAAAATGACCTTCATTTCTGTCCGGGGATAGGAGCTGTGTATCTGCAATGTAGTAAGTTTCCTTTAAGGTAAAAAAACCAGTGAAGGAGAGAAAAATCATTTTCTGGGAGCATTGGGTAAATAGAACAAGTTAAATATCCTAGGTTAACTTATCAGAATTCCTAATCAGTTTAATTATTACCTGAAAGAGAAGGTGAAAGTTTTTTTGTCTACATGGTAACCAACTTTAATATCTCAAACTCATTGGTGAATTAAAAACTACATGATTTTGTAGCTTGATAAAGAGGTCAGTGAATCTCTGTTACTTTAGCTGGAAGCATCTGAACAATGTTGAGGAATGGCCCTTCTATTTCTGTAAATAAATCATTTTATTTAACCAACTAACTAGTAGAAAATCTGAAAGATAAACATACCTATTATTTTGCATTGACACAATTTATCTTTTTGTTTATGAGAAAAATAGAACCCAAAAGCCTTTGTTATCTTTGACATAGCTTCTCTTCACATTTAAACTACACATCTTTACTGTGTTAATAAAATAAGTTTAAAAATGGCCAAGTATAGGTACCTGAAAATACCCAGAATATTAAGAAGGGAAATTGTGTTCCACAAGATTACTGATGGAGAGAAAAGATCAGAAGGAGTTATTGGTTCATACCAGCTACCATAAAAGAGTACCAAATATTTGGGTTTGCAGTTTACAGTGAGGAGAAGAAAGAGGTCTTGAAAACTACCTTTCTTGTAGTCATTTAAGTAACAACTAACCTGGAATAATGATTCTGTTTGCTCAATTAGTGCACTGGGTTGTAACCAAGGCAGAGGTTTTTGACATTATCAATTCATCAGAATGGTGTTTTGTCCTTGTAATGAGCCTTTCCTCCAAGGATTTTGAAAGGGATGTCTGGAAGACATTTGCAAGTACGGTAGTGACACTGAAAATCTCACCATCTCAGACCCATCATCTCCCCATCATCTTCATGTTGGGGAGCACGGTATGTGGCAAGTCATCTCTCTCAGCTCCAGACTGAATTCCATCTGCTCAACCTTTTCGATCAGCGTGTACTGTTTTAGTTACTGAAAACAAGCTGTAGAAATGTACATTTCTCAAACACACGAAATGTGATGACACATGCAGAAATGAGAGTCAAACACCCCTGTGGAATTTCCCACCCTCTCTATGTCATATATTTCTTGCTTTAAAGACATGCTTATCTTGGTATAAAATAAAAAAAAAAAAAACACGTCTGAAATGCAACTTTGAGGAGTCAAGTTTCACTCCGGGGAGCGAGTGGCTTCACTTCCTTGTCCCTGAACTGGTACTGTCCTTCCCAGATCTTGTCTGGGGTCTTTCTCTTTAGCTAATAGTCCAGATTGTCTGCAACTCAAAAGTGGATACACAATGTTATTCACCTTAAACACTCTCCACACTCTGCCTAGAAAAGTGTCTCACACATAATTGGCCTTCCGTTAATACTTTTACATTCACATTTGTGAAAATATTGTGTATGAGCAATTATATGAAAAATCAATTTTTATAACCCAAATAATATTTTACATGGACTAAGGGAACTGCTAATACTAAAGTATTTCTTTTATGAAAGGAAGACTTTCACAAAGCAATTGCTTCCTCCATAACGTTAGTATATTGCAAACTTGGATTTGGTGCAAATGAAGCTCCAAGGAGATTGCTCTAAAATTCTAGCTTAATTTCTGAGTTATATTCTTAAGTGGTACATGCATCCATTCCAAAAACATTTACAGAACATCTGTGTGTCCTAGGTAGGACACAAATGCAGCATAGTCCTTATCCTCAAAACTTCAGAGGAAATAAATTTTTTAGTTTAAAAAGAAGTGGTTAAAGCAAAATGTCTTTGTCTTATTTATTTACTTTCTTTCAAAATAATAATGTGTTCAAATTAGTAGTGTGACTTGAATAAGTCCATTTTTACTATTCCCTCATAGCAATGAAACAAGAAATCTGCTTCATTCAATGTTACCATTTTGTCTGACTGTATGTAGGTACACTTAATGAATCAGCATGAGAATTTTGGATATTTTCCATAACATGATAGGAGATAAAACCATTTTTACAATTTATTTTTTTAAAAAAAAGCATGGAAATGAAAAACACAAGTAGGCCTGTGTTAACTCAATGAAGAAATATACTTATCTTCAGTCTTGTTCTTTTAATTAAAAGGTAGATTGCTATCTTTTGGTTTGTTTTAAACAAAGGACAGTCTCCAGATCAAGGGAGAAATGTGATGACGTATTGAGACCTTATCAATGTCTTATGATATCTGTATCCTGGACAAAATAGATGAAGTTTCGGAGGTGAAAAAAACCCAACAACCAAAAACTGCATGGATGTTTCTTTTCTGTATCACCTAAAGTTTACTTGATACATGTTTCCTCTGAGAGTTATTGGACTTGGATGCTGAGCTCGAGGCTAATATTTCTGGCATCAAAATCTCCAAATCATCAAATGACATCACAACGGGTCCTGGCGTCTCTCTGCAGTGAGATTCTCATGTGAAGCCAATCTCTGAAATTTGTGCAGTCTGTGGGTAGTGATTAGACCCCTAAGATAAGGTAGAATTTAGGCATTTATTATTTTCTGTGAAAAACCCCAACTCAGAACATCCCTGAATATCTGAACCAGAAATCTGACATTGAGCTCTGAACACTCACTCATTGATTCAGCCACAAACCTGAAGTGAGCACTTCGGTCTTCCAAGGACTATGCTAGGCACACATAGTTGCTATGAATTCAGACAACCTTCCTGCCTTCGTGTCCTCTTCCTTCTGATGGAAGAGTAAGGTAGTGGGGAGCACTAAGACAAACAAAGCTGGTTAAAAGAATAAGACATGAGAAGGGGTGCTATTTAGATGAAGTAGTCAGGGCAGGCCTCTCAGAATACGTGATATTTGAGCAGAGACCCGAATCAAGTGAGGGAGTGAGCCATGTCAGTATCTGAGGGAAAAGTAAGTGCAAAGGCTCTGAAGTAAGAGCTTGCTTGCGTATATAAAGAATGGAAAAGAGTCTTGTGGATGAAGCAGAATGGACAAGAGAAAGTGGGAAAGTAAATGAAATTGGAGGGGTGGGGAGGGGTCAGAGCACGGCAAGATCTTGGGATTTTACAGCCATGCACCACATAACGACATTTTGGTCAACGACAGACCACATGTACAACAGTGGTCTCATAAAGTTAGTGCCATATAGCCTAGGTGTGTGTAAGTACACTCTATGATGTTTGCACAGTGGTGAAATGACCTAATGATGCATTTCTTAGAATGCATCCCTGTCATTAAGTGATGCATGTCTGCATTCTATATATGGGAGGATGATGGATAAATTTGAGCAGGGAAGTGATATAATCTAAATTTTCTTTTAAAAGGATTCCTCTGGCTGCTGAGTGGAGAGCAGAGGTGAGGAAGAAAGGCAAAAATGGAAATAGAGTCCATTGTAGGGTATAACAGTAGTCCAGAAAGTCATGACAGGGCTTGGACTGGAAAGCAGAGGTACTGCGAAGCGGGTGCATTCGGGATATAATTAAGGATACATTGTGAAGGCAGAATTGACAAAATTTTCCAATGGATTGATATGTGATAGAAGGAGAGTGATCAGGGATGACTTCAGATTTTTTAAGAATCTAAACCATGAGATAAAGGATGGTGCAGTTCACTGAGATGGTGAATAATAATGGGTTAGGAACATATTTGTGAAGAAAATGATATTTGTGTTTGGAAATGTCAGTTGGAGATGTTTATTAAACACCCAAGTGAATTAGCGAGAGTATCTATAAGGCTGGAGTTAAGGTAAGAAGTCAGGCTGAAACACAAATCTGAGAGTAATCAGCTTATAAGTGTTATTTAAAACCATGAGACTGTATGAGACCAAGAGACTGAGAGTAGATTAAGAATAAAAGTCCAAAGATGGAGGCATCTCTTGCTCCAACATATAGAAGTCAGAAAACAGGAGCGATTTGCTTGAAAAGGCCAGAGGGTGGACTCCAGCATATGAGAAGAGCAGCTGGCCTGGTTGGAGCAGGCAGCACGGTCACTGTAGCAGGAGGTGAGGCAGTGTGCACAGAACAGACATAGGTAGTTTGGTAGATATGATGATGGGACATAAGGACATACTCTTCTGATATTTTTTTCTCAGTAAATACACAAGGTTATCAGCTGAGAACGAGAAGGGGAAGAGTTCATGGAGATTTGAGAGGAGAAGTGTGAAACTGACCTTGGAAAGTGTGGAGATAATTTCCTGAACAGTGACGAGAGCCACGTGAACCATATTTATATGAAGATAAATATAAAGGTGAGACAAATCACCATTGTGGTCTTTTGCTCTCTAGTCATACTTAGTTTCTTAGGTGCAGGTTAGGAGTAAGCAGAAATGGGATTTAGTCAGAGGTTTTTTTCCCTCAGATGAGTAGAGTGGTAGAAGATGAAGGGGTTGGAGACACCTGTGCCCATGATTCACACCGTGTCATTACCAATAACTGCACCATCACCAAAATTTCCATTTCAAGCATCCACTGTCTGATCATTACTTCCTCTCTTTGTAGGTCACTCACTTTAGCACCATCATTCCAGACACTCTTGGATACTCCCAAAGTATCTTCAAGCCATTGACTGCTAAATTTTCACTGTCATCCCCTTATGTCATTTCTTCCTTCCTTGACCAGCTCAGTTCTGTGGTTCCTCGTCACAATTATTGTCTTGTACCCGTTCTCCAAACCCTTAATCCTCTACCACTCTACTCATCTAAGGAAAACAAACACCTCTGACTAAATCCTATTTCTGTTTACTCCTAACCTGCACCTAAGAAACTAAGCATGGCTGGAGAGCAAAAGACCACAATGGTGACTTGTCTCACCTAAAGGAGGCCTCAGCTTGTGAACAAATAAAAATAAATAGGAATGACATTATTTAAATTCCACTTGGAGTTTTTAGTTGTTTCATAATAAAATTATATATAAAATCTACACTTTAGTTGGCCTGATGTCACAGGCGATTCTATTTTAAATGTTCTCTAAAGGATACCCAGCCATATAGTTTGACCAGTAAAACCAATATTATAGACTCAACAGTTGGAAGCAAATCCTTTCTCCTGAGCTCATAATTCAAGAATCATTGTAGTTACCTAAATAGTTTTAAAGAAGCGTGTATAGGACGTAGCAGATGAACTCTGGATACTACCTAAATACTTATTTCCAATCTCTTCTTATGTCAATTTGCAGCTGAGATTTTCTAGGCTTTTAGTTGAATTAACAGAAGAACTAATAGAAACCTAGATGGACAAGCTGCTCATGGTATCCATCAACTGGAGGTCTCATCACTAAGATAGACAACTAAAATTAACAACAGCATCTCTCATAAATTAAAGGCCAAAATGACTGCTAGCTCTCCATACTAGTACTCTACAGCATAAAGGGTGAAGGGGGAGGGATTTAAGATCAATAGGATGCAATTCTGGGATCTAAAGAAGTGCCATTTCTCAATAGACCTAAATGGAGCTAAGTGGCACGCATTGGGATAGATACGTTACGTACCACCTTTAAGTATTACAACATCTGGTCTTTGTAGGAGTTATTATCTCCACTTTATAGATGAAAAAACTGAGGCTCAGAGAGGTTAAGTGACTTGTCATTGTCCTGTATCTTGCCTAAGGCATATTGAGATACTCATCTTAGTGTGTCTGACTCTGTTTCCTGCAATTTCCACTCTACCGTGCTGCTTCCCAAAGTGCTTCTCATTTGGTGAAGCAAATAGTCAAATGTGGGAAAGCCTAAAAGGGATATATGCAAATTAGAAGCACCAACGGTAACTAACTCTGCATTGAGATCCTAGGAAGCTTCACAGGGGAGCTGACATTAATTTGGCTCTTAAAAAGAGATCGTTAGAGTGTGCCATATAGAAGAAAGGCAGTCAAGATGGACACCACAATAGAAGATGGAAAGTTCCAGAGGCATGAAATGGTGTGGCAGGTGTTGGGGGAAGGGCTAGAAGATGAGAATGAACCTGTGGGTCAGAGTCCTATGCACTATGTGAAGGGCATTACCCTGTGGGTATGTGAGCGTCATCAAATGTCTTAGCAAGGCCATGATATGGTCAGATGGGTGACTTTGAAAGAGCAGCCTGCAAAGATTAAAGTAGAGGAGAGGTACTGGAACAAAAGTGGCTAGGTAAGATGCTTTCATCAGAAGATGAGGAAAAGCTGGTCAAAGAGAGCAGATTACGAAGGCGAGGATGGGTGGAATAGACAGTAAGTGGTGAGTGAATTTAAAGGTGGAGAAGAGGGCAGAGCAGAGAAAAATAACAACAAACATTTATGGAGTCCTTCCTGCACACGTGGTGCTGTGCGCACCCTTGACACAAGCCACCACATTGATACCACATAACAAGTCTATGAGGGGAGGGTTTTTATTATTACCACACTACAATAAAAACTGATGTGCAGAAGGTTCAGTAACAGCTAGCAAACTGTAGAAAATTGAATCAGGCAGTTTGACTGCATAGCCTTTGTTTTTTACTATTGCATCATATAGCTCCATGGATGAGTCCAAGGTTTTCCTTAACTAAGATAGGGGCTGGGAAAAGATGAAAAGGTATACAGAAAGAGCTATGAGATCAGTTTTGCACATTTTGAGTTTGAATTTCCTGTAGGATATCCAGGTGGAAGTATCTGCTTAAAGAATTGGAAAGAGGAGGTTGGCCCTGTGGTCTAGTGATTAAGTTCTCTGTCCTCCACTTTGGCGGCCTGGATTCATGGGTTTGGAGCCCAGGCACAGACCTACACCACTTGTTAGCCATGCTGTGGTGGCAACCCACATACAAAATAGAGGAAGATTGGCACAGACATTAGCTCAGGGCTAATCTTCTTCAGCAAAAAAAAAAAAAAAAAAAACCAGGAAAGAGAGAAAAAGGAACTAAAGATAAAGAAAAAGGAACTAAAGACAAAGAAAGTGTTGCTATGTAGATAGTGGTTGACACCAAAGGAGCACGTACGCTTGCTCAGTGAAAGATATAAACAACAGCAGGATGGTGACAAGGATGAAGACTTTAAGGATCACTCTCCCCATTGAAAATCAATAAATACACACAAACATGGAAACCTCAAACAACACAGAGCCTGTAAACTCAAGTAGTCTTTATTTCCAATTATGCCTTTTGTGACTTTTTGTTCTAGTGTGAGAAAGATTTATTTTCTGGCTTCTCAAAATCATTGCCTTACTGAAGTGTGAAGAACTGTTCTCCCCAGACTCTAGCTCCAGAGAGCCCTGGGCACCTCTAGCAAGTTTGCATGACTAGTGTTCACAAATTTGTCAAAATCGAACTTTAAGCATTCACGTTTTAGAATTTATTGTGAACGAATGTTTTCAACAGGGAAGAAAAATACTGTAGAAATTAGAAGCAAGATAGTTGAGTGTGTTTCTTCCAAACTCGTCTCCTTCTTCTGGGCCCCTTCCTCTCCATCCCCTCGCACTTGTTGCAAACTGCCCTCGCCTGCTGTCGTGCAGACAGCATCCCAGAGGACAAGGGAACAGGCAGCCTGAGTGAGAGAAAACTGTCACTCTATGGCACACACTCTAGCAGTTTAACTGAGAGGGACACAGTAATGCTGTTTCACGGCTGGCGTTCCAGAGTGCAATTGTCGGGGGAGGGGGGACAGAGGTTTGAGGGAATGACAGGTGCTCGTGTGGGCATGGGTTAGCAAGCATTGTTTCCCAACTTGCAAATGGCAGGGAGACTTTCTCCCATAACCAGCCAGCAGTTACAGAGACAGGCCAGAAGGTCAGAGTAATTCAAGGCATGACTGGTTAAATGCTTTTCTTTACCATTTTCTCCCCTCTAACATGCTTCTTGCATAGCAGACACGCATCTGTGGAACAGGCAAGGCAGCCAAGGGGGCTTGAGAAGGGGACTTTTTTTTCACACAGTCCAAGACTTCCTATGTCCAGTCACCTCACAAAGACAATGAGCAGTGTCAAGGGAAGAATTTAAAGAGCAGTTCAAAGGTTCCTGGTGATTCAATGTATTTTATAAAATTATTTACATTTCTCTTTTTGGTCATGGCAAGGTCTATTGGCACAAACAGCACGGCCACAAAGTATTCTTTTGATTTTAATAACTCATCTTATATATATATTTATATTCATATATCTGCTTATCTTCATTTCCTCAGCAAAAAGGGAAATAAAAATATTGATCTATAAAATAAGCTGATGATAACACAATGCCAAAAATAGCTTATGTTAAGTGCAAGGGGTGAAGCTTGAAAGCAAGCTAAATTGCAACAACATATTGATTTAACATTTTAAATACAAGACTTGCAATAAAATAATTCTTGAGATATGCTTCTCATTTTTAGTTTACTTTTTAAAAACTACTCTATATACACATATCCAGTTGTAACACTTGACAGTAGCATTATGGGGCATGATATAACTTTGGTACACATTGCGGATATAGATGGTTAATGTCTGTAAATGAGATTCCTTCACCAGTTAGAGCACTGTACAGCCAGGTGACCAGCCACCTGATCCCACAGAATATTCCCCCTGGAACCCCCCCAGTCCTTCCCAGATCCATTGGAGACAGCGGGAGAAAGCGGGCTCACTGGATCCATATCGTGTTTCCTCTCTCGCTTCTCCTGGGTTCCACTGTCAGCTCTCCAAACGTGGAAAAAAACTGCTCCATTTCTTTCTGGAGCATGTCATTTCTTTTCTCGGCATCTTCTTTTGCTCGCTCGGCATTTCGCATTTTGATTTCTATCATTGTGAACTTTTTCCTTTCTTGATCCAGTTCATCATGGAGGCTCATCATTTCTGTTTCCAAGGTCAAGTTTCGCTGTTCTAAGCTACAAAGGGTGGGGGAAAGAATAAGAGACAGGTGATTTTATTCATTTGACATGCAAGAGGGATACAAATATTTTCTGAACTCTGTCTCTGCCATGCTTCGGAAATTAAAACGAATCCTTTCAAATCCGTGAAGGAAAGTCCAATGACCTAAAAGGTGTTATTTTGTTGCTGGTTTATTTTTTTGTTTTTGAGGAAGATTAGCCCTGACCTAACATCTGCTGCCAATCCTCCTCTGCTTGCTGAGGAAGACTGGTCCTGAGCTAACAGCTGTGCCCACCTTCTTCTACTTTATATGTGGGGCGCCTGCCACAGCATGGCTTGACAAGTGGTGCATAGATCTGCACCCGAGATCCAAACTGGTGAACCCCAGGCTGCTGAAGCAGAATGTGTGAATTTAACCACCGTGCCACTGGGCTGGCCCCTGTTGCTGTTTTTTTTTAATTCACTAAGATGGTTTACTACCATTTTAATAAGACCTCATGACCTCACTCAGAAGTACTTAGTTGTCATTTCATAGTGATTGAATGAATGTCAGCACAGAGAAGCCAGAGCCCAGTGTCACATAGTATAGAATGGCAGAAGCAGGAGGCAGCCCAAACCACAAGGCTTCCTGGATCACTGAATGTAAATTTGGTTTTACAGAGAAAGGGGGAAAGTTCGATAAAGTTGGAAGAAAAGGAAAGCAATCATATTTGTTTTCTATTAAAGGAAAAGTAATAGTGAAAATGCCACTGTTAGATAGATTAAGTCCACTGCTAAGAAAGGACTTCTCTGGGACATATATAGAGTCCTATCTTATAAAAGCGGTAGCAAAAGTAGCACGGTACATTGACGGGAGAAGTAGAGATGACGTGTGTTGAATAAGTAATCCACCCGAGGCTTTCTGACCATGAGATCAACCTAACTAGCTTGTTACCTGCAATTCTTACTGCCTTCCAAGTTGTTACTATATCTTGAGATCTCTAGATTTCTCCCTCTATAGACTGAGAGCTGTATTCTTTTGGATAATTGTACCATTTTAGATAACTTCCTTGAAAACAGTGTTTTCTCCATAATCACTAAGTTCCAAAACAATTTATTGTTGTTGCTCAAAGAGGAGTATTAAGCATTTGTTTATTCTAAGATGTATGTTGGTAATAATAGATGACTTTTTAATTTCTCCCACTCTGAGCCAGGTCCCAGGGCATGTTTAAATTTACCATGCACCTGAAATTTGAAAGGTAATGTGTGTGTAGCTCTCAGAAATCTAATTATTTTAATAACAATTTTCAAATTAAAATCTCACATTTTTCTGTTTCGGAATAAGGAAGCCTCATATGTTGATATTTCATTCAGATAAGAATACTTAAAAATGAATCTGCTCTCCCTTTGTAAGCAACTAGAATTGAAAAAATATAAAATACTTCACAGTCTGTAATCAGTTTAGATGGCTATTTTGATCACACGATCATATATTTATTTAACAACCTGAGAGTGTGCTGGTTGCCACCCAGAATTATTCTACAACATATTCTCTTTGCTTTCTAAAGCTATTTATTTTAGAACTAAAAATGTTGAAAGGAATTCAAGCTTAAATATGATGGAAGACGATCCTTTAAAAATATACGTTGATACATTTGTATGTATCAGGCACTTGTATGAAACTTCCGGGAATCTAATGGACTGAGTTAAATACAGAAGGAAGCCCTCCCACTGCAAAAACAGAATGATGCTGGAAAAATATATAAGAAAAATATTTTTAAAATACATTGCCGAGAAACAAGAGAGCATATTGAGGTATCAGACCTGAGGAAGAAACTCAAATTTAAAACAGCAAGTGGAAGCACACGTGGAGTATTGGTCCTGGATGGAGGACCTAGAGACTGGGTTTTTATTTTTCACATTGGGGGGATGAGGCCTCCAGTATAAGAGAGGCAGAGAGCCAAAGTGATTCAGCTGACAGCTGGGAACATCAACTGTCTTTATGAAAAAAAGACTCAAATAGCTTGATTAACAGACTTGATGTATTTGTCATATATAGAACTCCAAACCACTAATAAGAGAATAATTAGTTTTTACCAGACCAAATAATTGATATCATGCAAATAAATTTCTCTGACCGCAATACAATAAGTTCAGAAAATAATTTGGAGGGTAGGAGGACACCAAACTCACACGTTAAAAAACTAAAAGACATATATATCAATGACTGATAAAGTAAAATATCTATGTATTTATCTATCATCTATCTGTCTATCTAGTTATCCAGGTATGTATGTGTGTATGTATCCAATATCAATAGTTGTGGGATGGAGTTAAGAAGGAATTGAAAGAGAAATGTGTAACTGTAAATAGGAATGATCTAAAACTAACTAGAACAGTCACCTCTTACATTTCTGTGGCTTGGGCACGTGGCAGCTCCTCTGCCCTGCTTTGTTGTGGACCTCTCTCTTTGCCTCTCAGGTGGGTAGGAATGCTACAGTGAAAAGACCCATTGAGATGATATTCTATTGGAAAAATCTATGATTTTATCAAAGTCTCTCAAATGCACCATAGACTCAGAACATAACTGCATCATCAATGTTCTCATAAATGAATGTGTACATCTGCACATCAGTATCATTCAGAATGATAACTTCTTTCCCAACCTAACACGAGTTTAAAGTGCTATCTCTTGCTTCACAGCACTAAGTCCTAATTTACCATCAGGCATTGGCAGCAGTTCAGAGTTCTGGTAGCCAGTGGTTCCAAAAACCGCATTCAGAAGGAAGCGCAACCTTATAAGATGATAACACCATTTTTCTTCTTATGTAAACCTTCTGTAACTTGCCATTACATAGAAAACTTCAAAGCAAGTTTCCATTCAGTGAAGTTTACAAAAGCTACTTTCTAAAAAAGTAATGTTTCAATCTAACGTATTTTTGTTTATATTTACCATGGCTCTTGAAAATATGTATCTTCCAGTCTGATAATTGACAAATGGATGGAAAATATATTAAAATAAATTAAAGTCCACTATATATGTAAACAAAGAAAGAATTTGGGGTTTGGAGCCATGAAAGCAGCTGAAGCAAGACAAAGATAGTTATTCATGAGCTATGAGGATTCTAGAACACCTGTGCAGGAAAAGGTCCACCAAGACACACAGCCTGAAACTGGAACTCAGACCACTAGAGGGGCTGCTTTATGCTGAACTGACACTCAGGCCTTTTCCTGACTTGAGCCTAGTGTTCTCTCCCCTGCACTGCACTGCAAGGAGGACAGAAAAACAAGCAGCTTTGTAATTTCCATGACCGTGGTGAAAACGTGGGGTGTGGTGACTTTCAAGTTTCCAGCACAAGGCTATATTTGTGAGTCCTGGGCTCCATTCTCTGTACTCCCGCCTCTCGAGTTCATGGAGTGTTTGACAGCTAGGGGCCCTGTGAACACAGGACGCCCCCTTATCTTGCCTGGTTGCTCCCCTGGAGAAGTTGCTAAGCAACCTTCTTCCTTGGTCATCTTATGGGAAGATGTAAACAGAGAAAAATTAGGTTTTAGCATAGCTGCTAAAATAAATCATATTTTTGGCTCCCCATTTGGGCTACAATTTCCCTTGTCCATATGAATACACTTCACGTTATCGCTTTTCTCAAAAACCTTCACGGAGTCCAAACTCAGAGTAAAAGCAAAAGGCTTAAAATGATCCCTGAGGCCCTGTCACTAGGCCCAGTTGCCCTCTCTGAGCTCCGTGCCCGTCCCACATCCTGGCATTCCCGCTTGCTCTTCTCCCAGGTTTCTGCACAGTTTCCTCTTCAACCTCCTAGAAGGCTCTAGATTTAAAATTACACCTCACTAACCCTTCTCTCCCCGCCTCCCTGCTTTAGTCTTCTACTGAGCATAGGATCTATTTTCTTATTCGTCTGTCTCCTCCAGTAGACTAGAAGCACGTTCCACAGGGGCTGAGTTTTCGTCTCTTTTATTCACTGCTGAATCATCAGGAACTGAGCCTGGCAGAAGCAGACACTCTCTCAGCATTCAACGATTGAAAAAATGAAAAATAAAGGTGTGTTTATATCTACAACTTTTCTTTACCCTCATTTCATCTTCCTCTTGTCAATGAAAACTGGCTCCTTATTCTCCCCTTCCCTCACAGCCCTCTAAAACAAACCTATATATTTAATCATAACAAGAGAGAGCATTATTGAGCACTTATTCTGTGCCAGGCACAATGTTCAATGATTTCTTACATGCTTCTCAGATAAATGCTACTAGTATTTAAGTTTTTCACATTAAGAAACCGAGGCTCACAGAGATGAAGTGAACTCTCCCAAAGTCCCACAGCTTACAAATGGTGAAGCTAAGACTTGAACTTGGGTCTCTGACTCTGGAGCAGTATATTAAACCCTCTGTGTGAGCCTGCCCCACAGTAGGGGCCTGTTGCACCCTCTCTGGCAGTTACAAGGTCCAGATTTTCCTCACCTCTTTATCCTGGACTCATACTCTATCTTCTGTTTGGTCATTTCCTGTTTCAGGCTGGAAACTAAACTGTGCAGTGCACTGTGGCTGCTGCTGTTGTTGCCCACAAATGTCTCACTGTTGTCGCTGCTGCTGGTGGCACGACTACTTCGACCGCCCACACTCCTCCGGTCACTTTTGTTTTCATAGTCCCCAGGGTGGGAAAGGTCATCTTGTGGGGGCCCATCCAAAACAGGGTCCTCAAAATTCCCACCATAAAAGTCTTGTTCTGGGCAGGTGGTGGTGGAGGAGCGACAGGAGTTGGAGTTCTCAGGGAGAGAGATTTCACAGGAGGAAGTGGACCAGGTGGCGCTGTCGACACTCTGTTTGTCATCAAAGTTCATCATGGAGAACTGTTGATGGACATTATCATAGGTGGAGAGCCTGTTGTGCTGGCCTGACTCTCCTGCTTGCTCTTTCTGCTTGTTGTCCCTCAGGGTCACATAGCCATTGGGCAGCCAGCTCATGCTGCGACCGTTCATGGGGTTCCCAAGTGTGTCGGTGCTCAAAATGCCCATTCGCACCGTTCCATTCTGCACGCTGTGGGTGCCCATTTTGGTACCAGAACTCTTCAGTGAAGAGGTCCTTCTGGCCTGTAAGCTCCCATTGGGAGTGGTTTGGGTTTTCTCAAGACCCTCTGCATTGCTGCTGCTGAAGGAACCATTGGTGACTATTCCACTGCCCTTATTGAAGGCGGGATTCTTCTTGACCATGAGAGGAGGGCTCCTAGAGACATCCAGTTTGTGAACACTGTTTCTTGGGCTGTTGGTTTTGCTGCCTGGTAGAGCTGTAGGGGATCCATTATCTATGCTGCTTCTCTGGGGAGACTCGGACTTGTCCCAAGAGCACCGCCTACCAGGACTGTCCTTGGTATTATTGTTCTCCTTGTTCTGTAGCTGACCCATGGTGGCTTTCTTCTGAATTTCATTGTTGTTGTTGCTCACTCCGTCTTGGGGCTTGGTTTGCAGTTCTGCATCTTTGGGGAAGAGGCGATCATGTTTGCTAATCATCATTGACATCAACTGCTGGACCACCACTGTGCCTGGAAGTGCACAGAAAACAGAATAGTATGAGTGAA
Source organism: Equus quagga (assembly GCF_021613505.1). Classification (NCBI taxonomy): domain Eukaryota; kingdom Metazoa; phylum Chordata; class Mammalia; order Perissodactyla; family Equidae; genus Equus; species Equus quagga. The sequence continues at coordinate 87,652,014 of NC_060269.1, forward strand.
ACAGTAAAACAGTTTTGATTTATTTCCCATTTTGAAAGTTACTTTTAAAGAACCACATTCAGGTGAACATTTAGCATATTATTAGCAGTGCTGAACTATATTTTTAGTGATGATAATAGTAATAGAAGCTGAAATTTATTGAGCATTTACTCTGTGCCATGAACCATACCAAGCATTTTACTTTTGTTAGTTTAGTTGGGTTTTAAAACAAATCTAAGAATAGGTAGTTATTATCACTGTATTGTAAATGTTACATAACTTGACCACAGTCACAAAGCTATTAAGGAGCAAACTCAGGACTTGAAGGCTAGTTCCAAATACTGGGCTCTTAATCACAACATTTCTTGCAAATTTGATACTGAAGCACGAGAATCTTCCTTAGGAAGAGGTCACTGCGACCTCTCATCTGACAATAGCCACAAATAATCAAGACATTTTAGTGGCATCTCTAAGTGGAACCCTATACAATCTCTAGTGGGTATATGGTCTGTCTTTCTAATGTAGCAAAACAATGAGTTTCCGTATGACTTTTGTTCACTATACAAAAGCTTTAGGGCATTTTAACTGACCTCAAACAGAATGGTATAATAAAAGCCTCTAAAAATCCTCTCCTCCATAAAAGCAACAGAAAAAAATGTTCTGAATCAACATTTTCAGAAGTCTGGAAATTAATTAAAGGCTTGTTGCAATTTGGAGAACATTTATTCAAGAAAAACGGTTGAATCTCAGTCAGAACAGCAAGCTCTGGGTGTTTTAACTTTCCCTGTTCCCATCTCCTCTCCCTAGCTTTGCAGTAGCCTTGAAAACCAACAGCCCACAAGTACAGTGGGAACCAGCAGTATGGCAGCCTGTGGAATGGGCAAAACAGGATTGAAACTCCTTCAAAGCTCCATTCCCAGAGTATTGTCATTGTTTGACCTGTTTGGTGGTTCTCTCGATGACCCCTCTCATGATCATGTCTTTACTTGATCTGACTAGGAATTCGACCATTGTGAACAGCATTTTTCTCAGGGGCATTGGTCAAAAGTAATGAGGGGCTCGTTTATTTAACATCATAGCTGCCTAAAGCAGAAGATAACAGGTGGGACAAACAATAGGCTAACCAAAAAGCTTAAAGGAAAAATCTGAGAAACAAGATTTCCACAGAAGGGTTTGAAAAGCTCCAATATATTCTTGGGAATCTAGAATATTACACGCATGCTTCGGGTTGTGTGCGCAGCCAGGGTAATACACATGCTCAGGAAAGAACTGAGAAGGCTCTAGTCTCTCACCTCTGGCTCAACTTGAGGCTCTGCACAAGCAGAAACTGAAGGCCAAGGCAGAGTTGTAAACAGCCTGGCTAACTGTCAAAGGTTTTCCACAACATGCACACAGAGCCCGTTGGCAAAGAATAGGAGACTTATTGGCTCTAGGCATTTAAGAAAATCTTTGTCTAGTCGTCAGGTAACAACTAAGCAAACCAAGCAGAGACTTCACTGGCCAATGTGGCAAAGAACATAGAGTTTATAAAATTACTCCAGAAAAGTCACAAAGCCAACAAACAACAAATCCTGGGGAGGGAGAGAATCCAATATCCAGAGTTCTCACATTATTATATTGTTAAAAATGTCTGGTTTTCAACAAAAAATTATGAGACATGCAAAAAATTAAGAAAGTATGTCCCATATACAGGAAGAAAACAGACTCTAAGGAAGCCCAGACATGGTACTCCCTAGACAAAGACTCTAAATCAGCTATTTTAAATGTGTTCTAATAAATTAAGGAAATCATGTCTAAAGAAACCAAAGGAAAGTGAGAACAATGTCTCATCAAATAGAGACTATTAATATAAAGACAGAAAATATAAAAAAGAACCATAGATACTCTGGAGTTGAAAGATACAATAACTTAAATGAAAAGAAAGTCAGCAGAGGGGATCAGCATTAGATTTGAGCAGGCAGAAGAAAGAATCAGCATGTCTGAAGATAGTCAACTGAGGTTATCTAGTCTGAGGAACAGAAAGGAAAAGGAATGAAGAAAAATAAACAGAGCTCAGAGACCTGTAGAACACCATCAAACATACCAGTATATGCATAATGGTAGCCCCAGAAAGAGAGTAGAAAGAGAAATGAACAAAAAGAATATTAAAAGAAATAGTCGCTAGAAATATTTCAGTTTGATGGAAAACATGGATCTATACATCCAAGAAGCTCAGGAAATTCCAAGCAAGGTAAATGCAAAAGGATTCACACCTGGACCTGTCACAGTCAAACTCTTAAACCAAAAACATAGAAAACTGAAAGTAGCAAGAGAGAAGCCTCATGTACAAAGGATCCTCAATAAGATATACAGCTGATTTCTCATCATTTGTTATTGCTAGAAGGTAATGAGATGAAATACTCTAAATGCGAAAAGAAAGACTGTCAAGCAAGAGTTTTATATCCAGCAAACCTGTGCTTCCAAAATGGAGGAGAAATAAAGACATTCCTAGATAAATAATAGCTGAGAGAATTTGTCACTAGCAAACCTGCTCTATGAGAAATACCAAAGCTTCAGGGTGTTGTGAATGAAAAGAAGACCTTCAAGAATGAAAACAATTCTCCTTCCAGAGGGAAATACCGCAGTTCCCATTTGATCCTCATATTTTCACTATGCACTGTAAAGTATGAATTAGAAATCAATACTTTATAGGTTTCAAAGAGTAAAAATAACTCAGACAATAGTGGATAGAAGAGTTGATTTACTATTTAAAGCAGTAATTTATTTAAAAATCAATAGATTTATCAGGGTTTATGGCATATTAGCTGAAATCTCAAAATATATTTTCACATTTTCCTAACTGACATACAAGCTGGATTCCCACCCCTTAAAACTGGCTGCCACCATTAATGAGGCTTCTAAACTAGTTTCCTAACTTAAGTATAGATTTTATTCATGCACCTACAATAAAGCTGTATAGACTAATGCAAACCACTAATCATCTTTACTTTGGCTTGAACTACATTAATTTGGTGTGTTAACTGGTTCTGTACCATGTTGACAGAAGCTCCTAAGCATAGTCTCTGATAAATAAATACAGGGAATAACTTAAATTTCAGTTAGTAAATGTAGTTTCTATATAAAATACTTAAAAGATGAGATTTGGTGAGGAAAATGATGACAAGGGCTTTTGACAATGCAGATGCATACTGAAACAGCTGCTAATTGATTGGCTGTCAGAGAGCAGAAACCTGACCTGGGGTGAGGTCACTCTTTAGCTCACCATCTGGGCAATATAATTCAAAATCAAATTTTGAGTAGGAAAAATGTGTTATATCCATCTACATTCTGCACACTTCTGTGATGATCAAAATTTATAATATATTTAGATCAAGAATCTGAAATGTGCCAGGTCTGATGCTGGATCAAGGTCGCTCAAACATTAATGTTCATAAAAATGACCTGAAGACTCTATTACAATGCAGATATTGAGCAGGCCATGAGATTTTACATTTCTAACCAGCTCCCGGCTGACACCAGCGATAACGGAAGAGTAGCACTGACATCACCTGAAGCTTCAGAACCCACTGCAGACCTTCTGAATCAGAATTTGCATTTCAGCAATATCCCCAGGGGATTCCTACATATGTTGGAGTTTGAGAAACACAGCAGACATGTTTCACCTACGTCTTCTAAATTAAGTTTCTCAAAACCCTGTGAGAGAGGACTTCACATTTTTAGGATGAGAAAACTGAGGTTCAGAGAGATTAAGCTATCTGCTCAAGGCCACATCCATCACAGGTGACCAATGTGAAATTTAATACTTCATCTTCTTACTCCAAATCATGCACTTGTCCTGTTATGTTTCAGCTCTTGCAAATTTAAACTGTAGTGGTAGCAAGTAAACATGGGGTTGTTCTAAATAAAAAACAAAATTAAAAAACAACTATTTACTGAATCATCAGTTATTACAGAGTTGTGGAAGAAAAAAAGACTGAATGAAATTAATTGTATTATATATCTATCTGTCCTCTTTTAGTAACTTCTGCATTTATCATTCCTATTTTCAACGTATGTAGCAGTGAATCTGATAAAAAGATTTTAGTATAGTTCAAATGGCTGTCAACAGTGTCACCATTATGTACTCTGTTTGAAGACATGTGTATGTAGTTCTATTTCACTATTTGCCACTATGACAGATACATGTTCAAAGGTTAGCAGCCTCCATTATATATGACTTTGCCTAGTACTTTGGGAAAATGGAGCTTTTTCCCATCACTGGAATATTAGCGTTTGAAGCATCACTGCTTCCCATCATAGCTGTGAATTGTGTGGGGCATTTAATTAATTGAAGAGCGATAACCCCAAGGTCTCCATGATGACTGTGTGAACAGTCATGCCAAAGTGCACCTGCCACAATTACAGAGTGAGTGTCAGCACCCTAGAGATTCAGAAATTTCTTTCTTCTATCTTGGGAGGCTTTGCTTTCCTCTAGTGTCCAGGATAATAAATGACAATGATCCCTTGAAAAGGGACTTTCTTTCCATTTTTATAGCCATTTAGGACAGAATAGCTTGATAGTAAATGATGGCAATATGCACTATCTTTTGTTCCTTCTTATTCCCGCCACTCTGTCATTCTCTGCCTTAGAATGCTGATGAGATATATGAAGGCCAAATAATGAGGTCAGCGTGGCTATAATCACCGGTCCATTCGAAAGAGTCCAACCAGATTCAGGAATCCCACTGTGCTACGTGATCTAGCAATTCTCCCCAGCTCATATAATTTTATACAGGAGATTGACTTTAAATACCATATCACAGGTATTTTTCTTCATAAGCATTGGATAAGAATTCAACTTTCCTTTAAAGGTACCTAGGCATTTTAAAATACACTTATACACACACACATACATAACATAGATATAGCATAATTCTATTAAATGCAGTTTCAATTTATATTTTTTGCAGTGAATAAGCTTGTGCATGTCATTTTGCAGGTGTGCAGACATCGGTAAGATATTTGGTGAATTTTGGTAAGTGATAATCCTGGAAACACTACATAATCATGACAGAAAATTCCTGGGCGGCCCTGTAGTCAATCACCTATTCCCACCTCCCACCCATGGCAACTACTGATCTGCTTTTTGTCACTATAGTTTTTCCTATTCTAGAATTTCACATAAATTGAACTATACAGTGTTAAGCATTTGTGTCCAGGCATTATTCAATTAGCATAATACTTTTGATGTTTATTCATGTTGCTACATGCATCAGTAGTCCAATCTTTTTATTGCTGAGTGTATTCCATGCTATAGATGTACCAAAATTTGTGTATTCACCTGTTGATGAACAATAGATTAGGGCTATTATGAATAAAGTCAATATGAGCATTTAACTACAAGTCTTGAGTGTACACATGTTTTCTTTTTTGTTGAGTAAGTACTTAGCACATTGCTCACTGGGTCTTATGGTTAGTGTACACTTAAGTTTATAAGAACCTGCTGAACTCTTTTCCAAAATGGCTGTAACATTTTGTATTTCTACTAGCCAAACTTGGTATTTTCAGGCTTAATTTTATACTTTGTAGGGGATGTGTAGCAGTATCTTATTGTAGTTTAAATTTGCATTTCCCTAATGACGAAAGATGTTGAACATCTTTCCATGTGTTATTTGCTATTTGTCTGTCTTCTTTGATGAAACATCTATTTCAAATCTTTTGCCTGTTTTTCATTGAGTTCACTGTCTTATTATGTTGCATGAGTTCTTTATATATTCTTAAAACAAATTCCTTAATCAGATATTTGACTTGCAAATATATTCCCAACTCCTATGGCTTGCCTTTTTGTTCTCTTAAGGATAGCTTTCGAAGAGCAAAAGTTTTAATTTTGATGAAGTCCAACATCCAATCTTTTTAATCGTTAGAGCTATTGGTGTCCTAGTAAGTTTGACTAACTCAAGGCCATAAAGATTTTTCTCCCATGTGTTCTTATTTATACGTTTTATACTTTTAGCTCTTACATTTAGGTCTATTATCCATTTCACATTAACCTTTTGAGTGATGTGAGGTAAGAATTGAGGGTATTTTTTTAACGGCTATGTAATTTTTCTAGCATCATTTGTTGAAATGACTGTCCTTTTCTCATTGAATTAAGTTGGTTCATTTGTCAAAAACCCAATGATGGCATATGCGTAGATCTATACCTGTGCTCTCTGTTCGATTCCTTTGGTCTATATGTCTGTCTTTATATTGATACCACACTATCTTGATTATTTGTGGCTTTTTATTAAGTCATAAAATCAGGTAGTATATTTCAACTTTGTTTTTCCATTTCAAATTATTTTGACTAGTCTAGATAATTTTTATTTCCATGTATAGTTCATAATCAGATTGTCAATTTCTGCAAACAAAAATCTTCCTGGGATATTTTCATGGGAATTATCCTAAAACTATAGGTCAATTTTAGGAGAATTAATATCTTATTGATACTGAGTTTTCCAATCCTCATGAACATGCTGTATTTCCCCATTTATGAAGTTCTTATTTAATTTTTTTCATAAATGTTTGGTAGTTTTCAGGATATATGTCTTGTACATGTTTGCTTCAATTTGTCCCTAAATATTTTGTATTCGTGAATATTGTTCTAAAATGATATTTTTGTTTTCAATTTCTAATTGTTCAATATTAGTATATAAACCATTGTATATATTGTGAAATGATCATCACAGCAAATCTAGTTAATATACATTGCCACACATGGTTACAGAAAATTTTTTCTTGTGATGAGAACTTTTAAGACCCACTGTCTTAGCAACTTTCAAATATGCAATATACTGTTATTAACGATAGTCGCCATGCTGTATATTACATCCCTAAGGCTTACTTATTTTATAACTGGAACTTGTACCTTTTGACTCCCTTCACTCATTTTGCCCACCCTCCACTTCCCACCTCTGGTAACTACCAATCTGTTCTCTGTATCTATGAGCTTGGTTTCTTTCTATGTAAATCTTGCATACAAAAGATTAATGCCTTATAAAATTAATAAATTATAAATTAATTACTCAGAAAATGAATGTCAATTAACCAAAAACAGTATTTTTATTTTTTCATTTTAAAATTAAAAATTATCACTTTGGGGGGCGGCCCCATGGTCGAGTGGTTGAGTTCACGTGCTCCACTGCGGCAGCCCAGGGTTTCGCTGGTTTGGATCCTGGGCACGGATATGGCACCACTCATCAGGCCACGCTGAGGTGGCATCCAACATGCCACAACTAGAAGGACCCACAACTACAAAATATACAACTATGTACTGGGGAGATTTGGGGTGAAAAAGCAGAAAGAAAAAAAATGATCATTTTGATTTATTTGTGAAAGGACAAAAATACTAAAGTTTAAATATTTAAACTTTTCTCCACCTCCTCCTTCCCCCCAACATATCTGCCACATTCTAACTTGGCTTCACACTGGAATCATCCAGGTAGCTTTAAAAATTTTGATGCTTGAGTCCCATCGTCAGAGATTCTCATAAAATTGGTCTGAGGCGTGGTTTTCAAAAATCTGCATTTGTGATGATAATATGCAGTCTGAGGAGGGAATCACTGTTTTAGGGTAATTCTTATTTTTCTAGGTCATCTGCAAGTCCAATTTTATATAAATCAGGATAATGAGTAAGGAAAGAGGAGAAAATTACTTGCAAAAGTAAAAAAAATTGAGTACATCCAGAAAATAAGGACAGACTGAGGGAGACAAGAACATAACTAGCATGTATTTGGGAGGTTTTGAGGGGCTAGAGGAAGGCAAGGAAAAAGAACTGAGGGCATTTTATATGTATTGAGTGAAAGAGACAGAGAATAGTACAGCACTTTAAAATAACTTTCTGTACATTAATATTGCAGTCAGATTTGGTGTTTTCTCTAGAGACCACAATAAAACATCTAATTTGTTTTCAATTATTTTTGGTTGCAAGAATGCTGTTTCTTTAAATACTGGCTCATGTTGAGTCTGGGCCAAGGAGCAGTTGAGTGGCATATGGTTTCTATGATCTGTGAGGTCTCCTGAAAGTTTGGTTGCTATGAAGCAGTTCCCCCAGGAGCCTGGTCAACTCTGGGTTAAGTGAAACTACTGAACTCCCACGGAACTGAGACCTTTCATGACCTCAACAAATGAAGACAACAGATGAGATTCTTTTGCTGCTCCATTTTTTCCCTCCTCCTTGCAAAAACCTATTTGTCTACTTGTGCACCTATCCCTTGCACATGTTCTCACCGTGTTTAGAGAAAATTACTTTTCTCACTGGGTATCAGGTTTCTTATGAACAAAAAGAGGCAGTGGACTCCTATTGAAATGATGTTCTTCAGCACCCTAGGAAACTCAGATTTCAGGATTCTGCTTCTTCCCAGAGCACCTTTGCTTTCTTCTGTTGACAATATTGGCAGGAGGTGAGGGGGGAAACTATGTAATTTTGAAGGATTTCTTCTAAAACAGCAACAACAAGAATTAAAACAAACAAATAGACAAAACCCAAAAAACACTGACTTCTAGGAAGATGGTGGCAGCACAGTATTGAATCTCATAAAATCTCCACATAAAAACAGAGCAACTAGCTAGCAAAACTCCTAACTCAGGACAACGTTTACAACAAAACTAGGTGACAAGGTATTCTCCAAAGCCTCAAAACACAAGTTGTTGGAAACAAATCCCCATTGCCACAAGACCTGCATGGTGTTAATGTCTGTGAGGGAGGAAGCAAGGGGAAGCAAAGTGGGCTCTGATGGGCCTGAGAATAGAAAATACCCAAAGTATTCACTGGAAAATGCAAAGGGCTAATTTAAGAACAGCAGGTGAAACTGGGAGGGAGTGTGCCTAATCCGACAGAGGTGATCTATAGTGAAATCCGAAGGAACTATAGTCATCTGGCCCATCTGAACTCTCAATACTGACCAGCCAGGGCTTCCTTCCAGACAGGGCTCCACATGGAGGGGAAACTGTTGGGAGGAGAATCAAAATTGAGCAGAACTAGGACATCAGAGATGAAAGAAAGGGAGGGTCCAATTAAAACCAAGGATGGGAACAAAGCCAGCACAGCTTAGAAAGCAAGCTGTCATATTTTTCAGTACTATGTGAAAAAACAGAAGATTGGGCTCTGAAGTCAGAAAAGTTAACCTGAATGTTTACTGGATCCTTTTTACAAATGTATGGCTTATGACAACATGTCATTTGGAAAATTCACTGAGTTATGCAGATCTTCCAAATGTAGACACATTTAATTCTACAGGATAAAAGACACATTTGTTAATATCAACACAATCTCACCATAAAATATTAGTTAATATGGTTAAATATTAGGAAGCTGTCAAGCTCAAGGTGTTAGATACAAATTTTTCACTTGAAAGTTCAAATTTTATCAATGAAAACAAATTCTGCCAGTTGTTTTTCTTAAAGTGAAAGGTTAACTTAGCTCTTTTTTGAGAACATGTCTGCTAAATGCTCAAGTCTGAAAAACCATAGTTTGTCAGTCGTTCTTTTAAGTAAAAATGGAGTTCTATGAAAAAGCATTTAGTACAGCTCTCAACTCAAATAATCACACAAATGCTTTTTCTTGAGCAAATCGCTGTATTACTTTAAAAACAATATACGGAAGAAGTGTTTTATACATAGATCTTATCTCTCCACACCAGAATATTAAAAAGATGAGTTCTTGAGTGATGTCTGCATCATAATGGAGTGAGCTCTCCCCTTGAAATCTCCCCTCTAAAGTACAACCAAAAGCACATTCATACACCAACAGGGGACAGTCACACAACACAAAAGATGTCTGAGAGACCCATGCAGCCATATGTCTGAAGGTGGTGGGGCCCAATCCTCTGGAGTAAGTGGAAGCTGGTAAGCGGTACTTTTCTCTTCCCAATGGCAGCCAGCAACTTTGGACAGCACACGGCTCTGAGAGGAAAGGGGGAAGGGGCGGCCCTCCGTGGGAACACCATTGCTCTCCAAGTTCCCTCACAGCCTGAGGGAAAGCCCCACACATAGAGGAGACTGAGCTGTTGTGGGGATGTCTCCATCAAACTAGGACCCCAGGAGAGCAGTTGGTGAGAGCCCAGGGAGAACACTGGGATCATGCAGAAGAAAAAGAGTTTCCCTCCCCATCCTGCTTGGTACTCCAGCCCTCTGATCACTCAGAGAGCCATGTGGAGAGAGAGGCAGTGGCTGGGAAAAGTGTGCAGGTCTCTGTGATTGCCTAGAGTGCAGCACAGAGAAAGAGGCGGCAGACAGGAAAAATGCACAGGTGTAAAAAGGTGCCCCTTCCTCTGCCCAGCACTCCAGCCTTGTGATCACCCAGAGCTCTGCACAGAGAGAAAAGCAGAGGCTAAGAGAAGTGCAGGTGAAAGAAAGCATTCCTGCTCCTGCCTGGCACTCCAGATCAGCCATCAGTCAGAGTGTCGTACAGAGAGAAAAGAAGTTGGCGGCTGGAGCTGGGAGCCCTAGATCATGCTGGGCTCAGAATACACAGCATCTGATCCCCACCCAGTGGTGGCAGGTGGAAGCTGCAACCAGATAATAACTATGTAGAGGCAAAATTCCATGGTGTCAAGCAGTATGAAAAAGTACATTAAATCTCCAGACCAGAAGGAAAGTGACAAGTACCCAGAAACTAATCCTGAAGATATAGAAATTCATAACCTAAATGACAGAGAATTCAAAATAGCTATCATAAAAAAACTCAATGAGTTGCAAGAAAACACAGAAAGACAAATCAATGAATTCAGGAGCTTCTTTGCAAAAGAGATTGAAACCATAAAGAAGAACCAATCAGAATTGTTGGAGATGAAAAACACAATGGATGAGATAAAGAAAAAATCTGGATTCCCTAAACAACAGAGCTGACAATATGGAGGACCAAATTAGCAGTTTAGAGGACAGTAATATAGAAACGCTTCAGATAGAGAAGAGAGAACTAAGACCAAAAAGAAATGAAACTCTCAGAGAAATATCTAACTCAATTAGGAAATGCAACATAAGGATTAGAGGTGTTCCAGAAGGAGAAGAAAAGAAGAATGGGGAGAAAGCTTGTTCAAAGAAATAATAGCTGAGAACTTCCCAAACCTGGGGAAAGAGCTGGAAATACAAGTGAACGAAGCCAGTAGATCTTCTAATTACATCACTTTAAAAAGACCTACTGCAAGGCATATAGTAGTAAAGCTGGCAAAAGTTAATGACAAAGAAAAAATACTAAGGGCAGCAAGGCAGAAGAAAATAACTTACAAAGGAGCTCCTAACAGCTTTCGGTGGATTTCTCAGCAGAAACCTTACAGGCTAGGAGAGAGTGGAATGATATATTCAAAATTCTGAAAGACAAAAACTTTCAGCCAAGAATACTCTGTCCAGTGAAAATATCCTTCAGATATGATGGAGAAATAAAAACTTTCCCAGATAAACAAAAGCTAAGGGAGCTCATCACCACAAGACCCCCCCTACAAGAAATTCTCGAGAAGGCTCTCATCCTAAAAAAGATGAGCTCTCAAGGGAGGAGAGTTAATACAGTGAATATTTTTTACTGTTCAACAAGGACTTTCTTAAGTAAAATTGGCATTTTTTTTCCCTATTGCCAATGCATGGCAGTGAAGAATATAATGATGCTAGTGGAGTTTGGCACCACTGCCTTAATTCATACTAAGATGCCAGTTGTTTTACTCATCATTGCTTTTGTACCATCAGTGTAAGTGTCAACTCAACGAAAGGGCAAAAAACAGCTGAGTATTATTATGCAAATATGTTCAAACTCGTGGACCTCCTAAATGCATTTTAGGGGCCTCCAGGTATCCATGGACCACATTTTGAGAACCACTAGACTAGAGGGGCAACAATACAAGAACTACCAGTGAGCATTAAATGCCTAGTTACTTAGAGAGGTAAGACTAAATGAGAACTAAAAGGGAGAGAGTATAGTATATAAAGGGTGCACACTCTGACAATGTAGAAATAGTACAAATATTAAAACATGAAAGGAGAATTAGAAGAGCATATGTAAAAAGCTTTTAAATGTTTGCAGTAATCATACTGGTGTTGGTAGTACTGATATTGTTATTTTGAGTCTATTATGAGTTTGACAAAAGATTGAGCAAATGATTAATTATGAGATTCTAATTCTGTCATCTTCAACGTCTTTGAGAACCCAGATTCCCATTTAGAAGAAAAAAGATACAATTATAATAGAGAAAAGAATAAACAAAACCCATACAGTCATGATTCTGAATTGGAAGTATAGTGTGAACTTGTGAGGTACTTTTCTTGAAAATGTAAGTGTGTATGTGTGTATATTGTGCATGAAATAAGTATGTCTGTATGTATGCATTTATATCTACTAGCTCTGCCCACTAAAAGGCTTAGAAACAATGACCAAGCCAGTAGCAATGAACATCACTGGTAGCTAGATTTTGGTCTTGAAATATCATTTCCCACTAAAAGAACTTTTTGGAAATGGAAATTGACTTATTCCAAGTTTGGGAAAGGAAATATATAATATGAGCCCAGAAAATTTTGTCATACTAAAAAGAAAGTTGCTCCAAATTATTAAGGTCATGTCAAAAGGACTCGGAAGGCAGCTTGAAGAGGCTTCCATTGGCCAGCATTGGTAAACAATAATTACAATGCATTGACTCATCAAATAGACTTAAATACATGAGTTTATAATGCTATTTAAAAAATAACATAATATTTATAACAGGAAGGACAGAGAGAAGAAGAACAGCAACACCACCAACAACTACTCACTTTTAGAGCATGTTACGAATCTATCTTATTATTTTAAAAATTGGCAAATAAAGGGAAAGACTCAAGTAGCATTTATCTTCCCTTTTATTTATAAAAGTTACCACTGGGTTACTGAGTAGTAGATGAGGAAAAGAGATTTTTTAAAAAAATAAAAAGTGTTCCAATTCTTAGGTTCAAAATTATAATGCTACGACATGGATGAAGCTTGAAGACTTTGTGCTAAGTGAAATTATCCAGTCACAAAAAGACAAATACCATATGATTCCTCTTATATGAGGTACCTAAAGTAGTCAAATTCATAGAGACAGAAAGAATGAGGTTGCCAGGAGGTGGGGGCAGGGGGAGCTGTTATTTAATGAGTACAGAGTTTTAGTTTTGCAAGATGGAAAGAGTTCTGGAGAGGGATGGTGGTGGTGATAGCACTAGAATATGAATATACTTAATACCACTGCACACCTACAAATGGTTAAGATGGTAAACTGTATGTTATGTGTATTTTACTATAATAAAATAAAATGGAAAAAAATTGTAGACTTAGAATATCACCATTTCAACTTCCAGTGAATTGATTGTTTTAAGAATTGCACTAAGATCACAAAAAAGATAATTGGAAGTTATACAACACAATCTATAGCCTTCCCAAGGATATCAAACATGCATTTTATCCAGGTCCTAATTTGCAGAAAACAGAGGGCAGAGGAATATGAAACTGCACCATGAATATGCAATCAACAAAATCCAGACTACAGGAAACTCTATAGGTCAAATAACCTAAATTTTCAATAGATAAACTGCAGAGGATCCTGTATATTAAAAGAGACTTAAAAAGATATCAAATAAAAAAGTAGTAAAGATTAAATAAAATGTGTAGAGGAGTCCACTTGGTTGATAAAATTAGAAAGAAATGCAAGGAAGTGATTGATATAAATGTCTGGGTAGTTAGATGAAGGGTGCCGTGAGCGAGGAGAAGTAGCTTTAGACAGCGGGGTCTTTGGCATGCCTAGAAAAGGTATATTTCTTGACCTGGATGGTAATTTCTAGAGTGTTTGTCTAATAGATATTCATTAAGATGTGTGTGTGTGCGTGTACATGTGTGGTTAGTGTTGGTGGTTTTCTGTATGTATTTTATTTTATAGTAAAAGTTTTTAGAAAATAGACTAAATATCTTTAAGCTTCTTGTAGCTTCAAATTTTATATTTCCTAATGTCTGCTAAACTCTTCAGACAGAAATTAAAGTTCTCTGGACCAACTATCTTACTGCCAAAAATCTGATGTTCAATTATATATTTGACAAAGGAAGTTAAGCTGAGTTGATTTAGGCAAATACTTAAAAGCTTTTTCTTTCGTTCTCTCTCTCTTTTCTCTCTCTCTTATCATAAGATACAGAGGAATGAAAATCACAGAATTTTCAAGGAAGGAACAGTGTCAGGGGATATTTTGTTCTAAACTAAATAAACTCAGAGTGAAACCAAAAATAATTATTTTTTCTCCTTCCCTCTTTCCTATTAAATTCTTAAATGTTCAACTAGGCCAATTTGCAAAAAACAATGGTGCTAACAACCACAGGTAAGAAAAGTGCTCAGGCAACGAGCCTGCTGGAAATAAACAGAAGTAGCAATTCATCATGGAAAAGAATTTGAAGTATTTTGTAATTTAGAAAACAAGAATTCCCTCATCTTTCAACCCACAGGTAAATGTGCAGTATTATCTTATAGAGGATCAGATTTGTCTACCTCTTGAAATCAATCAAATAAAGCCAAATTAATAAAAATATATTAAAGTAGTAGCTTTTGAATTTTCTGAAAATTGCATTAGCCTCAAAAAATGAATTAGAGTTTTCCACTTCTTGCATGATACTTCACGGACGATTTGTGGAAGTGAGATTTATTTTTATAAGGATTCTGAGAAATCATTTAGTAGATTATTATACTTAATAAACTCAAAAAATTGCCTGACATCCAAAGAAATCTATTTTGCATTTGAAGTGCATGACTCAATAAGTGGAGTCCCCATGGATTCACTTACTTCCCTAGTTTGCTCCAAGGAGAACAGGTCAGGCTAGCCAAGAGACAGGTCACTGTTGTCTTGATGAGGATGTAACATAATCATTTACTTACCCTCCATGATGGTCAAAGGATCTTCCACTTTGGGGCGCAGAATATTAGGGCCAAAGACAGTGGCCAGGTTCTGCACACTCATTTTGTTAACTCCCGAATAGGATTGTACTTCATCCAAGAACCTGTTGGATGTAAGAACCCAAACAAAACACAATGGAATCAAATTTGTCATTGGAAGAAAATAGGTTATTGGGAAATTTATGAACTGGAGTATGTTCAAAGATGATTATGAAGACAAAATTATTTAGAAATTCAAACATTGCTCAGTCAAACATGGAGAAAATATATTGCAAATCATTAATTTTATTAATTATAAATTGTTAAATGGTTATTTATATTAATTACATTATTATTACATATATTATTCTATGAAATATAAATTATTCATTAATGATGAGAGGTCCTATCAAATATCACCTCTGGCCTGGCTTGGCTTGGTTTCCTCTGTCAGCCATAGGAGTAAGTGTATTTAGACAAACCTAATATGGACTTGAGATTGAAGAATATGGATTTCCTTCCAACCCCTAAATAAAATATTAAATTTAGACACATATTCAACTTGAGAACTATAAATAGGATGATCTGGTACAATCCCTTATTTCAGAGAGGAGGAATCAATCCTTTTTGTGGAGTAATTTGTGAACTTTAAGTTTATAGTCTATTTAAAAATGAGATCAAATATGGTTTAGGTTAAAATCTCAGTTCTACTGATATGAAAAACTGTAAGCACAAATTGTTTCAATTTATTAGATACTGAAGAATAAGAGGCATAAAATTGGCTTTCCCCCAAACGATTTTAGTAGGGGGACTGTTTCTGTAATTTCAGGCTGTTTGCACTCCTCACTCCCTCTTCATTTCTACAAGAACTTCTATCATTTCATGGCTTACTAACGGTACTGATGAGACAAAGAAGAAGCGATAAAGAATAAAAAAGAACTTATTTTATGTGTTACTTAGAATCTATTTTATTATGTGTCAGTCATTGTACTAACATTAATTTTTCAAAGCATCTCTGTGAGGTAAATACTATTGTTATCTCTATTTCACAGATGAGACACATGAGGCATCCGAGAGGTTAAGTATCTTCTGCAAGGATGCAGAGTAGTAAGTGGCAGAGCTGAGATGCGAACCCAGGTGACTGACTCTAGAGTCTGGGCTCTAACCACTACACCAGGATGCTAAGAAAAGGTGTCTGTGTCCACATATTCACTACTGTTATACAGAGTAAACTGTAGCAAAACTGAAGGTCAAAAAGTCAAACTACCATTTCTTATCTGAAGTAGTTGAAATTAAAAGTCTGCTTAAATGTTTCAAGAGAAGTTAAGTTTTTCTATTATGGAGATAAAGATTTGCAATATGGTTCTCAAAGAAGCCCTTTTCCCTTACTTAAAGATAATGTAACCTTTTTATCGTCCACTACAATAGCTTGCATTAGTTCACAATCTTGCCTTACACGTTAATAAGCGTATGCTTTCCATGAAAAGACTTCTTTCTTTTTCACATTCTGAAATCTAAGGTCTTGTTTGCTTCCTAAACATAACCATCACCAGAAAAAGTTATGGTAGGAGATTTTGGAATTCCTGCTCAGTAGCAGTTGACAGTGAACTCCACAGGGTCTCACAATAGTCTGAAACTCCACAGTGCCTAGTGTGCTGAACACATCCAATCATGACGCAAAAGCCATACACAAATGATGCATTGGACTGAACTGAAAATTTGAATTTTCTTTTAAAATGGACTGGGAAGCTATCATTTAAAATACCTTGCAGTAGTATCCATCACTAATCTCTTTATTTAAATGTAATATATTTCAATTTTACATATTTGGTTTCTCAAATAGGGGCACATACGTGGCACACCCTGTCCCAGGACTGTAGTTAAACGTGGTCACTGAGAGAGAGCTTTACCAGGCACAATTATCATTCTGACAGAATTGAATTACAAATGTCTTTTCAATGAGTGTGAAGTGGGACAGGAATGGAAAGAAGATAACATTTATTGAACGCTTACATATATATTAATCATTAAAAAATATAATTTAATTTTAAAACAACTGTGTGAAATGTGTGTTTTTCCTACCATTTCACTTATTAGGACTCTGAGACTGAGAGAGAACAGAGAATTGCATAAAGATACACGAGTAGTCAGCGGTAGTCTGGACTCCCATGCAGATCTTCCTCATGCCAATATACACGCTTCTTCTCTCAAACAACGGTACACGGAACATGTACAAACAATTTTGATGGAAATTCAAAGCAACATATCTTTAACATGTAAAAGCAAGAGAGACTTCAGAAATAACAAATTACAAAATCATGCAAATTTAGTGCTCAAAGAAGCCTTTGAGATCACCTTGTCAAACCTCTGTTTTACAGAGGCCAACACTGGAGTTCAGAGCAGTGAAGTGATTTCGTTCCTCGTCAAACATAAGTTACTCACAGGCTAAATAGTCTTGTTTTGTTTAGTTGCGTCTTTAAGACAATTCTTACCTGCAAATATACTTGAGGAGGTTGTAATTGACCGCAGGCAAACTCTTCACCTGCTTCGCTAATTCCTTAACTCCCTGAGTATAAAGAAGAGAATAACTGTTATCTTTCTAAGGTTGGTCTTGGAATTAAAGCAAATGGGAAATCAGCATATAATTGTTTTTTAATTGGTGTCACATATTGTCAGTGAAGGATCCTGTCCTGAAAACTTGCCACCATCACAGCAAGCATTTTACAAATATTTTCAAGGACGTGAAAGCATTTCAAATATCTCCATAAGTACTATGCGGAGAAACAGATTTAAGTGAAGCCCTTTTAACATTTTTAACACTTGTTCACAATTGACTGAAAAAGGAAGATGGCCTCACTTATAATTAGGTTATTTGGGGGGAAAAATAGCCTTGATGTACTGAGAGTCCTTCTCATTTTTAGCATGCCTGAAACATAGATAAACATACGTCTACTGACAAACAAGTCTCTCAGGACTGGTCACGTTCAGGATACATCATTGAAGGTGGGATGGAGGGGTGCAGCCTGACCTTCCTGGAAATTTTACAAAAGGATTAACTACTTTGTTTCTTCTCATTGTAGGACTTCCTCTAAAATATAAACGGTCCCAGAAAAGCTAATGGATAATATAATCTGATCTGTTCTTCTTCCTGTAAATAGTAAATATTTTAAGCTTTCTGGGACATATAGTTTCTGTCTCAACTACTCAACTCTTCTGTTATACTGCAAAAACAGCCACAGACAATATTATACAACAAACAGAATAAAACTGCATTTACAAAAACAGGCAGCAATTTTGACAAGAGTGCCAAGAAGATCCAAAAGAGAAAAGAAGAGTCTCTTCAACAAATGGCACTGAGACAACTGTATGTCCACATGCCAGACAATAATGTTGGACCTTTTCCTCACACCATAAACAAAAATTAACTCAAAATGGATCAGAGACCTAAACATAAGAGCTAAAGTTATAAAAATCTTAGAAGAAAATATGAGTAAATCTTTGTGACCCTGGGTTAAATAAAACCTTCTTAGGTGTGACACTAAAAGCACAAGTGGCAAATGAAAAATAGACAAATCGGACTTTATGAAAATTAAAAACCTTTTTGCCTCAAAGGACATCATCAAGAAAATAAAGAGGCAATCCACAGAGGGCAGAAAATATTTGCAAATCATATATCCGATAAGGGCCTTGTATCCAAACTACACAAAGAACTCTTACAAATCAATAAGAAGAAGACAAACAGTCCAATTAAAAATGGGAAAATGGTCTGAATAGATGTTTCTCCAAAGAAAATACACCAATAGCCAATAAGTACATGAAAAGATGTTTAATATCGTTAGCCATCAGGGAAATGAAACTCAAACCTCAATGATACACCACTTTACACACATTAGGATGGCTACGATAAAAAAGAGAAATAACAAATGTTGGCCAAAAATGTGGAGAAATTAGAACCTGCACACATTGGAATTTTAAATGGTGGAGCCTCTTTAGAAAACACAGTTACATATGGCCCAGCAATTCCTCCTCCTCAATATAAACCCAAGAGAAATGAAAACATATGTTCACACGAAACTTTGTAAGTGGATATAAATAGCATTATTAATAATAGTCAAGCAGTGGAAACAACACACATGTCCTGCAACTAACAAATGGATAAATAACAGAATATTATTTGGAAATAAAAGGAATAAAATACTGATATGGGGTACAATGTGGATGAACTTTGAAAACAGTGAAAGAAGCCAGTCACAAAAGAAAACATATTGAATGATTCCGTTTATATGAACTATCCAGAACAGGCAAATCTATGGAGACAGAAAGTAGATTAGCAGTTGCCAAGAGCTGGGGAAAGAGAGGCATGGGCAATAGATACGCAGTTTGTTATGAGGGGATGAAAATGTGGTAAATATTCTAAAATTAGATTTTGGTGATGACTGCACAACTCTGAGAATATACTAAAAAGCACTGAATGGTACACTTCAAATGGGTGATTTTATAGCATGTGAATTGCATCCCAATAAAGCTGTTTTTCCAAAAACAAGCAGTAGGTAGGACTACCTAAGAGTCATTGTTTGAAGTGATTTAAGGGGCACACAAAAAGGAATATGAAAAAAGGCATCCAGTTTTTTCATAGAACGCTTGGCCTCATGTAGCGCCACCGTCAACCTTTCAGGGAAGCAAAATGACAAGGGGTGCTTATTTTATTCCTTCAGCCACACTTTTCTTTGTGATGAGAGAGGGAATTAAAAATGAGACCCGAGTTGCGCATGTAAAGTCTAAATCTGTGTGATGTCAATACACAGAATAGTGGAAAACAATAGAAAATCCAACGATAAGACAAAGGGAAGTTTACAAATTAAAGACTAAGAGCACTGAAAAAACTCTCAAAAAAAAACTTTTTTAGAAATAAATGCATCGACTTACTGCTTCCTCCTCTTTGCTGAGCAGTTTGGCACACGACAAAAAATCTTCATACTTTGCATAAGGAATAACTGGTTCTGGAAGTTCTCGGAGATACAGCTTAAGAAGTGATGCCACTGTGTGTACATCTGTGTTGCTGTGGAGACAGAAGTGAGAAGACAATCTTTGGAGTAAACCTTATGCCATTTTATTTGTTTTTTCATCAAATATGCATCGAAGAGTCAGAATTTTATGCCAGTTGGCAATTGAATCAGTCAATCCAGCTTTCAAGAAGCACCCACTTATGTAATGCCAATAAGATGCTACCACAGAGAGGAACACAGAAGGACACTTGGAGTCCTCAGTATGGTATGAAAATATTGGAAAGCTCAAGCATTTTTCTTTTGTGTGTATTTGACGTTAAGTGAAAGTAGTAACTTTTGAAAACAATGAGAATATACCAAACTTCAAATAAAATACAATACAGTTTACAAAAATACCAAATTTACATATGTGTGTATGTATGAATTCAATGCCAAAATTAATTATTTCTGAACCCTAACTTCAGTTCTCAAAATTTCACGCTCATTCTTGAGAAGACATTGGTGACTGGTTATAGATTCCTAAAGCTTAGTATGACAGGCTATAACTTTTTAAGCAGAGCTCATTTTGAATGTGACTGATTCTCGGCATGATTGCTTGTCTAACATTTTAAGAGAGTTGGGAATCCTTAGAGTTTTCTAGAAAGAGAAAGTGCAACAAAAATAAACAATGAAAGCTTAACGTGGCCCTTGTGTAATGTGCAAAATTTATTTTTATTCTCTGCTGAATACAAGAGTGGCAGGATAATTTAATGCAATATTAATTTATATTTTGTTCCCTGTATTTCCCCATTCCCTGATAATCCATCAAGAGGACTGACAGTAAACACAGGAAGAGGTGGCGTGTCTTTTATTTATCTACTTTTGGTCTTGTTTTGGTTTTTTATTTGGGAGGAAGGGAACAGGAGCGTGGGAAGGAGAGACTGGTGAGCAGGGAGTAAAAAGGTTGATGGATTCCCACCAAGCAGGGTGAGTGGCAGTGAACAAGGCCAGGGATTCTGCAAGTAGTAAGAACATACACCCCTCCCAGAGTGTGCTGCAGGAAGTGACAAGTCCCCAGAGGGGTGTACCTTGACAAGCTGGAATATAGGCACTGGGATTTCCTGCCTCAGCGAATATTCTCAAGGGTGACAAGGAAGCAGAGTTGACTTCACAAAACTACATGGGTTGGGACAATGGACATCTCAGTTCTCCATTTTGGACCCATAGATTGATTTCATCAGCTATTTCCCACACATGTCCTCTGTATCAAGCATTATAGAAAACACAGTGGGTGGGCACCGAGGGGTTGAAAAAAAGGATTATTCTAGCCTGCTCATCATTTATAATCTTGTGGGGGCAGCAGATACTAATACAGGTATATAATCACAAAGTGTGGTGAGCAGTAACAAGGAAAAGTATTGGATGCTAGCTAATAACAAGAGAGGACTAATTTATGGGTTGGAGGGCTTCCCTGAGGAAATGATGCTTGGGCCAAGATCTGAAGGGTATGTAAGAATTAACTAAGTGAGGGCAGAAGAGCAGAATGCGGCGTCCCTGATTAATGCAAAGCAGGTAAACAGAGCCCAAAGTGGGGGGGAGCATCCTGTCCTTGAGGAGCTGACAAAAGGCTAAGGGAGACCAGAGCTCTGAGAGGGACTGGAAGAGGTCTAAGCGGTAGGCGGTATCCTCATGGACCATGGGACTTCAGCCGCCACAGAATTAGACAGGGCAGGGGCTGAGGTTTTCCATTTTACAGTCAGAGTCAGTCAGAGCAGGCATATTGTCAACCATTTTGCAGATGTTAAAATGACAGAGGTGATCTGAAAGGGCTGGTCTTACCTAATTAATTTTGTTCTTGTAATAATTAAATAAATTTTTTCTCTTAAAATTCTAAACTGATAGATAAACTAGAAGTCATCTTAAAGGCTAGCAAAGAAAATAAAAATCATGTCTCTGGGACATCTTGAAAACTGTGACCAAGCTCATTAATTCCTAAAAATATTTTCCAAAAATAATTTTTTTAAAAGATAGGTCTAAAATAGTCTCAGTGGTAAGACAAGGAAGACACAAGTTTGTTTTCCTTTCTGGAAAAACACTTCATTTCATGTACGTCAAAGCCCTCCTTTGTTTCTGTGCTATGCAGTAAAGCACCTGACCCCTGGAGGCACAGTCATCAGTAATAACAAAACCACAGCCTGGGGCAGGATATGCGGTTCAATCAGATACTACAACAAACTATTTCCATCTTTTCATTCTACTCAAATCCAGCCCACTCTAACCCAACCCACTCCATGACTGGGTTGGCTCGTGTTGCTTTCAAAGTCAATGACAATTTTGTTAAAGCTATAGGTAGGTACAGAGAAGAATATAAAAATAAAATAAGTATAATTTCAATATATGGAGTATATGTATAATTTGTATGGCCATGGAGAGTATATAAAAATATTTATGAAATAAATAAGATGATAAGGATAAATAAGAAATATATATTTAACAAGAAATCTGTTTTAGTATTTCAATGATGGACTATTCATGCCATTGTCTCCCAAGCGCACTGTTTTTAAGGTAACTTGCTTGTTACTTTCTTTATGGGGTATTTTGCTTCCAAGGAAGTTGAGCTCTGGTACTGAGGACGTACGAACACTAGATGGCGCGATTGCAAAGTCAGACTAATCGAGATGTTGCGAAAATTGCGAAGGATGAAAGACGCAGAGTCATTCATCCTCCAGCGATTTTCTTAGCACCAAAGCTGCAGTAATGTTCCAAGAATAGAAATATTTGAGCTATGAATCAAAGTAATAGATGTGGCTGGGGTGATTATTTTATTCCTTCCCTAAAGTGAGATGTTACGTTAGCTTTCTAGCGTTATAGTATATATCCACGCACTGTTAGCTATACAGAAGCGATAAAGAAAAAATGACCAAATATATTTTCTTTTTTTAATTAACAAAGGTTATTAAATTTTTGCTTAAAGGCGAAAACTCAAAAATGTATGACTCTTTTTTGGCTTTATTAAACTTAGGCTATTTTGTAGAAATAGAGACTTCTACATTTTCCCAGCATTCTCAGTTTTGGCTTTGTCCTTTCCCACTGAATGGAAGAAAACAATCACTTCTGGACAGACTCCAACATGTTTGCCAGCTCTGATTCACCGCCAGAGGCTCACAATCCATCTGCCTAAGCGCTAGCATGCAGCCCACTAAAATAGGAAGTCTGGAGTTTCTCTGAAAAATCTCTCTATAGCCACTCTGCAAAATAGCAACCTTCTGCATCTAACTCTCCAGTCTGATATCTCTTACTGAAAACCCATGGCTTTGTCTAATTAATATTTGCTTAATAGGTACAGCTAATTAAGTAAATACCAGTACTGTGTGTTAATTGCCCAATGTACCTAGAGAAGTGTGCCACCTTTGCCTCAGAGAAACATACCTCACCTTCAGCAAAGCGAAGTGACTGCACTGGCAAAAGCTGATGTACATGGAGAATTCCAACCCCTAACCTAGCTGATAATAATAATAACAGCAGCAGCAGCAGCAGCAGCACACCTACACACATCTCTCTCTGCATGAGGTCCTCACAGCAGCCCATCAAATTAACATTATTAACTCTGGGGTACTCGAACAGGAAACTGCACATATACAAAATTCTTTTTGGATAATCACTGAGCTATGAGAGGTTTTAAAGTCACACTCTTTGGCAGAAATTCAAAACTATTTGCTAAAGTTGAAATCATTCTACAGACCTCAAGTCTCTTTCACTCACCTGGCTGTAGAATGTGTTTTCAGAAATCAAGATAAATAATCATGCTCATTCTCTCCAGTGATAGCAAGGAGGCAGAGACAGGCCCAGGGATCCCGTGTAAGAGAGCTTTCAGGCCAGAAGATGCTGTGTCGCATGTCATTTAACTGATCAACATATGCCTTTCGTTTGCACCTTATTTTGTACTGGGACTTTACTTCTGGGTCGTGTAGTGCTTTTTATCAAACTCACAGGGAGGATTCCATGAGACTTCCTATGACTGACCTAACTTTATATTCTCACAGGTCTTGCTTTGGTCATTCTGGGATCACCCTACCAATGGTTCACTCACCAAATAGCTCCTGAATGCTTAAAGGGGCGCACTGCTCACACCACACGCTGGGGAGAAGAAATGAACTACAGAGGTCTTTACTGTGTCCCTCCGGCTTATATCTCTAACTGATCACCATCAACACGTTTCCATACCTATGTGCCTCATTGGTTTGACTTCTTCACACTTTCTAGATATTCTAGCTGCTAAGTTCTTGCCTGGTGCCTTAAGAATGTTTTTATACTCCTGGAAATTACCTGCCCTATTTACAATCCATGTACAATATAGGACTCTTACTAATCTGAAAGCGATAACGGAGTCTGACAGCAACCCTTCCTTGGTCATCCTCTAATTCCACCCGTCCTTCCCTGATAAACAGACTCACACACAGAGATAAGTCTAAATGCCACAGTAATTACAAGTATAATACCGCACAGGCAAAACCTTAAAACTTTTAAGCCTTGAAATTAGAAATGGGAGTTTTTCTCTCTGGATACTATGCACAGAACACAATATAATTCATTGATTTATCTGAATGGAATGAATTTCCAGTGCACCTACACAGGAAGTTATTAAAGATATTGCAAACTTATTTGCAACACACACAATGAGATGACCTAAAATTCCCTTGGAATTAAGAAAAAATAATGTCAAATCCATTGTACTCCATGGAGAATATATACAGGCCTGAAACATTCAGCAGCACCATCAAGATGAAGACACGAAATTGTCTTAAGCCACACACTGCTCTGTCTAGAGTTCACCAGGACATAGACAAGCAAATCCAAAGGTAGTAAACAGTTCCAAGCTAAACTAAATGTCTGCAAGAAAAGTGTGGTTCTGTTCAAACTTATTTTCGTATGTATCTGTCAAAACTGGCACACTTTTTGGCAGTGAAACTTGAATCTGGTTAAACAGTCACGACTTACTGTATGGTTACATAAGTGTCACTGCTGAGTTACACACAACCCCAAAAGACACTTTTACCTCCAGGCGAAGTCCAGGACTACACTGAATTAGTGCTTGTCCCAAACCAGTCTCCTAGATTAAAAGGAATGATGCAGAGAACTGCATGATGACTCCTGCTATAGGAGGATTTGTTTCCCCACCCCCCAAAGTCACTTGTTAAAGCCCTTGCCTCTGATGCGATGGTGTCTGCAGATGGGGCCTTTGGGAGGTAATTAGGGTTAGATGAGGTCATGAGGCAGGGACCCTGGTTGGATAGGATTAGTGCCCTTATGAGAAGAGACACCAGAGGGCTTGCTCCTCGCCCCTTTACGCCTATGCGTAGGCAACAAGGGGAGGCTATGTGAACACAGTGGAGATAAAGTAGCCGTCTACAAGGCAGGAAGACAGCCCTTAATAGAACCGAACCATGTTAACACCCTGATTTCAGGCTTCCAGCCTCCGCAACTGTGAGAACATAAATGTCTGTTGTTTAAGCCACCCAGTCCGTGGTATTTTGTTTAGTATATTTAAACTTGTGTAATGGTCACAAGTTTAAATACGGCCACTCTATCATACATTGGAGCCTACAAGTTACACACTTGTCTCTCCAATTTTCTATGATGGAATAGTGGTGGGAGGGATGGTGTTCATGCTTAAACCTGTCACATTGACATCTTCTCTCTTACTTCTAGAATTACTTATGTTTCTAGATGTATGTGTGTATAGATTTCTCCTTTACAATGCTAGCTAATTACGTAAAAAGGACATTTGACAGTTTGATATACAATCCAACATACCATACACATGAGGATGTCTATGCACACATGCACACATGTGAGTACACACTGACACAACTATATGTGTATAACATACTTGAGGTAACAAAACACCCCATTGTGTAGCTGTAGGAAGAGATTGCTTTGAGCATCTGAGTTTTGTGATTCCAAATAACAGACCCCTCAAGTTGAAAGTAGCTACATTCCAAAACTGAAAAAAAAATTCATGGATATTTGTCTATTTGCTCCTTCAGACGATTATTTCCTGTAAGTCTCTCATTTCATTGTTTGATTCCTCACTCTCCTTTCCCTTCCACCTCTTTGCCTTCTCTTCCTCTGGCCATCATTCCTTACCAGTCAGCTCCTAAGCTTTTCTTCCTCTGTTGGCCTCTAAGTATTATTTTCCTAAACTTTATGCACACTTCCTGGGGAAATTCATGAGTTCAACGATCACTTTTCTATGACTACAAAGTATACATCTCTACACCAGACCTTTCCATTAAATTCTTAGATGTTCCATACATACTTTGAACTCCATATAAACAGAGCTGGACAACAACAACAAAACTCTTGGCAATAGAAGTATTTCTCCTTTATTATTTTCTCAGCCGTGGATGGCATCACTATTCACACAAAGAAGCAAGAAACCTAGCAGTCAACCTAAATTTTGCTCTTCCTGAGATCCTAAATCTAACAGTCATTAGTAAATCTCAGATTGCACTGCACATTGGAATCACCTGGAAAGTTTTAAAAAATACTAATGACTGGATCCTATATAATCTGACATTAATACCTTATGAATCCTTTCCCTTTTCAGCAGTCTCATAGACGCTGCTCAAGTTCGAGTTCATATTACTCACTTCCATTAATGTAAGAGCACATTAGCTGATCTCTCTGTACAAGCCTATCTTCCCACATCCAACCCCCTGAGCACGCACGTAGAGGTGGTAAACTTCAGTAACAAATAAATATATATATAACGAGTAAAACGCTTTGTTGTATAGCTTTTGAATACCACACTTGAATACAAAGGTCAAATGTTTAAGCATATATAGATAAATAAACATCACACAGAAATGTACAGATTTATTTTATAGACATTTTAGTCATTAGAGTTGTCATTCAGTTTGGGTCAGTATGTTTGAGAGTGTTGATTCACTTTATAAACAGCCACACTCTAATTTGTCTATGTAAATTAAAAATTTATACCAAACAATAAAAACAAAATCTGATTTTTCCCATTATAGTACCAAGGTGCTTTCATTGGAGAAGAAAGGCTAATGGGCGTGAGACATTTATAAGGCTTAATGTAGAATATTCAGGAAAGATTCCTTAAAGCAATATTACATCAGTATAACTCTATTTTAATAGGCTACCTCGTACATACATATGCATTAATTTCCAACAACAATAACAAAAACTAATTAAAACCTTAAGTGCTGTCAGTTATAAAATTAATTAACATGGCTATTAAAATGAGTTAATATGTCCCTCCATATCTAGTGATTTTGGATCCAAGGTTCAACATCATATCCAAATTTAACTTAGAAGTGACATTCAAATGCACATGATACATTCTGATACTATAAATGACATTAATATTTTCCAAACTCTTAAGAGCCAAGTTATAAAAAAACCCCATAAATTTCCCACAGAAATTAAATCTGAAATCAATGAAGGCTGCAAAGATTTTCCTATTAAACTAAGCTCCTATTCATATCAATAATGTATACAAACAATTAGAATAAGTATTGACATAAGGAATTGTTTGAAAGTCACCAATGATAGAGATTATAGATAGCCTTTTCTGAGACCACAGAGAATTTTATAAGGATATTGGATATCCACATACTGCATATACCCATATACATATACTACTCACACCTACACATGTACTACATACATACATATACATAGTTCTTTGTAGAATCTTTAAAAACATATCCAATGAGTTCTATGTCATGAAGAAAATCATCCAGGCTCTCCTTGATTGACTCTATATGTTGGACTTTGCTCTTTTCTCAGTGCCAGCAGATCTTCATTGCATCTACTTCTAACTGCCTCAGGAGAAAGCTCAAGTCTTTGAGGTTCCACTGAGTACCTATAGTTGCCAATGGACGAAGTAGTTAGTTTGCTCAGGAGTTTTAATAAACAGAGACATTCTGAATCTAGGTTGGGAGTCACGATGGCGTAATATCCACACATGAACACTTTTTCTGGCCATTCTGTAGAGTATAATTTCCTAAATTCACAAAGTGTAAGATATATGCCAAGAAACGCAAGAATGAGTAAAATGTTCGGGAGGTTATTGCCAACTCAGAGTACCTATTTTCAGGTGGATATAAAGAAATTACTCACAGTAAGAGATATAAGAAAACTCATTAACAGAAAATTTAAAATTACACTTAATGAATAGCACTGTTGAATGGATCACGTGACTATAGTGTGAGAGAGGGGAGCTGAAACATTTCCTGCACACCTCCCATCCCCCCAGGAATAGTTCAGAAATAAAGACAATACACAATCTCTAAGTGCACTATGATTATGCAGTTCTCTAAGCAGATTATGTAAATAAATAGCTTTCATTTCTGGCTTACATGGAAAATGCTGTCTTTCCTAACATTTGACTTCTGGTACACGGATACCGAAGATATTCTCTCATTGAGAGTTCACGTGACTCTCCTAGTTCTCATGTCTTTATATTAGTAAACATGGGTACCGAGACTCCATCACGTAGCCCTTTCTTGCTTCAACTGTACCAGGATTGAAGTGCTATGAGTTGTAATTTCAGTTTCATATGAACTTTAAAATCCTGGCAAACAGTTAATGAATGGGGCTTAGCTAAATAAAGATGTTAGGGCTATATTTAGTTACTTCACCATTTTATGTTGTCTGCCTACATTTTGTTCCCTTCACTAAACTCCGCTGATGGAGAAACAAAGGAAATGTAATCATCATAATACATTCAATCATTTATTTATTTACTTATTATTATTTTTGGTGAGGAAGATTGGCCCTGAATTAATGTCTGTGCCAATCTTCCCACAGCACAGCTTGATGAGCAGTGTGTAGGTCCATGCCTGGGATCTGAACCTCCAAACCCCAGGCTGCCAAAGTGGAGTGTGCAAACTTACCCACTACGCCCTGGGTTGGGTCCAACAATTTATTTTTTTAGGGGGAGATTTCAGATTATGCAACCAAGCATTTCCTAGAGAAGCATTGTTGATGTTCTGATGCTGAAGGTGTATATTTATGCTAAAAAATATTTTTAAAATTTCCCTAACAATATTTAAAATCCATATACATATTTTAATATTTCTATTTTAAAATAAAAAAATAAAATAGAACCAAATATCACAAATAACTTTGCTAGCTAATGAAGACTAAATAGCAACTAAAGTTTCCTTAATATATATGTTTGTTCTTATTAATATATCCCTAAGCCAGCCCTTGTGGTCTAGTAGTTAAGATTAGTGCTCTCACCGCTGAGGCCTGAGTTCATTTCCCAGTCAGAGAACCACACCACCCGTCTGTAGGTCGTCACACTGTGGCAGCTGTGACTTGCAGTGATGCTCAGAGCTATGCCACCAGGATTTCAAATTCCAGCAGGGTCACCCATGGTGGACAAGTTTCAGCAGAGCTTCAAGACTAAGACAGACCAGGAAGAAGGACCTGGCTGCCCACTTCTGAAAAAAACTGGTCATAAAACCTTGTGAAGAATAGCAGAGTGTTGTCTGATGGAGCGCCGGAAGGTGAGAGGATGGTGCAGAAAGGCCGGGCAGGGTTCCACTCTGCTGTCCACACGGGCGCTAGGAATCGGAATAGACTCCACGGCATTAACAATAAACTGTGTCCCTAACAACGACCCTATTGCATGTTGCCCATTTCTTTCTGTAACTACCACAAGTTTGGAAATTTTTGATTATCTGATTCTGGGATGAACAATAAAGGATGCAAACATTCTTTTCCAGAAAACTTATTAATCAATAAGGTAGAAAACGAAACCTTGTGCCTCATGAAGGAGATGAGTAAACAGAAGCCTAGTTCTACATTGCTGAATCTCTAACTCATAGTGTTACAGGGAACTTAAAAGGATTTTCCGGTACATCCAGGTGAGTCTACAAATCAACACCAAAACCATTCACGTCCATGCAAAACTTGTTCCTTCTTATTATAGTCTTACGAAAACAAAAAAAGCATTGTCAGGGTATGGACTAAACTATACCATTCCAGTTTATTAATATGTGTGTGTATGTATATATATATTTATACATACACACACACACTGGAGGAAAGGATGAAAAGCTTTAAAAGAATCCAATTACATATTAATTGTGGATCTCATATTAAAATGCTGCCATGCTCTTTGTTGGAAACGGTACTTTGCTACCACATATACACATATTTATTATATTGTGCTGTTTTCTCCCTGGACCATTTTTAAGAGAAGTCAGTATAAGTGAGAAGAAAGAGAGGTGAACAAAATTGTATTGAGAAGAAGTAAGGGTTTTTGTTTTTGTTTTTGTTTGGCTTTTTGTTGTTTTGTTATAAATCAAAATCTAGTTCACTTTGGGAGCATAATGCATCCATATTCATGAGAGCATTTCTGGAGTACAAAATAAAGGTGCTGGTCCTAATTTAGAGCTGTGGCTTTTATGAAATTGTAAACCCATCATAAGATTATGACTCTGTACCTTGACACAGGTAGGCATTTTGCTTTAGTTGACAAAAATGATATTCTAAGAGAATTTTAGAAGTTGTTTTGAAACAGGACAATTTTCAAGTTTCATAAATTCTAATCTATGAAAATAAGCATATGGGTTGTCTACTTACTGAAATAGAAATGTTGTCATTCTTTCATTCAACAAATACACTCAAAATATATTCCTTGTATCCCTTTATTCAACAAAGATTTATTGAGTGCCTACATTGTGTCAGACATTGTTCTAGGTGTTAGGGCTAAA
The DNA here is from genome assembly GCF_021613505.1 of Equus quagga. NCBI lineage: Eukaryota > Metazoa > Chordata > Mammalia > Perissodactyla > Equidae > Equus > Equus quagga. Next base: position 87,682,602 of record NC_060269.1, read on the forward strand.
AAGGCGATCAAGTTTCATAAAATTCTCTATTTTTTTCCGAGTTAATATTCTAATTATATGTGTAGAGTTTTACTTCCTGAGTACAGAGTTTTAAATGAATATCCACAGTGATATCCTCATGGACATGTATATGCATGCTCCCACGATATCACAGAGTAAACAGAGGTTTACCTCAAACCTAAATAGATAGTCCCAGAACATTATTATTGATTCTTTAGCAATTTTCAACCATTTCCTTATAATAAATTATCAAGATAATAAGAAAAATCAAACATTTTAAAACCATACACCTTCGAAAGTGCATACATGAATGGCTCATAAGCCCATAAAGAGATACACAACATCGGTAGTCACTAGGGAAATGCAAATTAAAACAACAATAAGACACCATTTCACACTCACTCTAATGACCAGAATAAAAAATTGGAACACTCATACGTTGCTGTTGGAAATATGAAATGGTGCAGCCACTCTGAGAACCAATCTGGCAGTTCCTCAAGTGTTGAAGACAGACATGACCCAGCAACTCCACTCCTAATTACAGACCCAAGAGAAATGCAAACATACATCCACACAAAAACTTGGACGCGCATGTTTGCAGCAGCACTATTCGTAAAAGCCAAAAAGTGGAAACAACTTGAATAGATAAGCAAAAGCCAGCATATCCACAAAGTGAAATTCTATTCATCATTAAAAAGGAACAAACTACTGATATATGCTACAACATGCAAAAACCTCAGAAGCATTACACTGAGTGAAAGAGCCTGGATATGAGAGACCATATGTTGAGTAATTCCATTTATATGAAATGTCCAGAAAGGGGAAAATTTACAGAGACACAAATGCTGGGAATAACAATAAATGGCAAAAGGATCTTATTTGGGTAATGAAAATGTTCAAAAACTGAGACATGGTAATGGTTGCATAACTTGGCAAATTTGTTAAAAAATCATCAAATTGAACCCTTGAAATGGGTGAATTACGTGATATGTAAAATGTGACAATAAATTTATTTCAGGAAATATATGGCTCTAAGGGATGCACACTCACTGAACTCACACAACAATATTTACAATCTGACTTGTAAGACACACATAATCACACTTTCAGAACAAAATCTTACAGGTATCTTTTTTTCTTTCCATCAGCAATTGCGACGGAGCTTTCAAAACAGAAATGAAGATCTCCAAGATTAACACACTCAAGAGTTTATGGTTAAGCATTAGTTTCTGTATTACATAGGTCCAAGCATGTTACTTTTCCTTATCACATAAAATGTTAGAGTGATTATATCATTATCATGTTACTTACAGTACAATAAATATGCTAAGTATCTTATTCACATCATGCCATTTGCTCCCAGTGTTTTTGTTCCATTTTGTTTAATTTTTAAGAGCATGAAAACAGCAATTCTTTGGGGTTAAGCATTATTATTTCCATTTTACATATGAGGAAACTAGCAGTTTTGAGAAGTAACTTGTCCCAGGTTGTTAACGTAGGTAGCAAATGGTGGGCCTGCCTGTCATCAAAACCTGGACTCATTCCCACACTGCTTCCTTGCAAATAAGCGCACAAGCACCAACTGATAGATATGTCAAATACTGGGAAATTTTTTTGGTTAATTGGCTATTTTTATTCATAACTTGATCTAGTTCCGGTGGATGCAAGTCCAAGTTCTTCAAAGATAAATTGAAGGGAAAGCAAAAATTCACACCCCTGGCTTCAGATGTACCGGCTTTTAGATGCATCGCCAAGAGAGCAAAGCACAATGAAACATGACAGATTCCTAACTAGCAACCTGTCCTACATAAAATATTTAATAGATATCCATTCATGTGAATATTTTCTACATATGAGATATTTCCCCTTGAAGCTCATTGATTTTTCAGACCTTGGTATGTTTACATGGGGGTTTCATGGAATCCTTGCAAGTTACACCCATGGTTCAAATTAGATAGGAAACCAAGCATTCAGGGAGCAGGCCTGTCAGTACTGGCGAAGAGTGATCTGACAGCATTTCCCAAAGTGTGGGCTATTCCAAGCAAGATGCCACACAAACAGGATATTAAGTAACATCAAATCACACAGTAGGAACATTAGTGCTTTTATGGTTGTCCTTCAATTCTCCTGATTATATCAAATAGGAAGTACCAGCTGGGAATGAGAGAAGTGTTAAAGTGGGACTAGCACTTGCCAATCTCCATTTTCATCAAATAAACAGAGGGCCTTAGGGTCAGAGTCTTCGGAGAGCAGCTGTGTTCAGCTGGCATTTAATAACATGGTTGGTGTCACTGCACGGATGCTATATTGACCTTGTATTTATGGCAAGTGATGCTGGTTTTCAATTAACAATAATGATAACAAGTTCCTTTTACAACAAATTGAGAAAGAAAACAGTGAATTCATTTAAAGAAAATATCAATAAATCTAGTACGGGTGTTATACAGATATGGCTAAAATCATGATGTATTATGTGAATGACAGAAGTTTGAGAAGTGCTATCAGACACTGCTTATCAAATCTTGTCACACCATCATAATATCTAAGAACTGCATCAAAAAATAGGGAGGTAAGAATTACCATAGCTAGAAGCTGTTCAGGACTTTGGAAGGCTGGCTCCTCTCTTGACTTCAAAGAATCATTTAAGGTGCTGAAAATAGGTGGCCAGTTTACTACCTACACATTCAGGACTTGCCTTAGGCAAACTCCTGGAAGTCTGTCCTTTGCTTTTCCAATTCTTTATCTATCCACATGTCCTTAAGCTACCACTTGCTTTCTTCACTTTCCTCTATCAAAGCCTACCCTTAGATCTTTTCTTCACAGTATGATACAAAGGTTCTATAACTGTATAGTTTGCTCCTGAACTCCCCACTGTTCAAATTTTTACATGGATCAGAGCATAAAGGCACAGGGATGTCCTTTTCAGGCTGTTCTACAATTTCAGGCCCCTTTCAGCAGATAGCAAAGTCTATCTTTTACACATCAATCGTATATCCCAGAAAACAATTTATCTTTCCCAGTAGCATAAGACCTGCCTAGCCTAGTCAGAACTAACATGTTGCTTCCAATAATGCCATGAGGTCGATTTTTTTTCTCATTTCATATATGAGAGAACTGAGGCAAATCGCTTCAAATGAGCAATTTCTCTGTACTCCACGCTCCTGCAGCCTAGTGTCTGGCTAGGGTTTTCATGTTATGGCTTGAGGACCATGCATATAAGAATTACCTAAGGATTTGTTCGAAATGCAGATTCCTAGGCATCATCCAACCCTTTAAATCAGAATGACAGCCAAGGGGGTCTAGGCATTTGAATCTTGAGCTAGCTCTGTGGTCACTCTGATGCAGACTAATGTTTGAGAATCTCTGCTGTGTCTGCAACGCTCCTCACTTTCAAGTTTACCTTTTATAACTCAGGTCAGGGATGCTCAAGGCTATATTGCTACCCAGAGGATAAAATTAAAACATGTGTCTGGCTTTTCTATCTTCTAAATTTTAGGCTTTTTGGGTTCTTTCATTTTATCCCTGAAGACTTGCAGTTTGTTTAATGGTCCTAATTCAGTCACTAAAACAAATAGCAAATAAACAAGAGGGGAGAAGAGGAGAAGGAGGGATGAGGGCAGAATGAAGTGGGTACATGGGAGGGCAGCTGGAGTACCTCAGGCAGCAGCTGTTTTACGGGATTCTTGGACAGAATGTATAAAATCACTGGCTTCTACAGCTTTCTGTCCTTGCTCTTGACCGGTGTGTTGTAAGTGCATGGTTATTTTGTTGCCGAGCTGTTGATGCTATGATGGCGACATCCACACTGCCATTCTTGACCCTACCTTCCAGCTCTTCCCAAATGTATCTTCTTTAATAGCTGATGCCATCTGGACAGCTTTGGAAACGAAATAACACTCAACTTCTAATCTGATTTTACACATTCTATATTTTATTGTCTCTCTTCTAAGAGGGCAAATTTAATATAAAATGCTGCATTTTAATTTGTTTTCACTCCTAAATGAAAGAATGAAGAAAAGAATGGTTAGGAACTATGATATCTGTTGTTTTTCACAGTTGACATAACCGATAAAATACAGATTCTTTCAGGTCAATGAGAATGTCGTTTCTCACAAAATTCACTTTGGTCAAGGAGTTTGTGGGAACTGTAGGAACGATAAGTCACGCATACATAAAAGTCTTAAGCTTGAACCTCAGAACTGGAAAAGTAGCATTTGCTGTAATTAAAGAAGAACAGAAAGTGCACGGTTTGATAAAAGCTGGCACATGCACTTGCAATCTCTCTAAATTCAAATAATATTTGTTCCAAATTTCTTTTTCTCAAGTCATCTTTTTTTTCTTCCCACAGGACAAAATATTTCTTCTCATTTAAATGTGAAATATTATCTTCTAAACCCCAAATGGATCCAAAGCTTCCAAAGCACAGGCAGATATATGAACACAGATGTTCGTCAGCATAGGACTGATGTGTGCAAGACACAGAAAAGAGCAACAGAGACAGAACTAAACAAACTAACGTACTGATACGATGAATTATTGTATAGTCCTTTAGAACATGTTTGTGAAAACTACTTAGTGACGTGGAAAGTTGTTCATGATACAACCTTAACAAGAAAAGTTCAAGACGTAAAAACTGTGCGATTCCAATACGTTGTATATATACATATCTGTATGTTGATATATCTCTATCTCTTAGTCTCTACATATCTACTTATTTATATGTTATGTGTAGCAAGAGCTCTCTGGGTTGTTTAATTTTGAAATATTCATCATTCCTTCTTATATTCTTCTGTATTCTAAATTGTACACAAAATGTTATAATTACAATATGATTTTAATAATATTTAAACTAAATTTTAATAACACTTCATACTGTTATAACTTCAAAATGTTACTTAAAAAGTTCACTTTAAAAATCGAATTCCAGGGCTTAATATGAGAGCTACACTACTGGGTCTTAATTTTAAAATTAGAGATTATCTTTGCAGAATTCCTGTGAGAATTTCTTTCCAGATTTTACTAAATATAAAAGTGAAAGCTAAATATGGTTGACTCTTTAATGAGATACAAGCATTATTAGAATAAACAAAGAAAAATATTTATTCATTGTCACGCTTTAACATATTTCGCAATGAAAAATTTTTGTACTTTGCTTTACGTCCTAATATCTATTCAAAACATTATGCACAATCTGTATTTTTTGATGTATTCTTTTTTTCTCATTTTGATGGTCAACATTGGTGAGATTAACTTGAACTAGCAAATGTTCCCAGGCAATTTGTCTTCACATCTCGGAAACGGAAACCCGAGCTAGGACTTGGTCCTGTGAAATTTCACACTCAACCAATTAACTAAAAAAGTGGATGGGGCAGAACACTCTACTTGGACACTGTTCTGAAAATAATCTCATTCTCCTTGGGAAATTATGGATTCTTTATTCCCCTACCAATGTCGTTTACAACTGCATTTTGCCACAAAAATGTTTCTATCTTCTTTTTATTTCATGGCTCATGAATCTGGTAATCCTTTTTTTTTTCAATAGTAGAATCCAGGAATTTGCAAATCTGCCTGCCTATGATTGAGGAACTCAAGCTTGACAATTTATTTATCAAAACAAGTATATTCAGATTGCCAGAATGTGATACTGTGATAATAAGAAATATATATTTAGTTTTTGTCCCTGGTTCCTGGCCAGAGCTCCCAAAATCCTTGTAATTTCCTAAATAAGAGTGACAGAAGCATCATTTGTTATAATATTTGGCTTTTATCCCCAGTTCCTGAAGTAGCTCTGGAGTGAAAAGGAGAAAGGAAAGTCTTTCGTTATTTGCAACAGGCCTCCTCAACGACACCTGAGTTTAAGCTAATGGGGTGACTTTTGGAAAGCCCCCAAGGAAGGGGGTGCCAGAGGAACCAGTCATGGGATTGGAGGGTTAGAACTTTCAGCCCCACCTCTCAACCTCTGGGGAGGGGGGAGGGGAGAGTGCCTAGAGATTGAGTCCAATCACCAATGGCCAGGGATTTAATCAATCATGCTTATGTGATGAAGCCTCCACAAAAAATACCTAACTGAAGGGGTTCAGAGAGTTCCTGGGTTGGGAACACATCCTCAAGCTGGGACAGTGGCACATCTGGAGAGGGCACAGAAGCTCTGCAACTCTTCCCCATACCTTGCCCTATGCAGCTCTTGCATCTGGCTAGTCCTGAGTCGTATCCTTTTATAATAAACAGGGAACCTAGTCAGGAAACTGTTTGCCTGAGTTCTGTGAGCTGTTCTAGCAAATAATTTAACTTAAAGAACCTCCCATTTGTAGTTGGTTGGTCAGAAGCACAAGTGACAGCCAGAGACTTGCAATTGGCATCTGAAGTAGGGGGAGAGGTGGGCAGACTTGTGAAACTAAGCCCTAAACCTGTGAGGTCTGCACCAACTCCAGGCAGTTAGTGTTGGAATTGGATTAATTGTAGCACAGCCAGTCAGTGTCCACCAAGAATTGGAGAATTTCTTCGTGTGGAAAACACACATTTGGTGTCAGAAGTGTTCTGTGGGTGGAGTAGTGGAAAACAGAAGTTTTCTTTTACAGAGTTACCTTTTTTTAACATGTAAATAAAATTCTTTCATTTACTTGCTAAAAATATTTCCATTTCACTTAGAATAAAAACTAAATTTCTTATCATAATCTACTGGGCTATCAGATCAACCTATTTCACCTCATTTCCGAGGACTCTGCTCATCGCTCACTGCATTCCAGCCACAGTGGATTTCTGTATGGTCTTCACACAAGCTAAGCTGCACCTGTCTCAAGGTCTATGCACTTGCTATTCCACCTGGAATGCGCCTCCATCACATCTAGGTATGGCAAGCTTCTTCCTGTCATTCAAGCTAAACCAATGTTGTGTCCTCAGGAAGAGGTTTATCACTCACCAATATCTTAGTATGTCATCTCTATGATTCTTTGAAATTATTTATATAGTGATGGTTTATTGTTTATCTGCCCACCACTAGTAATGCAAACCCCAGAAGAGAACTGACTTTGTCTGTCTTTTTCACCTAGAACAGTGTCTGAGACATGGTAAATACTCCAAAAATTACTTGTTGAATCAATGCCTGAGATAGATTGTCTCCAAAGTTGACTACCAATAATTTCTCACACCCCTATACACGCATGCCACTCTCTCCATCAAGAAGTAGAGTCAATTTTCAATCCCTTTTAATCTGAGCTGGCCTTATGATTTACTTTTGCCCACTAGTGTTCAGCGGATGTGACATTGTGCCAGTTCTCAGCCTAGCCCTTAATATGCCTTGTAGCTTCCACTCTTGTGGTCTTTGAGTCCTGAGCACTGTGGAAAGAGTTCTGACAAGTGGCTAAATAGAGAAGCCCTGAAGGATACAAGACTGCAAAGAGAAAGAGAGGGGCTTGGCCAGCCATCAGCCATTTCGGCCGGCCTCGCTTAGGCACCAGTTTGCGTGAAGCTCTCTCAGATACTGCAGCTGCACTAGATCACAGCAACCAACACCATGTCTGCCGAGCACTGTCCAAATGCAGAATCTAAAAGGGTTGTTACTATTTTAAACCAAAAAAGTTTGGACTGGTTTGCTCCACGCAATAGATACTTAAAACAGTCATTGATACCAGAAATTGGGTGCTGCTACAACAGAAGTCTAAAATATATGGTATTGGCTTTAGAACCAGGCAGAGTCTGAACAGTCAGAACAGTCACTGAGCAGACTACTAGTAAGAACAATGGAAAAGCAATGAGGAATCGCCATGAGAAGCCCGAAAAAGGTACACGCTTATTAAGCAATGGTGGAAAAATTAGCAAGACTATTGACTGTAGTAGCTCAGAACATAGACAATGTTCCTGATGAAGCTAAAGAAAGAACTGTTCAACTCTGAAGAATTTGAGAAACCATAGTGGCCCCAGGACAGTGTCTCCAGCTGGTAAACTATTCTCCAAGTAAAAATTGGCCATAGAGCAAAGACAGAATCCAAGGTGCTGCCAGTGAAACACGACCTAAACGTAAAAACCAAATGCTGGTGTGCCTGCGAGGTCTCTGGTTAAAGCCTCTGAGAGTCTTAAGGGAGCACCTCACAGCTTCTCTCAGCAGCACAAAAGAATTTAGAAGGATCTTAAGATTGTTCCACAGCATGCCGACTCATAAGTCGAATACACAAGGACCTGACATAAAGGGGTTTATGGGTGTGATTTTGTGTCAGCAACTGGATTATAATTTGGCATCTAACAGGTTTTTAAAGGAATTATAGCAACTTGGAATAAAAGAGACAGTATCAGTTCAAACAGAAAAGAGGCTTTGGGCCCCCAACTAACTATATGAAACAACTGTTTTTAAGATATTAGAACAACAAATAGTGCAAAAGCAGGCAGGAAGCAGGCTGAGAAACTTCTCAACTAGAAAGATGAGCCATTCTTCTGGAAGAAGGAAGAAGTTTCATAGAGTAGAACCAAGAGTCCAGAGGTAGACCAAAGAGTAGAGAAGAGCCACAGGGTAGAGAACCAAGCCCTAATCTGGGAACTTTTTTTTTTTTTTTGAGGAAGATTAGCCCTGAGCTAACATCTGCCTCCAATCCTCCTCTTTTTGCTGAGGAAGACTGGCCCTGAGCTAACATCCATGCCCATCTTCCTCCACTTTATATGTGGGACGACTACCACAGCATGGCTTGCCAAGTGGTGTCATGTCCATACCCGGGATCTGAACTGGCGAAGCCCAGGCCGCCCAAGGGGAATGTGTGAACTTAACTGCTGCACCACCGGGCCAGCCCTGGGAACATTTTCCACCCTCAGGGGAGGGGCCCTGATAAGTATCCAGCAGGATTTCAGAACTGCTGTGGAGGAGAATCTGCTTGCAGCCTCCACAGAGTAATGAGTATCAGATCTGCTATAAAAAATGAGACAATTAGTCTAACTATATGAAACTACTGTTTTTAAGTTATTAGACAACAAATAGAGCAAAAATGTGACCCTTGAGAGTATGGAATCAAATGAGGTAAGTCTTATGATTACTCCAGCACCCATCAGACCCTGAGACAGGGACAGGGACCCTAAACAGAGAACAACAGCTTCACTGACAAAGGAGACAGAGATTGCCATTTGGGAAGGTTGAAGCAGCTGGCATTTGTGATGAAGACTACTAGAGAAGAGGGAGATTTGCAAAAAACTTCTTGAGGGGGCCAGCCCCAGGGCCGAGTGGTTAAGTTTGAGCTCTGTTTCGGTGGCCCAGGGTTTCACTGGTTCAGATCCTGGGCACAGACCCAGCACCGCTCATCAGGCCATGCTGAGGCAGCGTCCCACATAGCACAACCAGAAGGACCTACAACTAGAATATACAACTGTGTACTCGGGGAATTTGGGGAGGAGAAGAAGACGAGAAAGAAAAGAAGATAGGCAATAGATGTTAGCTCAGGTGCCAAAAAACCCCAACTTCTTGAAATTTACACCTAGGTCTCCTTGAGTCTTCATCTAAATACCTAGATGAACGTGCAGAGCAAAAACTCCACAGGGCTAAAGAAAGAAAATGTGAAAGAACAACTACTAGGGATGACAGAATAGAAGAGAAAAACGAAAAAAGAGTGACAATGACTCTAAAACTAGTTCTTTTAAAAGTTTAATAAAATTTATAACACACTAGATGACAGATTAGGAAAAAAGATGTCACCAATTGCTAATATCAGAAGTAAAAGAGTAAAAGAGGGGAAATCACGAAAGGTCCACAGACGTCTCAAACAAAAAAACGAAAAAAGGGATATTATAAACCACTTCATGAAAATGAATTTGAAAAGGTATAAGGAAAGGACAAATTTCATGAAAGATAGAAATTACCAAACTAGGAAAAGAAGAATTAGAAAAGCCTTATCTAAAATGTTTCCCACAAAGATAACTTCAAGATTCCATGATGTCACTGGTAAATTTTGCCAAAGGTTTGTGGAGGAAATAATACAAACTACACAAACTCTTTCACAAGACAGAGGTAAAGGGGACACTTTCCAACTAATTTTGAGGCCAGAATTTCTCTAATAACAAAATTTGTCAAAGACATTACAAAAAAAAGAAATTGATAGGTCAATAGCCCTGATAAAAATAGGTCCAAAAATCCTCAACAAATTATTTGCAAGGCAGATAAGCAATATTAATATTATTTAATATATTATTTTATTATTATATATTATTAATATATTACTTAATATATTAAATGCTAATACACCACAACCAAATGTGGTTTATCCTAGGAATGCAAAGTTGGTTTAACATTTGAAAATCAGTCAATGCAATTCACCACATTAACATAATAAAAGGGAAGAATCAGATAATTTCTGCAATAAATGCAGAAAAAAATGGATTTAATAAAACTCAATTCTCACTCACTATTAAAATGTTATCAAACTAAATATAAGGACATTTTCAAATGTCCTGATAAAGGGCATCTACAAAAACCTATAGCTACCATCATACCTAACAATGAACGACTGAAAACTTCCCTCTACATATGGCGAGTGTTGTCACTCCTATTGCAGAAGAGTTCTTAATGAGTTCAAATAGGTAAGAAGAAGAAACATGAGGAAGAAATAAACTCTCAGTACGTACAGTCAACAAGATCATATGTGTAAAAAATCCTAGAGGATCTACAAAAAAAAACCCAGTAGCACTAATAAATAAATTCACTAAGTTTGCAGGACAAAAGATCTATCTATAAAAAATCAATTGTATTTATATAATCTAGCAGTGAGCAATTCAAAAATTAAATATAAAGAACAATACTATTTATAGGAGTATCTACAAACATTAAATAGTTAAGGACAAATTTAACAAACTGGAGCAAAAGCTTACATTGAAAATGACAAAACACTGCTGAAATACAAAAGGGCCTAATGAAATGAAGAGATGGGCCATGCTCATGGATTAGAAGATTTCATATTTTTAAGATGTCAGTTTTCTCCCAAGTGATTTCTAGATTCAGTGAAATTTCTGTCAAAATCCCAACAAGATTTTTGTAGAAACTGACAAGCTCATACTAATTTTTTTTTTAAGGGGAATGCAAATGACCTAGAATAGCCAAAACAATCTTGAAAAACAAGAACAAAGTTAGGGGATTAACTCCACTTGATTTCTGGACTTTAAAGCTATAGCGGTTTTCTCCAAAAATAGTCTCCCACAAATCCTTTCTTCTCTGTATATGCTTGCTGCTCTCTCCATCAAGTGGAGTTTATTTCCCTTCTCCTCAAATCTAGGTTGACCCTCTCTTGTGACTTGATTTGACCAACAGAATGCACCAGAAGTGACACTGTGTCATCTGTACCTAGACTTTGTGAGGCTTACTAGCTTCCATTTTCACTCTTAACCCACAGCGGTCTGACTACTCTGCTAGAGAGAAAGGCTGCATGAAGAGAAGTTCTACTGGATGTGAGACTATGAAGAGAGAGAAGCCGCAGCAGCCTCCAGCCATTTTAGCCATCTCAGACAAGCTCCAGACATGAGTGGAGCCATCTTGGATTCTTCAGATCTAACTGATCTGCATCAATTAACACCATGTGGCGGTGAAATGAGCATGTCCTGGCCAAATCCTGCCCAAACTGCAGAATAATAAACAAATAATTGATTGTTTACAGTAAAGTGTTGAGGTAGTTTGTTATGCAAGCATAGAAACCTGAAACAATGAATGATGGAGTAAACAAATGGCACTTCGTTTTTCTCAAAGTCTGCCAGCCACGTTAGCACACTGTGTCTGACACTGAGATACTCTCCACAGCTCTCTTCTGTGGTTTTCTAGTCACAGGCAGCTTCTGTAATTACACTTCAGAAATTAAAAGACAAGGAAATCTTTATGCAGCATATCACCAAGTAATTAAAAAGATCTTTCTGATTAAACTTCCGAGTATAAAAGTAATAGATGCTCATTGAAATTACAGTAGAAAAAAAGGGGAAAGAAATCACCCATTAGTCCACAAAATCGATGTTTATCTTTTGATGCACTTCATACAAAAAAATAAATACATTTTTCATAATTGAGATCACATTTTACATAAAGATTGCACCATATTTCACTGCCAGCTGATAGTCATCAAGAATTTGATTTGGAGATAATTGTTTTCAAGGCATATCTCTTCTTACAAGTATCCTAAAATATACAAAATATCCCTCCATTCTCCCAGATTAGCGGAGATTTGCTATAAGAACCAAATCATAAATGCCTGTAGTAAAATAATTTTTAACAAATATGCTTTTGCCATGATATCATCTGCATATATTTAGGCCATATACAAATATATATGAAAAAGTTCCCTGAAATTTATCAGTGTCACATGAAATTCATTGTAGAGGATGTTAATCCCATTAAATAATATTTTATTATGAGGATTCCATTAAATTTCTTTCTAATTTTGGAACCAGAAAGATTGCATTTTTCCTAGATAAATCATTGTCTGTATCTTTGGATAGGCCTGAACCATGTAGCTAATGGTCTGGTTTTCTTTTTCGAAGTATAGGACACGACATGGGGCTCCCCCGCAAAAAGTATATCTACAGTCTTGAAATGGGTTCTCTGACCCCAGTTTTAGATTTACCTATTTGCCTTCACCTTTAATCTTTTTCTCTTGGAGAGAATTTATAAATCTTTATAAACTCCTTGTAACACTTTTTGTAAACAGGTAGGATTTTAATCAAGTAATTGATTCTGCCTTATGTCTCATTTATTGTTTACTTATAAATGTTGTTTATCATTACATAATTAGCGGTTTTCCAAAATTTTAATAACTGTATATTATTTTGTTATATGTGTGCACTACCATAATCTACTGTTGGAGATAAGAGATTGGCATTCATTTTTTACTATTATAAAAATTATAAAAAACTACTTTGCACTGAAGTTTTTTTCCGTGTATCTGATTTTTTTCTAGGACTGGAATTTCCTGCTTAGAAGATCTTGAAATAGATTACCAAATTTCTTTAGAAAGACAATAATAATTTGCATTCTTGCCATCATGGTCAAGCACTCAGCACATCTTACCAGCACTGAGTACTATCATTGCTCAGACTTTGCTAATATGACCGATAAAGGGGCATTAAGTGATTTAATGTGCATTTCTTAGATTATCAGTGAGAGCCCAGACTCTCAATGATGCTTCCTTGATCCCATATCATGTATTCAAGTGTCTTCTCGCCTATCTGTTCTGGAGATCTGTGTCTATCCTTGTGCTAATCCTATACTTTCAAAGAGAAATAATGCGTAGTAGGCAATTTTCAATGTTCAAGTACCAAGACTATTCTTGTCCACAAGGTTCAACACTGAGAAACTCTCCTAAGAAATAATCCAAAAATAGAAAATATTTGTGTGAATGCGTACTCACTACATTATTTATAAAAGTGAAAAAAGTCACAACATAAATTTCCAACATTATTGAAATGGTTATCAACAGCATACCATAGAATGAAATATTAGATATTAAATTATGCTCACAGAGTTTGTCAATGATAAAAGGTAAAGTTAAAAGACATTGGAATAAAAGGGAATTTTTCAACTATTAATATGGAAAAATCTCTGGTATACAATATTAAATTAATAATAAGATAGATTATTTTTTTCTACTCAATTAAAAAATATGAAGAGAATGAGGTAATTCACAAAATATTAATAGTGTTTAACTCTTAACTAGTAGCATTAAGGATGCTTTATACTCTCTTCTCTGCAACTTCCATTATTTCCTGAATTTCAGCATGCTATACTTCTCCTAGTTTCTTCGTAAATCTGTTCTAGATTAAGGTGGAGCTACATATTTAAAAATATAATGCTTTTATTATTATTATAAAAAATAGTTATTTTTAACTATGCTGTCAATATCCCAATCTCTATTTTTCAATATTTTTACTCTCCCTTAATTGAAAGAATTCACGAAACATCAAACAAGAGAAGACTGCTATTCTAAAAGTTCATTTTACCAATGCAAAATTGAAAACAGTTTTAATTTAGGACCAAAGGAAAAGAATAAGTAATAATGTTTTAAGGGGAAAAAAGTATGGAAGGAAAAGACATTGAAAAGCGTCAAATTTTTGACTCTGTAACTTAATAAAAACAATCCATCTTTGTGTGGTCATATAATCCATCTTCTAAACTGTTACATCAATTAAAATCATGCCATGTCAGCTCACGGCATCATTTCAGTTCAGTTTGAATTTCTCAGTGAAGGATATGAGGTAAAAATCTTGAAATCTACCTGTCAAATGATGGCTTCTCTCCACAGTCAAAGGCATCCTGGAGCTCTTTAACAAGATTAGCCTGGCCTGGCAGTCGGAAGAGACCCTCTTCTTTCAGCCCCCTTAGTCGGATAAAGTCTACACACTGCTCCACCAGCATTGGAGCCAGACGGTTCCCATATCTCTTCTCATAACGGACAGTATCTTCCAGTTTCTGTCCAAAGATGCCTAGAGAAAGAAAGGATCACAACGAATTTGAGAAATTTCTCTCTTCTCACAATGTTGCTTTAAAACTCAACGTAAAGGAAAAAGAGAAGATTGCAATGCTGAAAAGCATTTAATATTTGGTACTTTACATCACAGAATCAAATTCATTATATATAATTCTTAAAATGAAAAGAGTTTACCTTATGCTGCCCTTTCCCCCCTGTATTCTGCATTTAGCCCAAAAGCAAAACAAAAATACGGAGTTTGAATTATCCACTTTGAAATAAGAAGCACTGCAATAAATATAATTTTAGCTTTGGGTTTTCTTTTTTTTTCCTTCTGGGAAAGGAATTGTATTCAAAAGCTTAAAAGCAGAAATATTCTGCGGACAAAAGTCAAATCCTACTTTTGCTACAGTTTTAACTTTACGTCCAATTTTCATTTACTCTAAATACTGTTCATTTCTCTGTTCACCTTTTGTTTTCAATCAAGTTATGATGCCAGGATTATAATCAAGTCGGTAAAGCCAGGAAAAGAAACCCAGAAGTTTTATCCATATAAAATATTTCAGACAGTGTTTGCTTTTTAAAACCTTAAACTATTAATTTATTGGAAAAGGAAAAATGTGAATTACGAAACTGTGCATACCACAAGAGAGGAGGCGGGATCCTGGTGGTTTGCCCTGACAGCGAGGCATATTTGTCTAGAATTGTCAGTACATGGCAGTAATAAAAAGCAGGCCAATTTTGATCAATTTTATTAAAATACCTACAAATGATGCATTCCTCGGTGCATACATTTGGGGCTGAACAGCCCCACTATTCACCCTTGGTACCCCATTGATTAACAGACAGTGTCTCTAAAATATATTAATATGCGGGGGTAGCTTCGTAAGAATGATCAACCTATGAGAAAAGAGGGAGGGGGAAAAGCTGGAGGAAATGTGACTCCATTGTTCCCAGAGGGGATGAATATGATGAAATCTTTTTGATGGTCTAATGAGGTTCATGAAAGGGATATAAAAATAAGTGTTGCGTGTTCAAATTATGCAAGACTCTAGAATGTTTGGGGAATTATTTCAAACCATTAGGTTAAGGATTTGACAATAAGAACATACGCTTTACTTCCCTATCTGTAAAATAACTTATAGATGGATACAGTAATGCAAAATCATCATATCCCAAGCAACAAACACTTGCTACCAAAGAGAATATTCTTAGCCTAGGTAGAAACAATAACACAACAACAAACCAAACTATTCTACACCTGCTATCAAATCTAGCACTAATGGAATTCAAATATCTTCCTTTTAGGAAAAAAGGTTGAGTGACCTAATATTAACATTCAAGTACAAATAAAGCAGAATTAGAAAATGGCTTTCTCTAAGGGCAGTGAAGATTAAAGCAGGTAACAGCGCTGTTTAGCTTACTCTGTATACTTTGGAACAAGCAGTTTCTTGATAATAGTGAATCGAATATTGTTTGCTAACTCAACAGACCTTCACACCCCTATTTTCTCTTGGTATCTCCACTTCAGAGGCTGGAAAATGAAATACTTCTCCCACTTCTCAATAAGTCTTCTGCAGCCTCTAAGAAAATTTGTTTTCTTGATGAAAGAGAAGGACCCAGCTGGAATTGACAATCACTCCTTTTTTCTATCATGAACTTGGACATGGTATCTGTCAATCGAAGAGTCATCTTTCGACCATTAGGTAATAACCGCAAGGCGAAGGCTGAAAGATTCAGACGACAGGGCTGAAACCACTGAACCACTGACCTGATAGCAGCAGCGCCTTCCTGCAGAATTTCTTTTTTTTTTTTCTTTTAAGATTGGCACCTGAACTAACATTTGTTTCCAATCTTATTTTTTTTTTTTCTTCTTCTCCCCAAAGCCCCCTAGTACATAGTTGTATATTGTAGTTGTGGTCCTTCTCGTTGTGCTGTGTGGGATGCTGCGTCGGTATAGCTTGACGAACGGTCCGCGCCCAGGATCCGAACCAGTGAAACCCTGGGCCGCCGAAGCGGAGCGTATGAACTTAACTACTCGGCTACGGGACTGGCCAGCTCTAGAATTTCTTTTAACGTGAGAACAACAAGCCCCTGTGTGTTTAAGCCACTGTTAGCTGGGTTTTCTTTTACTGGCAGCAATGCAGAATTCTAACCCATAGTGTGGTGATAATGATTTTGAAGATATCCTGGTATTTTCATAAAAGCTTGCAAATTGATTATGAATGAAGAATATTGACTCTTTTTCTGGGGGTTCTTTGACAACAAGTGTGATGCTTATTCCCTGGGGATGTTTGGATTCTACGCTGCCAAATGTAAGGAAACAGCCTTTCACAGGCCCTTATAGATTATTTAAAAAAATAATGTTGACATTTGGGAATAAATCTCATGTATGTGTGATTTTCCACTTATTGCTTTGGATGGATAAATATATTACGTAAGGTTTCTCTCTAAATCCAGCAGAATTCTACTAAAGATGTTCCAAGTCAATGTCTATGTGTGCTACAAATGAGACCCCAACTTCCAAGATTTGGTTTTATGCAGTAATGAAAAACAGTCAAACTTTCTTTTCTTAAAACTCTCAGGATTTCTTCTTTCCCGGCAATTTAGAGAAGTGATAAAGGAAGGGGTAAGTTTGCTTTAGATGAATACTCTGGTTTCCGTTTTTTTTTTCTTGTACATATAGGCTTGCCTTTACGACAAGAATTTACTTAAGAGTTACAGCAAGAAATTAAAAGCCAAGAGCCTGAACATCCTCCAATTTATTAAGAACACATTATATACTAAGTTCATACTAAGTTCTTGCCATATATTCTCTCGTTTTCGTAATAAATATATAATGTAGCTATCCTATACAAGAAGAAACTGGTGCTCAGAGAGATTAAATAAATTACCCAAGGTTAGTTACAGAGCATCAAGTGGCAGAATGGAAGTCCACATCCAGATTTCTTCAGCCTTAAAACCTTTGTTCATTCCTGAAAACCAGCCCTCTTCCTTTTTATTTAATCACAATTATCATGCATCCTAATTTTCTAGTAATTTAAAATATTAGTAAATTCTAAAAAGGAGTATAGTGGCTTATCTTCTCTGTGCTCTAGAAAGTGACTGTGGCTAAGCTGTACTTATGTATGCCCGGCATAGGGACAAGTAGTTTATCTGCATTTCTCTCACTTGAAACTCACAGCACTCAATGAGGTAGGCACCACTATTACTCTCATTTTACTGAGGAGGAGACTGAAGCACAGAAGGGTTAAGTAAGTTGCTGAATGTCACACAGCTAGTACATAGTGGAGCCAGGATTCGTTCAAGACTTTTGGATTCAGAGCCATTCTGTATCTAGTACACAATACTGCGAAGTGTGCTCAATGGCTGAAAACTGAGCTATGGGGGAAGAAAACTGTGTATACTAGCTTTCCTACCTCACTTCCTGTCATCACACTAGGAGGGGTAATTTCTGTTGAGAAAATGTAAATATGGGGGGAGGTCAGAAAAAAAAAAGAATGAAAAAAACCCTGAACATTTAGTGAGCATTGTGACCACGGAAAGGATTTCCCCTACATACAGAGGGGAACATAAACAGCTATGTCTACTTAGCTACCTAATATGTATGAGAGTTAAAGCATGCGGACAATATGTACATATGCTTAGAAATTCCCGTGGAAAAATAATAGTTTTCTGCTCTTGATCTGGTCTTGGAAAGAATTACAGTAGATATATACTTCCCATTCTGTAGCACTGGAAATAAAACGTTCCACACATTTCTGGCTTGCAACAGGTGGTGTGAGTTAATCTTCTGTATGAGGATGGTTTTTATGATGAAAGCTAGGGCGAAAATTTTATTTATTTTTTGGTGAGGAAGATTAGCCCTGAGCTAACATCTGTTGCCAATATTCCTCTTTCTGCTTGAGGAAGATTGTCACTGAGCTAACCTTCATGCCAGTCTCCCTCTATTTTATGTTGGATGCCACCACAGTGAGGCTTGACGAGCTGTGTGGAGGTCCAGGCCTGGGATCCAGGCCTGTGAACCCTGGGTGGCTGAAGCAGAGCACATGAACTTAACCACCTCGCCACTGGGCTGACCCCCGGGAAAATTATTTTTAAAAAGCTGTTTTATTTAGATTTTTTTTTGAAGGTGCAGTGAAATTTCAAATTTTAAAATTAACAGAAAAGCACAAAGGTCATGAGCTATGCCCAACTAGTAGAATGAGGAAAAGAACACAAGATTAGTAGATAATTAACAAGAATATTCCCTGTGGTGTGAGACATGCAACCAGTCCCAGCTACGTCCATTGACGTTCCCAGGAAAGTTTCACACTCCCTGATAAAACCTTTTTGGGAATCTCTGGTTGACGATGGTGTGTCTTGCATACTTTTCCTGGAAGTACATTGATGGCATCATGAAGCATCCTCCACGATGTGACTTTTCACTAGACTGAGAAAGTAAATCACACAGGTGAATTTATTGCACTTGTGGGAGGCTGTCTCAACTGGAGAGAGGAAAAGAGAGAGAGAAATCTAACCATCCTTCAGGATTTGTGAGATTCCACTGTCACATGTGATTTATATACCCAATACCTAGAGGCAGCCTGTGAAGTTAGTGAGTGTGATCAGAGAAATATATTTGCATTCCATCCTTCTTAAAAATGAATAAACAAATAAATACAAAGCCAAACCTTCTGGGACTCTCCATGCCCTGTAATTATTTATTCCCTTTGCCTCTCGATTCCCAGTCAAGTGCGACTCAGGCTCTATTGCATCACTCTCTATCCTCTTGCCAACATATGCATTTTGGCCTCTGACACCGTCACTCCACTAAAAGATCTTTTTCTATAGTCACCAACAACTTCCTGGTTGTCAAACCACTGACAGTCATATTTTTTTGTATTACTTTATGCCTCACTCCTTGTAAAACTATCAATCTCCTTCTTCTTCCTGACACTTCTCACATGTTACATAATCCATGCCTTCCAGAATGTTCTTCTCAGTCTCCTTCTTGAGTATGCTACTTACTACACCCTTTCATAAGTTGGCTGGTCCTATTTTCAGCCTTATTTTCACCTTATTTGAAACAATTTCTTTGCTCACTCCATTCAATCTCATTGTATGTCAATTATTCCAAGATTTATCTCTCGATTTAGGCCATTCTTATGATCTCTAGCAGTGAATTTCTAAAAGCCCATTAGACATTTCAACACGGATATCTCAAAACATTTTCAAACTCAAAATTTCTAAAACTGGCTATGTCATCTTTTCTTCCAAACCTGTTTTTCTTCTTGCAATTCTGATTTTGGTTATCAGTATCAGCTATTCCCCCAAACCATTGAAGTGCCATCTGAGAGTCAACCTAGATTCCTCCTTCCTCTATGCCTCTCATTTAATCACACGTTGGTCCCTTCCAAATTCATTGCCACTACATAAGGTTAGATCCTCAATATTTCTTAACTTTTTGAAGAGCAGAGTCCTCAATTCAGGCAAGCGCTGCCACAGTGATCTTCATAATATTTAAACTGGATCAGGCCACTCTTCTGCTTCATTTCTTCCAATGGTGCCCACTGGCCAACCAAACTCTTTTTCATGAAATACAAAGTCCTCACAATCTGGTCTCTGCCTCTTCATCTACCACTGAACAACAAATGTTTAGGTAGCACCCACTATGTGCCAGGCACATGCCATATCCACCCTCATTTCTGCTGCTTCCTCACAAACCACATGCTCACTAACTATACTGAACTATTTGTCATTTCCTAAAGGTAGCATGACTTATCACGTCTTCAGGCATCCTTCTAGAAGGAGCTCCTGCTGTCATGAGTCAGCCTAGGAAAACTTATCCTGTAAGATTCAACTCCTATCATCTCCTGTGTGGAGACTTCACTAGCATTCCCTCCGCTCCACCCCAGAGGCAAAGCTTGATATGTTTCTTCTTTGACTCCTTAACACATTGCTCTGTAACTATTCATTTAGATGCCTATCTGCACAGTCAAAAGAGGATTACATTTTTACAATTATAATAAAATAATTATTTTACATTTATTGATTATTATAAATAACATCTGATAATAGCTGCATACTACATACCTATCCTATGAACTTCAGAGAGGCTTAGGGAAATTTCCCAAGGTGCCACAGACACAAGGACTGAAGCGGGATTGGTGCCAGACTGGCGGACTCCAGGGCTCATGCTCCATTCTACCACAGTGCCATGGTCTGAATGTCCATGTCTCCTTCACATTCTTATGTTGAAAACCTGATGCCTAAAGTATTGGGAGGGGGGCCTTTGGGAGGTGATTAGGGCATGAGGGCAGAGTCCATGAATGGGATAATTGCCTTTATAAAAGGGATTCTGGAGAGGTCTCTCCTTCATCCCTTTCTGCCATGTGAGAATACAAGAAGTTGAGCGTGCAGCCGGGAAGAAGGTTCTCACCACAACCCAACCGTCCTGGCCTCATCTCCGACTTCCAGTCTCCAGAACCATGGGAAATTAACTCCTTTGTTTATAAGCTACCCAGTCTGTGACATTTGGTCACAGTAACCTGAATGGTCTAGGCACATAGGCAAACTCTATTGCTTAAGTCCCTGGAACTTAATACCAAAGTGAGCAAGGACTGAAGATTTCATAAACATTTGTGGAATTAATACGTGCATTAAAACAAAAACACCTCATCTCTTCAATTATGGGAAATAAACGAGTAACTCCAATGTAAAATGAAACTCATCAATAGTTCTCAGGTTGTGGCATTGATTTCTATAAAAATTTGAAAACAAAAAAAATCCTTGGTTTGCTGATAGAAATCCAGAAGTTTAAAAGGTTCTTGATTATGGTTCAAATTCTTGGTTATCAGGTATTGTTCAGAGTTCTTTCTCTCTTCCTTTTTAGAGATCACATGCTAAGCCAGGTAGGGAATTTGCTTTTACTTATCCTTCTGCTTACTGCAACCCTCCTAGCAGAATAAGCCTTGGTATCGCCAGGATTGTAATAATTTCCAATTAAAAATGAACATGCACCACAGTAAATGGACAAACAAAAATAAAAGGCATTCATTTTAGTGCAGAACTAAGAAACAAAAATAGCCAAAGCTTACTTCAGTCTGTCACCAGCATTTTCTAAGTAGCCAACAAACCTTATATGAATAAAAACTTTTAATCCAAGGAGCTCAGAATCCGTAATAACTGGTGAATGTTTGGTAGAATCTTGACTCTTTTTGTAGTCAGAGTGAGAAAGGAGGAAGAAAACTAAAGGTATGGCAAAATTAAGAAGGTGTAATAATGTGAGCACAGTGACCCAGTGGCCTAGGTCTTGGACCAGCAATCACAGACACCATTTACATCCAGGTACCTCGCTGTGCAATTTATCTACATTTTCTTATTTGAGACAGATATTCCTCAAGGAGATCTCTCTTTAACAAACAGATTCAGAGGTTCAGAAATGCTAAGTGACCTGAGGTCACAGATCTAGAAAGTGGCAGATCTGGGATACAAACACAGGTCTGTGATTCTAAAGGTCTTTCCTTTTCCACCGTGTTATGTTAATTCAATTCAGATGTATTTTTCCATAGGCATGCTGACCACTCTCTTTAGATCATATAGAAGAAAATGTCTTCTGTAACTTCCAAAGGCTAAATCTGACTTCCTGTAGTTCAGATGAGTCATTGCCTTTCCAGATGAGCCTGTGGTCAGTCTTTCGTTCATGGGCTCCTTAGATTTTGTACATAGTTTGGTGTAGTGCTTATCACAGAGTAAGTACTTATTTATGTTTATTTATCCCCGAGGAGTCTGTGAACTCATAGACTGGAAGCAGCCTGTTTAGTCTGTCTTCTCATCCCCATCATCACCTGGCAGATGCTCCATAAAACTTTAATACATGAATTAACCAGTTACTCATTTATAGCACCTAAAAAGGTTGTGGGCCCCATTCCAATTTGGGGGGGAGGGTGGTTCCACACTTAGCAATGAGCAATTCTCGGACACCAGCTGGGTGTCCTACAATGCAACTCAATTCTGACACCATTTACCCAGAGACAGCAACAGATCCCACAGGTTAAGGGTTCAGTCCCAAAAGACTGCCCCCTCATTCCCACTTTAGATGCCAGTCACAAGCCCAGGTTATCTCCTGTGTTTCTGACTGACTAGTTACAGATTGGAGGTTCCAATGACCCTCTTCTTGGGTTCCATTAATTTGTTAGAGTGGCTCATAGAACACAGGAAACCCGTTTACTCACTAGATTACTGGTTTATTACAAAGGATATTAAAGGATACAAATCAACAGCCAGATGAAGAGATACATAGGGCAAGGTCCCAAACAATGGAGCTTCTGTCCTCACGGAGTTTGGGGCCCAGCACAGTGGCACGTGGAAGTGTTTTGTTTCCCCAACCAAGAAGCCCTCTGAACCCAGTCCTTTGAGGTTTTTAAGGAGGCTTCACCACACAAGCCTAATTTATGAAACCATTGGCCATTAGTGATTGATTCAACTGCTAGTCCCTCTCCCCTCCCTGAAAATCAGGGGGTGGACTGAAAGCTCCAATCCTCGATTCATGGTTGGTTCCCCGGCAGCCAACCCTGTCCTTAGGTGCTTCCCAAAAGTCACATCACTAACATAAACCCAGCTGAGGTGGAAAGGGGCTTGTTATGAATAACAAGACACCTGTTTCACTTTTATAGCTCTGAAGTGATTTCAGGAACTGAGGACAAGAGACGAAATATTATGACAAAAGATGCTCCTATTGCTCTTATTGCTCAGGAAATTCCAAGGATTTTAGGAGCTCTGTGCCAGAAACGGGAGGAAGATCAAAGATATATTTCTTATGACAAATCACAACATCACAGCACCATTTAAAATTATTTGGATTTGGAGAGCAGTATTCTGTTGAACAAATCAATTTCCATATATGTGATTACAACATACACAACACACGATAAAGTTTAAAGAAAATGTTGGTCTTATCCACCAGCACTATAAAGACATTCTATATTAATTCATTATTGACTACAGATTAGCAAGAAAAGATAGATAATTATACAGTACTTTACCAGTTTGCAATCAACCTGAAATCTTTGATTAAATAGATCTATTGCCATGCTTCACTTTGGGAAGAAATAAACAAATACCTTTTTTTTTTTTTTTTTTTTTTTACCACAAATGTGTATAGGGCACTTTAAGATGGTTATGATGATAAGGTGGCCAACTGGCAGCAGAGATGAAATATAAGGGCTACAGAGTAAAGAGTATAATGGATAAAGAAATGAAAGCCAACACTGCCTTAAAGAAAGCATGAAGTTTGGCCAGACAACAGAGGAGAGAGAGAGAGCACTGTAGCAGAGGGACAAAGTGAACAAAAGCAAAGATGTGGTGGAGAGGATGTGTTCAGAGAAAAAGAGAGGGACAGTCTGGGGAACTAGGAGTTTAACTAGGGAACCGTTGGAATTGGTTAGAAGGCCTTGATAATTACATGAAATCATTAGGGCTTCCTCCCGGGAGCAACAAGGACTCATAAAAAACTTTTGAGCTGTGGAACCTTGCTTGACAGTACAGTTTCAGGAAAACCAAGTGGGTGATGCTTTACAAGACGGACCGTGTGTTGTAGGAATTTGTGAAGAATGTTGGGGATGGAAAGAGGTGAGGATGGCTGCTGTCCTGAAGAGCCACTTCTTAGGTTAAAGTAAGTTTTGTGCAGGACGCAATAAAGACACAGAGACCTGAAGAGATGGAAATAGAAATGGAGCTGAAAGTATATAAAGAAGGAAGAAGCAACAGTGCATGACCGCTAAGTGGCACAGCATAGGAAAAGCCACTGGGGAATTAATGATGACTTATCTCCCAGAAGAGAGCAACTCAGGAACAAAACAAGATAAAGTCAGAGTTTAAAAATTTACTTTAGTATGCCCTGTGATCACAACCTTAAACCAGGTGGCCTATTATGACTAAAAATTAACATCAACATTCAAGACCCGAAGTGTTATGTACTCCCGAGGAATCAAAAGACTGGTCGAGCTCCCAATATTAGATGTGAATCTTATAAAGGTTAAAAAAAATTATAGTTTCAAAATAAACAGGGTGAAAAACACATTGTAATTTTTGTCTCACCAGAACATAGACCCAAAGCAGCGTCATCCCCAGCTTCCTGCCTAATTGATGTTTCTCAGTTCCTAGATTTTTAAAACTGTGGGGAAATTAAACAAAGAGAGAAAGAGCTGAAAGGGCAATAAAGGACAGCAGAGGTCCAGAAGAGGAGGGAGCCTGGAGTAGTTAGTTGTGGCTCACATGGCATGCAACCACCACCACCACCAGGCCTCTGGGAACTTTCATTTAAGGCCACACTTCATTTTGAGAGCATTTCTAAAGAGCGAGTCTCCTCTTCTGTCGGCCTACCCTTGACAACAGTAAAAAATACGTTTTAAATGTGAATCAGGAAAAGCAGACACGTCAACGTTTTTCACTTCTGGGCGCTTTTCCACGCTCCATGCACTCTCCCTTTTGCTTTCATTGAAATGGCTTAAGCCGATGCTCTCCAACAGGCTTGGGAGAGGAACTTGAAACCCAGGGCCACTTCTTGAACTACTTGAGTACCCAGGAGATTAAACAAAGCACAAAAGAACACTCTCTTCTTAAGGTGGAGCAGTTTGGGAACCCAGGATTGAAAGAAAAGTTCATTCTTTCCAGTTCCAGACCTTAAATAAAGATGTAAACGCTCTGTGTTTCAGGCTGCGGCTGACATGAACGGCCAGCGCAGCACACAAACAGCATCGCACAGCAGCTGCGCACCTTCTCTTCCCAGCCCCACTGCGTAACTGTGGTCCTGCAGCCAGCGAACTCAGAGAGGCTGCTATGTGGTCGGCTCGGAGAAAGGCAAAGAAAACTTAAAACAGCTGAATGCTTTCTGCACCTCTTCTCTCTGTGGTTCTGACAGAAACCAGAATATAGTTTTGCAAACTGAAAATCTGTTAATCTTTGACTCGGATGCTGAACATTCCTCGTATTACTAAGACTTTGCATAGGAAAAGACAATACTTTAAAAGCAGCCCATGGGAGATGATAGATGGAAGCTGTTCCCCACTCCTGTGGTTGCCGTTTGCAGCCCACGGGGATTTTCTTTACAGGCACTGCTTCTCTCGTTGGTATTTAAGGAGAAAGGGAAGAGGGTGTGATGAACAGCAGTGCTAGCCAGGATTCTTGTGGATATGCTATACTGCACTATTGGAGGAGAGAAGGTGGAGAAGGTAAAAAACGCCTTGCTCTGTGCTTCAAAGATAAATTAATTGTCCCCAGAACATCTCATGTTACAAAGGAATAGCAATAACCCAGAAAAGTAGACCCTCTCTATGTGTTTGGAGAAACCCAATTTAGTTGCTGAAGGGTGGGGAACTAGAAGAGAGAATGTCCTTTAAGCAGTTAGTCCCTAGCCTTTTTCAATCTCTATCATCGTCAATTTCTCTGTCGGTGACGCAATCTTACAGTAACCGTGAAATCTCTAAAGATCTATAAAATATGAGACATGTATCTCTTATTTAATTATCTTCGTGGATGAGGGAGAATATAAATTAACACCTGAGTTCCTTGCTGATAATATATGATAATGATCATAGCCAGATCTTAACTGCTCAAAGAGACTCAGAAGGAACAAGATTTAGTCTTAAAAAGTTCCCACCATATTTGGCTTTATATATGTGGTTTTTCTTATTTTGTTTTATTCTCATTTTTTGTTAGTTACTAA
The DNA here is from genome assembly GCF_021613505.1 of Equus quagga. Taxonomy (NCBI): domain Eukaryota; kingdom Metazoa; phylum Chordata; class Mammalia; order Perissodactyla; family Equidae; genus Equus; species Equus quagga. The sequence continues at coordinate 87,708,720 of NC_060269.1, forward strand.
ATAGAGAGGATTAATTAATAGATGGCAAATCAAAGAAAAAGGGGAGAAGGAACAACCTTAGATGTTACTCAAATCAGCTCCCGATTAAATTATTAGCTTATGACATTAAAATTATAATTACCTAGTTCCAATTTAAATAATCATTCCATTCAGTTATTCCCATTTTAAGCTAAAGGACATTTTAAAATATTTTGATACACAAACATTTTCTAAAAACATCTCATTTTACCTATGCTGTACCCTTTAACTCCCCCTGCACACATCAATTCTGAAATGCTTAGTTTCTTTTAGTGATCACAAGTTGTTCTGTTTTTCCACTCCTTGTTCCTGATGGTTGATATCTTTGGCCTCTCCAAAGCCACCTTATGATGTATTTGGAAAGTCAAGGTGACATCTATTTCTAATCAGTGTTAATCAATATGGTTGAAAGTCTCCTGAAAAGAGTCACTACAGATAACCTGATTATTAAGATTTTCTCAGCCGTGGAGGTGAGGCAAGCACGGGCAGCCAGAACCAAACCCACGTGATGGGAGCACAGAATAGGGATTTGAGAGGGACTCACTTTAAGGGATAACGACATGGCTGCCTGATTTGGGTCTAGGAACAGCCCAAGGTGGTCTTGGCCCCTCCTCTCGGGATGGTCAGGCCAGCTTGCTTAGCTCTCTGTTAGTCAAGGTGATTCCTATAGGACCACCATTCGTTAAGCCCCGCCTACTCGGCCCGTTCAGTAATAAACAGATCAATACGAACCTTGAAAAACAAGTATAGACAAGCAAAGACGCACGTTAAGTCACTCTCATACAGTTTTAAGCTCTTGGTTTCCAAAATCCCATTTTATCTGAGCATAAAACTGACTTTAAAGCATCAGAGAATATATGCATATTTTTTTTAAAGGACATTAACATATTATCTACCTACCTTTCCGAAAACTAAAACACCGTTTGATTCTTCTGTATGTAGTTTTAGGAATGAAAGGCGTTGACGCTAAGGCACCTGAGGGGCGTCCCCCAGTGTTTCGATCTTCAGGCATCATACAGGCCCGAAGTTCTGACCAGTTTCAGGCTGCCTTTACGACCCGCTTCTGCGCGAGACCCCACAGCCACTCCGTCTCATGTTTGTTTATTTGTTAGGTTTGAAGTGCTGCTTCCTAGAACCCGAAGGTTTTGATCATCCAGGTCCTGGATCAGGGATAAGTTACCACCACCTCTCATTTACTTCTTTTTGGCAAAAACTTCCTTTGCTCTTGCCTAATCCAGGGAGTTTTTAACGTTGTTTTTCTCTTTTTTTTTAAGTTTCTGCAGACATTCCAAAATGTCACAGCAAAAAGCACCACAGCCAGCAAGCTGCACCTCCCGTTCAAACAGCAGGAATTTTTTTTTTTTTTTTTTTTAAAGAACTGTCTTCTCAGCTGGAACTGGGGGACTGAGATTCCTCTGGAAAGGTCAGCAAATAGCCGTGTGCAAGGGGACAGAGGAACAATGACAAAAAGGCCCTTGAGGAATCCTTCAGGACTGTCCTTGCGGGCTCCTTTGATCTGAGCAATAGGGGAGGCAAATCAGGGCACCTTCTCCAGAAAGCCTTTCAGTGCATGATGGATTCTTTTCACAGGACTCCCCTGCTCCTTTTACAGCACCCCTCATCCTTTGACGCTCTCTGCGGTTTCTCCCTTTTCCCGTGTGTCTTCAAACTCCCGGGGCTCCCGAGGGAATCGCCACGTCAGAACAGTCGAATGCCCATTCCAGGAGGCTTCTCGATCCGGGCAGGAGCCGCTCTGCAGGGAGCTTCTCCTCCCCCTCCTCCTGCTCCGGCCGGCTCCCCTTTTCTCAATGAGAGCTGGGCGGGAGCTGGCAGGGCTGCGGCTGCCTCGTCACCAAGGCTGTAGCTGAGGCTGCCTTCAGTGCCTGCCGGTCACATGCAGCAGGTGCAGTCACAACAGTCAGGGGAGGAGGGAGAGTGCCACGCGGCGGGGCGAACCCCAGTCTTCTGCCTCCGACTTTGTGCGGACTTGCAGGCTGGCTGTCATCTCGTGCAGCCCCGTTACAGTCGGTGGCTCAGCCCCTCCAGAAATCAAACAGTCCCCAACCCACCCCAAAGGGGAGGAACATTTTGTTCCCTCTTTCCTGCATTTATTCTCTTCCTATATAAGATTTATTTTTTTCGGGTGCTTTGCAATTGAATCTATTTGTGAGTGCTGATTTAAATGTGCACGTCAATAAAGTATGTGTGTATATTTGTATATATATGTGAAACAGAAAAATACTCGAAATCGAGTAACAGAATCTGCAGGTATAACCACAGAACGAATCAACACAACCCGTACGTGTGTGTGTTTATACATATATATATATATCTGGTTATGATCTGAAAACCAATCCTGCTTTCAACTTTCTCCCCTGCTCTTGCAAGCACCTCTGCCCCCAGCCTTCATGTCCACCAGCCCTATTGGTCCCAACTCACTGAGCGACTTACTCCTTGGGTTAATCATTCATCCACTTGGCTGTTCCAGGAGCAGATTTGGAATGCCGGTGCCTTAACCCCAACTGACCCCCAGGGCCCCTGCCTTCCTCCCTAGCCCTTCACCAGGAGCCTCACAGAACTGTGAGGAGTAGTACAAAGATACTCCCTTTAGAAACATCATTACTATCCCTGAGGAATCATTATTCGTTATTTCTGCCCCATGCTTCAAACACTGCTTTTCCCTTCTACGTCACAGCATGCTGCCAGGAAAACAGGGAACGGAGAAATACAACCCAGTACAATGGAGACAGTGGCGGTGCTGGACTGTGAGAGACCTCGGCCAGCTGACAACTTCCCTGACCCGAGCATTGGTGTGGAGGGAACACACGGAGTCACGGGACTTTGGGGCTGGAAAGTTAAAACAGCTTTGTCCAGTTTTCTTATTTCACAAGTGAGGAACTGAAAGGTGAGGGGATAACACCACCTACCCAAGATCTCACAGCAGGCGGTGTCAGTTTCAAGACCACCGTGCCTCTTAATTAACCCCTGCCTGCCCACACATTAATGATTCATTGTGAGGATTAGGCACATTCACATTATTCACACTGTATTAAACATTCAGTATTTTTACTGCCTTGATCAGTCTCTGACTCAACTCTTTTCATAAGCAGACAGAAATACACAGGAAGAACTTGGTTTTGTTAGTAGCTAAAGTTAGGCTATAGACTCAGATCTAATGAACAGCTAATGGATTCTCACCCACCCCAGATCCTGGGCTGGGCACTTCCATATTCATTGTCTCAGAAACAACTGCAAAGAAACCCAGTGTGAAAAAACAAAAATAAACAAATAAAACAAACAAAAGCCCGAAACTTTTCCAAAGTAAAATAAATGTTTTGACATCCCGACTTTAGGATTTGACCTTCAAGCAGAAACCATGTGCCTCCCAGCATCATTAATAGGGAAGCAACTGTTATGGGTGATTTTGAGCTGTTAACACAAAGTGGAGGTATCTAGATTCAATGCCAAACTTCGTTGGCAGGCTAGGTCGTTAAGAGAGGATATCTACTTTTCACATTTCCATGGGTTCTCTTCCCCCATCTGAGCATTTGTTATACGTTTGCTTTACTTATTATAAGGAAATTCCAAAGCCCTACACTTTATGATTTTCACTTACCAGTTTTTAATTTCTAAGAGATTGAAAAGCTAGACAAGCTCCTCAGGTGTCTCCTATGTTTTATTCAAATATCTGTTATTGAAATGGTAAAAAGGGAGTATTTTACATGGAGACAGAACCTGAACAAAGATAAGCTTCAGTGCCTCATGAAAAACTTTAATTTTTTAAAAACACAGGTTGTGAAACTGCAATACAGACAATGAAATGCCCTCTCTGTAACGGACACATTTAAAATGTATCCAAAGATGGTATACAGAAATTGATAAAGCAAGCTGATATGTCACCTGCCAAATGTCTTTACAGTTGCCATTTAATCAATAACCGCAACAATCTTTGAGCAGTAGGAAGGAGGTTGGAAGCCAACAGGTCTATTTAGGATTGACAAAGTCTTGGGTTCCATAACTGAGAAAGGAAGAGGAAGTGTATTCTCTTACCAAAGGTAATTATTCTCGAACAGCTTTATTATAATTCACATATCATAGAATTCTCCCATTTAAAGTGTTCAATTCAATGGTTTTTAGTATACTCAGATATATGCAACTGTCATCACAGTGAATTTTAGAACATTTCATCACCTCAAAAAGAGATCCCATATCTTTTGGCTATCACTCCCCACCCCCACCCCTGCCACCCCCTTATTCCCCTGTCGGTCCTAAGTGACAACTAATCTACTTTCTGTCTCTATAGATTTCTCTGTTCTGTACTTTCATATGAATGGAATCATGCAGTCTTTTGTCACTGGCTTCTTCCACTTAGCATAATGTTTTCAAGGTTCATTCATATTGTAGCACATATCAATATCTCATTCCTTTTTATGGCTAAATAATCCATTGTATGGAAATTTCACTTCCTGTTATTGATTAGTCTGTTGATGGACATTTAGGTGTTTCCACTTTTTGGCTATTAGGAATAATGTTGTTATAACTATTCATATACAAGTTTCTGTGTGGACATATCTTTTCATTTCTCTTGGCTATATACCTAGGAGTGCAAATGTTGGTCATATGTTAACTCTGTTTAATCACTTGAGGAATTGCTAGACTGTTTTCAAAAGCAGCTACATCATTTTACATTCCCACCAACAATACAGGAAGCTTTCAATTTTTGCTCATCTTTGCCAATACTTGTTATTATCAGACTTTTTGATTCTAACAATCCTAGTGTGTATGAAGTGGTATCTCATTGTGGCTTTGATTTGCATTTCCCTGATGACTAATAATATTGAGTATCTTTTCATGTGCTTATTGGCCATTTGTATAGTTCCCTTGGAGAAATATTTATTCAGATTCTCTGCCCATTTTTTAATTGAGTCAAATTGGGTCAATTTTCAATTTGTCTTTATTATTGTGCTGTAAGAGTTCTTTATATATTCTGGATACAAGTCCAAAATCAGATTTATGACCTGGAAATACTTCCTCTCATTTTGTGGGTTGTCATTTCACTTTCTTGATGCTATCAATTCAGATATTTTTGAAGGACTCAAAAAATTGTATTCATTCTACTTATCACACTTTGAAAAACTTTCGTTTTTCATATACTGAAGAATATACTATAAGGCATGGACTTGTAATTGTGGGGTTTTCACTCCCATAGTAGAAGTAATAGATCACACTATTGTGCTATAAAGCAGTAGGATGCTCCCAACTCAGAAGACACCAGTTTTCTTCCTACTTATGTTACTCACAGTGTGACACTTGGTGAATCATTCATCCTCCCAGGGTCTTAACGACCTTATCACAAAATGTGGAGTTGAACTAAAACAGTGGTTCTAAAACATTCTCAATCAGTGGAAAACATTTTCAATGAAATAGTAAGTGGAATCCTAACATACAAGATAAATAAAAGGGTTCTCAGTCAGATAAATTTATTGTTTACAACCCAAATTTTAACATTTCTTTAAAATTCAATCAATGAGCATAGAGGTGCTATATTAATACAACCACTTGAAACCCAAGAGTATGGGTGACAGTTGCAAACTTATGTCAGGGTCACCCTTCAGTTCGGTTCTGTATTCTGTAATAACTTTAGAAAATTCTGATGTTCATATGAATCACAAAGGAATTCTAGCAAACTGAATGAGTACTTTAAGAGCTTGCTTTGCAATCTCATGACACTCTTCAATTAAACAAAGAGGGTAGGAGAAGATTTATTCTCTGGAGCATTGTTTCTACTGTGAGTATTCTATGCTAAAATAAATCTCTTTAAAAGTAAATTTGACTCAAGCACTGCAAAATCCCTGTAGCATATTCCATAGGATAAAGTATATAAACCAATCAGCTACTACAGCATCCCCTCCAGGTTCATCTATAGCTCTTGCCCGGTCTCACTGGGATCATTTCTGATATTCCCAGGCTGATGGGACCTCCTGCGGCTGCTGCTTTGGTGAAGCTAACCAGATGTCACTCATTTTTCTGGTGAAAAGGGAGAAAATAGCACATGATGGAAATAGTCCCTCAACAAGAATATCTCCTTCAGCAGATATTGAGGATCCTCCTGAACTCAGGAGTCCCAGAAATTTGATAACAGAGGGGAAAAGGGAGTCTTCAGAAGAGACAGGAACTTTGAAAAGACACAGCCTCAGGCCCCCACACCCCCTTGGTCCCGAAAGTGCCAGCAAGTCTCTAGCAGGTGAGTGTGTGTCTTCCATGAATAATCACGAGGGGTCCTCTGCTTAGGCTGTGGGGTGCGGATCTCAGCCTACAAGCCTTTTCAAATGTTTTACGTAATCATTTACTAGTTATCTTAATATATGAGTAGGGTGACCATCCATATAAGTTGTCACCCAAACCTGGACACTGTGAGTATGAAAGACAGCATTATCAATAATTAGCCTGGGCCAACAGTTGTAAACCAGACTGTTACCAGGCAAACTGGGATGGATGGTCACCCTGGTTAGGAACCTCTTCCTTTCCCAACAGAAGATACTGCTAAAAACCAGATAATTTGCAGGCATATACCACTAATCCGGTAAAATTTCTATATCTTCAGTGAATCTTTACTGTTTTAACTTTAAGCAACTTTTCAACTTTTTAAACTAAGCTTTTGAAGTTATTCTAAAATGTAAAGTGGCGATTCAGCCTAAGAAGCATCTGTCCTATTAAGGGGAAAAAATTCACTTCTGAATTCAAGGTGCTGACAATATACAAAAGAGAACATAAAATAAATATGGGAATTATAATTGATTTACTGAATATGAATTTGATTTAACTCAATTAATTTTGACTACATCAACATAAAATAATTCAGCTCTACATTCTTGGAAATACACGTTGGCTGTAGATAAATATTTTGAGGTCCTTATTCTTTGGATTTCATTTACTGAATTTTGGCTTTAAATAATTTTTCTGTTTATATTATTCTATTTTATATTCCCTGATAGACAAACATGACATCTTTTACCCTTTCTTCCTCCTTTTAGTTCTATTTATAGCACTATTTAGTTTATTCTTCATATGGTGCATTCACAACACTGTATTAAACAAGATTTTAAAAAAATGTATTTTCACATCCACACTTGCCTGATCACAAAGCAATTTTATTCTAGTAATCAGATTCTCATCCAAAGTTTTGCCCTTCCTTTGATACCACTGAGCATCTGGGAGCTAGGATCCCTTCCAAAGCTACTAGTCAAAAATTTTTGCCCCTCGGCAGCCCCATGGCCGAGTGGTTAAGTTTGTGCACTCTGCTTCGGCAGTCCAGGGTTTCGCCAGTTCGGATCCTGGGCGCAGACATGGTACCACTTGTCAGGCCACGTTGAGGTGGCCTCCCACATAGCACAACTAGAAGGACCCACAACTAAAATATACAACTATGTATTAGGGGGATTTGGGGAGGAAAAGCAATAAAAAAAAAACACAAAGAAGATTGGCAACAGTTAGCTCAGGTGCCAATCTCTAAAAAAAAAAAAATTTGCCCTATATCTGCATGTCCTTAACTAATCTACATTTATAGTATCATTCCCATAACTGTTTATTGTTAGTGAGATGGAAAAATCCAAAATAAAAGAAAAATATCATCCATTTTTATAATTCAAGATATTCACAGAAGGTTGTTTATTAATGAAATTTGATCTAAATTAAATTTTTAGGAGTTTCTCAGATATACGTCTAGCAATAATGTTGAATAGTTTACTATTTATTTTAACATTTATCCGTTTGAAAATAGGAGCTGATAGTAACAGCAGCTGGGGGAAAGGATGAACAGATTTGGCCTAGCTTTTGTTTTTCCATGATTTTAAAATATACTCACCTCCTCCAAAAGGTCCCCATATGACTCGGCGGATGGACTTCACCCAGTCTTCCATATCATTCTGGGTGCTTGCCATGAGGAGGTAGCTCTCATGATTTGCTGTCATCCGATCTCGATCGCCTCCTGTAAGAAGAAAGTAACACATGAATGAGAGCTCAGCCAAAGATTCCCCATCAGCAGCCTCCTAGGGAGTTCCTGAAACATGCACTGTGCCTAGTGCAGCCAGCACCAGGTTCTACCCAATAAATTGGAAACATTTACCATGGTTTCAGCATGGAAAAGAAAATCTGCTTGAAAAGGAAAGGCTCTTATGTTTCCAGGAGAAAGCTGGAGAACAAATGTGATTCCCCAAACAAAGCCTGCCTTTTTGTCATAGCAACAACCCATAGGCCTGCATTGACTCATAATCCAATCTATTCACACTGCGCTGCTGAATAGGGAGAAAGAGCAAAAGCAAAACGAAAGATGGAGAAGTGGTCCACAGAGCCTGGATTTTCATGTGAAGCAAGTGCTGAATAGTCTGAGGAGGATTGCTTCGCACACACACTGAGGTACCAGGCCACCATGGGCGAGGACGGGAGCTCTGGGATAAGGAAAAGAGCCACATGTAAATATTTGACCCAGAAGTCCTCCTCCATTGCTCAGTCCTGGAAGGGAAGCGTTTCCCCAGATCACACCTACAGAAAGGCAAACAGAGGAGGGAAGAGGAAGACACAAGCCTGGTCAGCCACAATGGCCAAATCACTGCCAGATGGCCCTCAGACCCACGGGTGATTTTAGGAAACCCCAGCGGTGTCTCCATGCAAATAGTTCACGGTACCTCTGATTTTTTTCCTCAAAGAACAAGCCCAAGGGCCGGCCCAGGGTTTCACCAGGTCAGATCCTGGGCACGGACTTGGCATTGCTCATCAGGCCACACTGAGGTGGTGTCCTACATAGCACAACCAGAGGCACTCACAACTAGAATATACAACTATGTACTGGGGGGCTTTGGGGAGAAAAGAAAAGAAAGATTGGCAACAGTTGTTAGCTCAAGTCCAATCTTTTTTAAAAAGAAAAGAACAAGCCCATGCCCTTTAAAACCTTGAAAATCTCTAATATCAACTTTGAAGTGCTAGAGTGCTGAGACATGTGATTTAATTTCTTAGAAATCTTTTATAGTACATTTAAGTTTCCCTGGTGATTTAATTTCTCATTTACAAAATAGGGATAACCATCTATGACCTTGAAAGAAGTCTTGCAGCACGGTTCTCCTTGCCTCTTACTTTATGTTTAAAGGACTTTTTCCAAAGACACGTAATTGTGACTGTACTGTTTCATTGTCTTTGAAAATAATTAGTGTTGTTCACAGAAGGGATAATTAAGTGAATGGAGCATTAAGTATTTAACTGAACTCTGATAATATTTTAGTACTATACTAACTTCTAAGGTGCTCAAATAATCTATCAACCAACATTTAATTTTCACTAAGTGTTGGAAACTTGCAGCATTGGGTTGAATTAATTCACATACAAGTGGTTGATTTGGTTAAGACAGTATTGTTATTTGTTTTTAAGTAGATCTGAATACCTTTATGAGGAACGTCCAGCCTCCAATTTACAAAATGCCCCACCACTCCCCATTCCTTCACATCCAACCTAATTTGCACGTAGCTCTGAAAGCTAGAGGCATTTGAGTTTGTGACCTATGAATTCTGTACAAATGCCTGAGGTTGAGAAATACAATTATTCCACCATTGATGTAAATGTGTGGAACAGGTGAAAGGTCAGAGAAATGAAATAATTTTAAGCCAACCAGATGAACAACTAGAATTGATGTTTTAATACAACTGATGGGAGCAGGGAGAGGAGCCACATCAAACAGGTTTCTTCATGTCTACAGATCTCTTGAATAAACAAGACTAGCCTTCTCACATTATAGAGAACATCTCACTATTTGGGAAACAATGACCCTCTTACAACTCTAGGTCAACCATCACTTTAAGCAACTGGTAGCTGAAAAAACATAGATTTAGGAGTCAGAGAAAATCCATCTGAAATCGCAATTCTTATATTAGCTGTTTGACTTCCGGGAAATTACATAATTTCTAGAAAATCAGTGTCTTTAACCATTCTTTAGAAATAATAATCCCTATACAGTAACTTTTTGTGAGAAGTAAATGAAATAAAGTAAGAATAAATATTAGCACTGTGTTAGGCTAAAAGAAATTCTGTAAATATTAATTCAGTCTCATTTAACTGCTTCCCACACCTACAGATGCACAAAGGACATATTACATTAATTTGACCTCAGAGATATTATGTCTAGTAAGTGCTTGGGAACAATTAGTCAATAATATGCATACACAGGTATTTTTTTTAAAAAAAAGAAAGAAAATCTATCTTTGATACATGACAATGCACATTAAAATTGTATACTGTACAAGTATGTAAATATGCCACATATTAATATGCATATGCATGGCTATATGACATGTAAGTGGCAGAATAAACTAAACGATAAAAGAAAAAGATGGTTCATTTGGCACGGCACAGCACTAAAAATGTATTCTGTATTCTGATCCACTTATACCACAGTCCTGGGCCAAAAAAAATTACCATCTTGAAATCAGAGTATTTTAATTATTGTCTTTGCCTGAAGCATGCTTAGCACTGCAGACAGCAACATCCTGCTGTGTCGCTCCCAGCCCAGGCAGAAACAGCCCTAGTAATGAGACTGAGTGACAGCCGCCCGAGTGTGTTTCTGCCTGAAAGCATGGAAAAAAGAGATTGATAAGCACAACTGGCCATTATCCCCTGACTTTTCATTTGATTCTCTATCTCTGCCAATCGTGCTGTGTCTGACCCTGAATCTCATTTAGACTGTCAATCACAGATATGAAATCCCATCTATGAATTTCACTCATGGATATAGATCTTGATTCCTCAGTTTATTAGCAAAAGAGAGGGGGAAAGATTTACAAAAACTTTTTCTATGAGTCTCAGTGGAAATAGAGACTCATTGCTAAGAATGTGACTAAAACAATTAGAGACATTTATATAGATACGAACTAGATACTCTGTACTAAAAATGTGTGATTTGTAACTGGAAATGCTGTCTCTCCTAATTCATAATCCTTCAGTTCTAAGAGCCTGGTACTGTGTCTTGCAATTGAAGGAGCTCAAAAACAACTTATTAAATGTACGATTGGATAAATGAACAAACTCAATATTGACTTTCAACCTTGTAGAACAAGTTTCACTCTCTGTTATTCCTTTATGGGGCTTAATGCTCCATTGAACCATTTGAGAATCTAAAATTCTTTCACAAGATGAAATTTTAAAAAGCAGCCTTGAGATCTAATTATCACTGGAGTGAGAGTGTCATAGTCCTCATCAGTCCATATATATGTATATACGTGTGTGTCTATTATACTATAGCCAGTATACATTCTCCATTCTTAAATTCTGCTTGAACATAAATATCTATGTGGTTTTATTTTTATTTTTTAATATTAGTTCAGATGATTGTGGATTTGCATACATTTTAAAGGACACAATGTATCAGTAAATTTTATGCACCTTTTAGATTTTAATTGGCTTGGTAGCAATGGTTTGGTGCTAGTGTTAACACTAAGTGTTTGTGATTTTAAGTTAACTAAGTAGGTCACATCATTCGATTTTGTTTATATATAATTGAAAGTATGTGTACATTTCACTGGGATCTTCTGTATATTTATTTGATATGAATTTTTCTTTCCAAGAAATAAAATATTCTCCGAAATAAAATAAATACTTGGCATGATTGACTTTTGCAAAAATTAAAAGATAGATTAAGAAAAGTCTAATGAATTTAATAGAGTAAGAAAAAGCTTAATCTAAAATTGAAAGGTCGATTAAAGAAATCTACATTAAAGTAAATGCACAGTTAATTCAAAAAAGAAATACAAATATACATTAACCATATGAAAAGTTCAACTCCTGCCATAGTTACAAAACAATAACACAAAACATAATATTTTTGATGAACAACTTTGCAAAGAATTTTTAAATTTTCAAGAGAAATATTGGAAGTGGTATGCCAAGATATACATGCTCATTGCTTATAGGAGTATGGATAATACTCCTTTTAATTCAGCCACTAAAACAGGATTTTAAAGAATGTTTATTAATATGAGTTTTTATTATACAAAAGGAAATATATAAACTTTATATAAGATATATCTCAATTTTTATGTAGGTAGAAAGACAGAAAAATAAGATACCAGATTGAAATATACAACAATTTTAACAATGGTTATCTCTGAATGCCAGGAATGGGAATTTTTTTGCTCTCCTTTTGTACTTTTCTGTATTTTCCAGATGTTCAACCATGTGATATGTTTCACAATACATCTATTATTCCAGATGTTCTACCATGTACTATTTTATTATCAGGGAAAAAAAAAACACTCTTCAAAAGAACAAATTGTAGGAATTGTATGGTTGTGGAGGCCAAGGTGAGCTGGAAGGTAATTAGCACTAACCTCACTCAGTGCTGCTAAAGGTTGTTCCTTTTGAATTCTCATCAGTTTACCTACAGCCTCTTCTTCCTCTTTCCCCAGAAACTGATCCCTGAGCACACTCCCAGAGGAAGATTTGTGACAGGAGACCAGAGTTGCTCAAAGTGCAGATTACATCTCATAACTAGGACTTTCTCAGGGAAAAAGAAACTTTTTCACTATGTGCCTTACCTTTCTTTAAAAATATATTTAAAGAAATATTTTACTGAATATATTGTGTGGAAATTTCCAAAAACAGTCACTGAAATAGATTTTTGTTATTTTTTCCTTGGAGAAAAATAATTGTAAGTTGTCAAAATTATGAACTAAAAAGCAAAAAATACTCCAAAGTGATGTATTTACGTGTGTCATCTCGGGTAAACAAACTTTTAAAGATATTCAATGAATTATTTGCTTGTATTTGAATTTTAAAACAAGTGGCTCAAGGGCAACTGTGGTCACAGATATTTGGGTTCATTTCCAAACAGAGTTCACAGAACAGACCTGAGGACATTTGAGTGAACACTTCTGATACTGTCAATAATGTCAAGGGCGAAATGTTTCCTCATTCCCAATTACAAATCAGGTCAAAACCAGACCTATTGTACTATCTGTTATGATAGCTTACAGAAAAATATTTTACTGTTCTGAGTTATTAATTTTCACTCATACAACTGCAAAGTCTTTTTTTTTTAAGCATTACTTTCCTCAAAGCTTAGCTTAGGTCTTTACTGGTAGTAGAACTGTAATGATAAATTGCAAGATGTAAGTAAATTCTGAAGCGTATCAGTGGAAAATTACTGAGATAGAAACACATTTCCCTTGTATGGAGACTGACACTTGGAAAACAACCAGAGTTATGCGAAGGACAAGCAACAAATTACAGTCTTCTGTGGATACTATTAGCTCTTAATAAACAAAAACAAAAGTAATAAAACAGCACATAATTTACAAAATGAAGCCAGAGAACAAACTGGCATCACTTTCAATATCCTATTCAATTTTTTCGTATTGTTTTGTGTATTATAGGGACATTGTTATGTGAAAATTAAGTGTTTTGCTATGTTTTGCTAATCAAATTTTTTTCAAGTATTTCTTCCTCAAAGGTTAATTTCAAAAATATCAGGGAGGGTAAAATTTCAATGCATTCGTCAACAGAAAAGTCGCAGTACCATATAATGAGATTTTGAATATTATAAAACACCTAAACGAGAAAATGAGATTTAATCAAGGGACCCATTGCAGTAACCCTGATTCTGTTTGTAGTTTGTAGTCAGTACCAAACAAGACACACATTACCAAGTATTATCTTGTGTTATAATAAAATTATGAGACATTTTAATTTCATGAGTACTTTATAATACTGTTTACATATTTCTTATTCCCCTTATGAGGTCATAATCTCTGCAAGAAGGAATCATCCCACAATATATAGCTAACTTACATTTAGGATTAAAGTAGCTATAAGGCACACTTCTTAACCCATTGCAGATTGATTGGTATTTATTAATTATGGCAGATTTCTAATAATTAAACTTAGAAATGATTTGTTAGGAATCTGTCTACTTGGCTACAGATATGGAAAGCATTGGCCTGAAAATTCTAGACTGTACGAGTTATTTCCAATTTCCTTTCCTCAAACTTCACTATAAAAAATGTCCAAAAATGTGAATATTACAGCAAGAGTGCTGCCTGGAGCAAACTGCAAAAGCAAATATGAGCTTTTAAAAAAGTGCTGAAAGATGATCAAGAGTCAAGCCAGACTCCTTGAGTTCAAATTCGTCATCGATTAGCCATGAGCCTGTGCATCTTTAATTGAGGGTGCTAAGAGCACCCGTCTCACAGCATTACTATGAATTAACTGAATGAATAATACCATAAAATATTCCAAATAGTGCTTGGGACATAGGATGCTCTGCTGTTATTGTTATTGCCACGTACAATAATTTTGATCCTAAAATTTTTCAATAAATTAGATACTTATAATTTGAATCCTTTAAAATGCAAGGAGGTAGCTTACTTTTGGCCATATTCTGAATATATTTGTAAAGAAAAGCCCTTTACAAGAAAGCAACTTGATTTTTTTTCAATTAAATATTGATTTTCATATAGGTAATGTTTTTGAAAGTACAATCGTGATACATTCACTTTTCAATGATTAATGAAATTTTTAAAACCTCAAATAGCCATAGTTTATATTTCCATTAATCTTTTACTTTTCTTGCACCCGTTGCTCTTTCAGAAAACCTACTATTCATGCTGAATACACTAACTATAGAAAATGCTAGAATTTATTATATTTTGTATTTTTGTTTACCAGCTTGTACTGGGCAGTCAATAGAATGTCAATTTAAGTCCAACAATATATTTTGACTTTCACTTATGTTAGAGGCTCAGAAACTAGTCACTTTATTCTCATCACTTAATTAAATTCTTCTAATTAAAACTTATGAGAAATAAAAGTAGAACATTTCCTTGGCAGAGCCAAAGTGTCTCGAATTTATGCCCTCTTCTAATTTTAGCTTGGCTTAGTTTGGGAGATCAATGAATTCAAAATTTTATCTGATTGATAAAGATGACAGGCAGTAGAACAGATGACATATATATTCAGATCAGTGTTACTCCAACAATGATGATAGAGACCTGAGTCACAAGGGAGAGCAAGTCTTGATGCAACAATCTACAACTTGTAGTAAATGGAATACCATTCATAGTCAAAGACGTAAGGCAGAGAGTTCATTAACTTGCATGAATCTAAAATTAAAAGCATTTTTCTATCAGGAGGTTGCTTAATGGCACA
Organism: Equus quagga; assembly: GCF_021613505.1. Lineage (NCBI taxonomy): Eukaryota > Metazoa > Chordata > Mammalia > Perissodactyla > Equidae > Equus > Equus quagga. The sequence goes on from NC_060269.1 coordinate 87,723,921, forward strand.
AACGATGACTTGAATGTTGAGGAATGTTGAAAAGGAGAAATGTTTTGGAGTTATATTGAACTTTATACTCCCCATGAACGTGGCAATGAACCCTTTATTGCAGCATTTCTCAGTGTCATGGAACTGTAGTATATATATCCAGGACGATAGGAAGCACCCAGGAACTTGTTAGAAATGCAAACTCTTGGCCCAAGCCCAAACCAACTCAATCAGAAACTGTGGTGGGACCCAGCAATCTGAGCTTTAAGATGCCTGCCAGATGATTCTGACTTATCACAAAGTTTGAGAACCACTACTTTTGTAAGAAAATTTGCTATAACAAGCAGAGGCTATAAATTTTAGAATTCATGTATTTCAGCCACACTCATCCTATTAGCTTGTATCCATGTCTTATTCCTTCAGTGACAGCCATTCAGCCAGGAAGTACTAAGCTTTAAAGCTATGGATCATATAATTTATCTAATTGCTTATTTGCATTGTAAATGATTAACACTCTGCAACTAGTTTTGCAAGGACATGTCATTCAAGTTAGAATTACTGAGCCTAGCAAATTTGTGGGCCTCATGCATTAAAGATACCATACTTTTATCAGAGCAAACGTTGGAGATTCGCTTCTTGCATTTGAATACAGATTCATTTTACCTCACTCTCTGATGCCCAGAGTTTGATGAACGAAACAGAATACTGAATTTGGGAAGACATGCCACTTTTGACGATCTAGATTAGAATGTTGAAATCCATTTTTAAAATTCCCTCATATCCCACCCCTTTTATTGTTTTTGAATAATAGAAATCTGTAAGACTAATAATTGCAGGCTGATTTACAGTTTACAAATTACTTTTTCATCCCTTGATTCATTTGGTTTTTACAATAGCCCTGGGAAGTAAAGCAGAGCATTCACTCATTTATCCAACACATATTTATGGAGCACCTGTATTGTACCAGTCACTCTTCTAGGTTCTGAGGACACAGCAGTGGCTGGACAAAACACAGACTGGAGTTCGGGGCGAGGTCTGGACTGAAGATATAGATTTGGAAGTCATCCATATGACCACATTTAAAAACACGGAACCAGAAGAGATCCCCAGGGAACAATCGAGTTAGACTAGAGAAAACGAAGTTCAAGTGAACCCCAGCGTTTAGAGATTGAGGAAAGGAAGAGGAATCAGCAAGGCAGACTGAGAAGAAGCAGCCAGTATGGTAGGAAGAGAAAAGAGGCTGAGTGAAAAAAATGATTGGGTGAGTCAAATGCTGTTGAGAGGTTAAATAAAATGAGATCTGAGAACAGACCACCAGATTAGGGAAAATGGGGGTCACTGGCTTAGGCAACATGGAGATTATTGGTGACCTTGCAAAATCGACCAGACCAGCACAAATACAATCATCATTGGAATGCGTTCATAAGATTATGGAAGAGAGAAAAGAGAAACAGCCAGCACAAACATCTCTTCTAAGCATTTTAATGTATAGAGGAGCAGAGAAATGGGGGCAGTAGCGGGTGGGTGGGGGAGCTGTAGCGATAAGGGGATTAAGATGAGAAATGTTACAGAATGTTATACGCTTATGGGAATTATTCACAGGAGAAGGAAAAACTGATGATGTAGGAAAGAGGTGTAAAGACTCATCTATATTTCTTTAAAGCTTGCTCAAATTTTCTTACTTTCCTTAGAATCTTTAATAAGATCTGACAGTTAAGATAATTGATTTCTCCCCAAAGTTTGTTACTTTAAAAATATTTAAAACATCTGGAAGAGAATCACTGAAAGAAAAGGAACTAGCATTGAGCAGCTGTTTCTTCACAGCTCTGCCTGGAGGTAAAATAAGGAAGGAATGGGGTGAAATTCATAAATCATTTTTTCAAGTTAAATTTTACTACCTTTATTTGAACAAAATTTTTAGTATTTGCTCAAAGGGAGATTTCTTGCAACTTAACTTAATTGGGACAATTTTCTTTGTCAATATCTATTAGTTTTAATTTCCACAGATGCTAATTATCCAAATTTACATGGCAGTTTTATAGAATGTGTTTTGGTATATATAAAAGAACTAATATTTTAAAATAAAATACTATCATAGATAGCTCAAAATTAAATTATTCCAGTCAAGAAATGGCAACTAGTAATCATTGTAACAGTATAAAATTAAGAAAAACTCTTTGATTTCGGTTTGAATTTTGTTCTCCTAAGCAACTAAAATTAACTTTGCAATCAGAACAGCTTAACTGCCCATTGTACTTTGTCTCTCACAGTTTATGTCTGGATTTTCTGGGTTTTGTGAGCTCTAGTGTATGTGCTTGGGAGGGTGAGAGGTAAAATTTGTCGTAGGGGTCTGGAATTTGAACCCAGTCTTTTAGGTAAAGGCGCACTGCCTCACAATGCATATATTTGTATAATGTGTCCAAAATCTAACACTGACAAAAACATTGGTGTTTCAGAACTATTATCACTTCCACAAGTAAGGATACTTGTAAATATTTTCCTAACTATGTTGATATAAACATATTACACATTAACTCTATGATTTCCTCAAGCGTAAGCTGTTTCTCCAATGAATGTTGAAAAGAGTCGATGTTCACTCTGTTAATTTCTCAAGCTATGTCTGGTGTTATGGGTCTCACCTGATTGCCCCATCCTAATTACAAACAATTCTAAGAGCTTACAGAAAAAACAGGGGCCAGAAGGTCACATGTTGTTCCCAAATTAACTATAGACATGGAAGTTCCTAAAAGACTACTACTCCATGTCTGCTTCTTAATTTAAGTCCTTGTGTTCGGATTTAGAATGGTTAACACTGTCAGAAGGGCTAAGCAGACTTTCCCTTTTTAATTCTCACATTCATCACAGGAACATGTTTCAGAATGATTTCTTTTAAAACAAACACATAAGAATACAAAAACATAACTGCCTGGAGGCTGATTATAGACTATTTGATCCGTTCTTTAAAACATGACTCCTTGTAGGGAAGACTTCTTAATTCAGTCCAACATCTATCTTAAACATTTTGAAAAGCTGAATTTCCTTTCAAATTTTCTGGAGTTCATATTTTTTTACTTCTTCTGATGGTTTAGTCCATCAATTTTCAATATCATCAATGTAACTATACGATCAGAGTTGATAAGTCAGATAGGAAAAATTATTATTAAAGGAGGGTGTAGAATCATTTCAATGCAAATGAGCTGGGGAACAGATGGTTTAAGCCAAGTAGGGAACGTGTGCACAGAATCCAACTAACACAAGTGAATTTTTGCATTTTTAAAAGAAAAATATTTACGAAATATAAGTGTTTGAATACTACAGGTTATTAAGGACTCATTGGGAAATGAGTACATGCTTGGGAAGATTTTTGTAGATATCCAAGTCAGTTCTGGAAGGTGACGGAAGTACTTAGGAGAATTAAATATATTATAATGGTTTAAAATAACTCATAGATTTCAATTAGTGTATAAATAGTGTTTAAATATTTAGGGAAATCTTATCCATTGAATTTGTAAGTTAATTGAGCTTTAACCAAAAACGAATAAAAGTTATTTTTTAATCATAACACAAAACTTACTAGATTTATAAATAAAATAAGAAAAAATTGGAACTGGAATTGAAGGCTCAAAACACTCTAGGGTTCTATATATTTAATTAATGGAATATTAACTTAAATATAAGTTGTATTGAGGAGTGTTTGTCTAACAAAAAGCTCCCCTTAGATAATTAAAAAAAACCAAAAACCCTTGACGGACACAAATTACTTTTAATGCTCAGAAATATATCAAATTCAACTTACTAAAAGACTGAACTCTTTTCTTTTTACTCCAAATTAGAGTCAGTCTGGCTAATTATATAAGAATTATTATAGAGGGCTTTTCTTGGGCTATTAAAAGTTAATTTTATAATTTTAGATAATATTAAGTAAGCAAATGGATGAAAATCTGAAATTTTCCCTTAAAACTATGACTCCCAGTAACCATTTGCAGGCAGCTGAAAACATAAATAAGGAGTCCTACGTTTAAAAACTACTTATAACAAATGAGAACTATCTTAAGAGCACCATCATAAAGCTGAAAAAAAAATATTTCAATAATTCCTTCCCATTTCTCAAAATAACCTACAACTACTTCCAAAACCTTAAAAAATGCTGACTGCACTTAGCAATGAGAAGTCCACTTAAGGCAACAAAAGATGTTCAAAGTTCTTATAATTATCCACTCATTAACAAATATGCTAAAATAAAAAAAATCACCTAGCTTTTGCATGAACTTTGGATAACTGAATCGAAATGAGAACTTCTTAAAATGAAAGAAACAAAGGCAAAGAAAAGCTCCTTTAAAAAGCTGTCAGACCCTTTACATTGTTATTTGTTTTTTTAACACATTACCTTTCATATCTAGTACAAATATCTACCTCTTTGAATTCCTGAAGCTCTGCAATTTTCTAGACACATCCAATAAATTAAAATTAGATCCTGCCTGCTGATAGATTGATGCTGTGTATCTCATAATTTTAAATTAAAGAGTAATCAGCCAGAATCCACAAGTCAAATCAACTCAGCATACCATCATTAATTAACATTTAATGAATACCCATGGGTATACGCAGTAGCATTAGAAGTCAGTACACCAGTGACTATTTGGGGGCATCTAGTCTGATTCATATATAATTAACAAGCTAAATCTGGCCAAACTTTGAATACAGATTGGCAGATCGATGAGCAGATTGTTAACCCAAAGGCAAGATTCCTAAAAAACACCCAATGAGAAGTAGTAGGATATTTTTTCAAATATAATGTAGGAAAGCCCCTAAGGAGGGAATAGATTATGCTATCTTTCCTGATTTTTTTCTGTGAGGTGTGGAAGTTAGGGACAAGGGCATGAAATGAATAGACAGACACACACAAGTACATACACACACACCAAGATAGAAAAAGAAAAGGCATATAATGTCGTTATTTACTGAAGAAGAATGTTTTGTAGTTGAAAGCAGGATTGTGTTAAGGTCACTGGTTTCTCTCCAGTAGAGTCCAGAAACACCTCAAAGGTAGCAAACTCAATATTTTCGATAATGGAAAAACCTGACCCTATTCAGAAGATCCGAAGAAAGCAAGACTGAACCAGCCATAATAGTTTGATGAAGGATATTTCTTGAATAAATGAATAGAGAATTGTGTGACTCCATTCATTAAAAGTCATTACTTATTGCTCTTTAATATGCACACAAGCTAGACTTAAAATATATCGAAACCCACGTAAAAAAGACCTTCTGATGGTTTACGATATATTACAAAGAAAGAAGTTAATAAAGACAGGGGAAATTATTCAGTACCAAAATTAGATGCCAGCAGACGACAACCATAACAGGAAAATAGTGGGATTGCTTACAGATAATTATAAGGGATCTAGCATCCAAGACATAAGTTACCACAGAACCCCAAGTTGGAAAGTTATTTTGTTGATGATTTGTTTGTTTGCTTTTTTAATCTAGAGTTTCTCGGCCTAATAACAAGTTATTACTTTGTAGCCTAGAGTGAGAATTTGGAAATAGTCTCTGAGTCTAAAGAGAATACTTTTAGGAACTGGACACAATTATACATGCTTTTATACATTATCTCATTTAATTAGTGCAAGCAACCTGTGAGGTAGGAATTACTGTGCTGTTTTACAGATGATAAAGTTGAGCATCAAGAGAGGTTTCGTTCATTTTCCATCACGGAGGGCAGAGTCAGGGTTTGGACAGGTTTCACTTTGACCCTTTCCAAAGGCCAATTCTCTTTCTGCATTATTCTTGGTTTCTTCGGAGTCATGCTATGCTTTTTCATGACTCACTTTGTACTTTCTGCATAGCATTTCCTTCTTACTTTCTTCGTTGGGATCTTTAACGATCTTACCCAAATGAGAAGGTTTGCTGACTCTCCAAGTAAAATTAGTCCCTCCCTCCCCAGCTCCCGTTGCAGTTTTCCCCTGTCTCTGGTATAGCATATATAACATTATTTTGTAATTAAAGTGCAGTGGCATCATGAAGATGTTTGACTCACTGAATTCAAATATATGTGCTTATTACTAATTTTTTAAAAGAAAATAATGCCCTTAGTGGTACAAATTTTCAAGTATGAGGGTAGATTCCAGTAAGAGAAGGTGCCCGACATCTTCCACGTGCCCCTGAAAATACGCTCTGCACTTTTCCACTCAGCTTCCTGCCCAGGGAGACTACCTTTTAGGGATGATACTAGTGGGTTCCCTCCCTGTAGCTTCCCACTGGGTTTGGCCAACAGGCAGCTAAAGCAGGAAATAGGAGGGAAGAAGAAGTGTGACAGCAGGGTATTTATTTCTGTGGCTCCCTAGCTCTGGGGTTGCCTTGGGTTGGCTCTGTATCTTGACCAAAAATCACACCTCTTCTTTGGAAGAATTTTCTAAAAGACACGCCTTTCCAGAGTCCTACTAAGACCTCCTTGCCATTGTCTCTTAGAGCTCAGATTGGAAAAGCTCCTTTGCTATTATTAGACCCAGGCTACTTCACTATTGCTTGTGACCCGCCCCACCCCACTTACAAATTGTAAGAAATCCCTTTGTATAGAAATCGTCTTCAAATTATCCTAATTTGAGTGTGTCACCTTTTTCAGTTGGGAATCTGATTAATACAGATAAGTCTGGGTAAGTGATGCATTTTGCACCTATTAAATCATAACATTCTCATTTCTAAAAGCCTAGATATGTAGAAACTTCAGGACAAAGAGAAAACATAATAAATTTACAGTTATTTTAATGCCACACCTACTTAAATTTTATACACTCTCAGGACTGCCAAGGCAGTGTGAGAAGCACAAAAAGAATGCACGACACACTTTTTCCACCAGGACATTATGATCATATTAAGGAGACAAAGCATGAAATGAAGAAAATTATAAAGAAAGTATGAACTGAGCAATCATTTATGATACAGAGAATAAGAGCTATCATTTATTAAGAAAGTAAGAAATTAATATTAACTTATGTTAACAGGAAGAGTGTTCTAAAAGCAGGGGAACTTGAAAAGTGTTTTGATAAATAGTCTCAAGGTCAAGGTAGTGTTGCAGATGGGGAGGGAATACGGCATGTGTGAGGCTCAGTGTGGCTGAAGATCTGGCTCAGAGGTCTCTTCCACAGTGACGCTGTCTGGGGATGAGTTGGCTCCCACATACTCTGAACTTCCTCCAGCCTATGTCTAAGCTCTGAGGAGCCCCCCAACCCCCACAAGAGCATTCTCTCTTGTCCCATTTCCCTGAGCCTTCCTTAGCTCTTCCTACATATTGCCATCTTTTTCCAGGCTCACTGTTTGCAAATAACTGCTCCGTTATTAGAAGATGCCTGAGATACAGAGAGTAACAACAAGGCACCATTTTTTCGATGAGTTCATCTTGGGCAACACTATGGGATAGGCACCAAACTAGTTAAGGACCATGGATATGAAGATGATTAAGACACACAATTCTTGTTCATAAGTAGTAGGGGAAATTGAGTATATGAATCTCCAATTTTTAATCCCCATGAAAACAGGGGCATTGTGGGTAAATACAATGCTTACACACAAACATGCATATGCACATCCTAAACCGATATACACATGCAAACTCACACATACACTCATACATACACATGCTCACTCACATGCACACCTTGCCGGTAAGTATGTATCAGACAGGAATTCATTGCACATGAGCTAACAGAAAAAAAAAAAATAATAATGTTGAAGTCATTCAGGAAATCAATTTCAAAAAGAGTATAAAGTGCAGGATCTTTGATAAATATCAAGATAATACTTCTTTTAATCAAATTCACCTGGATATGTCTATTTAGGTTTCAGACAGTGATTCAGGTGAGAAAAATATGTTGAAAATTTAAACACGTGCAAATTTTTAAATAAAATAAATCAGATTTGTTTGGCTATCCATTCTTTTAATTTGGCAGCTAAAGGAATATCAAATGATAAGTTGGCCCCAGGGGGGCTTTCCTTTTTTCTTAGAACCTAAAAACATATTAACACTAGGAGTATATTAATAACTACAAAGAAGCAAAGTGGTAATTTGAAAATCCAATATAGGAGCTCAGAGTTTGGTCAAGGCTGAGTCCTTATTTCATAGCAAGATGTCTGAGCAAGCAAGATTTTATGCAAATCAGATTTTATGTTCTTTTCACTTTGCTTCTATAATGAAGAGGAAAAAAATCAGTCAGCTCTTTGCATATTCAGTCTCCATTTTCACCAATATGCGTCCTCCTGCCAAAACTTTAACTTTCTCCCTTATCTAAAATAGAAATAATAAAAATATCCCTCTGATTCATAAAGAATAGAGTATTTGTGGGTGAAGGATATGACTCCTGTTTAAATATAGGAGATCACAAATTTTGTGTAGCTCAGCCACATCTCCCTTGTCCCCTTCTGCACGAAATTCTGTCCATGAATCAATCCTTTATTGACTTCCAATGATGCTGATAACTTTAATGTCCAATATTATGTACGAAAAGATCTCAAATGCTAATAATTATGAAACTTGGAGATCTATTATTTACTTATATGACATATGGGGTTGGTATGGTGATTTTTGTTTCACTATAATTTTCCATAGATTTTCTGAGTTTTCAGCTTATGTTGGTTTGTAGAGCCAAGATTAAGATTGTGCAAAATTTAAGGAACAACAAAATACTCAGTAATCAAGATAGATAATATTTTAATAACATTTAAAAAAACCCAAGTTAACATAAAAAAACCTCCATAATGAACAAAATACAAAAATAAAAATAAGATCACTATCACTGTTTTTCCTTTTGCCTTAGGTACCAGTATCACTATTATTGATCCTGGCCCTGTTAGTCTGAATATTATCAACCTCAACTAGCACTTTCTTTCTAAATGCCCATTTCTGCCCAGTGAGCACAACCTCTGCCTTCCAGACGACATAGTTGCCACCATTTATCTGACTAAGAAACAACAAAGAGTGATATACGCAGCTTCCTTATATGACGGATGGGTTTTATTATGCTGGAAAAATCTATAATGTGCACTTTGTATGCTAGTAATGGTGGCCATAATTCTGCAATATTTGTGATAGGTTTTCACTATCTTTCTTTTGCAAGACAAGTGAAAAAGAAAAAGAACACCTGCATATTCTCCCTTTATAATGAGTCTCCTGCACATAATAGAGCTCCTGGACTAAAGAATGTCTTTGGCCTCTGGCACTAGGTTAAAGACAGCTTAGTAGTGACCTTGGTGCCAAGATGGAATGAGCCAATGGCCTTATTTCAGCTCGTTCTTGGCAAATGTCTAGTGTACTAATTGGCACCAGGGTGACAGCATCATGAAACCAACCAAGGTGAGTCAACTGTGAAAAGTAATCCAAATACACAATTCTAGGTCATCCACATACTTGAAGCCAGGCCTAGGATTTGCTTCACTAAATCTGAGAGGGAAATGGACAGCTTCTGATCATCCTATCATTATAATTTAAGGTAAAATGATCTTTGTACCTATTGAGGAATAAGGTGCAACAGTAAGCCAACGTGCAACATAAGCTCAGAAGACTGATGTTCAATGGAAATGCTAGCAATCTTCTCTCCACACAGAGCATGCAGCAGCATGGGTCTTCATTTACTTGTTAACATTGTCAATGAAACTCATTGAGTGACAAGCACAGAGGTATACTCTAAAAGGGAAGAAACAATTGGAACTAGAGGGTATGGGGCAGAGGAAGAAAGAAGAATGGGGAAAGGGAGAGTAAGCGTGAATATAGATCTAGCATGTAAAAGCTCATTATCACAATTTCTTCTTCTTCTTTTTTTTTTTATCACTCCAAACAACAGATAATCTTTTCTGTAGGTAGAAGAGGATTTGAAGAAAATATCTTTTACTTAAATGAGATAATGTGCATAAAGTGCCCAGCTTGGTCACTGGCCTATATGACCTGAAAAGATGCGGGTTAACGAATCACCCTCCTCACCAACAATTCTTTGCCTTCCTTTTTTGATAACATTTTCCAATGCTATGGAAATGCTTCCTTTCTTAGAACTGTGACCGTATTCTCTACTTTCAGACTCAGAACTTCTCTGATACTTTTCCCAATGGAAAAAAAAAGCAAATTAACTATAATTAAAACTTCTTTGAGCATATTACATTAAATTAAAAAAATCAAGCAACTAATTTTGACAAATCCCCCTAAACATAATTTTAGGTTTGGTTCTACAGTTAAGGGCAACAATTAAGCATTTGTAATTTGTTTTTTCACCAGTCTATTTTTAAAGTCATGGGATGTGAAAAGATAACTCACCAACAAGATGTATTTAGTTGTAAACTTCAATTCAGCAGATATTTAATAATATGGTGACAAGAGCACTTTTAGCAGTGTAGCTTCACAGAACCATTATTCGTTTCAGGGAATTGCCCCCTAACCCACTGAAATGAACCACTTATATTTATTTATTTTTTATTGTTTTGCTTTTCTCACAATTATTTCATGCAATGAGAAAAAAATCATACAAAAATAGTGTGAATCTTTAGCATTTAATTTTTAGATGCTATGTTAGGCAATAGAAATATTCCATTCATAGGGCTAAACAAAGGTAAAATAAATCTCAATTATCATTCAGCTTTGAAAGCTGCACATTCTCAAAGGCGTCATATCCATACTGCGTTAAAAATCAGTACTGGGGCCAGCCAGTGGCATAGTGGTTAAGTTCGTGTGCTCCACTTCGGCGACCTGGGGTTTGTGGGTTCAGATCCCGGCTGCGGGCCTACTCACTGCTCATCAAGCCATGCTGCAGCAGCATACCACATACAAAATAGAGGAAGATTGGCACAGATGTTAGCTCAGGGACAATTTTCCTTAACCAAAAAAAGAAGGAAGATTGGCAACAGATGTTAGCTCAGAGCCAATCTTCCTCACCCCACCCCCCCAAAAAAACAGCACTGATGTAAGTAACAATTCAGATTTCGTCAAATTTCCTTAGTAGCATTGCTCAAAGGATACTCTGGGGAAAGTAGGTTTCATGGTCTAATGAGAGATGTCATGTGATAAAGTTATCCAGGATCAAATACATCTGAGAAACTACAGGTTAAACCAAGTTAAACAGGTTTCTTCTCTGCAGGACTCTCAGAGTCTTAATATTTAGAAATGTTCTAAGAAACTCTAAGAAAGGATAATATGCAGAGGATCCCTTACAAACTTGACTACAGAAACTTTTCTTTGCAAATTATCTTAAGGATCTGTGTTTTATGGAATATACTTCAGGAAACATTGCTTTTTATGCGTCACTACACTGTACTGATGTCTAGAGCACGCATATATATCATCTGGAGCCAGCCATGATGGCCTAGTGGTTAAAGTTCAGTGCTCTCACTGCTTCGGTGGCCCAGGTCCGTTTCCCAGTCTTGGAACCACAGCACCCATCTGTCAGTTGTTGTGCTGTGGTGGTGGCTCACATAGAAGAAATAGAATGACTTACAACTAGGATAAACAAGCATGCACTGGGACTTTGGGGAGGAAAAAAAAGAGGGAGATTAGTAACAGATGTTAGCTCAGGGTGACTCTTTCAGAAAAGAAAAATCACCTGGAAGGGTTTTAAACAATTGGGGTGCTTGGGCCCTATTCTGACCAAGGGAATCAGAATCTCTGAGGATGCAGCCAGAAGTTCTGTATTTTTATAAAAGCTCCTAAAGTAATTTTGATGTTTTAAACACATTTTTTTTAGACTGCTTTAAACTATAAGCAGTTTTAACTCTTGAAGTTGTACATTGCAGCAGCTTCCCATTACCAACAGTAGAAATTTTCAAGTCTATTTCTTTTTTTTAAAAAAAATTGGCACCTGAGCTAACAACTGTTGCCAATCTTCTTCTTTTTCCTTTTCTCCCCAAATCCCCCCAGTACACAGCTGTGTATTTTAGCTGTGGGTCCCTCTAGTCGTGGCATGTGGGACGCCGCCTCACTGTGGCCTGATGAGTGGTGCCATGTCCGCGCCCAGGATCCGAAACAGCGAAACCCTGGGCGGCTGAAGCGGAGCGCGTGAACTTAACCACTCGGCCACAGGGCCGGCCCCCCAAGTCTATTTCTTATATGGCTAAGTCACTATAAATTTTCTAATTATTGAGCTAAGCCATCCAGTGTCATTACATTCTAGAAAGAACACACCGAAATATGACTGCTAATACAATATAAGAGCCCTGAGGTGAACAAACTATAAGATTTTTAATAAAAAAAAATTAAAAGCTCAGTTTTAAATTGCAATAGCCTAGCTGCAGTAAAGTCAAATGTAATACATGCTAGTATTCTTAGCAGTGTCAGAGATCCAGCATATATCAGGAGATTTTTAGATTTTAGATGCTTTTGACCAAAGATCAAAGTATTCAGTTAATTAGAAAAATTCTTTGACCTTGCTCACTTCTCACAAATGGGGTATAGACGTGTACAAAGTTTCTTATTTAAGAACAAATTAAACATGATGCTTTTGATCTTTTCAATAGATGGGAAGGAGAAATATTTTCCAATAAACCCTCCATTACATCCTCAGTTGATTATTCCTAAAGCATACATGAAAATAAACTGTTTACTGCAGAAAAAGAAACAAACAAAAGGATATGGGACAGAACAATTACACCCTTCACCAAAGCCCAGATCAGTTTCAACTGGAAAATTTTAAGTTTTCACAAAATTTCAAAACTCTGGTCAAATCTAATAAGCTTTGCTCACATTCTGTTCTGTACAGCACTGACGGGCTTCTTAAAAACTGATTTGCAACCTAGCCCAGGGGGAACACGTTACAAATGAGTACAACCCAAGATTACCAGACCATGAAGGATTCATGTTCTTCTCTCTGCCAACCTTAGAAATGAGCGGCCAGTTAAAACCTGGAAGGTTCTCTGAGATAGGGAACTATGGTGTTGTATCAACCTACATCGGAATGTAGAAGAGAGAAGGTACTGGATCCACTCAGTGCGACCATTTGGAAACAGAACTTCCTGAGAAAGAAAATAGCATAATCTCTAAATTAGACAGACTGGCAGGCTACAGTTGTTAATCCTGTGCACTGTCTGAGTTTACAGAGATTTAAAATATCTGCACTGTCTGAGTTTACAGAGATTTAAAATATCTTCAAGAGTCTCCACCACAATGGAAAAGTTACATATTAAATACGCTCTGAAGAATAGGGTCCAGTCAGCATAACCCCAAATGCCATTTATAGTTTGGTAAATAGACTGGCATCAGAATGAATCCGCTTTTCTGGTTAGTAAGCCCACAAGAAATATTTATTTTCTCTTTGTCAAACAAATTCCTCCTTGACTGCAAGCTGAACATTCTTGAAGGAGCACCACCACAACAAAGTGGTTAAAGCAACTGGTAAGTTATTTGGCTTAATTACTTTCTCATGTTATGTTCTCAAGGACCTTGCTGAGTAAACAAAATGCGCCTCTCAAGAAGGAAACTATCACCTAACAAATGTTATTGATCCTACTCAAGTTTTCAGTATGTTATCATGTTTAGGATTCTAAAACACTGCGTAAAAATCTGGTCACCCATCAAATATTCTACTAGTCGACTATGTGATACGTAATTGGAATATGCAGGACATTTCTTATCGTTTCAAGGCTCTTGTCAGTTATTTTTTGCTCCTTCGTTTTCCATAATAGTCGATGACAAGAAACAAATCACCATAACTTTCTTCCTACGTCTCCTCCTTCAGTATGAAGGAGTAACAGCAAGCTAAAATGAAGGCAGGTCTCTGTGACATAAATAATTGCCTTGGGTTGATCTGTAACTCAGATTGGTAAATCATTTATTTTTCTCAGTTTTTCTAATATATTTCTAGCACTGAAAACAAATTAGAAAGTATGACCTCCCTAGAAGAAATTAAGTAATTGGCCCTGAAAAGATTCCTTTTACCAAGAGAAAATAAGGTGACTGCACTTAGCAAGTTAAAGTATGCATAAATAGTAAAAGTTTAACTTTGCCTTTAAGAATGCAGGCCATGGTTGGAACCGAGAGCGCATATTATGAGTGTAAACAGAAGAGAAAAGTAATATTTTTGTATGCCCACTATATGCTGAGCACTGTGCTTGGCATTTTCACACATTTGATTTTATTTAATCCTCACAGTAATCCTGCAATGTAGGTTTTATAATGTCTATTATACAGATGAGATAACTGAGGTGTAGAAAAATGGAATACTGTGTTGACATCCAAGAGTCACTGGTCACTGGGCAAAGCGCTAACACACACTTTGCTCCGTTTTCTCCATGACTGAGAATTAGACTATTCTTCTTCATGCCTACCTTGTTTTCAATAAGTGGCTAGTTTTATGAAGAGACCCACATAACCTTGGGTTTGTTCATGGTATGGTAATAATTAATAAGAACACATTTCAAGCAGACAGCAGCAACTTAATTTTGTTCGGAGCCAATTTTACTTTGGTTTCTCCAACTCAACCACTCTGAATACTATAAAGTTGCCCTTTACAACTCTTGCCCCATTCTTGACCTTTCCTCTTTCTTCCCGATCACAAAAGTATAACTCGCTACCAGCTAGGCTACTTCCACTCTTCACGCCTCTCTCATTAGCCAACTGCTTGGATACTTTACTTTTTCCTTATTCCTAAAAACATAATAGGTAATCCAGGAAAAAAGAGTTGGTAGATAAAGTAAATCTGGGAAATGTATAATACTACACTCCCCTTGAGAAACACACAATGTACATCAGCATATTAAAATCTCTGAAAAATTATTCAGTTAAGAAACTTGCACAATGTGGTATACAGTAGGATTTTCTAAACTTAATGGATCCAAAAACACTTATTCCCCTTTAACTATGGATACACGATCTGAGGAACTCAGTTCCACAAATACTAAAGTTCCACATTATACACATAGGAAGGGTTCAAATCTGCTGACAAAATGGTCTTACGTATCCGTCAGACCGTAACACACCCTCATTTGAATGCCACCACCAAAGCTGTCCTTAGATGACTTGGTATGGAGATGTGGGTTTAAGTAATTCACTCATCATATTTTTGTATCCGCAAATCATGCTGTCGTGTGGAAAGTTTAGAGTCATTTAGGAACTGCCTTTGCTCCCCTTGGGAGCAAAATTTACTGTACTTTTCATAGAGGATTAGCAACATCTTTACCTTGAGTACCCCCGAGAAAATAAACAACATCTATGGGGCCAGTAGGCTTAATCATGAAAATTAAAAATGTAATTAGAGACAAACTTTGGCCAAATATGGTGAGAAAAAAAAAGAGTAAAAGAGAAAGAAAAGAAAAAGAAAAAGAAAGAGAGATGAAAGAAAGAAATAGATAGGACCTTGAGAATGGTTGTACGCCATCCACAATAAAGCAATTCTTGAGTATTTACTGTGCAGTTTATAGATGAGGACAATTCTACGTACCTCAACAGATATACCTATAGGACACAGAAGTTTTGCCACCTTGACATAATAAAAACTAATTTACATGAGAGTTTCTTCACCAGCTTTTATCTCATCAAGGCACTGGATAACCAGTGTTCTCCATTGCCCTCTATAAAACAGGTTTAACTGTTACCCACAGAATCCTAAATTTTGTGCCTAATTCCTTTCTTATGTGTCTGCTCACGTCTGCTCCCACCAGCTGGGTAAGTTGCGTTTGATGTCAAACTTGTTTACGTAAGTCGGATTTATTTCAAATGCCATCAAAAAGTTATTTAGTCAAGAAACTTGCAGAGCTGGCTACACGCTAACATTTCCTAAACTTATTTAATCTGAAAACGTTTACTCTCCTCCAATACCTATGAACAAATGGTCTGAGGAACTTGATTTCATAAATACTATTTTGTAGGGTATAAATATGAAGTGTTCAAATACGGATGCACAAACAGGTGTTTCGATGAAAACTAGTTTAATGCTTTGCTATATAGGATTGACACAAAATAAAATTACTATTAAATTTGATGTGGACAAAACAACAGTAATTATTGGTTTTAAAAAAAAAATCACACTATGTACCTGACTTTATAAACAAATCATAGCAATCTAGAAGGATTCCGAGCCCAGGGTACTTTACCAATGTATTTGTAAAGAAATTGAATCTGGAAATTACAAGCGATAAACTATAGAGGCAACTTATGTAAAAAAGACAGGGAGAACATCAATCATTTGACCCCTACTTAAAGAAAAGAACTGGGTCTCACATCAAAATTGGCAAATGCGTATACACTTAAATGTTTTAAATTGATATAAAATGTCTACGTAATGTATGTATTATCTCAGAGTATCCAATTTAACCAAATTTTTCAGTGGACTAATAAAGTGAACATCTATCAGTCCACATGTGGTGGTTAAGGCGGCTTCAACTGTATGGTCATGATGTTATACCAGCTTATACTATGGGTACCTGCTCTTTCTAAAGGAACCTGTCCTTTTCTGCTATTGCGAGAACAAATCCAACAACATGAAGTTCAAACGTGAGTAGAATTTGGAAGATTGATTTTGTTCAATACAAAGGCATCATGTCTGTATGAAGAAAATAGTGGTATTAAAAATGTTCTGCAGGGGCCGGCCCGGTGGCACAGCGGTTAAGTGTGTACCTTCCGCTTTGGCAGCCTGGGGTTCGCCAGTTTGGAACCCGGGTGTGGACATGGCACCACTTGACAAGCCATGCTGTGGTAGGTGTCCCACATATAAAAAAAAAAAAATAGAGGAAGATGGGCACGGATGTTAGCTCAGGGCCAGTCTTCCTCAGCAAAAAGAGGAGGATTGGCAGCAGATGTCAGCTCAGGGCTAATGTTCCTCAAAAAAAAAAAAAAAAATCTGCAGGATAAGGCAATTTTAAACTCCACACATTACTTAGTTTTTCATGTAAATACATGTTAATTGTTCTTGCTCTATACTCTATTCCTTCCTAAACTGTCAGTTGAAATGATCAGCCAATGCTGTCAGATCTATTCTGAATAGTTAAGAGAAGAAACTATTCTGATAGGAAGGAAATATTTGATATTAAGAATACATAAATACATAGATTAGCAGGTAGACATTGTCAAACAGCCATTACAGGCCATTATATTAAGTTTTCTATTCAATAATTATTGATTACTCCAATTCTGCATTGCACCACAGGTTTACATCATAAGCATTTTAATATACACATTCTTATTGTTCTTTGGTTTCTTTGCTATTTTAGCCATTTTAATGGCATATAACTTAGTAGATATTACTACACTAATATCTTTATGATCTTCATTGTTCTGTGATTATCTTTATTATCTGAGGTTCATCACAGTTTTTAAATATCTTCTTGATCAATATGGACCACTTTTAAATAGTATCACACATTACAGATGGAGACATTGAAGTTCAAGGATATTTTGGGATTTTGGACAGCATTAGAAAGAAGCTAGACTTTTAATTTACTGTTTGGTTTAAATTTAATTATACCTGGGAGTAGTCCAGATGATGTCTCAAAGTACATTTTGTCTCCCAGAACTTATTATTTTTGCCACACAATACCAGTCTCATTTCTTTATCAGTAGATACTATCTTAACACCCCTTCATCTTTTAAAAAAAATGATTTCTCTATCTTCTTTTTCCTTGTTGATTCCGTTTCTACATAAAGGAAATAGTCATATAAAAAGTAAAGAAAAGAAACAGTGACCTCTGGAAGTGTGTGGATGAAGCAAAGATAGAAACTGAAAGTCCTACTGAACAGTACCTGTAACACAGCCAAAGTCACTTACTGATTAACTGACCTTGTCCCAAATGCAAGGAAGGTAAATTCTATTTTAGTTACCAACATGGTTTTGTTCCCTTCTTATTTGCATTCTATAAATGCATTTCAAGCTATCTATCTAGTATAGGACTTTTTATTCCCTCTAAAGATTTTTTTCCTTCATAAAATAGGGATTTGTCAAAATGAAGCAAAGAGTAGTTCTGACCTTAAACACATAAACTTGTGCTTAAAAAATTCCTGGAAAAGATGCCTGATTAATATTTTAATATAGGATTCCACATAGTTATACTTTAAGCCATTTAGAAAACTCGTACACAAATTAAATCCCTACAAGTCTGATTGGAATAACTCTTTGACTTCTTTCTGGATGTTTGTATTTTCTTAAGAGAAATGGTGAACCAACACGATCCCAACTCTCCAGCTGTTCAACTATCCTGGTTTGATGTGTTTTTGAAAGTGTGTCTGCCTTCATTCACGTTCACATCCTGACATTCTTCTCTCTAAAGCATTCACCAGATGCATTTTTTGACCTTACCTGTCTCCTAGACTAACTCTACCCAGTACGGGCATTGCATCAACTCCAGCCTGAGGCAGTCATCTTGTTCTTTAATCAATGAAGAGTGTGCAGCCATGTGGACATAAATACGTATCTGAGAGGGTATGTGCACCCACGTTTAGACATGGAGCTGCTAGTGATCTGTGCAAGGAGTAGAGCAATAAAACAGTTGTCAAGTCAAGCAAATCATGTTGAAATTTTATCAGATAATCCTGCGTCCAGCAGTCATGTACCACTGGCAGTTGCTGAAACTCCCTTGAGCCTACCTTCTCTATGTGTAAGATAGAGATGACTTTTTCCTATTGACTATTCTTCAAACAAGAACACAATAATTGGCTTAATAATAATAATCATAGTTAATAAGAACGCATTTCAGGGAAGATAGTAGCAATTTAATGTTTTGGACTCAATTCCATTTAGAGACCTTTCCTAAAACCAAAAAAAACCTCTCACTACCCCAAAATCAAAATACAAAGAGAAAAACCTAACAACAACAAAAAGTGAGTGGCAAATTGCTATAGAGGAAACCACGCCCTCAAGTCACAGTGGACACACATACACACACACAAAACTTTATCTTTACCTCCTGAGCATGCCTTTCCCTCCACCACTTGTCTCGCTCTGCCTATTAATTTGAGTGTTCATAAAACTGAAAAAAGAAAGAGGGAAATTGGAAAACACAGGAAGTAGAATAGTGAGGAGAAAATATCATAAAGAATGAGAAAGACAAATCAGAAAGTACAAATAAAGAATGGAGTGGGGAGGAAGATAAAGGAAGAAGAAAGGCAGTAAGATGAGAGCCACAGGGAGAGAGGAGAAGTGTAAAGCTGCTGGCTTCAGTGTAAATATTGTTGAGAACATTAATTTACATATCGGGGCCCACAAAATGGAGGCTGCCCCAGTGGCCTGGTACACATCACACATCTAACCTAAGTCAGCTGCACTTACAGGAAATGCCTCACTGTCAAGGAAATCTAACACCAGCCACAATCCTCCAATTCAGCTGTAGCTAGCTTACTTTACCTTAGAAAACAGGACCTGCCAGCCTTATGAGAAATCCCTGACCTCCCAGCCAATCACGCCTGTTTCCACATTACGGTTTCTACCAATCTATAAAATTTGCTCTTGCCCAAAATCTCTTGGGAAGAGCGCTCCACTGCTTGTGAGGCACTGTACTCTCCCAATCTGTGGATTGTTTTCCTCTGAATAAAGGACATCAAGCTCACTAGTAAATTGTTTTAGTTTTGCCATTTGCCATTGGTTCATCACTCTTTTGACAATCTGTGAAACTCTTGTCTCCAATTCTTTAGATGTCTGAATACTGGTAAATTATTTGACTTGCATCATAAAATCAGTTACTTCTTTTTGTTATGTTAGCAATAATAATAATAATAACAATAACAATAGTATATAATTCCCTAACATTGACATATAGACAAATGACTGAACTTGATAATATCTTGGGGTCACACTTGCCACTAAGATGAATAATCCATGTGGATGAAGGAAAGCTAGTATATACACATTCCTTAAATAATGCCTTAACAAACAACTAAATAAGAAAAACAAGAACTCTATTTGTACGCAGGGTATAGAGGGATTTTTCCTCACATTTGTCTTTTGAATTAATATTTACTTGAAGAGGGCGGTGCTTCTGCCTGAAAACAGATCAACGTTCACACTAGCATCCAGACTGAGAACAGGTGGAGCTGAGATTGATTGGATGTGTCATTTTACATTCTCTCAAGAAAGAACTCAACCTGTAGGAAGAAAGATTGAGACATCCAAGTCTGTCCCATGGGAAGAGGTAATTGCCGGAGAGGAGAACAGGCTTACGTGGTGTAGTGCACAATGCCCTTTATCTCCATTGTCCTTGGTATGGTACATATGCAATGATTAAGGTGAAAAGGTTTCAATAAAGACAGAATAAAATCTAAGAGATTCTTAAACTAAACTCCATGAAAGATTTTGAAAGTTCAAAGAAGCACATTTCATAGCCAGCACTCATGGGATAAACAGTATTCACTCTACTCTCGGAGCATGACAGATCATGAAAAGAACATAACGTCTTATGCAGCAATTCAGACAAATCTATGTTTGAGTAGAGAAATGAGATAGGACATTGCACTTAATTGACATTCAAAAAAGATCCCCAGAGCTGAAGCAGGCAATGACAATTGCAACATTGGGATCTGAGAGGACAATGGAAGAGCAGACATGAAACTTGCTGGGGCCTCTGAGCATCAGTAGAAGAAGGAGGTAGTGAAGGGGCAAAATGTCTTGGGGTAGAGGAGCTTTAGCTATGTATCTCCCAAATAAACAAACAATGACATGAACACACTGTGCTTGCTATGCAAATGAAACTCCAAGAAGAGGAATCCGTCACCCCCTTCTAAATACATTCTACCCATGAGCCACTTTTACAAAGAAATTCTACAGCAACACCATTAGGGGAGACTTGAGGAGGTTAGAATTCCCAGCATGGGGTTGGGAGAGAAGGGTTCAAAACAAGAGAAATATTGTTTTCTTGGTAGGAGATGGCCACAAGAGAAATAGCAGTTTCGTCAAGACTGATGGAGAAAATTCCTTTAAAAAGGGCAACAATAAGAATGCAATTAAGAACTAGTGGTAAAGCTAAAAAGGGTAATATTAACCTGACAATTGCAAAATAATATTGGTTACCTAATGTCAACAAAATAAACTACAGCAAAAACTTCTTCCATTTGCATCACTTCATTAAATCTTAGAAATTTCGTTTAAATATCCCACCAAATATTCTTTTTATTTAGCTATACCTGACAGCGAGAAGTATGTGCTTACTGAGGAGTGGGGGGCTCCTTCTGTTCTTCTGTTTGTGTTTTTGCTTCAATAAAGTAATTATTCTTACGGATTTAGTTACGGAAGCCATTAATGTTACACTGAAGCACTCTCTACGATGGAATTAAGCTAATTGATCATCACAGACTGTGAGATCTATATACAACCTCTGGAAGAGAGAAGTGACCTATAAATCTTTCAGACAGGTTTTGGGAACTGCCATTACGTTTCCATATTATTAGGCAGGCAGCCTAAAAACAATATCAAAATGCTAGGAAACAAGAGGTGAATGACCTAGCACAAAGCTTTTTGAAGCTGGTTTGTTGATATTAGTCTTCTTCTTTTCTTCTCAAGCAAAATTCCCATATAAAACATCTATATACTGCACCATTTGGCTCTCGAATCAACTCTAATTTCAAAAATGGCACAGACAGAAGTCAGGCTGGATAAATATTAAGGAATTAGAAACTAGAAATATGAATCCTGCCATAAAACATTGATGCAAACCATCCCACATCGATATCTGCAAAACAAAACAGAGATCTCCTTCCAAGGAGTTTTTCTCAGGAAAACAAACAAACACAAAAGATGGAAAACCCAGCTGCTCAGAGTGCATGGGACGAATTCCATGGTCATTTATATGTGTGTCTTTCATGAATATCCTGCTGGCTGGAGCCCAGGTGATTTTCTTTGGGATAAATGCCTTTAACATGAGAAACTAGTCACAGCATAGATAAATTTCCACAGGATGTGCCAGTTCTGGTTTTAAATTCGCCAATGTAAAATTCTCCATGGCAAATTACAGAAGCTAGCAGCAATAAATAAGTAAGTTATGTCCTATATTTTGATTACCAGTTCTCTGCTCTGTCTCCTGCCTGCTAAATATTTTAGTGAATAATGTGGAGTTTGGTCATCAGCTGTCACTGAATTCCTAAGTGACTCAATTTTACCTAGAGTTGACCAAGGAAGATAAACAAAATTTCTACTGTCAATCATGTTGTCTCATGTGAATGTGCTTGTTTCGCCTTCAAAGAGCAACAGAAGCCTGTTAGTCACAGAGAAGGAGAAGAGAGTGGACTATATACACTTTCCCTAGAAAGTCTCCATTGCTGTTCTAGCTGTTTTTCCCCAATTCTTTCTTTTTGGCATATCTTCCTCTATCTTCTCCATAAATAGTGACCCTCTTCTTGTGCGAGCCTCTTTCTAAGGAAGTCTCATTTGCTCCTGTAAGATTGGCTATCAACCCTAGTGTGATAGTTCTTAATTTTACATCTCCATCTCACATGTAGATGAGAGATGTACTATATTGATTTCAAACATAGAATATCCCCAAATAACAATCATCAATTCCACCCCCAAACCTGTATTTTATCTTTCCTTTATTATCTTGTTTGGAAGTTACCCTAGTCCCATTATACAACTCTTTAATCTTCGCACTGAGGTCGCAGACCTAATCAGTCACGTAGCCCTGGGAATACGACCTCCAAAATCTCTCTCCAGTTTACACTCCTCACCAGACTGACGCCCACTGCCCTTGTTCAGGCTGTCATTATCTCTCACCTGGATTACTACGACTGTCTCCTCATGGTGCCCCTATCTCTGTTATCTTCCATCAGCAATTCCACTGCCACATAGACCCCATGAAATCTTTAGGATAGCCATTTGTTAAGTGTGCACTTACTGGTGCCTGCCTACTCTATTCCGGAGATTTAGAAGTGAATGAAACAAAGTTCCTGCCCTAATGGATTTTACATGCTACCATCATATTTAATTTATAATTCCTCTGATTAAAAATCTTTGATGGGGCCAGCCCAGTGGTATAATGGTTAAGTTCATGTGCTCCACTTCAGTGTCCTGGTGTTTGCAGGCTCTGATCCTGGGCATGGACCTACACACTGCTTATCAAGCCACACTGTGGTGGCATCCCACATACAAAATAGAGGAAGACTGGCACAGACGTTAGCTCAGTGACAATCTTCCTCAATCAAAAAGAGGAAGATTGGCAACAGATGTTAGCTCAGGGTCAATCTTCCTCACCTAAAAAGTATATATATATATCTTTTATAGCAATCCATCATCAGAGAATAATGTCCTTTGTTCTAGAGACACACGAAGCCCTTAACACTCTGGCTTCAAACACATTTCCAGTCCTCTTTTCAATCCCAACCTCACTCTTCTTGCCCTGTTTTTCTAGGCAGACTACCCTAGCTGCCATTGCTGGGACATGCTTTTATCTAAATGTTTCCTCCTGTACTTCTTTATTTACTTGCAAAAGTTCTACTAAAGCTTTAAGACTTAGCTAGAAATTTTCAATTTCAGTGAAGTTTTCTTCACTATCCTGCCCAGACTTAATTGCTTCCTCCTCTGTGGCTCTGCTGGTCCACGCCTGTATCACTTCCCACAGAACATTATAATCCTTTATGTGCATATCTGTCTCCCCTAACAGGCTGTCAGTTCCTTAACTGCAGGAAATATGATGTGGTTATCTTTATTGAGCCCCTAGCAAAACTTGAGCCATGATAAGAACTTAGTAAGAGTTTGTTTAATGATCAAAAACAAAAAACAAGGAAGAAGTGGAAAACCAAGAGAAGAGTGAACAGAAAGTCAGGAGCAGAGAAGTCCTCAGGGATGAAAGTACTGGTAATAAAATGGTTAATTACCTTTATTTTACACTCAGTAAATGCTAAGGATTACATGGCATTGTTAACTGACAGCTGAGAGGAAAGACAGTGATTGTCCCCAACAGACCTTTCATCAGGGTAATGACTTATCTGCTTAGGTTGGCTTTTCACAACAGGGAAGCTTTCCTCCTGACAGTGTGATGGGGAAGAAACTATATATACATCATTCACAAGAAAATGAGAATTGTAACCGCCTTTCCAGCTCATGGATTTAGGAAATAAAAAAAGAAGAGGCAATAAAAAACGAATGCAACGGCAATAAAAGTCTTGGAGGGTCAATACAAGATTCTGCCAGGACTCTGATGATTTATGTATGGATGAGGCATTTGGGGGGATTAAGAAATATTGTGCTGCGGCTGCTCTTGCGACTCTAAGCTGTAAACGATAGAAATACTAGGAAGCATGGCATTATTTATAGAAGAGGCCATTTCAATTGCTGTGTAAACTTCAGGGGAATGGATGTGCAGTGCTTTACCCAATCAGATACTTGTGTTTTCTCTTGGCATTCCATCCATTTTGCTCTGTAAACACCAGCAGACAAGCAGCTAAATAGCCACTGAAAGAAGATGTGTGGTTATCCAAGTTCTCTGACATTTCAACCACAGAACCACCTTGTAGACAATTACATGCAGCTAAGCCCTAGCAGACAACGGAATGAAAGGTGTTTTATTTTCATTTTAATTCTATGAGGTTTTATATTAAAAAGGAAATAATGATTCCTGGCATTTATTGAGACTTCTCCCTAAGCACATTATTTCATCTAGAAATACTAATGTTAATTGTAATTTTGCCAATTAGGAAGGCTTACAAATTTGTAGTTTATCTGCATTTGGTATAAACAGGTGACACACTGAATAAATATGAGAATTCTGCCTCTCTCTCCACTGTGCAGATCACCTCCAATGTAAACATTTTCTCAGTAGAAATGAGAAACTAAGCTCCTTTTACAGTATTCCTCTATGTCCCGACAGAACTTACATTTTGTTTCATTAAAAATTCTGGGGTTTTTCTGAATGAATTATATAGGATATCCATCCTCTTGAAACAATTACCTGATAAGAAGTTTAAAAGACAGAGCTTTCATTTTTTTGACTGCTGTAACAATTGCTGCTCAGAGCCATTAACTCGATGAGATAAAAATACATCTGAAGCTGTAAATATCACTTTCAAATAGTAAAAATAGAGCTTTCTTAAATCCAGATTCATTGAAACGCACCAAAAAAATTCAAACAAGAGCCTTAGAAGTCAAAGGCCTCAAAAAGGTAAGATTTATTATATTTAGGAAAAATTATTTTTAAAAACACATTCTATGCCAATTTTGTGCTTATATAAAGAAGAGGATGTGAAAGATAAGGGGAAGGAAGGTGGAGAATAGAGAGGTAGTTGGTTTACATGAAGAAAGTTGAGGGTATGGTGTGTGTTTCCTCTGGGTCCCAGATAAAATTGTAGAAAAAGAGACTATATCATAAGGCATCATCCAGACTTGTCAATATGTATTAGGTGATCCAGGGAAAATTATGTTTTGTATATGACTGAGCAAATTCTCTAGTTGCAAGACAAAAGGTCAACAGCTTATATAGACAAAACCTGTTACTGTGTCTGCAATGACCAACAATAAACTCTATGCATACAATAGATATACTGCCCACAAGTCACCCTTGTTTAAACATTACCTTATATCAAAACATATATGAACTATTGTCTTCATATTGTGTGAGTGTATGGGGTTAATTTCAACTGTTTTATTTATATGTCTTGGGAAAAAATAGATGTGGTCTAGCCTCAATATTTTGGCTGCTTTATGACATGATTTCCATTTATAATGTATTCGCCTGTTTGAAAGCGAAGAAGCTATTCAATTAAGACTTTCAAAGCTCTTGAAATACGTTATCAATTTTAAAGTGTCATTCAGAAAATAAACATCAAATGACTGTGCATCATCCCCTCTCTCTCAATCAGTTTGAGTAGCATAAACTCAAGACTCTTTTAGCAGCGATTTTGGAAGAGACACACAATCTCAGTCTATGATGATGAGGCTGAATACTTCCACAACCATCTTCTGGTGCACTGATTGTTCCTCTATAAAATGCTCACCTTTACATGTCACGAGAACGTTAATCTGGAGGCAGGCGAAAACTGAAAATGGAAAGTACACTCTATCCAAAGGGCAGTTCACTATTGTGTATGAATCAATTAAGCAACCCAGGCTATAATTTCTATCTTGCTTAGTAAAATGTTTTATGATTGCTCTGTGAAGTTTATCATATTATACTAAATAAATTATGTTGTCAGACAATGGCATTAGCAATCATTAAACTTTTGCTAAAAACGTGGTTTGCTAAAGAGTGTCTTGGGCCCTTAAACAATGAATTACTTCTGAGTTCAGCCACTGCTAAATTAAAGATAAATCTGCAGATAACCCCTGAAGGTGTTTTGAAATAGGGTAAGATGATTCAAAATTCGCTACAGCACTAGAATTGTGATGTAGTGACTTTGATGAATATTTATCTTTAATTTATTGGAGAAGTGCAACAATGAAATTGATTATGACACTATTTCAAATTTCTCTTAAGTGAGGGATTCTCATTCTAGGCAGTGCATTAATTATCTGGGTTTGCTCTCTTAGGTATAAAAGGCAGTCGATAAAATATCAACCAACATAATTTACTCCCTCTGATTCTAGCTTTAGACAATTAAAGAGGCCAGATGTTAAGAGAAATGACCCCTCTATTAACCATAACAATGCACCATTTTAGTTTTCCATATGGTTTCACACATGAGAGATTATCAAATATTTCCAAGCATATGGAAGACCCAAGAAGAACTATTTCCCCAATTTACTAGAGATAACTCAAAAAGGTATAAACAGGTATTAAGAATTCATGGTATTGTCTCTTATTTTACAATTTAAGCCATGTAGTGTAGGATCAAGCAATGCTTCTGTTATATTCCAAATTTGTATATTTCAGAGACACTGAACAACCTTCCACAAAGATGATTTTGAAAATTCTAAAAGTGCATTGTTGCATTCTCTGAGAAAGTTAATTAAATCTCCAAACTGGTTAAGAGTTAATAGTTATTTATAGGTTTCTCGAGAAAGTGTACTAGGAATTAGAATTTGTAAAAACTGTCCTTATTTGAAGAGCACAATTATGAAATAGTACAAATAAAAACATGTATTTAAAAATCTATAAATAGGCACTAAATTTCCAGAAGCAAATATAAGCCTAAATTAGGCTGTTCATGTAGATTACAAAACTAAAAGGCTAGGGGAGTAATATAGCATTTAACTTAAAGCAGTATAATCAAGACCACATATACAAACATTAAACTCTATAAAAGGAGGCATAATGAATCCAATATGTACCACGAAGAAAGCAAATCCTAAAATGTCTTCCTAAAATGCATTGGCTAATAATGAATAAATCTGAACACTAAAGAAAGGCTATTCACCTTAAAGAAGAAAAGTGCCTTCAAGCCTCACTTTTTTCCCTATTTCCTTCTAATATGGTGACTTCAAGCCACTCTTGGAGTTTCTTTGTATTTCCTGACAGACATAAAGAATCTGTAATTTTAAAATTTCCAAACCCATTTTCACCATACTTAACTGTGTAAAAAGCAGCAAATTCTAGAGATTATATTTATGCACAGAATTTATTTGTGCAGGCAACAGACAGTAAACTGAAATAATAAGACTTTAAAATAACAATTTTAGTTGATGCAATAATCTCCCTCTGAACTCAAAACCCCTAACTCTAACCCAAAAATTTCTTAATCAAGCTTCCAGATATTTCTAATAAGGAAAAGAAATCAATGATTTTACCTTCCATATTTTCTAGAAGAAAGTCAAACATTCCACAACTTGACAGTTCCAAATTCAATCTTCCTTCATCATAGGTATATTTGTGGAAAGCGGGTTCATTTCTCAACCTCCAGAGGAAAGCTAACCCAGACTGGAGGCTTGCTGACTTGACACTCATCTCCCCTTTTATCTGCCAAGGGTGAGAGACCAGAGACTACACATAATACTCCTGTAACTCCCCCTTAACAAATGTTTAGAAAGCTAGTCTTGACAGAAACTGATTACAGGGATAAAAATCACACCCCCTTGTCCCCTCACAACAAAGGGCTCAACAATGAGAAGATTAAAAGACAGGCTTTGAAGTGGCTTACTGTCCCACTGGTCTTTAAAGTCAAAACAGGCACTAAGTTTTTTCCCTCATTAACTTTCAGCATCTTCTTGTTTAAATGGACTGGAATCTTCAAAAAGGGATTTGTTTGAGAAAGTCTGAGCAAAACTTTGAGAGACAGGCTATCAGAAATAAATTGGAATTGCCAATTCATGAAGCAATGATTGGGGAAGTTGAGAGTGTTAATGAAATGAATACTAAATTTTGTGTTACTATCAGTAATGACTTAACCCTACATTTTCTTGCTGAAGATTTAAGCACTTTTTACTTTTCACAAGAACAGATGTTATAACTAAAGTTTTCACACACTTGCCCTCAAAACAATCATGGGAGTTTTAAGCAGGCAAGGATTTTTTGTTGTTGTTTAAATCTCTACTTCGCAAACAAAGAAATTGAGGCATAGAGTGTTTTTTTACTAAAATGCACAAAAAACTATAGGTCAACATGCAATAAAACTAGAACAAGCAGTTTTAGTATACTTAACAATTGTGTCAGACAAAACGCAGGGGAAAAAAAATAAAGATTGCATGGCTTCTCAATTTGTTACATTTTCCTGACTTTCGTTTATTTGTGTGTTTGGATTTTTCACTATGTGGCCATACCATTTTTCTGGACACTCTCACCACTTTTGTCTCCCAAACCCTGTACTATCTTGATTTCTTCATTTCTCCTAGTCTAGCTAATTCCTTAAGGTTTGGTCATTGGGCCTTTTTGTGTAATGATGTATTATTTTCCTTCCCCCAGTGTAACACCCCAGTAAGTGTACCCTAGGACCTACACTAGCAAAACTAGATGACTCTGGCCCCTGAATAAGCTCTGTTCTTTGATTTGGGGCTTTGCACATGGCATTCCCACTAGTTGGAACAGTTTCTTATCACAGTGTTTCTTTAACCTCGGTTGCATATTGGAATCACCAGGAAAGGAGAGGAAGCATACCATAACACATTTTACATGCAATCCAGGTGAACCAGTTGATTCCAATATTCAGCTAAGGCTGAAACCCAAGAAAACCTATCAAAATTCTTCCCATCTCTTCAAATCCTATCCATAAACCCTTTTGGCAGTACATGTCCCTTCCATCTTTCGAAGTTCCTCTTCTTGCAAATTTCCAGTGGTCCTTACCAAATTCTTCTTTGCATGCAGACGCCTCTGAGTCCTTTTACTCAATGATAAGTTTAGAAAAGGACAGGTGACAGTCCCGTTCACCATGCCATCTTTAAATCCCTTTGTGCCCTCAAACTCTTCCTGCTGATTCGCTCGACCTAGACCATTCAAACCCAGGGCACGGAGTATTTAAATATCCTCAATGTCTTTCATCACCAATCTGGATCAGTCCGGCAAGGTCTTTCTCCCCCTCCCAGATGGCAGCTCCAGTGCAGGGCATTGTGTGCTGTGCAGTCTTAAGCTCTGTTTTGCCCAGCAGTCTGGTCTCCAGTCTTCTCTGGGTAAATCCTGCTTTGGTTTCTGTTTGGTTCTCATTGGAGACTCTAGTTTTACTCCAGGACCTCATTCCAATTGCTAGGGTTTGGACAATTATACACTGATTTTGGCATGCCATTTGACATCAGCACTGTCCCTTTCTATTCTCTGCTGCTATAGTCTAGCCATCTATTAGCAACTCCCTACATTCTCCTGGAAAATCTTTGCAAAATACTTTCTAAATTCCTTGACCATGCATACACTGCACCTTGGTGGACTCACTAAGCTGGTGGGCAGCTGGACCTGCCTCCTAGCCCTGATATGGCTCCAATTGTAGGAATTATGCCAGGTCCCAGATCTGTCTTCACCTACCCAGTGTGTTTTTTGGCTCTTAGAAACTGCCAAGTGTTAAACTTCAGCCCTAGTGTAGATAAGAACTGCCTCTTACTTATCTCTGCTGTAACATTTCACAAAGTGTGTGGCACACACTAAGCGCTCAAACTATTTTCAATATTTTGTTAAGTATAAAATACACAAGCTCAATTTTTTTTTAAAATTAATTCTTCCTTATTTAAGGTTTCTATCTTTCCTCCTCCTGGTTCATTTCACTCAAATATTTCAATATTCAGAATTAAAAAATAGAATACAGAAGAACCATAGGGCTTATGATGAACATAGAATCATAGAACAGAAAACGGGAGAAAAAGACTATTGATTAAGCGCCTAGTAGAAACTAAAAGCTTTGCATATATTTTGTCATCTAATTCTTACAATAACCCTTGATACTGATAATTTTTTCAAATTTTAAAGAAGAGGAAACTGAGATTAAACAACCTTATGTGTCCTCCCAAACTCATTCAACTAACAAATGCTAGATACAGATTTGGAACCCAAATTTATCTAGCTCCAGCGCCTTTGGCTTTTCCATTGCTAACCCAACCAGAGGGTTGGAAAGACAATGTAGTATAAATTCTTTATTTAACTAATAAATTAACTGAATAAATGCCTGAAATGGGATATTCTGACTTTTAAATCCCCCACCAAACTCCAAATTTCAATGTAAAAAATATTCCTTAAGGCATTTCCCTTTCCTGAAGGTGCAATATGACTAAGGAATGTAAAGATACAACAAACATAGGAAATATCACTAGGTGAGTCACCAAGAGCTAGTATTCATGTTTATTATTCTCTGTGACTAGTGTCCAACTTATTTTATTCATAGTCCGTCAATAATTTGTTATTTAAGCATTAGTAATTAATTTTCTGCTTCCCTTCCTAGAATGTAAAATCCACCAGAGTAGGGACCAAGTTTTTTTTGTTCATGACCATAATCTCAGAATTCACAGTAGATGCTTAATATATATTTGTTGAATAAGGGAACAAATCAATTTATTAATTGCAACAACTGTATAATGTAGTATTTCTGAAAATGTATGCTTACATCTTCATCAACACATTAGGCACATAGTTGTATTTTGGTGACTCCTCTTTCAACCTTTAAATAATTGTCCAGATTATCTGTTTCTTACCATCTTCCGTAATGCCTTATCTTCACTTTCGTCAACATAGGTCCTTGATTTTGAGTCACTGATTTTCCTTCTTTTGTAGTTCCCATTTCAACTTAGTTCAGACTCATGCCTCTCCCTTATTCACTGTATCCATTGGTGATATCAAGACCCAAGGAAATCTTCCAGGAGAATTTCAACCTCATTAGGAAGTGTGGACTGGGATCATCATTTTAAGGTTTCGTTAAATTTTTATATAACTTTAGAAAATAGCCAAAGTAAATTATCATTTACATACCATTTAGGTTATCACTTACATACTATTCAGAAGATACAAGTTATTTTGAAGGGCTTAATGTTGTTGCATAAAAATAATTGTAAAATTCCTTTAATTTGGGCCTGAAACTGAACTAAAACTGCCAAAACTAACCATTGAGAATTATGCTTAATGGGAAAGAAGTGAGCACTAAATTTTGTAACAATTTACCAGAGGCCTTAAAATACGTAGCCTTGTTTTGTTGTCAAGTCTACCATCTTTCAGGTTTTCTAAGACTGAAAAGTCACAAAAATATTTATCGTGCTGATTATATTTAGCAGAATGAAGACTCAATTCCCCACTCAGACTGACATTGACGTGCATTTTGGGGAGAGGCGGTCACTGGTGCAGAAAACCACCACACTTACGTGTTGTGTGCCGCCATTTCCCTTCAGCCAGCTCTGGTTTTCAAAGGATTAAACTGCTCAACAAATCAGTTAAATAAGGAAGATTTCAACTTAGCAGAATATGTTGTACATGGTCACAGATGATTATAAAGAAATTATCTTGTCAATGTAGGTTTACCCTTGGTAAAAAACTATTCTGATGAATGTTGTCAATAATGGGGTAAGCTATGCATGTGTGAGCATGGGGGATATAAAGAAATCTCTGTACCACTATCTCAATTTTGTTGTAAATCTAAACTGCTGTAAAAAAATGAAGTCAATATATATTATATATTAATATAAATATATTTATTGACATGTAGAAAAACAAAACTTATTAGGAGTTGGTACATACAGTGAAATAAGAAATGATGCTTCTATGCCAGCTTATAGTATACTGTGTTATATAGTGATCTTCATGCCAGCCATGAAGGAGCAAGGGGCTGCAATAGAGTGTTGGTTGCCATTGTATGATCTACATCACAAACCTGATGGTAGAGCTAGTAGAGAACTGGAATCCAGTTCTCTGTGTTTGTTTTCCCAGGTAGAAAATACACACTTGACAATTTGAAGGCACAGCAAGCATCGCTGACTTGCATAGTTAGATCTGACCAAATTGACAATTCTTTGAAATCACAATCTGACTGTGAAATAATGTAGACTTGAGGAGATGAAAGAAAACTTACTCAGAGATTACTGTAAATCATGTAAAACACTATAGACAATCTGTTCTTCCGCTATTGTTTAGTTTTCTTGGGTTTTTTTGCTGGGAAAGATTCTCCCGGAGCTACCATCTGTTGCCAATCTTCCTCTTTTTTTCCCTCCTCCGAGCCCCAATACATAGTTGTATATTCTAGTTGTAAGTCCTTCTAGTTTTTCTATGTGAGCCACCACCACAGCATGGCTAGTGACAGCTGAGTGGTGTGGTTCCCTGACCTGGAACCAAACCTGGGCCACTGACATTGTGAAAGTGCTGAACTTTAACCACTAGGCCATCAGGGCTGGATTTTGTTGTTTTTTTTAATGAATGAACAGCACGGAGAGGTTAACAATTATAAAATAAATGAAACACATACAAACCTGTTGCCCCAACAAATCATTTAACTTTCTCACGTTCTTTTTCTATTTTGGTTATTATCTTCAGCACAAATACTATTTTATGTTGTTTTACCACTTGCTATTATAATTGTAATTAATATTTATATTTGAAAAATATGATCTTTTTATTTTCAATGCCTCACAGTTTCATGAAATGGAAAACATTAATTAATCTAAGGAATGACACTAATAACTTTAAGAGGATAAAAAGAAACCAAAATAATTATTGCCCTGAAAGTCTCTATTAATTTTTACTATTGGAACTAGATGTTAATTTCCCCGATTTGATCCGTAAAGTTATACTTTTACAAGTCAATATCACTTGTTGCATTTATATAACTATAACACTTATAACATTATAACATAATTGTAACATTTATATAAGAACTAGATAGTGATCATAGAAAATCTATGCTATGATAAAGCTAGGCATACACAATAAAGGTAGGCAATGTGTTGTACAGAAACAAATTGTATCTCATTGTAGGTAATGCAAAGAAAAAAAATTCCCAGAAAGTAATTTTTAGAATTAACATAATGCAACTGATACGTACATGAAACACAACTTTACTGATTATGTTGTCTTGGAAAAAATGCAAAGAATAAGATCATGATGTTGAAATTTCATGCAAAGAAAGCCAAAGATGCCCTGCTCATTACTAGACTTAGTTAGTATGTTCCTATAAAATATATACAAGTGTTCTATTTCGCAATGTTTTTTCTCAAGATAAAATTCCAACACCCTTATTCAGCAGCCATCCTTTGTAATATTTCGACAGGCACTGAATTGTCTGGTACTGTACTCGGCTGAATTGCTTAGCGGAGATTGAATGCCATGTCAATTTTTCATTCCACGTTTTTACACAGTTTCTTCAATGCTTTCACAAAGGTGACATCTCATATCATAAAGCTTGGCCAAAGGAGAAAAATTCAAGGTTGTAGAGAAAATGGCCATAATGTAAAAGAAGTGTTATATTGGAGATGAGGGGAAAAAACTTAAAAATTGCTTTTTTATTAACCTCTTGAGGGATATAATTGGAGGAGCTTCAAGAATAGCACGATGCTCTGTGATAACAAATACTTTGGACTTTTACAGTGAAACAAATGGATTGTGTGAGATCAGCAATGACAAGGCTTGCATATTTTACTCTAAGATGTAAAAAACATGAATATAGGATCTTTTTAATATGTATATAATTTAATGCCACGTCAAAACTGGCTGAAAATATTATCTGAGCCTGGCTTGACTTTCATCTATTAATAAACACTAATTACTAGTATTTATTAATAGGGGTCTAAATATAGAAATTTTTTCCCTCAATCATAAAACATGAAGAAAATAGCAGCAATTGATATTAATTGTAACTTTAAAAAATTGACTCTCTCTTCTGTAGTATATAAATGTGGGCTCTGTAACTGTTGTGGTTACATTTTTTGAAATAGCTGGACATGTAGTCTTCCTGAAATCTTCATCAAGGAATTTTCACCTCATTCTATTGCACACTGTACTCAAGGTCTTTTAAAAGAATTTCACAGCTTCAAACACACACACACACACACACACACACACACACACACACACCTGTCATATACATGCAAACTGGAAAATTAAAAGGATGAAATAAGCTTTTTGCAGTACTTTCAATTACTTGAAATAGATTTACTAGATACAGGAATAATTCAGCTATATATTATGATGTATCTTTCCTTTCATATTAAAGTATTCCATGTTCCATTTTAATTAGCTGCAAAAAACAGGGTTACTTCTTAACCATTTTAACACCGAATAAAGAGTATAAAACCCTGAGGTATGCATTAAGCTAATATTTAGGTAACTATCAATTCCTGGAACTGTAATTCTGTATATTATCTTGTTTACACAATCATGGATCAAACTTTTCTTTTACTAGTAAACGTAATGCATGAAACTTTGTAATGTATAGACACACATTAAGTTTTCTTAAACAATTTATAAAACACCTAAGTTTTTATTAGACATAAAACTTTTTGATAGTTTGCCCCTACTTAATTTCATTATATTTTAGATTGGGTGAAACATGCCATTATGTTCTTAAATTTCTATTTCAAAATAAATACACGTACCCATTACTCATTTTTCTTTTTCTATACCACCCTGTTATTTATATTGCATATAAATAACAAGTAAACAGTGGGAATGAAACAAACCAAACAACAACAAAAATCCACCTCAGGCTAACAGACTACAAATATTTAAAACATTTTTTAATGAGCTACCACATTCTGTTACACAGTCACGAGAAGTCACGAGAAAAAAAAGATTGATAATAGATATAGATAGATACAGCTCAAATAGCGTCTATAACTGAAGATTGACATGAAAACTGAAACTAAAAATAATGTAGTAGTTGACAAAGTACATTAATCTCAAAACAGGTCAGCCTCAGCCTACTATCTTTGCATAGATAAAAGGAAAGGTCCAGTGAAGAACAATAGAATTAGACTGAGTGCAAACTGACAAAGCATCTCTCTTTGATCGAACTTTAGTCAGGCTTCTCCAAACTCTCTTTTCAGCTAGGTCCTGACTCTTGACCCTCTGTGGTCATCTCCGTATTGTCCAGTTTTACCAAGAATCCTCAGTGAGGTTAGCCAGAATCTCCCACCCTCAATATCCGATGGAGTTCCTCATCCTCCACCATGCTCGAGATGATGTCTGATCACCCTGGTCTACCTTCAGCAAGAATACTGTTAGGTTGCTTTAGTCAGAATCCCCTCTCACCCCTGATGTTTTCGCTTTGTAATTTATCCACCAACCCCCCAACCCTGTTCTTTGGCTATAAATTCTCACTTTCCCTTGTTCATTCAGTTGAGCCAATCTCTCTCCCCCGCTGCAACATCCATTGCAGTGGTCCCTATAGCCACCGAGACAGTCCTCCTGAATAAAATCTGCCTTACTGTTCTTTAACAAATATCATGAATAATTTTTTAAACAAAATATGCAGGTTTTTTCTCAAGTAGTACTAGAAGAACTTCTATAAATCATGTTTATTATGCAATGGTAAAACAAGGGCACTGATTGGGAGATCGTCAACTACCGCTGAACTTATATGTGCTCCAACACATTTAGAGCCGATGGTCAGAGGGGCTGAGCATGATAATCCATTGGGTGCTGGAAGAAAATATTGCAGCTTGATTTTATGTAAGAAAATAAAGAGAGTCAACGTTAGCAATGTTTCCAATGTGATTGACCCTGGCACTTACACTTAGTGCATACATCAGGTGATCAGTTTTGCTTCCTGAAGATGGTGCCTCTTGAGGGAAGAGGAGGAGTTTCACAAGGCAAGGGAATTGAGAGCAGAGATCTTACAAGTATATTTGAGCTTTGAGCTTTTTGAATGTATTATAGTTTATGAACACATGATTCAGTGAAGTAATGGATTCGAGCATCAATTTTAAGAAACTAGTCCTCACGAATGGACAGATGGCCTAAAAAGATTCCTTACAAGAAAGCAAGGACTAAAGAAAATGTTGATAATTCAGGCATAAGCCAATTTCATCAGGCAAACTGCAAGATGAAACAATCTACTCGAGTCTGATGAGAAGTAGGCTAAAAGCTGTGAGAATATAAGAAGATTATTTGAAACATATATGTATACCTGATATTTTTGTTGACAAAGCTTGCCCTGGGTGTATGTTGGTTGTACAGTGTGTATATTCTGCCTCTGTGAGATGATGACTTATCTCAGTTACAATGGTCACTAAAATAATCACTTTTACAAAGTGTTAAAGATGTTGAAAAATAATGCCATACATTAAATATGTTTCTTTCATTTAAATCAAGATTTTTGGGTATTATTCACAAAGTCGTTATTTTTAAAATACAATTTCTCCTGCTACATGTTTCTTTGACATGAACTTCCTGACTTGTGAGTGTTAAACAGAGGAACGATATCAACAGGATATAACAGTTGTTTTGGTTCATACAGGACTTTTTCCCAGAATGTTAACGTTTTGAAGGAATCAGGGACAAGCTTTCTCACAATCAAAGACACAGCCTCAACAATATTTGAAAACCTTAAGAACAGAGCTGAGAAATCTACAGAAGTGCCTTCCTCCGGTAGTGGCTTATTTAGGAGTTTGAGAACTGTCAGCTTTCCAATAGCTTGCACTGCAAGCGCAGTTGTAGAAACCACACGAGGCATTTCCCTCTCACTTAAACAATGGGTTAAATAAGAAAGTCTATACCTGGGATAAGACTTTTAATTTTACTGAAAACGGTCTCTATTAGAACAAGTACCCTTCCAGGCCTACATCTTGAAGGAAGAAGTATGAGCCCAGGATTCAAGGCTGCAAAGGACTGACTGACTGACAGTGACGCGAGGTGCCAATGCCTGCGGAGACTTAACACGGCTAATATTTGTATGAAGATTGTTATCGTTCTATTTGTGCTCTATTTTCAAATTGCTGTAGGTCGTGAGTGATCTCTTGCTAATTCTACGGGAAAATTCAAGCCTTAATATTTTCATTAAGTAATTTTGCAAGACACAGGGTTTTTCAAGAACTCATATGGAGCACAATAGTAGAAGTGCCTGATTTAATCATCCAACCATAAAAATTATTTTTTATGCATGTTTTATAATAGAAATATATTAATAAAACTTATATAAGCAAATAAATACATTTGCACAGGACTGCATGGTCAATTTACTTATTTTTTTTTAATTAAGAGGGAGCACAGTCAGAAATGTTTTGAGGTCACTGGTCCAATCGATACTACACTGCATGGAAAGGAATGAATAAAAGCAGACATCTTCCCTTCATGGAAGGGAGGAACTCTCAATGAACGGTTCAGGTAACAGAAACACAAGACGGATATCCTGAAATATAAATGCATGAAATTATGTCTCATGAAATGAATGCTTGGAAATAAAGGCACGGCAGACCTCAGTCACGAAGCAGACAAGAATGGAATCGCTCATTCTGAACATTCTGAACACCCTGTGGCAACGTTTATCACATTACACTCTGGTTAGTTTTTACTGCCCTCCACTCCTTTGTGAGCTTCTGGGACAGGGCACCACGTCTTACTCAGCTTTGTCAATCCTCTGTGCTTGGCAAAAGCCCTGGTACATAGTAGATGATCAAAAGCATTTGCTGAGTGATTAAAGTGACTTATGAATAAAGATGTGTGCTCACTTGGAAAGGGAATAGGGCAAAAAGAAAGAAAAGAAAGAGGAGAACTAACACATATCAAGGGGCCATAATGTGTCAGAAGGAGAGCTAGGTACTTTATTACTCTAAATTATTGTCACAGCTCTCCTACGAGGTACATATTCCCATTTACAGAGAGGAAACTGAAGCTCGGAAGCTAATTTGCTAACCTAAAATTGACACAGCTAGTGAGTAGCTGAGCCAGGTTGCAATATGATCTGACTAGGGAGTCCATACTCTGGGCTCCCTCATACTGCCAGTAAGGGGTAGGACCTCTGTTGAGGGGAGCTATAATTATAAACCACAGCCTTTTCACGCATAACACTCATGCCAGCCACAGGATTCTCTGAAGTCCAGAGCCTCGGCAGTGTTATGGCTAACTATGACTTCCCCACCAGGGAAGAAAAATCAGCCATTAATAATTTACCCCTCTTTTATAGTTCAATTCCAAGGGATTCATTTGAGTTTATTTAAGACATGTTTTAAAACAGAGTGATTTCAATATTAACATGTTGATTGATGCTATCTCTCTAATGTAAAATATAAGAATTAGGAAATTCAAATGTTCTCGTAAAAGAGAAAAAGTTCAAGGTTACTAGTCTATAATCAAAACATAACCTATTAGACAAAAACAAACACTCATTCAGCCTGTTTGAAGTATGTGAGTAAATAATTCATACATGTTTTCACAGTTCTTCCTGTGGGTATATGTGGTACACACTGGACCTTGGTTAAATGTCTAGTTTAAAGAGCAAATGAACTTGAAAAAATATTGGCTATAATCATTATTTTTTAATGAAAACAATTTCTTCTTACCCCTATTTTAGCATAATAACGTCATTCAGTAATCAGGAGTCTTCAAGAGAGTAACCGCATGGATAATATAATGTGCCTCTTTGTTGGTGAGAGGAAGGGTCATGAGCTACCCCTGTTTGTCCTTCAAGCATGGGGGGAATTAATTATGGGACAAATGAAGCTTAAGCTTCAAGGCCTTTCAATTGCATGGGCCTCTTCCAAGGTCCCAGAGGAACTATATCAACATGCTCACCTGGTCACATATTTTGGCAAAATTCACAAAATTAAGACATTTTAGCCACAGTCTGTTAAGTTCCCTCTTTCCATTCCAATTTACCCACCATCACACTTTCCCCTGGGTCAGGTAACACTGGAGTGGCCACCAGCAGTTTTGGTACCCAGGTGAGGGGAAGTTGCATTGGGAATACATTTAGCGCAGGTTTAGTGGAATATATGTATGTAGTTTAAGGAAAAGCTGAATTATCCTTTCATTCTTTCTGTAGAAAGTGATATTACAAAATAGGTGCCAAATAAAGAGGTGATCAAAGAGTACTCAGTCAAATAAGGTAGGAAAGAAGGTGCGTTGGGCATTTTATATGTAACAATCTTGTTCTATTTCTGGATTTGTGATGCTTGCAGGTTATTTGTCACCTGTCATAAATTAGAAATTTGTCCTGAGTACTTTTTCATTCTAAAACAATAACTGATTTCTTATTCATAATTTTGTATTCTTTCTCCTAAATATGACTCCCAGATGGTATAAGTTTTAGGTCCCTCAAAAATTACTGAAGAGAGTAATCTGAAACATTTGTAGAGGTTAAATCCTGAGGGTGTGTAATAGATTTATATACATTCGTAGAAGAGATGAGAAAATCAATACCTTTTCTCCCAAACAGAAATTAGTTAAAAGATCTTTATTCAAAGGAGAGAATAAATGAAAATAAATTCAAAGGAGAGAATAATAAGTCTAATCTCATATCTACTTGATAATTCCTCCTCTTATTTCAACATTACCCTGGTCAGCAAACAGAAATACAATTGCACCATTTAGTAAGTGCTATTCCGTACAAGGAAACTTGAAGTAAACTCATGAAACAGTAAATCATGAAACAAAGTATACTGTGACTTTTCAAACAAAGGTGGTATTATTCCTTCCTTGCCTCCTCCAATCTCTCCTCCTTGATATGTCTGAAAAATATTTCCTCTGTACACACTTAATATCAAAGGAAAGGAACCTAAAACCTTCATTAAATAATTAAATATTAATATACAACGTAAGTGGGTTTTAAATGTGCTCAGAGCATAAGGTAAAACCTGTAGACACCTGTCTCAATGTACAAACACCTGCAATCTCCAAGCGCTATGTTCACACCACCCCTAAATCTGTGAGTTCATGGAAAAGGAAAGTCTATGCTAATTAGTGGACTGTAATTCTGAAAAAGTTAACTTAACCCATAAGCATTGAGGCAATATGGCCAATAAGCTGCCATAGACAGACGGACACACCAATGAGAGCTTTCACGGACGAGTGATGACAGGTCAGCAGAGGACGCTGAACTTACAATCCTCCTGGAAAGCAAAATCAACAACTCAAGTCAACCTGCTTCGTAGCCGTACCTAATGAATGAGTTCATCTTTCAGGGCCGGCCCCGTGGCCGAGTGGTGAAGTTCGTGCGGTTTGCTTCAGCAACCCAGGTTTTAGGCAGTTCAAATCCTAGGCACAGACATGGCATGGCTCATCAGGTCATGCTGAGGCAGCATCCCACATGCCACAACTAGAAAGACCCACAACTAAAAATACGCAACTATGTACTGGGGGGCTTTGTGGAGAAAAAGGAAAAATAAAATCTTTAAAAAAAATTTCATCTTTCAAAGAAAATTCGACATAGACACATAAGAAGCCTTAACAATACATGCAGGAAGTCGTTTCATGTTTCTAAACACAATTGGTTGGCAATATTTAAGTTTAGAAAAAGAAAAAAAAGACAAATCATATATAGTATATGATAATATAAATAATGAGGGCACTTTTATTGCTCTCCTGTAACACTGATGTTACCGCTAATGATAATCATCATCGCTAACATTTAAGCACTTTTTATGTCTACAGACAGCTCTACCTGCATTAACTCAATTAATCTACACAACATCTTAGGTAGCTACTTATTCCCATTTTTCAGATGATGAAATTAAAGCACAAAACTATCAAGACACTTGTCAAAGGCACAAAGCCACAGGTAGAGCAGGGATTCAAATCCAGACAGTGTGGATGCACAGCCCAAGCTCTTCACTTCGATGTCAGATATTTAATGAGCTGATCTCCAGGTCTGTTCTAAAGAATTCTAGTTTCAAATATTTACCCTGAAGCCCTAATAAAATTCTCCCATTTCTCTGACACATGCTTCAACTTCAGCTTCAGAAAACAGTTCCCACAAATCTAAAATAATCGGCTCCTTTAACAAGATGTTTCCGTTAATCTATAAAAGAAAAACCAAATCGATTATGGAAATGTATTGGAAAATAAAAGCTTTGCCTTTTCTCCAAGTTGGTGTAAAAATTGTGCTCCCTTCTGTTCACAAGTAGGTGTCAAATTGGAGAGCTGAAAGTCTTTCAGCTTTATGTGTTTTTTTGTTTTTTCCCCAGAACAGGACCAAAGTAATTTAGAGAGTTAGATGATCATAGAAGACATGAGTCAATTGCAGTTGAAAGTGTCGTTCTGTAACAATGCCTGGGAATTAGAACAAGGTGAAATACCAGAGTCCCCTGCAAAGTAGGATAGAAATAGCATGGTAGCATGCTATTCTTGGAATGACAGATGCTGAGGGCTGGATGTATCGACAACCATTCCCAAGCGCCCACTACCTGGCTGAGTTTTTCTTGAGACTGGAAAAGCAAGGCCTCTCTCCTGCCATGTGACAGGGTTCTGGGCAATCAGGTAAGCAGACAGCTACATGCAGGAACACAGGGCAGTAAAAGGGGAAAGATGTGACTGTTGCTCCCTGTCATCCCCTTTCCCTGTTTTGAGGCTGTAGCAGCCCTTTTGTGTTCACAGGGAAGGGCAAGGAGAATCTCTGTGGCATCAGCTTGAACCTCAAGAGCCACTGAAGCACCATTAATAACCACCTACCTCTGGGCTCCAGGTTAGGTCAGAAAGATAAACCCCTATTATTTCAGCATTGAGGCCAAGTGCTCTCTTGTTTGTTGACAAATACAACACTAACTGATGGACTTTGAAGGAAAGGAGAGATTGGTAGCAGCCAGTTGGATTGGTAAAGGATCATCCATCCATCCATCCTACTCTACAGGCAGTAGGTAATAGTTGATGTGGAAACAAGGGCATTATCATCATATTTGTATTTAGAACAAGTACCCTGGTAATATTTGAAAGATGAATAAAAGTGAAAAGTTGAAATGTCTTTTAAAGTAACCCAATTATGGTTGATTTTTTTTGGTGTTTTTTTTTTTTTAGTGAGGAAGACTGTTGCTGAGCTAACATCTGTGCCAGTCTTCCTCTATCTTGCATGTGGGACGCCGCCATTGCATGGTTTGATGAGCAGTGTGTAGGTACGTGCTAGGGATCTGAATCCATGAACCCTGGTCTGCCAAAGTGGAGCACACAAACTTAACCACTACACCAACTGGGCTGGCCCTATGGTTGATTTTTCAAAATAATATTTTCATT
This sequence comes from Equus quagga, assembly GCF_021613505.1. Taxonomy (NCBI): domain Eukaryota; kingdom Metazoa; phylum Chordata; class Mammalia; order Perissodactyla; family Equidae; genus Equus; species Equus quagga. The sequence continues at coordinate 87,766,257 of NC_060269.1, forward strand.
TTAGAATAGTTTTAGATTTACAGAAAAATTTTGAAGATAGTACACAGTTCCTATATAACTGCTATTTACATCTTACATTAATATTACATTAGTATGGTACACGTGTCATAACTAATGAACCAATATTGGTACATTATTTTTGCCAAAGGTCATACTTTATTCAGATTTCCTTAGTTTCTACCTAATCTTTCCCTTTTCTGGGATCCCCTCCAGGACACCACATTGCATTTACTCATCATGTCTCCTTTGGCTCTTCCTGGCCATGAACTCTCACGCTTGCCTTTTTTTTTGATGACCTTTACATTTTTGAGATGTATTGGTCAGGTATTTTGTAGAACGTCCCTCAATTAGGATTTGTCTGATGTTTGTCTCACGATTAGGCTGAAATTATGGGTTTTGGGGAGAAAGACCACAGAGGTGAAGTGCCCATCTCATCATATCATATCAAGAGTATATACTATTAACACGGCTTATCACTATTGTGTTAATCTTGACCACTTGATTGAGGTATGTTTGTCAGGCTTCTCCTTTCTCAATAGACTCTTTTCTAGGTCTAGCCCAGTGGCGCAGTGGTTAAAGTTTGCACACGCTGCTTTGGAGGCCCAGGGTTTGCAGGTTTGGATCCCGGGTGTGGATGTAAGTACCACTCGTCGAGTCATACTGCACTGGCAGCCCACATGCAAAAAATGGACAAATCCTGGCACAGCTGTTAGCTCAAGGACAATCTTCCTCAAGAAAAAAGAGGAAGATTGGCAACAGATGTTACCTCAGGGCCAATCTTCCTCACCAAAAAAAAAAAAATTATTAAAAAAAATACATATACTCTTTTCCCACCTTTCTTTCTGTACTTTCTGTAAGCAAGTTACTATTCACAGGCCATATTTAAGAATGGGAACTTATGTTCCACCTCCTTGAGGGCAAAATGTCTATATAAATTATTTGGAATTCTTCTTCACAGATTTGTCTTTTCTCCTCCTATTTATGAATGACACAAATTCAACCATTTATTTGTATTAGTAATAACTTACATTTATTTTATAGTTTGGACTATAATCCAATATTACTTTATTTATTTTGTTACTCACATTGTTCCAGTTTCATCTGTTGGGAGCTTTTTCAGTTGGTTCTTTTGTCCCTTTGACATATGCCCATAATCGTGTTTTTGTTTTCTGTAATAGCACTTCCTTACCTTCTGGCCCCACACAATGCTCTAGGCTCATCTTATATATTTCCTGCCCCAGTCCTAGAATCAGACATTTTTCCAAGGACCCTGGTCCCTTGTTGGAGAATGGGATTAGAAACCAACATCTGGGTGCTTATGTATGACTGACTTTTTAAAAATTAAAAATTAAATGTGAGTGCTATTTCAGCTTTGCACAGCTCATCTTCTTCCCCTGTAACTTGTTCTCTTTCCTTCTCCCTTAATATCCATCCCAGTTGCACAACATCCCCATTGGCCTCTGTATTCTTTTTGCACTACAGTCAATGGAGGAAACATAGATGCCCTACAGTTAGGGTGTTCTAGTTACAAGGCGAGCAAGATTAAACAAAATCACAACATAAAAAACCAACTTCATCCTACCCACCGGAATTTTGTCACCATTTCTATGCTCACGCCAGACTGTACACTTCCAGATCGAGTCTGACCTCTGGGGAAGAATTATCATTTGGGGCTATATATCACAATCCCAGTTATATATATAAACTCTCAAGGAATTAAATATAGAACTTTAGATCATCTAGTAACTATTACCTGATAATAATAGCACTAAGAATTGAGAGTTGAATACAAAAATAGGATTCTAAAAAAGAAGCGAAGCTGGAACTTCTAGACACTGTTATGTTGCCATTTTTTCCCTCTCAAGAAAAGCACTGAGTAATTTATTGAGCAAGCTAAATGATCTGCGCTATTTTGAGAAAAAGAGGATGCCCTGGCAAAAAATTAAAATTAAAAAAAGAAAATCATATGTTTATTATTGCTTATTCTCAGATCCACTACAGTTCTGTCACCATCTCCCACTTCTGGCTGACTGGAAAACCAAATATTTTTAACATGAGCTGTTTGGCTAATGAACATAGCTCTGATGTTCTTGTGATTCTGACATCGGGCTGTAAATTCAGTAGAATCCATGACAATGAGGCCTAAATTACACTTAAACCTGTTAAAGATAAGCATTCAGCATCTAAATAGTAATGACATTTTAGAAGAAAATAGAGCTCTTCAATCAGCATTAAAAAATTTTTTAATGATACTGCTATGTGCCAGGTGCTTTATGTAAACATAAATTATTTCATTTAATCCTCCCATTAGTCCTCCTGAATCAAGTGCTTTAAATTCCATTTTAAAAATAAAGATCATTTGTCGAAACACCCCAGAAGCATGCAGAAGAGTCTAGATTTAAAGACATTTTTCTGACGAAAATTCATATAGGGTACAGAACCACTCATATGCTGTGTATGTCAGGATCCCAGGGAGAAACAGCACATGCAGATTTTGGTAATCCATGGAGGGTTTAATAAAAAGACTATTCCCAAAAACATGGGCAGGAAGTAAGGAAACCACAAGGGCGCTGCCCCAGGCTGGACTCTGTAAAGTTATACCACGCCCCAGGGTGCAGCTAGCCAGAGGTGACCCACCCTCCCTTGCACTCAGAGTGAGGGAGTCAGGGGAACAGGCACTCTGCGCTTATTCTCTTCCCTCCACCCCATGCCTTGGTTAGGTTCTCCAGGGGCCAACTCCAGGCAAAAGGCACAGGGAGGTGTGGGGTGGTCCTCACAGATCTGCATGGTAGAGCAGAGAGAGGATGGAAGTGGCAAGGGATGCATTAGGAATGGGGAACGGAAGAGCTCAGCAAATGCTGACATTTCTCCAACTATTGGTTTGAACAAAGAAATAACATAGGATTCATGTTCACTTAAATATGCTAATTATTTATTTTCTGGAAAATAGACTTGAAAAATGGCAGCAAAAGACTTTTGCATGGAATCTTTCTAAAGGTGTAAGAATTAAAGATGAGTTTGTTCATGTAGGGGAGAAAAAATGGACAAAAACAGAAAAAATGCCCACAGCTCAAGCAGAGCCTTTGCTGGGTGACCAGGTATGTCACAGCAATGCCCTATCGCCTTTAAGATGTTTTGTCAAAGTCAGGAGCGTCCAGGCACAACCTGTTGGTGGGTGAAGTACTTCTGGAGCGTGAGAAATTATTCCAAGTTTCTGAAGGACTGTGGCCCTGGCTGTGGCCCTGAGAGGCTGAACGTGTTCAGACAAGTGACTTAACGGCTTTGGACCTCAGTTTCTTTCTCCAACTCTGCTACAACAGCGGATACTTAATGTTATATACGGATTTATTGATCAAATTAATATTGCATCTGATCAATGTAGAGTGAACAAGTAAATAGGCCAGCATGACAAAAGGTAGCTGTGAGGATCACAGAGACAGGGAATGAGAAAAGATATTACTACCCTCAAAAAACACTGAGCACACTGCAAAATAGATGTTTCCAGCAAATAAATCCATTTCTCTGCTCATTTTAACTGATTTTTGTTCTATTTTTCTTTTCATTGCCTTATTTACCAATGTAAATTGTCTAAAATCTTTAAAATACACAGGGAATGTCATCAATAAATGCAAATAATAACGATTTAAGATAACTTTTAAATTCAATAATCCAACGATCTTTTGAATGTATTACAGGTGACTTCTATGAATTAATCCAATCAGAATTCTTTCTGAATGTAAATTATTTTAATTGAAATGAATAATCTCTTTTATTTGTGTATATCTTGATTTCAATATTCCAGGCTTACTTCTAAAGTAAGTTACACACTTTTGACAAACATAAAGTATCACATGCTCCCTCCTGAGCATAGTTTGTACTTTACTGAAAGTGAATGAGTGATCCCACCTCATGTTCCAACTCATGAAATCTTAGGATTTAATTCAGCCACAAGAATTAATACCCTAGAAAATTAATAATTAGTTTTATAAGTTTTTATTCTTGAAATGAAGTAGAACAATATTGCAAAGAGATAAACAAGCATTCTTCTAAAATTCATCCCAACAAGAAAGCCAACAAGGAAATGTGTTCACCAAGAGGAACCAGCAAACTCCATCAAGCCATTTCTCCAACTATGTCACAGGAAATCTGAAGAGCCTCTTAATGAGTGTTGGATGGGATCTAGGCCCGTTTGCACACAGTGCCCAACACCACATCAAGGAGGGCGAGGGATGTGACATATGGAACTTAGTCTCTCAAAATTATATGTATTCATTTCAAATGTATGCACATTCTTAAGATGTTAATACAAGTGATTTATTTTTAAGACATGTTAGTGAAAAACTTCAGCCAGAGTTCCTCTATTCCTCTAGCACATTAAAAGAAAAATCAAACAAAGAAGGAAATTGCAAATTTGCCCTACCTAACTGGTTTGCATTTCTGTACACTTCTTACCTCTTATTCGCTGCAGAGGAGCCTGGCCATGGAGGCACCTCTGAAGGACTCTTTCTTCCTTCTCATCCTATCATTTACATTCTCTGCATCCCCTGCCCAAGCTATATTTCTGGATTTATTCATTAAAAAAATCTAATTTTCCTCCTTTTCAGAAAATTACCTGTCCATCATAAGTTTGGCCTCAAAGTTTTTGTATAAATGTCTTTGCCAAGCCAGGAGAGAATAATTCTATTTTTCTTAGAATTCAAGAGAAATCTGTACCAAATTTTACATGGCTAATTCAATCCTCTTACATGATTGTACTGTTTTCTTTGGCAGGGCTATACTAAAAGTCTTACTCAGAGTTCTCTAACGCCATTCAGATTTTTATTCAAGGAGTAATAAGCTGTTCCTAACAAATGTTAGGAACCCCCAACCCTACCCCATACATTTAATTTGACAATTCAAAGTTCCTATTGCATTAGCATAAACAATAAAAAATTTATTGGAGTCCAAGTATATGTAGGGTACTTTTCTAGACCTTGGGGAGGTAAAATGTTATAAGACAAACTCTACAAGAATGGTAAGTAATGGTACTAAGGAGTGGATAATAACCTGGGCCAAAAAGTGGTGCTCATTCATTTAAGTAACATTTGCTGAGCATCTGTTATTGCCAAGCACTGTGCTAAGTGCTGGAAATACAAAGATAAACAGGCAGACCTAATCCTTGACTTCACTGAGCTTACATTCCAGTGTTGGTGACAGATGATTTAAAAAAAAGGCCACAATAGCAAGTAAATAAATAGAGGACCAAATAATTAGAGATTGTGGTAAGTGCCACGAAGAAATAAACAGGGCTTTATGATAGAAAATAATGGGGTGGTAGCCTGCTTTATTTAGGGTGGTTAATAGAGGCCTCTCTGAAGTTTAAGCTGAGACCTGAAAGAGAAGAAGCCAGCCAGCCAAGCAAAACAGAGGTCTGTCAGGAGGAGAGGTGACTCCAAGTGTAAAGAGCCTGAATTTAAAAAATCCTGGCGGTGCACTTAGGAATCACCAGAAGGCCAATGGTACTAGAACATAACATGTCATGGGGAGAGGGGCCCAAGACGAAATTAGAGATGGACTTTGTCATGCTGGGTCTATAGGTCATGATAAGGAATGTGGACAGTTCCAAGCAGGGGAGGGACAGGATCTGATGTTTGTTTGTTTGTTTGGGCAGCTGTTTTGTGGAGATTGTGTTTGAGTGGGACAGAAACATTTTAGGAGACTATGGCAGTACTCCAAGTGATGGTGGCTAGTGCCAGAGAGATAGCAATAAACATAAAGAAAAGTTGAAAGGTTGAAATATAATTTGGGAGTAGAACTGATAGGACTTGTGAATGCGTTGAATGTGAGGGATGAGGAAAAATGGGACCCTATCAAATATTAGATGGATGGTGTTGCAAAAGGAACTGGTGGTGGCATGCAGAGCTGCAGTTCGAACAGGTTACGTTTGCGATGCATACTAAACAAGAGTTGGCTATCTGAGTCTGCATATCAAGGGACAGGCCTGGGGTAAGAACTCAGAAGAGGAGCTTAGCCCTGATGGAAGAGCTGAAACTCTAGCTGGGTATTCAAGGAAGAGCAGGACTTAGAGAATTAGAGAAGGATGAAGCCACTCGAGGTACTTAGAATTATGGGTTGATTTAATTGTGGAACAATAAATGATAACAACAGAGATTTCTTAAGGGATATATTGAAAGAAAAAATTGGTGGAGAAATACTAAGGGCCAGATTGAGAAAATCTTTAAATTCAAGCTTATGATTTTTTTTTTTGGTTTAATTTTAGGGAGTTGTCAAGGGTAATGGAGTGGAGATGTGGCGTGGGAAGCACTGTGTGAAAGAAGTGTTATTATTAAAACAACTATGACTATTCAAGTATAATTTTTGGAGGTAGGGAAACCCTTAGGTAGACGTGGGGATCTCTCAGGACATCATTTCAGTAATTGTGGTGCGAATGGATGAATGTTTGGGCCAAGATGTGGGCACAGAAAGAGAAAGAGAAGAATAAAGCAAAATAAAAAAAGGAAACATCAAAAATATTTGGTGTCTGAGCTATCAAGGATGGGAAATAATTTGGTAAAACCATTCATACTTCTTTTTCTCCTTAACTATCCAGTGTACACCGGCATTGTGCCTACGCAGAGCACACCACATGTGCCTGGCTTCGTGCTTTGTTTCTCCTAGAATGGTAGGCACTTCTCTACAAAGCAATAATGGTAGATAGACATCAGGACAAAACTTGTGAGTGCTGGGCCAGAGAAGTTCGGGCATAGAAACAAGGCGTGCTGAAGGATGAGATTAACGTCTGCAAAATCTATGCTTTGTCCAAGGAAACATGCACAACGAAATGCGTCATCTAGCCCCTGAGCACAGCATTTAATCTTCTCCTGTTCTACTTCATAGGAGGCGGATGATCACTAATGTGAATACTGCAAAAGTACACCATATAAACAAGTAATGAGAAAAACATAGTCACCAGCAAGAGTTAGCTGAATGAAAGGCAGATTAGTAGTTAGTTTTATGTTTAATTTTGGTATTCTTGTTCTTATTATGTTGTCAAAACAGTATCTGACCTTAGGCAATTCTTTTCCCTTTTGTGCCCTGGTTTTACCCTCTACAGAAAACGAAATCATCTAATCTAGTGAAGTGGGAGAGCTTATGTTTGATTGTGCGTGTGTGTGTGTGTGCACATGCACACACACACAGATAATATATATTCTTACAAGGCATCGAGGTATAGAGGGATAACAGATATTAAAAACTGATAAAATGGGTCTGAGCAAAACAATATTAAACATAATGCATTCTTTCCAAAGCATTTCATTCAAAATATCAGTAAGGAAAGATTTAATAATACTAATAAGTAACCTGCTCACAAAATGTGATAAGTAGGAAGAGGGACTCCCATGATTCATTTTAATAACTAATGAAAAGATAAGATGGATGCCAGCAATTGCCTTCTGTAATGCCCACCTTCATTTTACTGGCGACCGACAAATTATTTTGTATTGCACCTAAGGTACAATATTAAATCCACTACTAATCATTCATCACTTTATGGTTGTCCTGTCCTCGGGAACTTCAGTTATGTTTAATGCCTACTTTCCTTTAGTAATTGGTGCTTCATTCAAAGCGAAGTCATCTATTCTAAGCTAGCCTTGGGTTTTGCAAAGTCACATGCAGTAAATGCCTTCAGTCCTTCCAGACTGTTATGCTGGTGATTCTACCATAATGGATCCTGCAAAAATGGCTGAAGAGCTGTCCCTGGCTAAGAAGGCTGACAGGTTTAATATTAAACCATAATGAAGAGATGTCACAAAAATATCACGTATCCTTCATATTTGGTCTTTGGAGAGACCATCTCTGTAAATTGCAGTTCCTTCTTGGCATCTTCTATGTTTTCTCTGCATCATATATCAATGTGCCCTCACGGGGCACCATATTTCAAGTCACCCTGCTTCCCCCCACCTCTCTACACACTTGCTTTTTATATTCTCCATAAATAGAACCTTATCCTATAATTCATCTTCCATGCCTCATTCATTTTAAATCTAAGCTTCTTGGCCCTGCTTCTGCCATATTAAAATACTTCCCATGGCAAGCTCATGTTTAAAGAGAAAATCAATTGTTCTGATTCATTTGACATGAGCTTCTGGGTGTTTTTATAATTTATTGTTCACTCTCGGGTCAATACCTCTATGATACCATCATTAAATATTAAAGGCTGCTTAGGGCACTGTCCTTAGCTGAAAACTTTGTCCTGTTAATCTCAGGGAGAACGATACTCTCCCTCCTGGGAGAATGCTTGAATTTTTTAAAATTGCAGGCTCTGATACTGGGTTTGCCGCTTTGATATGGTGGTGAGGAACAAGTGCTACGCCAGAAACTGAGAGAGAACCAGAGGAGTTCAAAAGGAAGGCTGTCATCCATTTCTATCTCTTTCTACCTGCTGCAGAAACTGCCTCATTAGTAGGTTCAGGCCCTTAAATGACACAGGAAGTCAGAGCTGCAGAGTACAGCAAGCTGGACGAATCTGTCAGTAAAAAGAGTCCTTGCACCTAAATACACAGACCCACATTCTGGAAAGATTGGGAATTTGTAATGATGGCCCTGAAACTTCACTTGCCACCACAACCCTAGCTATTAGCACAAGTCCGTGGAGATGCTGAGGCTTAAATCTCACAATAAATATCTGAAGAGAAAAACCCAGGTGGAACTATACTTCTTAGTCATAAGAGAGAATATCTCAGCACTTGGGCTGTATTTAACAGCCCAACATCTTGTATTTAAACAATTGATGCCTATTACTGAAATATGTTGGCATTTATCAAGGATTTTTATTTTTATCTGCCAAGATTCTTTATTGCTGTATCACCATTTTTTTATCTTTGTTCCATACGTGAACATTCTTTAAGTAAATCTCTTTAAGGTTCTGATGTCAAAAGTTTATGAGGTATCTCCCAAGGGGTGTTTGAAGGAATGTCCAATCCTTAGTAGCTTATGGCTGAGGAAGTGATTCTGTAGTGCATGAAGACCAAGCTGTTCTCAATTAGGGCATAAACACAAGCACACTGTGTGCTTGTGTGTGTGTAAGGTGGATGTCACGCTTCTCTCTCTCACTCCCCGCACCCCTCCCCCACCAATGGCAGCAAGTCAAACTATGCTTTAATGACCATGAAAAAGGCCTGCAGATGTGTGTGAAAGAAAGAACGGTCTTTCTCTAAGACCTCAAAGCAAGTGGTGGCAGGAGGATATGCATCCTATCGATTGCTTGCATGTATTTGAGGCTCAGTCTTTCTGGGGTGAAAGGTTCTTCAATAACTGGTTTATGCACATCTCTCTAGACTCACTTATTTTTATTTTCACCAGATGCATCCCTCTCACTCTCTCTAGGTAAAGCAAACTCTTCCCGCTTCTTCCAGGCTCTCAAAGCACCATGCCATTGCTGTTTCTATACATGGCCTTCCTTCTGCCTGGAATGCCATTCTCTCCCATTCCTGGTTAATTCCTTCTTTTCTGTGACGTTGCTTCTTAGAATCACCCTGCCCACAGAGACTAAACCGATTTGGGGAGCCACAATAGATGAGATAATGTTTTATTCTAATGTTTGCATGAATCACTGTTTTAATTTGTTGAACTCCCTCTGCATGAACACAGCTTAGCTACACAAAGCATTTATTCATATCGAGGCAAATGCTACTGCTGTGAAGAGTTAGAGGAAGCAAATACATCACATCACCACCAGTCATCATTTACTGGTCTGCTGTTATGGAAAAGTGAGAAATTTCAACTAGTGAGATGGTGGGAAACATTATTATGCATAAATTATATTATGTATATATTATGTATATAATATGTATATATGTTATGTGTATATTATATTATGTATAAAACATATTATATATATTACATATAAGTTTTAAATAAGATAGCTTAAATGAATAGTGAAGGAATGTTAATCAAGCAAAACACTGCATGCAGGCATTGGTCATCTAACGTGAGTTTAGGGGCCCTGAGGACCAACTACGGCATCCCTGTTGCCTCATCTGCCCTTGTTCATAGACATTAGAGTTGTCTCTCTCGTTCCCTAAAGGTTAATGCAATGCTTTGTACAGCAGGCATTTAATAATATTTCTTGAATGTCACATGAATGAATGACTCACTGAAGAGAGGCATGTGTTTGTGTGTCTGTTCTATTTATTCTGTATTTCTCATAACTCTCGTGGTAAGGAAGAACTTATGGTAGGCACTGAGAAAAAATAAAAGTAACATTTGTTCAACTTAGAGTTCTTAACTGCAAGCAAGAGACTTTAAAAATGGCCAACTTAAGCAAAAGAAGACTTATTAGAATATGCTATGGGCTCAGAATTAATGGGAGGCTAAGGATCAGGCTTCAGATAGCCGGAAAAGTAACTAAATAAAAAGAAAAAGCAGGAATCCAGAGGCACAGTAACCAGCCTACCACGTAACTTGCCTGCTTCTACTGCCTCCTCTGCAACTACTGCCAAGTGTGTAGCTTCCAGCCATCTTTGCCTATCTCTGTGTGTCTTACCACTGAGAGAGATCACCAAATTGCTTAGAATAAATCCACGTGGTTATCTCTGTCTCTATTAGCCTGAGGGAGTAAGGGTCTAATGTGGTTTGCTTCTTTAAGAAAAGGTGTAAACATAGAATTTTCCTACCACTAAAATCGCACAGAGATCATTTCTGAATAGGAAATAAAAGCATTATGATGGAAAGAAAATGGATTCTGGGAAAACAAAAAATATATATATGTAATAATCGATCTTGATGATTAATTTGAATTTATAACCCATACTTTCTTATTCTTAAATAAACTAGTAGTGAGAAATGGAGTCTATGTAATGCATTCCTGTGTTTTCAGAGAGTAGCTTATCAGTTACTCTTATTCTAGTAATCTTACTTGCTACATTATGCTTTTATTTTTATATTCATGACAAGTTTTTTCTGCCTTGTAGTTTGCACAATGTAAATAAGTATTTCTGAAAGCACTTTTGTTTTGCTTCTTCACAGTCTTGAAATGTTAGGGAAGTTTGCTCTTGCTCATCATCCTCTACTCCTGAAGAGCAGAAACTCTGCTTTGGTCACTACTGCATCCTCACTGTCTAGAACAGAGCCCCACACAAACGCTCAATAAATACTTGTTGAATGTTGATTTCTTAAAAGTGTACATGCCAGGATGCTTACTGAACCACTGCTTATGATATGATAGCACGACAACAGAAATGACAGCAACCTCTGTATCCATCAAAGGGGAAATAATAAATACATTTGGGTGTCCCAAAATTTATGAGATGTGTATACGTTAAATTAAAAAAAGTGAGTTGCTGAAAGAAAGCATAGTAGAATCATATTTTTGTTGAAATATTATGTGTATACATAGAAATAGTCATAGAAAAATGTGCTAGAATGTTAAGAGAGCTCATCACTAACGTAGGTTTGGATGGCAAGATCAGGAAAGGTACTTTCACTTCTTATTTTACATAATTAAAAAAACATTTTTATAATTACAAAAGCATAAATATGCACTGTAAAATGTAAGAAAATCTAAAAATATTAGAAAATTAGATTTTCATCATTACCTTAGTATATGTGTACACTATAATGTATGTCCTTTCAGATCTTTATCTTTGTATATGTATACATAAAGGTATTTTTTAATCAAAATGAGATCATTCTGAGATTTTCTAGTAAATAATACTGATAGTTACATTTCAGTAAATTTTTGTCTTATCTAATACACAGACATAATTGGCAAATTAGAACTCATCAAAATTAAACTTTAGTTCTTTGAAAGACATAGTTAAATAAATAAAAAGGCAATCTCCAGATTGAGAGAAAATATTCATAATACATATATCTATCTGATGAAAGACTTGTAGCCATAATATATAAAGAACTCTTACAATACAATAATAAGAAAACAAACCCCTTAGAATAAATGGAAAAAAATATTTGACCAGTTGACAAAAGAAGATATATGAATAGCCAAAAAGTATTCAGATACTCATCATCATAGGTCATTAGAGAAATGCAAATGAAAATCACAATGAAATGCCACTAAACACCCATCAGAATAACAAAAGAATAATAAAATTAAAAGAAAAGACTGACATTACCAAGTGGTGACAGAGATGTGAAGCAACTGGAACTCTCATTTATACTGGTGAGAATACAAAATGGTACAAATAACTTGAAGAACAGTTGGCCAGTTTCTCGTAAATTTAAAAATACACTAGCAAATTACTCAGCCATTCCACTCGAAAGTTTCACTCAAGCTAAATCTAAACACATGTCCACAAAAAGAACTGTACATGAACATTCATACCAGCTTTATTCATAATAGCCCCAAACTCAATCAATGGTATTAGAAATTGATTTTACATGGAGGACAGTACGCCACGTCCAGAGGCCAACTCCAAAGCCAGGCTGAGGAAATGAACTTCTCTGCATCCTGCTCTTTTAAGCAGAATGTAAACATCCTGGGGATCTCAGATTCTTCATGGACACTGTTAGACTCTCTGTGAAGTCAAGCCTGGACATGCTGATCCTATATCTGATCACTCTCACTCAAATATAGGATCAGCACGTTCAGGCTTCATTTCACGGAGAGTCCTTTTCCTGTGTATCTCAGTCATGTTTGGTTCCAACATTTCAGATTTAGTCTTTATGCAGTCTAGGGAAGAAAAAAGTGGATTTAGAGTGTGAAGAATTTAGTTTGTCTATTTGCTCAGGGTCTCTCACTTTCTTAGGTACACACAAATAGTGTCTGACCATATTGAGCGAGTAATTTAACACTAACCAACTCACAGAGTTATTGTGACTATTAAATGAGATAATGCATAGAAAATTGCTTTTCAAAATAGAAAGAGTTCCACCAATATTAGACACTAGCTGCCATCTTCAGGAGTCATGGTGGTAGGCTTCACTACAGGTCACACAAAATAGATGACACCTAGACACCCGGTACTATGTCTACAGGAACAAAATAAAGTTGACTTAAAGCTAAGACCTTGAAAAGCATAAAAGTCCTCTAAATAGTCCCTTGTTCTTAGGACAACTTCAGAACTTTAAAGTTACCGAGGGTGGTTGTTGTTGCTGTTTTTCTCTTAGAAATGCTGCCTGTTAGGTGCTGGAACTAATGACAAGCACGGTTGAGTATCTATTTCCTATCTTGTGAGGTCATCCCTGAAAATACCATGTCTAGTGGCAGTCCTCCAGGGACCAAGTGCATACAAGACATCTGAGCTCACTCACTGGCTCAGCACGGACACCAGTTCCACTTGAGACCTGTCCCGATGTAAGAAACACAGTCACTAAGCTAGGAGGCTTCCAGGCTTTCTAGGCTAAAGAAAAAGAGAGGAATGAAAGGAGCGAGAAAGAGATGGATTTATGGAATTTTGGAACTTCCCGGAAGAAGCCTGAGCAATTTAGAGATAATGTTTTATAATACCTTCAATTTATAAATAAGGTGGGACAAGAAAAAAAAGAGAAAGTTGAGAAAAGAGAAAAAAAAGTAATTTTCACAGAACGAGGCTGACCAATTAGTTACTCTTCCAACTATGCTCCTTATCATTTTCTTTCTGTGAATTTATAGTGGCTAACAATATCCCAGTACCATTATCTAAAAAGGTCATTGAGTCCAAATACTGTCTATAAGTCTTCAGTCCGTGAGAAATTAATTTTCTAGTTTTTCAATTCTGTAAACTCAAAACGCTATTTGTCAAGAATATTTAAAATGCTATGATACATTGCCTCTAAGGTTTCAGTTCATATGTATAGGATTTCTGTAGCAATCCTCATTTCATATAATTGTCCTCCTTTCAATACAGATAATTAAAAATAGGTACGTATATACACAATTTGGCTATTTTGTGCCTCATATGACTAAATTCACAGATGAGAGACATTTCATCTGTCAGCTCATGTGTTTCTGATTTGGGCGCAGAAATGGACAAAGCAGATTTGCCGCACTGTGGAGATACTGTGGGGGTATGGGAGGAAAGTTATAGAACACAGATTAGACCACCAGCTCCGCCATTTACTAGCTGTGTAATCAGGTGTTAACAACACACACCTAGACTCTCACTGGGAGATGTCCTCATCTTAAAAACACAGTCCTTCTGCAGCATTGGGAAACAAACTACTAAATCTGCAACTTGAGGGATGGGTGAGGTGACTGTGTTACCCTCAAATACCGCAACATCCTGACCTCTAAACCCTAGAGCTCGGAATAAACAGATAATCAAAGAGTTAGCCGTGAGGACTGTGTGTGTGCCCTGATCTTTGACTTCACCTGCCCCACACTCTCGTCTTCGCTCTGTCTGCTCCAGTCAAAGTGGTCTCCTTGCAGTTCCTCCAAGAGGCCAAGGATCCTCCCGCATCTCAACCTATCCATTTGCGGTTTCCTCTGCCCGGACGTTACACAGCAGGCTCCTGTAGGCTTCTGTTCACTCTTCACCTGAGAGAGGTGTGTCCTGACCATCCTACATAAAAGAGGACCCTGCTCCACCATTCTTTGTTATTTCTCTTACTCTGCCATATCTTTCTTTATGGCCCTTACTGCCTGGCATAATTACATTTATTTTATTAAGCATTATGTATACATATAATATATTGTAATTATATATCTTCTGTGTCTAGAACGTAAGGTTGAGGGCAAGGAGTTTGTCAGCTTAATTCACTGCTATATCCCCAGTACTCAGAATAGTACTCAACTTATAATACGAATTAACAAACATTTATTAAATGAATGAAAAAGTGAATCAAGCAAATTTTCTAGAGGTTAAAAATCAGGTGATAATTTAAGCCTTCATATTAGAAATTCAACGCAGATCATCCAGTGAAAAGTAAAATGTAGATATTGAAGTGTTACATCGTTATAAAATTTACTGACTAGAATTTTTTGCTGTACTCTGAAAGTTTTAGTAGAAATCTGATTTCCAGAAATTCTCAACATAGGTCACAAAGGTACATGTCTTCCAAATTTCTCCTTTTGTTTCTAGAACCAGTTGGCATCCAAGATCTCTCAGAAGAAATGTGTAAACTTAGATTACTTTCCCTGAATTATATTCTAGACTCTGCAAGAGTTGAGCTGTAAGCTGGTGGTAAAATTGTTGTAAATCTTGCCCTGATATCTTATCCTGGAACATAAATAATGCAATAGTTCTAAAGGTGGTCCCATGACTAAAGGGTAACATACTATTTAACTATATTTCAAAAATCAAACTGTTTAAATTTGTTTCCTTACTGCTTTTCCTATTTAAAAGGCCAGAAATCAATTTTTCTCAGATACCCATGGCATGGTGATGAAAACAGTATTGGTCCTGACAAATTATCTTTATCCAAGATAACAGGGTAGAGTGAAAGTTGGTAAATAACCACGTTGTGATGTGTGAGAATGACCTAGTACCATTAGCTTGGAACTAATTTATCATTTCATAGTTACTCCATTAGAAAACATAAAGTGTTGACTTCAGAAAAGTACTTCCCTAATCCTGACGATCGATAGGAAATGATTTATGCTGTACCGTGTGACTCATTTCACAGCGGCAGCAATAGGGAAGATAGTAAAGTCATATCTCTTAACAAAAAGCAACGTGAATCAAAAATCCTGACATTTGATTGTGAAATGCTGAGTTTCTCAGTCTCTTCCTTCACTGAGAGCAGAGCAGAGGGTAAAGACTAGTGTTGTGGTAAGGCAGCTTTTTTTTTCCTTCTTTCTCGTAATGTCAATAATAAACCCATAAAAAAATGAAATAATAAATAGAAAGATAAAAAGATTTCACATTTTTTTACTTTAAAAAGTATAATCACTAATAAATCTTTACATCCTCTTAGTAGCTAAGTAAGCTTTTTTTCTAGCTTGTCTAATGACTTTGAAATTTTTCCTACATAGAAAAAATGAGTCCTAGTGTAACCCTTCCAGTAGCCATCAGTGGAAACTGTTACTCTTTCATTTAATTTTTCCTAACTCTATTAACATAGGTGGGAGATTGCAATCCACAATTCAGCATTTATTATTTCTTTAGCTTAGAAGATTGTGTTGATTACATCTTGCTGAGTGAGGTGGGTGCTGATGAGAAACGCTGCTGTCTTAAGTGTGTGTAAGCAAAACCTATATTGAAAGGAAAGGGAACATTAAAGGCAGAGAAAAAACCTGGTGAAGTAAATACAAATATTCTATTTAAATTCCAAAATATGTACACAGATATACAGTAAGGTATTATAAGAATGTATACATTAACGTTTCTATAGTTTGAGAGTAAGATAGGCTTGTGTTAGAATGGGAGTCTGCTACTTGCTAGCTCTGTGACTTTAGCAAGCTGCTTAATCTCTGTTGCTTTCTAGTTTTTAATCTTTAAAATGAGGACAACAGCAACAACCTCTAGGATCATTGTGAGTAAAATCCTTTACGTAAAGACATAATACAAGTTGGTGTTCAACTTTGTGGGTACGACAGAGTTCCTGTATGTATTAACAAAGTTTTTACATAGGTTACATAAATTACAAATAATTTAAAATATATTTAAATCATAATTATGATTTAAAATTATCATGAATAATAAAGATAAATTCTCTAAGAAAGTTAGAATAGCGTTTCCTTTATTGCCCAGATACTGTTCAATAAGTTTGACTTGCAAAAGGAAAAAATGACATTGCCTACAGTAACATGTACTTTTCTCTTCCTGCAAGGTTAAAGTTGGAAGTGTAAATCCTGTAAAGTATAAAACAACCCAAGTGGAACTACAACCAGACTAGTATTTTTCAGCCTCTTGGCCAAAGACACATCTGTCAAACTGCTGCTATGCAACAGGACATCTGAGGGGCTAAACGGGTCATCGGTTTCACTAACCCCACTCCAGTGTCTAGCGGCCCATCTCGCACACACGTGTCTGCAATTCCCCTCTCTCCTTGGCTACCATCATTTCCACACATTGCAATTGGACCAAAAATTGAAATGAAAAATAACACAGAATTTTGAAGTACACCAACAATTTCATTATACTGTAAAAATTTCCCAGACCTTGATCACCAAGTAAATTATCTAAAACACAAAGTACGACTGCGATTGCAATTTACATGGGACGCATTCAAACCAGTATTTAGGAAAGGTGTAAAATATCTTCTTATCTACTCCTTTAGAAAAATACAGAGCCTAACCACTTTTTTAGTTACTGAAAAACTGAGTTTATGATGCATGTGTATTTGTGAATTGCTACTAACAACTGCTAACACTGTGGAAAAGCAGGGAGATGAAAAATGTTTTTATTTAATTTCCCAACCTCAAAACATCACTAAAAAGCAGCCTATATTAACACTTTGTAATTCAGAATTTTGATACATTCACTTAACGAATATTTATCAGTGGCTTGTAATATGCTGGGTCCAGAGCTGTGTGCTAGAGAAACAACAGTGAGCAGTGCAGCCGGGGTCCTAGCCCTCCACAGGCAGACTCTACTGGAGAGTCTGTATCTCTTTAGGATCTTGTGCCAGTCTTAGCCCATTAAGTCTTCTTCCTTCTACCTTCCTAAATCTATTTTATAAAATTTTCCTATTGTATCATTATGCATAAAAATTTATTAAAGCACTAATACAAATAGTAATAGCAATGTCAATAAAGATGATGAGTAATCCACAGTATTCCAGGGAGAAGCTTATGTATTAGGGATGTTATCTCCTCTACATATGAAGAAAGTAAACAATTAGGATCCGTTGTCACATTTTTATAAGCAGTGAAAAATTTAAAAACATGTAATCAGGTTACTATGTTTTAGACTCTTTGTATAATACATTCTATTTAATTGTTCTGTATTTAATGAAAATACGTCTCAGTGACAAAATTTTATATATGTAGCTGTAGAAAAGGCAAAGTTCAATGTACGTTTTGCATCAATGTCAACATCTATAATAGACTGCAAGAGGAATCAAAAATATATAGTCAATGGTTTAAAAATATTGTTATATAGTTAATTGTGTAAATTTCTGACAAGTTTTCTATTTTTAAAATTTCTCTATAAATAAATGGGTTTCTCAGATATTTTATAGCCCTCTTTACTTTGATAAAATCATGTTTTTGCCATGGTAAAATATCATTTTATTGCAGGTTTATTTTATTGACTTATTACAATCCTTTCAACTTCATACAACAACGTACTTTCTCAGACACTTCTTAGATTTGAAGCTCTGTTCATTAGGCTTGAGTACAAGTGAGGGATCTCATAAAATGAAATGTTTGCTCTTTTTTAAAGACCAGTATCAGTACACATATCCTCCTGCTTTACCCTGCTCACTCACAATATACACACACAGTTGCGCACACACACACGAGCATGCATGCACATGCTTGCATACACATGTGCATGTGCACATGCACGCATCTTATTTTTACTTTAGGAACACAAAACAATGCAAAAAAAATTTTATCCTGAAAGAAACTGAATTTTACTCTAATTACAGGTGCATATTTTTTCAATCTAATAACTATAATATCTTTCATGTCATATATTTTTTCAATCTAATAACACTGTAATATCTTTCATGTTATATTCAGTGTCATACTATTAATTCTACAGAACAAACCACGTTAAAGAAGTTTTCCTCCCAGCATTAATGAAAATCACATGAAAAAGGTTTATGAGAAATTCATGAGAAAGGTTTGGCTTTGAATGAATAAACTTTCCATGAAATGTCTATCCATGAATACATAAAAATTCATATTTATGAGAAATTATTCTAAAATATAAAGTTATTTATAAAGAATCTTTATTTCTTTTCTTATTTTTATTGTACACCAATCTCTAAATTCAGATTTATTCCATCAGTTGGAATTATTGGTCAAGCAGTGCTGGTATTCTTTGGTTTAAACTTGATTATCTCATTCACTAAAGAAAATGAACATTATTTAGAGAATGTTTAAAAACCACAATCTACCTTCTGATCTACAATGAATGAGTTAAAAGACTTAAAGTCCAAAATTATGAATCTACTGTCAAATTTCTCTTTCCATGAGTCCCTTTTGCTGCTCCTGTTATTTGCGTCCTGAATCTGGATATTAGCTCTGCCACTTACTAACAGCTTAACCTTCTTTGTCTGCAAATCACAGATAATAATAGACCATAGAACTAGAATGCAGATTTCCTGACAAATAGCCGAGTTTTAATTCTGTTAAGCTATTTTTATATTGTTAGACATATAGAGAAAATAAAAGAACTATCTGACTAATCTTGCATTTTAATGGCAGTATTAACCTAAATAGAAAATCTTACTGTCTCATCAATCTAATCTTTTAAAAACTTAAAGGCAGCCATAAAAATTCTAAAGGTAACTTGCATATTCGACTCAATAATGACAAATTTATCACTTTCCATGAGTTCATTTCTTAGGGATACTTACAAGAAAAAAGTCTAGTATACTTCTAACCCTTTGCATTTAAATTTTTTTCATACATTTAAAATTTCTTACTTAGGTACATAATATTCATCCCTTGCACAATTTCCCTCTCCATTATTACCTTAGTAATAAGGAAGAAATACGAAAAGTTACAAAGGGAGAAACCAATAATGAAAATGAAAGACACAAGAAGCCTTTGCGTAAATTATTGATGGGAAAAAATTAGAGGTCATTTATAAATAAGCATTTGTTGACTACACAACTTTCAAATATCTTAATGTGAAATGCGATATTTCTGAATGTGACAGTTTTGATTTTTACTGCTAACTCCAACTGGTCAATGGGGAGTATATTTAGCATTATCAAGAGCAGTCAATGGTGCAGCCTGCCTGAATTTGCAGTCAGAATCCCATTTACTACCGGTGGGTTCTTGGCTGGGTTAGTTGACCTCCCTAGGTCTCAGTCCCCCATGTGCACATCAGGGGTATTCATACCATCCCACCAGCAAGTTGGGAGGACCAAATGAGACAAGTTACACAATGCGCTTGGCACAGATTGATGCTCAATCAACATGAGCTCCCTTCCTCTTCCCTAGTGCCAGCTGGCTGGCAGACCACACTAAACAAAAAAAGGAAGCTGTGTTCTCTTTTTTCCAGACAGCTGGTAATCCAGACATCACAGGCCTTCTACAAACAATGTTGACTTATTTTTGCCACAGCTGATGTGTATATAATGTGTCTTGCTGGTTCTCCTCATGGGTTGAATTAAAGACCATGGAATAATTGCCTTGCTTGTCTTTGTTGCTCCTCATTTTATGCAACCAGATTGAGGTAAAGCGGCAGTTTTGCATTGTTTTGTACATTTCACAGACCTGGAGGACTTCGTTTATTGTTTTGCAATAACAACAAAACTGTTTTACCTTGTTTAGTCCTCACCACAGCCCTATGATGTACATACTATTACTCCTTCCAATCTGAGATGCCACCACTAAGAAACACACGTTAACTAACTTGCCCAGCATCACATGGGCAGCAGAGACAGAGTCAGGGTTTGAACTGAGATGCCCTGAACTCAGAGAAACAAAAACAAAGCTGGATTCACACACAGAGCAAACACAGGCCTTAAAGTCCCACCGACTTTCTACTGCACTCAACTGAGGGGTCGGGTCAGGCACAGGACACGCACCAAACACCTGAATGATATGAATTATGCATTGATTTCAAAAGAAGAACTCTGAAATTTCCCCTTGAGGGCTAATATGCATCCTTTTTTCTAGCACTCAAGGACAGTACCTATTGGCCGTTGGCCATAGGTTCAACGGCGACACATTTATTATATCTAAAATACTCAACAGTTTAGAGGCATATTCTTGCTCTTTTTGGTCTCTTTTACCTAAAAGGAAAGGATTACATAGCAGGCTTATGTGTATAAGCTTAGACTAGTGCCTGATACATAACGAGAATTATATTACGTGTTATTTTTGTTAATATTTTAATATTATTATTATTTACAATCTAGAGGCTGCACAGGATAGTGTTAAGAGCCCAGATTCAGGAGCCATTCTGCCTGCATTCTAACCCCACCATCACTCTTTACTAGCTGAGACCTTGGATAAGTCTTTTCATCTCTTCAGCTTCCTCATCTATGAAATGAGAGTAATAAAACTTATCTCATTAGGCAACAATAAGAATTACTTAGGATAGTTCCTGGTTTACATAAGTCACATACATGTATTCAATATTATTATTATTAACATTAATTGTTATTCACTATAGCAGTAGTTTTGTTTCTTCATTTACTTTTATTTTATTTATTTATTTATTTATTGAGCAAGATTAGCCCTGAGCTAACATCTGCCACCAATGGTCCTCTTTTTGCTGAGGAAGACTGGCCCTGAGCTAACATCTGTGCCCATCTTCCTCTACTTTATATGTGGGACGCCTGCCACAACATGGCTTGCCAAGCAGTGCCATGTCTGCACCCCGCGTCCAGACCAGTGAAACCCCGGGCCGCCAAAGCAAAACGTGTGTACTTAACTGCTGCACCACTGGGCTGGCCCTACTTTTATTTTTAGTAGCATTTTATCTTTGAAATAGGACTCAGAATTCCAATATGCATAGAGCAGATTTTATATAGCAATATACATAAAGTTGATTTTGTCCAGTTGAAATGGTGGTGGGAATTTCTTCCTTTCCCCTCCCCTGAGTATACCTGTGTATAAAACACAGTCAGGGAACACATTTCGTCCAGCATGTTATACAGGCCTAGGCATCAGCAGATGCTCCTTGGCGGTCTAGGAAATTGAACTGAGGTGAGCCGACTAGCAAGAATTTAAGAGCTCCTGGCCTCTTTGGTCTCAAGATCAACTGAGTTGGGATCCAGATCCTGTTATTTGCCAGTTGGGGAAGTAATGCCATCTCTCCAAAACTCAGTCGTTTCCTTTGCTGTAAAATGGAAAGGATACTGTGGCCACTTCATAGAGTTGTATTTGGGTAAATAAATGTCTAGAAAAAATTATTTTTATAGTCTCAATCATACACAAGCCCCAAATTGTCAGCGTCCAAAGAATCTAAAAGGGGAATTCTTCCATCACTACTTCCCCTTGGAAGAACTTGTCTGAAAATGTGGAATTATATTTATATGAAATAAGTGTTAAAGATATATAACATCCTCTACTTTTACCCATCTGGTAGAAATAGGAAATTTTGTAATGTACTGCATTTGTTTAAAATAGGAGGCACCATTAGTTGATTTCAGAGTTCAAAAATCTACCCATACTTCCCATTTTCAGTAAATAACATCATTTGGATACGTCAAAATTTGTACTGAAAGGCACGTGGGCATGCATTTTGAAAACTAAATATTTTAACTAAATTTATACCAATGTTGAAAAACATGTGTACTTATTTCAACAGAGACTTAAAACAAATATTTAAAATTGTTTCTCATTTAAATTAACTAAATATCAGTTGTCTTAAAGCTGCCATGAAATCAATTACAATAGAAACTTTTGCAATAATTCAACCTCAAGATTATGAAGCAATATGAAACACAAAGATGTATGCTAGAATGAATGAGTTCACTAGGAAAAATACGAGAATTACAAGATTCCTACTCCCTTTCACTTTTGAAAATCACTTAAGTAACATTTTACAAGTTGAAAAGAAAGTTCCTCTTCACACATTTCACACAACTTTTAATCAGTAGCCCTGAGATATAAACTTGAATTCGAATAATGAATTTAAGCTTTCTTGTCTAACAATATGACCTGAAAATGTGCCCAATAAGTCAACAAAATACAAACGTAGACAGAGATTCAGAAAAAATGTAAATGGTGCAAAATGGTCCATGTTATGTGGCTCGATCATGTTCAATTCAGGGAATCCTCCTCTACTATAAAGAAGCAGCGAAGGATCCACCCTCTCTCCCAGAAGCTGTATAAACAGGGACTCAACCTAACTCATTCCAAGAGTGAAGATTCACAAGTTGCAAGAGACTACATTGTACTTTGTCTCTCTTTGGCCAATTACTAGGAACATCCACTGTGGAAGAAAGTTCCTCTTTTATCTGGTCTTTGACCACAGATTATTCACTTAAAGATTTTAAAATATACAGACATTCAAATGAATTGATAGACACCTCCCCCACTCTGACTTCTCTTCTCAATTCTATAATCACAGTTTAATGAGCGTGTTTTTCATCCTGAGATACTGTAAAGTTTTAACAGGTATACTCTGCTGAACATACAGAAATAGGTCTGCTGAATGAAAATATTCTACTGAACAATTATTCTGAATCCCATTTAAAAAGTAATAATAGGCCAGTCTAAAATGGAACTGAGGTAAATAACACAAAACAATGTCCTTTGTGGTTTCTCTATTAGATATTAAGGTAGCAACTTTCCTGTCTCCATTTATATGGTCTTTGTAACACTTGAGTAACCAAATCCAAAAAGAAGAGACAAAAATAAAATAAAGCACCTAAAATAATCAGTAGTTTCATGTTTGATAAATTGATAAATGTTGTCTAATTGCATAATTAATATATCTCTCCATCTGCTTCTACCATTCATCCATGGGACTTTGTAACACGGATAATCTCCTTACGATCAGGTGACATGATGACTTTAAGACAACTTAAGGGCCACTGGCAACAAACTGTACCAAAATATGAAATAAAATTGATATTTAAATTTTGATTTATAGGAGTTGTATTTCAGTACTGTTGGTCCATTACACGTAAGGTGTTTGTCTCTTAAAAAATTTACACTCTGTGGGTTTCCTTTTAATATACACAGTCAAAGCCACAGCCATTAGGGCCAATCTTGCCAACCATTCAAAACCTTGTATCCAGAGCAGTTACGAGTGAGAAATAAATCATATGAAACAAATAATATGGCAAGAGACATGGCATCTCTGAGGTCAGACAGGCCAACTATAATGCTATGCACCCAGCACCACACAGTTTATCACACCTTGCTTGCCTGCTGGGCCCAGTGTCCACTCCGAAGCTTCTCTCTTCTTCATGGCTTTTAATTATACAAGCTCACTGCTTAAAGGCAAGATTTAAAATGCAGTTCAGAAAAAATGATGCATCATGTCCCTTGAGTAATTGTGAACTTGGCACTAGTTTTCTTAAGTAATTTTTTATCATAGTTTATTTAAGTTTATTCTGTCGCGTGATTTTTGTCTTTCTTTTTTTCTGTTTTCTTCAACCGGATACAGGTCACTGAGTTTCCTAAGAAAGGAACTTTGTAGCTTCCAAGTTAACTCCAGTTAAAAGCATTTATTTTACACCTGCTTGGTCAACAGAGTGAAATTATTTTATTCTCAAGTTTATTTTATTCTCAAAAACGTTGGAAGATAACCAGAGAAATGCAGGTTTAATGCTTTATATCTGTCGCGATAAAGATGTTCCACGTGGGGGCCGACCCTGTGCCAAGTGGTTAAGTTTGCGGGCTCTGCTTTGGTGGCCCAGGGTTTCGCCGGTTCGGATCCTGGGCGTGGACATGGCACGACTCATCAGGCCATGCTGAGGCGGCCTCCCACATAGCACAACCAGAGAGACCTACAATAGAATATACAACTACGTACTGGGGGGCTTTGGGGAGAAGAAGATGAAAAAGAAAAAAAACAAGATTGGCAGCAGATGTTTGGTGCCAATCTTTAAAAAAAATGTTATATGTGAACATAAGCGTGCCATCAGGGATTCAAGTTTGGATAAATAATATGGATAAGAGGTAAGAATATGGAACACGAGAAAGTTTCTAACCTCTGACATCCAAATTCTAATCAACATCTATGCTTTCCTTTTTGAGAAAGCTACTTGGAAGCAAGGACTGTGGTAAGCAACACATATTTACAAGTTACCATTTTTCATGTTTAAGATAATTTGTGCAATTGTTTTTATTGAGTCTACTCTGTTTCATTATGATTTCCAACAGCAATCGGAATAGCTACCATTTTTTAGTTTACTGTCATTGTTGCATTTCTCCTTCCCTCTGGAGTTAAGCAGGCATGAAACATTTTTTAGATGCCATCTAAGGTAATTAGTTGTTCATGAGAGCGCATGGACAATGCTCAGGTTGTGGCAATTGACTTATGATTTTTTTAGAACTGCATATAGAGCAGAACAACAACAACAAATAAAGGCGAGGGGCTCCGATCAACCAGAGGAAGAAGCAAGGAAAGGAAGAGCAGAAACATCCAAGGTGGGTCCTTCCATGAATAAGGAAGACAGCAGATGCATGGCAAAGCTCATGGGGACATTACGGAGTCAGGGAGGGAGAAGGGAGGGTGCGGAAAGTATTTTATTTAGTAATATCTGAAAGGAAATGTGCCTCAAATGTTTCACTTCAGGAAGGACACAGTTCCAGAAAAAAAGAGGCAGACCCACCTACAGTAACAGTTGTCTGTGCAATAAAAAAGATTTTAAAAACACATTGTAAAGTACTTATTTTGGCCTTTTAATGATATATTCAGAATGATTACCTGTCTCTTTTGAGATGCAGTATCCACAGTGGTAATGCACATGGGTTCTCGAATCAGATCTGGAATTCTGACTCTGACACTAATTGATGTTGCAACTTATTTAACTTTTCTCTGCCTCAGTTTCCTTATCTGCACAATTTTATTCATCTGTACCATTTCTTCATCTGTAATTTATATCATTGTACAAATTGAAAACATTTAAGTATGTAAAGCACTTAGGAAAGTGGCTGGCACATAATAACAATACATGTTCTCTACTCTTTCTTAATATTTTTCAAATCCAATGAAGAATGTTAGCAGGAAGAATGATCAAGACAATTAAATGAGGTAGCTAGTACATTTTTAAAGTATGGTTTTACTACTTAATATATAGATAAAGCTAACAGATCGGAAATACTAATGCTCATCTAGGAATCAACCCAGTATAGCTCTCAAGAGAAGATGGTATAAACGTTAGGAAGAGCTCCCTGATTTTCAGTACAAAGGATCGCTCCCATGTAGGGAAATTTATCGACAATATTATCCACAGCATGGCAGTTTTAATAGAATCAGAATATGGTTCATGTTGCATACTTGCTGATATCCCGGATCTTAGGGGAGCAGACTCCTCCTGAGCATATTTTAATTCTGTGGACAATCATATGTCACTCCAAGTCCTCAGCCCCACGAGAACCATGTCCTCAGAGTTCCTCTCAGGAAGCTGCCTTTG
The DNA here is from genome assembly GCF_021613505.1 of Equus quagga. Lineage (NCBI taxonomy): Eukaryota > Metazoa > Chordata > Mammalia > Perissodactyla > Equidae > Equus > Equus quagga. The sequence continues at coordinate 87,792,342 of NC_060269.1, forward strand.
TTCCCCTCCTATTATAAGCATTTGCCCAGCTGACTCCAGGACAAAGTTCAATTCTTCCTCTTTATTTTAAAATTTTGTCTTTCCACGTGTCTTCACGTAACATAGACTCTACAACCACACCTTTTGGCTGAATTACATTTTTAGGGAAGCACAAAACCATGGGACAGAAAAGGCAGAAGTAAGTGAAGCAAGAGTTCACATGTTTTCAATAACTTAGAAGACGATGCTAAAGTCTTAAACGCCTTTTCGCTAATACTACTGGGGAAATTATTTTTCCTCAGTGGGCCTTATTTCAGTATTAAGTTGCATGACTCAGCTAACTGGGTCAACTCAAATTGTAGACCAAGTTGTCAGCAAAGAAGAAATTTGCACAAGCAAATAAGTGTAGGAAAAAGAATTCAAGCCATCTCTGTATATGATGGTCTCCTGAGTTCACTCATGAGGGATAATCCGCAGTAAAGAAAATTAATGATAATTGAGACTTAACTCCAAAAACTACCTCCAGAGGTCAGTATGACCATTATAAACACCTGTGTCATAGCTGTGCTGGAATAATGACCCATACTTACTATATGCACATATTAATGAGGCCCCTGCACATAAACACTGTTCTTCCTTTGTTCTCCTTCTTGGCAATTGAGAATGGGGCTTTATTCTGAACAGCTCTTCTCAGACTTTAATGTACAAATGGAACGCCTGGGGATCTAGGTAAAGAGGCAAATTCTGGTTCAGTAGGTCTAGGCGGGGCCTTGAGGTTCTGCATTCCTACCCAGCTCTCAGGTGATACTGATACTACTGGCATATTGACCACACTTTGACTAGCATGGAGGTTATAAAGCAGTCTGAATTTTCCTCAGTTCTCTCATTATTATCAACTCTCCCGAGCCAGTACGATGGGTTGAATTGTGTCCTCCAAGACACATGTTGAAGTCCTAATCCGCAGTACCTCAGAATGTGAACTTGGAAATGGGTAGAGTCTTTACAGAGGTTAAGAAGAGGTCAACAAGGTAGGCCCTAATCTAGTATGATCGATATCCTTATGAAAAGGGGAAATTTAGACACAGAGATAGACACACAGAGAAGGAAAATCATGGGAAGACACAGGGAGAAGACGGCTATTAACAAGCCAGAGAATGCCTCAGGCTACTAGAAGCGAGGGGAGAGACCTGAAACAGATCCTTTCCTAGCACCTTCAGAGTGAACATCGACCTGCCAATACCTCAATTTTAGACTTCCGGCTAGAGAACTGTGAGACAGTATGTTTCTGTTGTCTAAGCCACTCAGTTTGTGGAACTGGCAGCCTGAGGAAAGCAATGCAGCTACTGTATTAAGGCCTTTCCCCTGACACTTCTTCTTCCTCCTCCTCTCTGACACATACGGAAACTTTCAGTGTACCACTAAACTCAGTGCAACGTGAGGAATGTGAGGACAACATCCCACACACAGATAAGGTCACACAAAGGAGTAGGTCATGGTTCTCAGGTTTGCCTAAGACTAGAGCTTGGGTCGGTCCTCCAGTCACTGACGTGTTGATAATGGGACAGGTTAAATGTACTATTCATGGTATCTGTTGTTAGTTCCCCTTAGGAACCAACAAACCCGACTTTTAACTTTCTCAAGGGACATATACTGAGATTTTTGGGAATCTCTAAATTCTAAAATACTCCTATACTACATAATTTCCTTCAGAAAAGGAGATAGAAGTAAAAACTTGGAGTGGTTCCTTAATATAATAATTCTATAAACATAGACAAAATAAATTATAAGGCACAAAATAATTTTACGAATCACTTTTGTTGTTGTTGCTGCTGTTGTTTTGTAACACATTTCATGGACTCATTTTGACATAGATTGCCAATACCGCCAAATTTGAATTCTATAACGTATTCAAAACTATTCTTGCCTATGAATCTCCCTTGAATTCTACCTCTTCATATCCTTTGCACTTCCTTAGGAGACCTACAAATAGCTTTTCTTTTCAGAGCCATTTTTCTACAGGGAAACAAAGTGTTTTTTTGAAAACCACATTATGTGAGTTTACAATGAACAAAAGTAGAAAAAACAACCAACATGGATTTATATGTGAGGGTCTGGGCGAGAACGAGCAAGCTAATCTCACTCACTAGCTAAATGATCGGTCCCTACAAACCAGCCTCACACCAAACATGACTCAAATACATTCCTCAGCAAAGTGACAAATTACTTAAAAGGTATTACAGATCTTTGCTTTCACTCTAAAAGCATAGAAATCATACTTCCAAGATCCACGAAAGTCAAAGGTATGAAGTTCTTGCTTCTAAAGCTTGGCCATTGCACTTTGGCACACAGTTCACCTTATTTCTGATACACTCTATGGTTCCCAACTAGGAGTGGTACCACTCCCTCGAGGGGTGTTTCCAAAAGCATAGGAGTGTTCAAGTTTTCACAATAAATGGAGTTATTGGCATTTAATGGGCAAGGCCTTGGGAAACTAAATAAAGCAAAGCAAGAGATGATAAATCTTTGCCCTTCACCAAATGCCAAAGCTTCTATGTTGAGGCCCTCATCCTATTTTGACATTTGTTTAAGATTAATGGTCTTTCCAGTTTGAGCTCTGGGTTCACCTTTTGACTTCTACCAGAAACCAAGCTGACTTCACAGTCTCTTTCTCTCTGATTTGACAGGTGTGTCATTCCTTTGCGTGTTCAAAGAGCACTGATTTCTCACTCTTCCACTTTATGGACTATGATTAAGAATCTATTCTTTTTGGTTTGTTGTCTCTTTCTTTTTTTTTGAGTATTATAGACACAAATAGTATACTTCAGATAGGACATCTTAGAGGTGCTTTTAACTATTCTTTTATACAACCTTCCAGTTCCCTCCACCATTACTGTTACTATCTCATTCTTCCTCTTATGCATTGACTCTTCAAACATAAATAAGCACCTGCTATGAGTAAGACATTGTGTTAGGCCCCATGGAGGGAGGTTGCATACATGATAATCTGATCTCCCTTCCGTAATTGTCAGATTTACCCTGTTTTATCTCTCACTATACTTTTCTTTATTCTCTCTAATCACCTTCCCCAACTTTATCCTTTTGTCTGATCTAGGGAAAACTCACTCCTCTGCAAAATTGTGGCGATCCTGTTTGCAGAAACATCTCCATTCACAATCTATACTAATCAGCTTTTTGATTATTTCTTCTACTATAGAAAAGTCTACATAAATATTTTATCATTTTAACGCAAAATATGTGATTTATGCTAATAGTGTATTACAGATGTAAAATCTGAGGCTTAAAAGGTTAAGTAACTTCCCCATAGTCAACTTGTTCATAGATTCCAAAACAGGTCTAGCTGACCCTAGTGACTGTGTTCTTAACAAATCTAAAATATCCCTGATAATTAAGATCACCTTCCTGTGAGTGCCAGTGCACTTTATACGCCCTACTTTTACATTTTAGCATAGACAGACTTGGCCTTCATTCGCGGCACCTTGACTAAATACATCATGACTGTGCCAGAAAGCTGGTTATAACTTCCAAGTTTCTATTAAAAATACACCAAAAGACACTTAAAACTTTTCTGGGTTTCTTACTTAATACAAATCCACAAAGCAGAAGTTCCAAATATAACTAGTAGTCCTCTGTGATTTTTCAATGCCTGCAGGCTTTTGAAGTGCTGTGGACTTGCCTTAATCTGTTGCTAGGAACACTGCACATTGCTCCAAATAGCCTGCCAGTCTGAGAAACCTAGCGTGAATGACACAAGTGTTTCTTTTATCCAGGTCAGAGGATGGTGTGAGGTGGTACAGGAGGTCACGGTGGGGGAGGAATTCCAGGATAAAGAAATTAACTAGAGGAATAGGAAGTGAAAAAGAAGAAAGAATCCACAGACCCTAACAAAAAACCTTTCCAACTGAAGCTCTCCTGTTCCCCACCCAGTACACAACCCTTGAAAGCTTTTGGAATCGCTTCAGTCTTGTCTGATAACAATTCGGAAGGGCCAGCACACAGCTGACAGTGTCTCATTCCCTTGTCACACCAATGGAAATCATAGATCAGAAACCTGCAGACACCAGAGAGAGGGACGCCACTTGAGGCCTCAATCAAGTGTCAGATCTAGGAATCAGGAGAGTTAAGAGCAAGAAATCAGTCTACAATTTTTTCCGCACACTTATCTGGCCCCAAGATAAAACACAAAGCATCAACTTTGGAATTAAAAAAAAAATAGGGGTTTATATTTATACCTTCTTTGCTTTCCTTCATCTCAGGAGTAGGGGCTTCTCAAAGACATAAAGGATGCTGGGGCAGGTGAGACAGAGGAAGCACCACTTTCGACACCTCCCTTCTGCTATGGTAACTGCCATGATCATCACCAAGCAGGCACCTCTCCAGGAGCAGGACACCATTTCTCCCTCTGCTCGTGGCTGCTGGGTGACATGGTAGGGACAGCAGCTATTCTGTGTTAGTTCGCACACCAGAGCCTTCTTTTAGCATGCATACAGTTTCATATTTTACACGTAAATCTTTGACTCCTCTAGAATTTATTTTGCTGTAAGGGATAAGCCTTTTTATCCCCCTCCCCCACACAGCTATCTAGTTGTACCAATACCTATCATCAACTCACCCGTCCTTGCCCCACTGTTTCATATTTGTTACAGGCTAAATTCTTGTGGGAAATTCCAGAAACTGGAATGGAGAAACTTTCCATTGAGACACCATATGTATGCTTTCTCCTTTCCTAAATGTTTTAAAATGAAAGGGAGAAATAATGCAAGGGCAAAATGCCGTATTTCTGTGGTTTCCCCTTCCTTGATTACTGGCTATTTTCAGCACATGTTGATCTATTCTAATTTGATAAATTAATCATCTTATTCAACTATTAATAGTTCTTTGATCCCTCTGTACATTGCTGCTGACTCTAGGAGTAGGATATTATGAATGACAGTTTTGCCAGTTCAGCTGAAACTAAATTGCTACTCAATTTATGCATGTCCCTCGACACATTGTATGTTTGTTTATAAGGGCACAGCTGGTTATGGATATTTTTAAGCAACAGGAGATCCAGCTTTTGTTTGAGCAAAATAATCAACATATTTTACTCTTCTTTTCTGAATTTATTTATTATGAAAACCAGAACTGAAACAGGGTAAAAGCCTCTTAGGGAATCTGAAGAAAATTCTGTCAATGAGTTTGGTTGACTTAATCATTTATTTTTTCTATATGATTGTGTGCCAGAAGATTTCAACCAAAGGTGAAGGGTGAATGCGCAAAGAGATAATTCCCTTAATAATCCTAGCTTAATTAAGAGTTTTACCAGAACCCTAATATAGAAGCATTTATTGTTAGACTCTAAATCAAATAACACATAGCTGTGTAGGACAAGTAAAATGGACCTAATTATTCAGTAAAGAGGATTCAGTTATTTTCAACCCTTTTGTTGTTTTAAAGTATTAAATTTAAAAAACAAAAACCAGTGAAACAAAAACATTTCTGGAGTTTACTAGTAGAGGTACCTGAATTGATGGGGTATATTTGGTGTCAAGAGATTGTTGTCAAAAATGGACTAACCAGGTGAACCCCACACTTGGCAAAATGATACTAAGTAGTCTATTCTCGTTTGGGTGTGCTGGTTTGTATTAATTATGCCTTTTTATTTTTTGTATTTCTGATGCTTTGACATCTGGGACCTTGCTGACCCTGGAGAGACTGCCCCTCCCAGGGCTAGCCAATTCCTAGAGAAACTGAAGACTCACCCGGTAGTGTACCTTTCATGGGCAAATAAGCCAATCCAGAGCCCACACCTCACCAGGTCCTTTATCTGGCTCTCATGAGGCTCTCACACTCGGGACCACTAACCATCTGCCCTAAACACCTCAGGGCCAGGCACCAGACAACTAGAAACAGCACCTATGCCCCAGAGCTTGCTGAAATTATTCAAACCAGCCAATCCTAAACCCGCTTATCCTGCTTCACCTTCTCCTTTCCATGTAAACTACAATAAAGGCTCTTGCCCACATTTTCCCCTCTCCCTTTGCCTCCTGACCTACCCCAGTGCCTCCCCATGTGGCCCCCGTGACGTGGCATGCCCCCTTTTCTTGGGAACTGTGAATAGCACACTGTCTTTTCAATGGCAGTCGTCTCCTGATCTGTTGGTCTCACTATACCTGAATAATAACAAAACCTACATTTAAAAACATAGTTCTTACATAAACTTGTAAAGAAAAACATACTCCTTTATAGTTACAAAAGAATCCCCATTATCACATTGGCGTGTTCTGATAGGAGCTCTCAGTGGAGCGAAACCCCATTCTACAAGAGAATAGGAGTCAGAGAAGGGACGGTCTCCAGGTTATATTATACTTTATCATCAAAATATTCAAAGCGTTTTGATCTTAAAAATATTCTATCAGAAGACAGCATATAAAAGTCTCTTTTAATGGATTTTGATACATTGGAGCAGAATTCTTAAAAATTCCCTTAAGATCTAACATGCCTGTAAAAGGAAACTTTGCAATAATTTCTTTTTGATGGTTTCTTGGCCACTACAAATATTTGGAAGTTGTAATTACATTGTCTTGAAGTGATTGCTTGAACTACATATTGGTGAGAATTTTTTGGCTCTTAAAATGTAAAGAGTTTAATTGGTTATTACTATTTTTGAACAATTATTTGTTGTATGTGGTGGGGGGTGGCTATTAGAGGGAACCTGGGTAGACCCTGGGATCAGGTTTGAAGCCTACCCTAGTGCAAATAATTTAAAGGTTTAAAAAACAGGAATTTTATTGGTTGTAAAAATGTGTATTTGAGATAAGCTACTTCCATAGGAGCTTCCTGCGGTGTCCAAGGACAACAGGCAGTCACAGCCTGGGCCCGTCTTCTGGCACCAGACACTACCCATTCCATCTTCTTAGAAGACGCACTGGCTTCAAGACAAATGAGGCAGACATCTTGAACAGACTTGTAGAAAATGTTTTTAGTCTCTGTCTCCAACGGAGAATGGCTGCTGCCACCTGTTCCTACTCCAGCTGCCAAGTTCTCACAGCTGGTGATCCACTAAGGAGCTCAGCGACTGTTGGGACACTTTGTGGCCTCAGAGGGAATCAACCCAAGGAACAGTCATATCACACACTCTGCCTTCCGTGTTTTTTGTCCTCAAACAACTTAGGCCTACTCTAAAGAATCTGGAGGTAATAGTAAAAGTTGTGTGAGTGCTCATTACTTCATCTGAGTCTATACCACTTTGGGAGGAGTTAGGCAGAATAGAACTTAATTACCTTAATACTAAGGTAAAAAGACATAAAAACTACTGTCTAGCTTTAAGCCAACCCCACATACTACAAATCATATTTAATCTCAATTTAACAACAGTCTTTGTGAAAGTGTAACTATGTTGGTATGTGTAAACAATTGTTGATAAATGTTTCCAAGCCTAGTTACAGACTAGTTAGATAAGAAAGCACGAATAGCAGAAATGCTCAGCATGACAGACCCGGTCATTACCTGCCTGGTTGCCATTTCTCCCATTCTTTCCCACTAACCACCCAGTCATCTCTTAATCTCCCAGAAGGTGGGTCTTTCTCTAGTCCCAGGAGATAAATCCTAATTGCTTTCTTGCCCAAGGTGAAGAGGTTGAGTGTAGGTTTAAAGAAAGAAGGTTCAGTAAATTAAGGATTTAGTAAATTTAAAGTCTCGAGTAAAGAATAAAGCTGGAAGAAGGAAGAGAGGGCACGAGAACATAATGTGTTAAGAAGTGTAAGCTTTTTAAAAAATTAGAGATACTTATCAAATACATAAATAAAGGCTAATCTTTTCCTTTAACCAGGAGAGCTTAAATGCACAGAAGTAAATGTGTTTGAACAGATTGGCATGTGCTTTGAGGTCGGTACCTATAATCTCTAAACCTTTTTAAATCTCTTCGCATGTCGCCCTAAGCTAGTTATCTAAAGAATAAACACAGACACTATTCAAGGCTTTTCTTGCTGTTTACACTAATTCTGCTTCATCAAATAGATGACTAAGTTTCTAGTCTTTTTGTAAGGAAGGGGACCACGGGTCCAGATGGACACTGCAATGGCACATGTTGGACTGCACTGATCATGGAGATGCGAACACTCAAGTTCATAAAACAGTGATAAGAGAATATGGTGACAAAGTCATTTTATACCCTTTTAAAGAAGGAGCCAAATTTTAGATCATAGCAGCAGAAAAGCCAAGGTAGTACAGGTTCCAAAATGGAAAGGCCAACAATCAATTTTTTGTACATCTCAAGTTCAAAACCTGTCAAATGAAACTACTGCTGTTCTTAACTCACACAGAAAGCAGGACAATGTTAGAGTCAGGTGTTTGCTCCTATTCCACATGTTCTAACACAGTCTGAAAGCAAGAAACCATGAAGAGTATCCAAGGAACTTAGCAGTCCATGTGTATATAGCAACAGGTGACATTCCAGTTTATAGTATTTGACTGTCTCCAAACTAACATCGTTCAGAAGTGGGACAAATGATTTTGATATTGCATGCTATTTGTTAAGTACTTTATAATTTTAATGTTCATTGCATTTTAACATAACTTATGTTACTTTATTAGTTTTCAAAGTCTACCCAGATTGAGACCAATTTTAAATAAAATTTTAAAATATACATTTTTTTTAAATTCCACTTTTATCAATCTCAGCAACAGAATTCAACTTAATTAAGGCAGATACGGACATTTCACAGGTTGAGAACATGTTTTATTAAGAATTTTTGCTCTTGGCTTCATTTCTGCTGACTCTGAATTTCCTTAAATATGCCACTATTCTTTCATTAGACATGAACTTTTGAGCAGTTGAAGTACTTTTGAGTACTCCATCATAATTATTCCTCATTTTAATGTATCATCTTTTTCCTCCATTTAAAATTTGATAGCTTTTCCAACTCCCTCTTAATCTATTTATACAATGCCAAATTCCCATACCTTTCCCTTTTCTAGATCACGTGTTTCATGAATACAAATCTCTCGTATATTTATTTAGATACAATAATACAATATATCTTCTGTATATTTTGTATGGATTCAGTTAAGTAGCTAACATACAGAACTGGTGCAGGATTAAGGCCTGTCCATTTAGCCAAGAGCACATTTTGGATTCCTATTGTACTCACAGTGAGTACAAGCTCCATGTCCCCACATAACTTCGCAAGTGCACACTGTGGCTGTATTGTCCTTGTGTACACAAAATACGAAGTTCCAAAATTCAAATATGTTGATAACAAAAGCTTTATAAGCTGATCGAATCAATTATAAGTATATAAAAAGATAGCAAAGTATTATTTGGTTTTCTTTTGGTTCTCAATCAGTTTTTACAAATACACACACACACACACACACACACACACCCCCCCCCCCCCCATGACCAAGCAGAAGTTTTCATTTTGACAAACACTAACAGAAAACTCCCATGTTACTTTCATCACCAGGTCAGACCCTAAGGCACTCTGCTCTCTCCAAAGTTTCAACCACTAAAATATGGGTGAAGCCAAGAACACACCCCAGCAAGCACTCCAAAAAGGAGCAATTCAGATTTCCATCTGAAGCAGTTTTCATACGCTTTCAAATAGGCACTGGAATCGTGTATATGAACAGCTTTATCAGTTGGCAGCAGCAATTAATGAAAGAATCCAAGCAAACGGCGCTAAACTGATCCCACTTCAGCGAAAGAACAGCACTAGGTCCAATCTGTTGCCACAATTTGGACACCGTGGCTAGCTGAATGGATCGTGACAGAAAACAAGAGTATAAATAAAACCACACACCATTTACATCCTGGAATTGTGGTGACATAAATATCCCAAAATTAGCAACACAATCAACAGCAATACCTGGCAATTTGTCTCCAAATTAACGAAAAAACACCCAGTTCTCACCTTGCACAAACACACACTTCAGTGGTCAGTGACAAACGCAGGCTGCACTTGCAGGCTGGGAGACAGAGCAGCTGCTCTGCCCTGAGCCGCTTAAAGCCCTCGAGCCAGCTCGGGTCCTAGTCTCTCTGTTGGTTCGCTGCAGTTTCTCCCATGACTCCATCACCCAGGAATGGAAACCACTGCCCTCTCTGCGTGCTAGTGGGCTCCCCAGCTAATGAGCTCAGGTAAAAACGCTGAGTCCTGCAAGGTCGCCACAAGGTGAACACAGGCAAAAAGAGTGTGTGGGAGAGGAGGGACCGGCAAGGAAAGACCCTAAACTCCAGACACCTTGCCTTTCAAGAGATTCTGATCTCCATAAATCAGAGCTTCGAGAACAGTTAGAGAAGCAGTAAATCTGAGAATCTCCAAATGGCACCGAGCCAATTTGCTAATCCAGGGTCACTCTTTAAGCAATAATTTTCTCTCTCTCTCTTTCTCTCTCTCGCTCTCACACACACAGACTTCAGCGTAGCTGTTCTAATTGCCCAGACATCCTTCTCAAGCCAAAAAGTTTTTGCATACCCTTTCCAGGTAACGAGGCTTAAAGGAAGGTCTTAAAAAATTCAAGTATTTGCCAAAATCAAAATAAAATAATTCTTTTAAGAGTAGAATCATTTCTGGTTCATAAACTAATTATATGAATGAAGTCTTGCTTTTTATGTCCATACTGGAATTATGCAAACCCCCCCATACTAAAAAGATAGTAAAGATGTATTTATTTCAGAGATGACTGGCAGAATCAATTAAAATTTCTCATAAAAACTCCTACTATCTTTTTCCAGATTAATCTTGGCTTAGGCACATTTTAATTTGGAAGGGTTTCAAGAAGGCGCTTCTCGACTAAAATATAATCGTGTGCAAGTATGTGCTATAGACAGATCCAAACACGTTTATAAATATTTCCTGGTAGAGTCTTTCTAGGTTTTTATTTCTCATATTTTGGTTTTCCCAACAGAAATGGGGAGGGAACAACGTTTAAGCTTGCAAGTACATTACAAAACATTTCTCTTAGTCATGTAATTTTTCTTATAAGTAAACAATGATTTACTGAAGTTTAGGTCAACAGCTTTATCAGGAAATTATTCTTGCTCTTGAGTTACTTTCCTCTCCCCTCCTCCAACCACCACGGTTCACCAGCTGTGTAATTTGAGCAATTTATCTAACCTCCTAGGCATCAGTTTTGTAATCTATAAAATGGGGATTTGTTACTACTAGTGTCAGCTCATCTACCTCCTGGTTTGGTGTGAGGCTGAAATGGGACAACGTGTAGGAGAAAATACTTTGTGAATTATAGAGTGCTAGGAAAAATGTACTCACTGCATTTTCCTCCCTTTGATTGCCCGAGTTAGTCCTGGGACAAGTGAATTACTTTCTGTGTTCTCAAGGACTCCTTGGGCTTCACAGCAAAGTGTTTGTTTCAATAGGCTATAAATAGAGTTCAGGATTTTATTGAACTACTGTCCTCCTTATGGCTGATCTTGATGGCAGCCACCACATGGCCAGAGTCAGTTAATTATGAGCAACATGAGCTCTGTGTGGTCTTTGAGGCAGAACCAGACCAGCTGAAACCCTGATAGAAAATGCTCACGTGCGTGGCTGGTTTCACGGTTCGCCTGGTGTCCTCGCGTACTCCTGTGTTTGAGGGGGTTGCCCATCTGGATTAATGACGGGGAAAGGTTGGGAACAGAATGCCAAGTTTACTGCTGAGTTAATTCAGTAACAAATGCATCTGGGCTTTCAAGCTAATGTTCCTACAATTACGTATGCATTATTTAGAGATTAGGTTGTTGGAATGGGGGGACCAGAAAAGGGAGACCAGCAGGGAACAAGAAAGGAACCGACAATGTGAGCACCTGTCTTACGAGATGTAGAAGGCTGGGAGCTTCATGAATATTACCTCAATCCTCATAGTGATCCTACGATGTAGTTGTTATTATTCCAATTTCATAGATGAAAATAATTAGCCTGTGCACTGTTACTGGTGAGTGGTGGGGCTCCAATTACAAACAAGGTCTGCATGGCCTAGAGTCCCATATTTGGAGAAAATTTGTTAACCTATAACTTTCTCAGAAAGAGAAAGAAAATTAAGTTTGTTTTTTTAAATAATGGGGATAGGGAAGGCAAAATTCTTTAGAATTTCTTGGAATTCTTTGCCAAGTTACCAAGAAACCTCCTTGAAAGTATTTACTAGACAAGTTAACTTTTATTAAAGAGCATAGAAATTTTTAGAAAAACACGTTTTGATTCTCTAACAATGAAGTTGTTGCAAGATACAGGAAAAAAAACCCCAATTTTTCTTAATACATGCCAATAATTCTTTTTTGTTGTTGTTGAGGAGGATTCATCCTGAGCTAACATATGCCACCAGTCTTCCTCTTTTTGCTTGAGGAAGATTCACCCTGAGCCAAAAGCTGTGCCAGTCTTCCTCTACTTTGTATGTGGGTTACTGCCACAGCATGGCTGATGAATGTAGGTCCATGCCTGGGATCTGAACCCATGAAACCAGGCCACTGAAGCAGAGCACACCTAACTTAACCATTAAGCCACAGGGCCAGCCCCAATAATTCTTTGGTAAATTTGGTCCTTCTTATCTTCAGATTGAAGACACAAGTTCAGAGGTCTTCCTCTATAGTAGATATCACTCTGTTTTTCAACATACACGCAATGCATTGTTTTTTTTTTAATTTCCTTAAATTATCAGATCCTTAGGAATGCCCACGAGACAGCAAGGGAATCTTTTCCCCTTAAATGTAGCAGAGAGACATTTTTTTTTAACTGTAGTTTAGAGTATAGCTGCAGAGTCATAATTTTCAGTCTGCTGAGTCTAAGGATGTTAATAAAATGCCAGGTTCTTTCTACCAGTGTTACTGGAAAAGCTAGAGGCACAGCCTGAACGGCAGGCCTACAAGGTACATGTTTCTGCTCTCCCCTTTCTAAGTGGCATTGCCAGCTGAAAGGAACCCTGAAATTGTATCTGCAAGCTGGCAGGTCAATGCATACCAAATCCACCATGTAGGCTAAATTGTTCCTGCCTGCACTCTCGCTTTGCCATATTTTTGCAATCTTTCCTGAGAATGCCATTGGAGGCTTCTACCTTGCCCCTGCTTCTAGCACTTCCATCTGCAAAGTGCACTATCCAAAATCCCTGCATAAAACCAGCCTTCCTAGCCTCCCCAAATCCAGCCTCAGAAAGACGACTATCAGTTTGACAATTTTGCAGATACAATCAGTTTGTTTCCGACATTTCTATTAAAGAGAGAACTATAACTGGGCCACCAACTAAATTAGTAACAAGTCACAATAAACGATGAAGAAAAAGAATAAAGGCAGGTACTTTAATCTCAACTTTTCAAGTCAAATTCTGAATAAAAAAACCCAAAACACTAACAACATCCTAAACAGCCAATCAGCCCACATTAAAGAAGGCAAGGGTCCTCAGCTATTTGGTGTTCATTTCATTGTGACTTTTGCTTAGAATATGCATTTTGACGCTCAGTACAACTCACTTCTTCTGGTGGTATCATATTTAACTAAAGATGAAGTGAAAAAAAGAGTTAATCTAGTGTGAAGTGTATAATGACATATATAACATATGGTAAAGTGAAAAAGCTCTCATTCCCAAGCCCATTTTATTTCCAAAGAAAGGATGAAAAAACCACCACAGTCAGAATTATTAAAAAAAAAAATTCGACACTATTGCTGTAATCTTTCAACAAAACAAAAATCCACTGGCAAAGCTTTCAATTGTCTCTCATTTCAGAAATAATAAAAATGAAAACATAATTGTGGGCACTTCCTTCAAGCGATTATACTGTCTCATTAAGGTATTTTGTTTTGCAAACACTCAGCTAGTGTTTGCCTGAGAGTAATTCCACAAAGGAAGAAAAGACGAGCACATTGCCTCTTCCCTTTCTGTCTCAGAGCCTTCATTTCTTCTCTTGGATTTTGAGATCCTGATTTCAGAATCATGTACTGAAAAGAAATTTGTATTAAAGTTTAAACGTGTGAAGAAGAAAGCATTTGGAGGCATGGGTCAGTATTTGCAATGGGTGAAGAAAGTCAATAAGATGTTTTAGTTTTCTATTTGGATCTTGCTACCTCGCCAGTGATGCCGTCTTCCTGACGTGTCCCGGTGGAGGTGTTCAACTTCACACGGATAGCAAGGAGATCCGGCTTCAAAGTCTCAGACTCTTCCCACATAGGGTGGAACTGGGTTCATGGATGAGTAAGATGGACTTGTTTCTAGTTTGTAATCTAATGAGAAAAAATATTTTTCGAACACAGTTTTCCCGGCTCTTCCCTTCAATTTGACTCCTTTTCTTAGGCCTTAGAAACAACCCCACACGATGAAACCTATTAGCCACGAGGAGCAAATACTGTTAAAACGTTGAAGGTCATTTGGGGGAAAATTTAGAGTAATCTGAAACGTGTAAACTTTCAGGATTTCAACTATTTTGTGTGGATGCCTAAAGATACGTATGTCAAGTCAGCCTACATATCGTTAAAATCTTGAAATTGAACACTTCCTGAGCAGTCATAACTTACTGTATTTTTAAACATTATTCTCTGTTTTACTGGATGGTGATTTTCTTTCTGGACGCAAAAAGATGTATCTATTAATGTCTTTTCTACTCTATGATGTGAAGACCAACTGTCCTGGTTTTACTGAATGCTCTCCTAAATATATTTGAGTGGTTTTAGTAAAAGAAATACTTAGAAGTATGAATAAAAGGAAAAAAATTCTGAAGATTATCCCTTTGTGAACGCAGGGAAGGTATTTCTGAGCACTTAAAGTTCTTTTAAAATATACAATCAAGATCATTGGAGATATTTGAAATTTCTGTGAAAATAGTCTTGCAGTCTTGCAGTGTACTTGTCACTCCCTCACAGCATGACGGGACATTATGGTCAGGCGGTCTGCAGGAAGGGCTCTCAGCCCCCTGGCAGCCCGAGCCGGAGGATTACAGCCTCAGCTGCTGTTCCACCGGAGGACTCGGGTAAGGGCTCCTCTCAGAGGCTGGCGACACACAGGAACATCGGTGCTCCTGTTTTCTACCAAGGGGATCCTTGAGGGTAAAACCTTCAAAGTATCAGTGTCTATGCCCTTTAATGTATCTTAAACTAAGATACATCCGTGTGCCATAGCACAATAATGATTGAAATTTAGAGCACTATGTTAGGATTTTTAAGATACTTTATCGTACATTTACTGAGTAAAGCATATTATAAAATAGTGTGTGCAATGTTATCTAAATTTTGTAATACATATTTAATAGTATAGAAAAATATGCATTATAATGTTAATAACTATTATCTCTAGATAGTGAGATTATAGCAATTTTATTTTCTTCTTGATCTTTTTCCATTTTCCAAATGTTCTGCAATGACTATTATTACCATGTAGTATAAAAAAAGGAAGGAAGGAAGGAAGAAAGAAAGAAAAAAACATGGAAAGAAAGGAAGAAAAAAGGAAACCAGTAATTCTAGTTCATGATATGTGGGAATCCTTTTTGAAAATATATTTCTTGACAAAGACAATTCACCAAGTTTATAATCTCTGAAAGTGGAAAAATTCAGCCTTTAGACCTGTAACTGTCATTATTCTTACCGTCTGCATTAAAAATATTCATGAGTGGGGCCGGCCCGGTGGTGCAGCGGTTAAGTGTGCATGTTCCACTTTGGGGGCCCGGGGTTCACCCGTTCGGATAGCAGGTATGGACATAGCACCGCTTGACGAGCCATGCTGTGGTAGGTGTCCCACGTATAAAGTAGAGGAAGATGGGCACGGATGTTAGCTCAGGGCCAGTCTTCCTCAGAAAAAAGAGGAGGATTTGCAGCAGATGTTAGCTCAGGGCTAACTTTCCTCAAAAAACAAAAAAATTTAATAAATAAAAATTCATGAGTACACATAAGAAATTCTAGATGCTGCAGTATTACAACATAAGAAAAATACAGAATAGTTTCACTGATTTTTAGAATAGAAAAAAGGGAGATTGGGGAAGTGACAGGTGTGTGTGTGAGTGTAAACTCAAATATAGAGAGAATGGATATGGTGCAAATAGAAATAGCATGACATGCATTCATGAATACCTAATCATAGTTTGGGAGTCACTACATATTTCTAAAAGGGGAATTATGAACTAACAGTATACACATGACCAAGAAAATCTACTGTCTTCTAAAAAGTGATCTTGCTCTAACACATATTTCAGAGAGATCTCTTCAGTAATGGCAACACAAATGTCTTTGGAGGTGAGCGGGTGCCTAGGGGAGAGACTGCATTGCTGACGTGACTTGGGCCTTACCTGCCCTTGTGGATGTTCCATATATCTTTCTGACCTAACCAGGAGCCAGGTGACAGAGAACTCAGGAATTTCAAGAAAATGAACAAATAGCAGCCTGGTAATTAAACGGCACACTTGGGTCCTCAATGTATATATTTCTTGAGAACAGAAGTGTTGAGCACAAAAAGTCTTGAAGTCAGTCAAGAATATTTAGATGCAGCCTAAAATTCACTCACCTACTAATGTTTTATTTGTTTGTTTGCTAAAATAACATTTGAGGAACTGGAGAAACAGCAAGACCAAATCCACATAAATTGAGCACTTTACCTTTCAAGAGTTAAGTCATAGCCATATGTTTTCCTTTTTTATTTTTATTTTATTTTATTTTTTTGCTGAGGAAGACTAGCCCTGAGCTAACATCTGTGTCAACCTTCCTCTACTTTATATGTGGGTCGCCGCCACAGTGTGGCTGACAAGTGGTGTAGGTCCACACCCGGGATCTGAACCTGTGAACCTGGGCCACTGAAGCAGAAGGTGCACAACTTAACCACTATGCCACACGGCCAGCCTCATGTTTTCCTTTTTAAATTGAAATAAATTTTTCTGACATGCTGAGATAGAGAAAAAGGTTCATTAGATGAACATGGCTATATTTCAAGGGGATGGGTTTTGCTCTTTAAACAGAAAGTCAACACAAATGAAATTGGGAGCACACTGTGCTCTTCAGATATTATTGAGCTAGAAGCTCAAATATAGGTAAGTTTGATATTTACAAAACAACAATCTCCAATAAACTCTCTTAATGAATACAGTAAATACTTTTACTTATGTTATATCTTCATTTGGGCTGTAATTAGCAAATGTATGTGTTTGCATTATTCCTACTCTTTAATTGAGCTAATGTTAGAATTCCAGAGTTATTTTTGGAAGCTGAATAAAGTTTAAATACACTTAAATTTTATTTTTATGGGATGAGCTAATATCATGTATTAAGTTTCATCTTGGTTGATTAAAAAAACAATTGAAAACACAATTTATGCATTCATATAGAAATACTAGTAAAAGATCTGTTTTATGGATTCTATTCTATCATGAAAAGCCTATTTTTCAGTTTATTCAAAGGGAATAATCACACTATGTCTCCTGTTTAAAATTTAGGCATTTAATATCAAGTTTTTGTTTAAGTTTAAATACCTTAATATTAAAGAAAGTATCTACACCCCCTCACCTGTGCAGTGTATGTGTATATCTATCTATCTACATATATGCACATATATATGTATTCCAATCTTTATCCACGTGTAGAGTTTTATGTGCTTATTCATAGTTTGTATACAAATTTTTGATTTACTATTTCACTTTGAACATTTCATAAGCATTTTTTCCTTGTCTCCACCATCACCAAATGAGATATTATTAAAAAGATACCTTGTAAACTGTAAAATATATAAATAAAATTATTATTATATTTGTTATTTTCAATGCCTGCATAATACTCTTTTGAATTAATATGATATAGCTTATTTATACATTCCTCTATTTTTGGGCACAAATTTTGATGATTTCCATTTTTTCTGGTAAAATTATACTATTATACTACAAAGAACATTTTTGTTTTTCTGGAGATTTCTTTTTTCAAAGTCTTCTCTTAGAACAAATTTCTAGAAAAAGGATCACTGGGTCAAAAAATCTATTCTAATTGGGAACTTTGTTTTTAGGTGGCAAAAATTGCCATAAACTAGGTTTAAAGCATCTCTTTTTGGGGTGGAGGTGAGTGAAAAAGCACATTTACATTTATTTATTATAAGTTGTGTTGAATACTCTAACCCATATACCAATTTTCTGTGTTCTGTTAGTCCAAGTTATTTGTGTAAATTTTTAACCATGCTTATTTCTATTTATTTATTTTTTTAAAGATTTTATTTTTCCTTTTTCTCCCCAAAGCCCCCGGGTACATAGTTGTATATTCTTCGTTGTGGGTCCTTCTAGTTGTGGCATGTGGGACGCTGCCTCAGCGTGGTTTGATGAGCAGTGCCATGTCCGCGCCCAGGATTTGAACCAACGAAACACTGGGCCGCCTGCAGCGGAGCGCTCGAACTTAACCACTTGGCCACAGGGCCAGCCCCAACCATGCTTATTTTTATTCCTAGAACAAGGACAAACATTTATCCCAATAAAACATTTATGATGACACAAGTTGACGCTGATCTCATGTTTCATTTATACATGATGATAAATTCTAAATGATGACTTATATATTCTGTTTACCAAAACATCAATGTCATCCAAAGAACCCATTGTAATTTTTATTTGATAAATTCTGTGTGTGGATCCTTTGAAGTCTTCATTCATTAAATATAAAAAAAATTCTTTAAAACTAATGACAGAAGAGAACAGTCATTGTTTCCATGTTGCAAGTCACAAATCATTTCTTCACTGTAAGAGGCATGTTTAAAATTATTCACATTTTACATTTTATAGTTGGTTTTGTTGTCATTGTTTTTGGGAGGAAGATTGGCCCTAGGCTAACATCTGTTGCCGATCTTCCTCTTGTTGCTTGAGGAAGAGTGTCCCTGAGCTAACATCTGTGCCAGTCTTCCTCTGTTTTCTATGTGGGATACTGCCGTGCTACAACATGGCTTGATGAGCGATGTGCAGGTCCGCACCCTGGGGCTTATAACCAGAGAACCCTGGGCTGCAGAAGTGGAGTGCGCAAACCCAACTACTACGCCACCAGGCCAGCTCCCTACATTTTACAGTTTTAATAGCTACTTTAAAATTGGTATTTTGATACTTTTTCAATATGTTCACACAATTTCCCCATTATTTAGACTAGAAAAAATAGAGTATTATAATAATGAAAACAAATTTGTAGTCATACATAAAGTTCTTTTCTTAAATTGAACTTACTTCACTTATGTCAATAGAGGACTTTTAAGGAATTATACTCAAATATGAGGCAGGATATTCATTCCATAAGTCTATAATAAAACGTATCATAAGGATATAAAGTGTGCATATGCAGAAGAACTTCCTTAACACCAACATAATTTTGCAGTAATATATTTTTCTTATTCATTCTTCTTTTCTCTACCATTGCAAATTTTGACAAGAGGAATTAGAGAAATAAGGGAAATCTAAGTACCCCCAAGAATCAGCAGCAAATGGAGGTGTCCTTCCTTGTTGGGTGGAAAGGGAGTGGTTGGGAGTCAGGCGGATGCCAATGACCAACGGAGCAACCCTGGGCAAACCACTTCCCCTCCCTAGATCTCAACTTCCTTACCCAGCAAAAAGAGATTTCAATCAGATATTGGATGTTGAAATGACATGTAAACTGAAAATCCAAAGAGTTGTCATTATACGATAATCTGTGCTAAATTTTATAAATTTGGTGTTACATTGATTTTCATTGATTTTTAAATCAACTCCATGACTTTTACTGCTAGCAAGTATAAATAAGAGCACAATATAAAGGTGTATTCCCATCGGCTCATACCAATACTTATTCATAAAGCAAAATATAAAGGAATGATGCAGAAAAACTGAACTCCCAAGCATTTCCATACAGTTTTTGCAGTTGTACAACTTTTCCAATGGGCTAAATAGTGGTTGCAAAATACTTCTTCTGATAACTGCTTCCCTCTGCAAGTCCCATGACATTTCCCATTAAAATAGCAACAAAAAAGAATCCATATAATGGCAAACAATCTGTCGTGAAGAGGGCTATTGTGACATCTTGAGAGAGAGGGGAAGACTCGGAATGAACAATGGGCACAGGCAATAGTGGAGGAAATAAACATCTCTCCCCACAGCAGGGATCAATAAATGCTGTTAACTGGCTGCGGAGAAGAAAATAAACACAAGACAGATTCCACTGAGGAGGAAGAGGACCCAGTGTAGGGAAGAAAGCCAAAGTGGAGCCCTATTTCTCTTTAATGAAAAGATATATTACCTAAAACTGGTTTTCACTTTCTCACTAAAGTTCTGAATGTTACGGGCAGTCATATCAGAAGCCGGGGAACACACTTAAAAGGATCTGCTGACACCTAATTGAGGCCTTTTGATGATAAAACCAATCACCCCTGCTGTGGTCTTGAACGTTTCTTTCCTGATTTACATGGTCCCAAATTAGGCAAAAATGGACAAGGGAATGAAAAGAGCCCATGTGACACTGAAAGTTTATGCTTTGGCTCCTTTGTCACCTCTCTGAGGAAAAAGAAACTACTTATGGAGAAATGACTTAGTGAGTATAATAATTTCCATTTTATAGATAAGGAAAACGAAGTTTAGGAAATTCAGTGTCAATTTCATAATAACAACATCAGCCAGTAAATGGTCAATTATGCAACATTTTCTTATATCAGAGAGGAATAGAGGCTTGGATTTTAATAGCTAAGATTACGAGAATATCAGCTACAGATCAAGCAAACCAAAAATTTCATCAAAACAAAACAATTGGTCAGTTGGGACAGACACCAACACAGACCTCAAGATCTGGGGCACAAAGGCCATGATTTTGTATCAAATATCTTAGTAAAAGTCTTTACATTAAAAGCATTATTTTCACTGCACTGTTTATACTCCATTTTAATAATACAATCAGATGTAAAACTCTTAATCCTAATAAAATGAATTACGGGGGGAAACTGCCACATTTCACCTATTATTTAGCAAATAAACAATTCAATAAGTTTTCTACACCTACATTTTATATCTTCTCCTAATCTGAACCCAGAACATACTTTGCAAGTAAGGATATGGTGGACGTCTATCAATCAGGATTGTTTATTTAG
The DNA here is from genome assembly GCF_021613505.1 of Equus quagga. Taxonomy (NCBI): domain Eukaryota; kingdom Metazoa; phylum Chordata; class Mammalia; order Perissodactyla; family Equidae; genus Equus; species Equus quagga. Next base: position 87,813,348 of record NC_060269.1, read on the forward strand.
GCACGTTCCACTTTGAAGAATGTGGAACTCATAGATATGAAAAAGACTGTGGGAATTTTACAATTGAGGACTCTGACATGCTCATGTAAAAAAGCCCCTTGCCCAAAGTCACATAGATATTGAGCATTCCAGTCAGGCCTAGAAAACACAATGAGATTCTCCATTGGTTGTTATTTCTACTTTACTGCAAAGTTTTCTCTCATGATTCCTACTCAGGTAGTTAGGTCTTTTCTCCCCATTGTTATAGATCTATTGCTCCAGCTGGTCAAAGGAAGGCTGTTTATGGAGAAATCCAAACGACCTGCTTCCCTGTTGCCCCTGTGCTTATCTCCTGTGGGAATATTGGGTCCACTGAGGTATACAGACGTGGTTACTATTCTGTCGTGGGCTTCAGTCATGGTCTTTCCAATGAAGAGTATGACTATTTCTGATTTCATTCATCCTGGAATGAGGTAGTTCTTTGAAAAAGAAAATAAATCCAGAAGAAGGCTCTCAGTGAGTAGAGGAAGAAACTATTTTCTGGCTAGCTTTGAGGAATGTGCATGTCCAGGAAGTCAACTGAGTGGTAGACCCTACAACGGAGCCAACAGCACTGAGCAGAGAGGGGCCACGGTGCAACTGAGGCAGGCACCCTGGAGAACAGGTGGTATTTCATGGCTTGATGACTTTGTTGCTTGTTATTTTCCTTGTGTTTTCCCTGGGTCTTTTGTAAGAATCTAGCCTTGTATCAGGTGTTCTATTGGCTAAAATGGGAAGCCTTATTGGTAAAATTATGAAAGCAAGAGACCCTATGAAGATATCGTTGTGATGACAGCCAATAGCTAACAGAAACTCATCTCCTGAAGGAAAGAACACAGTCAAGGAACTCAGAGAAAGAAAAGTGGAGCTGTGTGTCCCCATGTGAGACTCTCTTTAACAACTTGGAGAATCAGGTTTTATTATTAAGGCTGGGAGTAGTTTCCTTAAAGCAAGAGAAGATATTTTTTGGTGAGTGAAGAAAATCCAGTTTAAAGAATCAAATGTTGTGTTAGATTTATGTAGAATCTGAAGGGAGCGTGAATTAGTTTCTTTGGAACTTAATGGATGTTATAAAAAATAACGTTGAATTCAAGATATTGCTTTCATAGTTATTAAAACCTCCATGAACCTATATTTGATAGAAACAGCAAGGTTTATTTTAATCAGCTATTATTATCCAACAATCATGTGATAAAGAAGATGCGAAAATGACGTTTTGGAAGGTGAGAGATTCTCACTTACTCAGAGCTCTGATAATTATTATTGAAAAATAGCATTTATTATAAAAGAAAATGCTAATTATGTCACCAGATTTCATTTCTCTGTACGTATGTATTTTGCACAGAAGAATGACATGAGCATACTTGAAACATGTTAAATCAATTTTGCATGTAATACACATATTGATTTTTCTCTAGACCTTCCTGATGATTTTGAACTTATCCACATGGTGATAAAGCATGCGAAGATTTTCTCCAATCTGTAAACAGTTGCTCTTAATTGGGGTTGCATCTTTATCATTAAAATTCTTGATTTTTACTACAATTATTAGTGGGATAAAATGATAACATTTAAGTAATGGCAAGAGAAAGATGGAATTTTAAAGTAGAATCAATCAAGAAATTTTGTCATGAAGATCAAGTAGCCTGAATATAAGAGGCAGATGAGATGGCAGGCAATAGCATGCCCTCCTTGCATACCTAGTCTCTCTGAGCTGGGCAGTTCATGGCCCTTGACTAGGACTCTGTCTCTCTGCATATTCAACAGCTCCCAGATCCCAAGTTCTAGGGTAAACCTACCACTAGGATGAGGAATAACGGTAAACATCTGCTAAAGGGAAGGGAAGCTTTACAATTTACATAATTTTAAAATCTTTACTAAAAATATTTTATAGCATTTACAATTCAGTATCTTGGGACAAAGCCTTTTTGACTCATGCTAATTACATCTCTAGAGATCATTTCAAATGTTGCCATTTTTAGTAGCCAATAAACATTTCAAGGAACACATAAAAATCACAGGATCTCAGCATTAGAAAAGATGCCAGTGGCCTTGTAGTTCAAATTCCTAACTTAACTATTAAGTTAAAAATATTGATTGAACAATATTTTTTCCTGTTAACTATGGTAGATCCTTAACATTGAAAAAGAAATGTTCCAAACCTTTCATGAATATAGAAATGTTTGTACAGTTACCATATGTCATGAACCTTCAGGTTCACTCATGAAAAGCAAAATCCAGGGGCCGGCCCCACGGCCAAGTGGTTAAGTTTGCACACTCCGTTTTGGCGGCCCGGGGTGCACTGGTTTGGATCCTGGGCGCAGACCTACACACTGCTCATCAAGCCATATTGTGGCGGCATCCCACATAGAAGAACTAGACGTACTTACAACTAGGATACACAACTATGTACTGGGGCTTTGGGGAGAAAAAAAAAGAGGAAGATGGACAACAGACATTAGCTCAGGGCCAATCTTCCTCACCAAAAAAAGCATATCTAAAAAAGAGAAAAGTAAAATCCACCAAGTAAATGATGAATGTGTATGATTAATGGATACATTGCCTTCATATTCTCTTCTCTGTGTAAACAATTTTGTGACAATACCTCAAATTTCTAGCGAACATTTGGTATAATAATTTTATAGCCCTATAACTAAAAGAGAAATCACACTGTAGAAACATACTTTTGTTTGATTGAGATGAGAGAATGAAGTTTTGGTATTTAGCCAACTTACGGTAAAACAATTTAATATTTTCATTAGAATTATTTATTACATTTGGAAGTAGAGCACCAGCAGGACAGATGAGGTAATAAAAGTTTGAAGACAAAAGATTTTCTCTATAACACTACTGGAAAATTAAATTGTGCAAAGGGAGTCCAGAAAATGAAGAAGTTGAGGCATAAAAGAGCTATGTGACTTGCCCACTATCACTCAGCCGTGTCACGTGGAGGAACCATACGTGGAAATGCAGGTCCTCCAGCTGCAGAGTCCACGCTGCTGACAATCGCACTGTGCGGCATTATGAAGCATCTTGCTGCATATGCCTTACTTTGCTTTAATTATGAGCAGGAAGAAACTAGAGAGCATGCTATTAGCACCAGGGCCTTGCAGAGCTCGAGCGTCACTCAAGGTATTATTCTTGTTATTTCACATGTGAAGAAACCGAATCATAGAAAGGTTAAGGGCATTTCTCAAAGTCACAGAGCTATTTTGTGCTGAAAATTAAAGCTGAAGAAGATATTGTCTAGCAAATTTGGTAATTCACTTACATGAAAGGCAAGGCTGAAATTTTTAAGGAGGAAGTTTCACTTATTGAGTGTTGGTAATGTTCCAAGGGCTTTATACATATTTTTATTATCCTCCCAACGGCCCTGAAAGAGAGACTCTCATTTTATCTCATTTTATAATCCTCACATTACAGATGAGGAAAATTGAGCCTAAAGCATTTAAGTGGCTTGCCCAAAATTACATACCTAGCAGGTGATGAATCAGGATTTGACTCCAAAAATCATGTACTTTCAAATAGACCTTTGGGGCCCCAGCTGAGGCTGAATCCAGGGAAATGAGGGGAAGGAGAAATCCCATAGCTAGGCACACACTGCCTTCTCTCTGCAGTCTGTCTGTGCCATCTGTTCCCTCTCCCCCTGAAAATCGCTGATCCTTTTCTACCACTTAGCACTCCTCTGGTCTGGAAAGCCCCATCCTTGTCATCCCACTAAAAATTTCCTTTATCCTCTAAGCTTGCCTAACTGGAATGTTATGTGAGCCAGAAACTTTACACAACAATAAAGGATGTTAGAACTAAGCACTGAGGGTCTTGAAATAGATTCTATACCTAAAAAAAAATAAAAATAAAAAAACCGGGATGAGCGCTAAAGAGTGTTAACTAAGCTTTTACATGTACAAATATATTCAGTTGCACTGTACCATTTTTGAAACGACTAAGCCTTGAATGGAATATGGTAATTCTGTCTTACCTGGAGCATTTATTTGATGAGATACATGAATAATTCATTTATTGGCTCTGCCAGTTATACTTTGCTATATGAATCTCTACGTAACTAGCTAGATATCACAGTTTCTTTTCTTAATTATAAATACTAATATCTTTATTCTCACCTCTATTCGAATTGAAGGACTCACTTGTTTTTGAATTTAAACTCCTTTCAATAGTTAATACAGAAACCTCAAAAACGTTAATAATGTTGACAATGGTGGCTAGATATATGCCAATAGATGCTTACAGTGATAACTAAAGAAACTGTTTTTGATTCTTTTTGTAACTGTATTAGTAGAATGTCCTTCTGTACTAAACCAGTTAATCCTGGGGCTGGCATTTTCCTTTGTTTACCCAAAACTTTAACAGGGTGTCAGTAATAACTCTCTGCCCAAGACCTGTAACAGCTGCTCACCTTAAATCTGAGGACAGGTGGGAGGGGTTGTGTGTCTTTTTAAGACTTCCAGGAAGGCACAGTGTCCAGTTCACATGTGACAAAGAGCTTGTGTTCTGTTCAAAAAGAATCTTCCAACTCACCTGCTTTCTCTCATTGAAGAAAATCCCCCCCTTTTTTTTTTGCTTTACTTAATCGCTATTCCTTTTGGGTCTTTTCCTTTCATAATTAAAGGAGATAATTACTACCATATGGACTTTCGATTGCAGAACAGGACTGAAAACTATCATTCAAAATCTCAAAACAAGACTGAGAAGGCGCCGCTACTTCAGGGCCAACTTTCATTAATTCCAAAGTTATAGTCCACACTCTGCGTGACTGCTCCTGATCCTCCCTCTCTCTGATGACTTTCAGGAATAAAATACTGTGAACAGAGGGAGAGGGCAGTCGGAGTGGAAGTAAGACCTTAGAATGTCTAGAAATGTAGCTCTCAGACCAACCCTCGCTGGGATCGACTAAGAAACTCTGGCAACTAACAGCGTAATTCTTTTTCACTTCAAGAAACTCAAACAAAATACTTTTACCTGAGGCAACTGAAGGAGCATCTGAGAGAATGAGACACAAGTGACTGAGGGTTTCACATTGAACCAAAAAAAGTTTAAACGTGCATAGTGGTTAGAGCAGCTGAAAGGAAGCTAACTTAGAGAGCAGAGCTGCTGGGAGGTAAAGAGCCAAGTTCACCAGTTAGAAGGACAAGGTCTGAAAACGCCCATTTATCACCTCTAAGACTTAACATTGAGAATCTTGCTTTATATTGATGCCTGCTACATAATTTTTCAAAAAGATGACACAGAAATAAAAGCACATTTTTGGAATTGGGGAAGAATGCTGGAACATCTGGTCTCTTTCATTAAAAAAGGAAACAAACAGCTATGTAAAACTGTCGACAAGTAAATAAAAATATGAATTAGAGTTAATTAGGAAGGAAAAACTCTTCCTCTCCCAAGAAAGACTGATCAACATTGGGTTTATAAAGGCCCATGGAGAGGAAAATCGTTTGTGGCAGAGGGGGCATGGAGTGGGGAGAGAAAGAAATAAAGAGAAGGACTTGGAGGGATAGAGATCAAAAGTGCCGACCTCAGCATAAGAAACAGTAGCTGGAAGAGTGGGCCTTGAAATGCCCCAGGGAGATAATAGGACCTGGATGAGAGTGGTGACATGGCCCAGCTCTGGGGCCAGCCGCTAGACCCCTGGGCTCCAAGGCTGGACAAAGGCCTGAAGCCCCCAGGAATGTTGGTGCAGAAGCAGCAGAACCACCTGTCAGGCCACTGCCTGGCTTGGGCATTGGTCATTTCAGCCTGGTGTGGGTTAGAGATCTGAGAGTCCGCTCTATGAGACTTTAGCACAGCGCCGGTGTTGGGGGTGGGAAAGAGGACGTGAGGAGGCACAACAATGGCTAAGAGTGAATTTTTATTTCTTCAGTGTCCTGGTGACTTGGATTTCGGAGTTGGATTTAAGATAATTAGAAAAACAATGGAACTGTTTGGCATTGAATCAGTACTGCGGTAAAAATGATACTGTTACAAATATTTACACAATTGTACAAAATACAAAAGCTAACCCGAAGACACCAGCATTAGTTGGAAGTATTGTTCTGATACTGAGTGCCTTTGATTTGGTTAAAAAGGTGAACGTAGTTGTTCTAGAACAGTATTATAAAGGTCTCTGGTTAAGTAAAAAACTTTTAACTTAATCAGAGATGTTTACGTCCAGCACCTGAAAAATGCAAGGCTTTATTCAGATTGATATAAATAAGGTTAGGACTGGGAAAAAGCCTACGTAGCAAAAGCTACTCATTTTTAGACAGTCATGAGCTTTCTCTTAATTACCTAATTCTTTTTTTTTTTTTAAGGTTGGGACCTGAGCTAACAACTGTTTCCAATCTTTTTTTTCTTTTTTCCTGCTTTATCTCCCCCAAATCTCCCTGGAACATAGTTGTATATCCTAGTTGCAGGTCCTTCTAGTTGTGGCATGTGGGACACTGCCTCAACGTGGCCTGATGAGCAGTGCCACGTCCGTGCCCAGGATCCGAACAAGTGAAACCCTGGGCCGACGCAGCAGAGTGCGTGAACTTAACCACTCAGCCATGGGACTGGCCCCTAATTACCTAATTCTTGAATTATGTTGTATTCCCATTTACAGATGGAAAATTAAAACTAGAGATTATCCAAAAGAATTTACAAAACTAATTTAACGACAGAGCTGGTGAAAAATCTTTCTTCCTGTTTTTAATAAAATCTTTTTTTTTTTTTTTGAGGAAGATTAGCCCTGAGCTAACATCTGCTACCAATCTGCCTCTTTTTGCTGAGGAAGACTGGCCCTGAGCTAACACCTGTGCCCATCTTCCTCTACTTTATATACGGGACGCCTACCACAGCATGGCTTGACAAGTGGTGCCACGTCTGCACCCGGGATCCAAACCAGCGAATCCCGGGCCGCCAAAGTGGAACGTGCGAACTTAACCGCTGCACCACCAGGCTTGCCCCCAAAATCTTTATTTCTTAACTCCCATTTTTGTGCTTGTCTTATCAGCTATCAAGGGACTATGTAGCAACCTTCTCTTGAATTCCTAAACCAACCTTCAATTTAAAAAAAAAAGTCGCTTCCATGGGGAACTGTTGTTACACAATTGAGTACATCATCTGCCTGCGGGCGTGTTAGGGCTGTTTCATAAAGCCTTCTCTCAAAGGTACTGAAAAGTAGAATGTATAATTTTAGACCATGTAATTCATGATTCTCAAAAACTATTGCCAAATACAAAATATTTTCAACAAATTACCCTGTTATACAAACTAAGCTGCAATGAACTTTAATTTTATTGGCAGAAAGTATTGCTCCCTTGCTAAGAAACAAGTGACAGAGTTCCCTGGACACGCCTCCTCTTAGAATCTCCTTCAGGTTTCCCCTGCCCCCTCCTCAGATGGATCAGTGGGAGCCAGGACTGATGACTTGCAAGTGATTTAATTTATCACTTCTTCCAGTCAGGAGTGAAACTTACTCAGTTGGGAACCATGAGCCTGAACCAAATTGGAACAAGTTTAGTTTCTAAATTCAAATTTCACGTTTGTTGAAGAATCTTAAAAATCTGGTCAAAGGAAGCATTTAAATGAGGTAGCCTGCTGGAATGAAACGAATACAATGCTGCCTGTACAAGAGACAATAAGAGTGTGTCTGAAGAAGAAATATTTAATCTGGGCTCCATGAACTTGGCATAAATGGCCTTTGGGGTCTACAAAGCCCTCCATGAAATCATATCCCAAATTTCATGATTATGTGCACAAGTGAGTTTTTCTAGGGAGACTCCCAGCTTGACATTACATTTCCAAAGAGGTTTATGAAGAACAGCTGTCGAGGGTCTGGACACCACTCGGTTGGGTTGTGGCTGACCTCTCCTGGAAGCTCAAAGTCGATCTCCACGACTCTTTGTGGAGCATGCAAAGTTAATAAGCACTAATGGAGCGTTAACGAAAGGCCAAAGGAAGAATCAGAAGCTCAGGAAATTTACATTTTAATGCTGTGGCACACCTGAGCAAAGTATTTCAAATCATAAGGCCTGTGCTACTAACCTACACAGCAGGGGAATCACTGTGATCAAGACAAATTTTAATATAATCCCTAGTCAACACAGCTGAGGAGAGAATTTTACATCCTTCTATTCCAGATGGTGCCATTTTATCAGAGTTTCGCTCTTTGGTATGCTCAGTTAATTAAAGTCCTTACTGTTTGCTAATGGCAGATTTGTGCAGCGAAAATGACTCTAGAACAGATGTCGGCAAATTTGTCAAAGCGGCTGGATAATCATCCTGACTGCTCGGAGGGCTACTGCATTTCACCCACAGTGAACTCTTGCAGGACCTAAACATCACCTCCGCCTTTACTGTTTTTCAAAGGGAGGCAAGGGGAACGGATGGCGGAGGGACGGGCAGCAGCAAGATCCTCGGTCAAAGTCATTCACTTTGCAAGGAATACTCAGTAATGAAGGCATTCCAGCCGATAGTTTCAAACGCTAAAGTATCAAGATGATCTATCTAATGAGACTATCCCTGTGAGTCTCACCACAGGCTCCCTCAGCAGCTCGCATTCACGCTTTCTTTAAATTTGCGGCTCAAATCAACTTTTACCTCATAGCTTTGCTCTTGTTTTGTCAGCATATATCTGCAGCTGAGGGGGCAGCCTTTATAACCAGACGTTGCAGGAAAAAGAAATGGTGAGAAGCCACTGATTAACACAAAAAACAACCCAAACTATGGCAGATATCTTGTCCCGCCTCCAAAGCTCTAGGGATCTTTGAATTCAAAACTGCAGAGGGTGAGTTTGCCTGCATTTGAATATTGCGTGTCCTCTGGCAAGCACTGTATATAGCTAATACCTTTAAAAGGAAAACCTAAGAATAGACAGCTTTCATTAGAATAAAATAAAATGATTGGAAAAATAGCAAGCCCTGTACAGATGCCACATCTTTTAAAAAAATTAATTAATTGAGGTCTCTCAGCAATGCATCAATTTGTGATATGATATATAATGCTAAAAAATATTTATCTGGCCTAGTAATTTGATTTGTATTTCTGAGCTGCCTAATCCAAATGTGTGTGTGTGTGTGTGTGTGTGTGTGTTTTAAATAAGCCAGATTCACGTTGGTACTGTGTGGCAGTATTACCCAGCTCTCTTAAAGAGAGGATAAATGACTTCCTTAAGTTAAATCATAATGTGTTTCTAGTGATTCCTAATTAATCTTGTTTTATATAGAACTTTATATCTAAATTTTGCATAGAATATTACATTTTGTTATATAGTCATTGCATTCTTGATAGAAGTGCAGGACATTATGTAAGACCTGTTGTACAGGGAGGAACGGCTGCTGAAAGAGACACTAAATTGTTCGCCAAACTGATTACAACCGAACAACACCTGGACCCTGATTTGCTTCCATACCAAGCTTTTTTATATAAAGCTCATCATAATAAACTCTACAAAACTTTAAATATTTTCCTGAATCTAACAATATCCCATTCCATAAAGAATTTGTCTGTTTATAAAAATAGTTTCTGCCTTGGACTGGAAAAGGAGTGCTTATATTTATTATAAATGGAAATGTTTCAGAACCCTGAGGAGCCTCTTATTCTAAGAAAAACATGCAAAGAGCCATGGCACCCTGTTTCCAAAGTCACTTTGTGTGACCCACCACAGTGGAGTGCACGGTCAACCGCACAGAAGAGAGGTGTGAACTGCCTTTTGAGTAAGCAGCCTGGACAAACGGCAGGAGGGGTATTGTGGCCGTAAATCTTAGAAACAAAGAATCTATTACTATTTTAGATTTCAGGGCAAATTAAGCTTCAAGCCCACGAAACATAAGAAAACATATGCAAACACAAAGAGTAAAAAGAAAAAGAAGAATAGCAAAATGAGCATCATATAAGAGATATAAAATTGTCCTATGGTGTAGGTATGAGAGGGTTGTCCAGTGTCCTGGTGGTCTGGGGAGTGTTTCCTGCTCCTCATTCTCTTCACCCCAACCATGGGGAGGAGGCCCTGGAAGGCATCCATCATAGGCAGCAAACAAATTAAGCTCTATTTTAGTTAAGGAAACTGTTACTAGGAGGTAAGCACACTTTTCTATAGCTCTGGTATTTTCTAGTATTTAGAAAACTCTAGTCATGGAAACTCAGCCAGTAGAAGAGGCAGCTGTAAGGATCCACATGTTCACATATAAGCCTCAGCCAAGCACAGAAGCCAGACCCAGATGTGTCATCTCAGTATCCTGAGGTTTACATGAACACACCTACAAAGTACAGTCCTACGAACTCCGTGTTCCCGCTGTGTGTCAGACAATTCACACATCTTAATATATCGTTTCTTTTTACCGTCAAGTATTTTTTAATAATTATTATTGTTTTGCAAACGTGGAAACAGAAACTCATGAGTGTTAAGTAATTGCCACGAGCTTTGCTAAAGAGTCAAGAATTCCAAAGGAAGTCAGTCTAACTCAGAACCCCCAATCTTTTCCATTTCACTGTGCTGCCTATTGAAACTGTCTTGATCTGCCATAAAATTATTTTTCAAACTGGACATTACTTTAAATCTGATTATCCTGATCCCTTCCATTAAAAACTAAAGTATTATTATTCTTTATTCACCATCTATAAATAAGTTAATAATTGTGAAATTTGACTATTTCACCTGTTACATATAGGTGAAATATATATATTTACAATATATATATAATCTTCAAAGGATTTCTACAGTACAGCGAAATGTAACAGTCTCAAAGATACTCTACGGTTATTTTCTTTAGATGTATTTTATTTATCTCATTCTTTATTTTATCTTGATTTATTTTATTTAGGTCATCTCAGAAGACACCATCCTTTCATATGCTCGAAGGAAGACACTGTAAATATATTTCAGTTTTTACTTGGAAAAAACTCCATAGCAGAGTAACTCATCTGTTAGATGGAAGAGAAGCCTTATATCATATTTTAACTACATAAAAATTTTATATAATGTTTAATTAATTATAGCTAGTCTTGATAATTTTCCCAAGCTTTTACTTGATGTAAAATTAGACCAAACTCAAAACACAGGCACCAAAATAAAACAACATTTCTGGGGCATGACAATCAGGAGGCCATTATAATAGGACTGACTGGACAGTACAATACAAGTTTAGAAAATTTATCACTCAATTAGATTTTTTTTTCTTTTAAAGATTGGCATCTGAGCTAACATCTGTTGCCAATCTTTTTTTTTTCTTCTCCCCAAAGCACATGAGTACATAGTTGTATATTCTAGTTGTAGGTCCTTCCAGCTCTGCTATGTGGGACGCTGCCTCAGCGTGGCCTGATGAGCGGTGCCAGGTCGGCACCCAGGATCTGAACTGGTGAAACCCTGGGCCGCCCAAGCAGAGGGCACGAACTTAACCACTTGGCCATGGGGGTAGCCCTAGATTGTATTTTTTAATGCATTTTTAAAATTGCTATCCCTGAAGAACAAAAAGAAAAGAGAAAGTGAAAACCTATAAATTGTAGATAGTTTAAAGTGACTAGCTGACCATCAATGACTGAGACATAAGAACTCATACCGCGTTCATCTTAAAGCTGGATGTCCTGTATAAGTTATGTGTTATTTATGTATTTAACAAGGGAAAAGGATACTTTATTTGAATAATTTCTTAATGTGAATTGCCTTTTTCTCTGACTGAAAGGTTTCAATTGGATATATTCATCTTGTGAATGTCTATGAAATAATCTACCTATGCCACAGTTTTCTTGAATAATGTATACTGCAAAAGTTAAAATTCTTTTAATTCCTAACATTGAAAGGAATGAAAAAGACTACATGTTATAAGCATTGTTTTAATATAGCCTGCTTCAGTTGCTATGCAGCAATAATTGTTCCAGCCTTTTGATGTTGCTTCACGAGATAAATAAAATTTATATTCTAATAGTTAAGCTTCATCATTCAGAACAGTTTCTGTTTGAGTATGTATTTTCTTCTCCTCCACCTCTTCCTCTTCCTCCTTCTTCTGATTCCTACCTTTGTCCTACGATGTTTTGTGACATTATTATTTCACCATTTGGGGCCTGGGATGCATCTTCTGCTTGGCTCTACCTCTGAACAATTCTACTCTTGTACAAGAGCAAAGAGTTGGCAGGAACTCAGTCATCAGTCACTAGCACAGTGTTAATCTAGCCCCACACGGTTCATCCTGTTTCCTTTTTCCTCATTTGTATGTATTTTTTGAAATTGTTTTTGCTGTGATTTTTTTTGCCTATCATTAAAATATCTTTGATTTTTAGAATAAATAGTATAAGCACCCATTTGCTTTTTATTTCATAAATATTCAAACTAATTATTAATTATTACTTTGTGCACTGTGAAGAAATCAAAAATTGAAAGGGAACTGGCTTTCAAGTTCCCGATTCATTATCAGAAATCCAGCCTCAATTTACTATTATTTTTAACTATTATTTTGAAATAATTTTACTCTTGCATAGAAGTTGCAAAAATGGTACAGAGATTTCCCATGTACCCTTTACCCACAGTTTACCCTAAAGATAGTATCTTTGAAAAACCACAGTACAATGATCAAAACCAGGAAATTAATATGTGTATAATACCATTCACTAAACTACAGACCTTATTGGCTTCTTTGCCAGGTTTTACATGTTTACTCACTTTTGGGGAGTAGAGAGAATTGTATCGTTCTACAAAATTTTAACACATATACTGATTTGTGGAACCACCATGATAATAAGGATATGGAACTATTCCATCACCTCAAAGAAATTCCTTCACGCTGCCCCTATTACAGTCACACCCTCTCCCCCACCTCAACTCTTGGCAATTACAGCTCAGTTCTCCATCACTGTAATTGTGTCATGAAGAATGTTATATAAAATGGACTCATGCTGTATGCAGCCTTTGGGGATTGGCTTTTCTCAGTCAGCACAATGCCTTTAGGATCCACCCAAACTTTTGTGTGTATCAGTAGTTTGTTCCTTCATATCGCTGAGTTGTGTCAGATGATATGTATGTACCGCTGCTGCTGAGAGAACGTTTAGTTAAATAAATACGGCCTCTCATATCACTGAAAAAAAGTTATGTTTTATAACTTTTCGATTCTGTTTTAACAGAAATCCTGGGTTCAAAACTTAATGCTGGCGCTGTTTTTTTCCCTTAGTAGTAAACTCAAGAGATTTGACTAAACTATGTGGTCATTAATATCATTCAAGCTCTAGAAACTTGTAAAAACGATTTTAAAAATGAAGATGCTCACGCAATAAATTCTGCAGTTTTGTCCTTCAGCTATAGCACTCCTATGGATTCAAAGTTGTTTGGCCTCCCCAGCACGATCCACCTCAGTCTGGTCATAGCACTCTGATCAAGGCAGGGGTAGGGAAGCATAATGCCAGATGAAGGTGAAAAAAAATCATATCCCCTAGCCACACTGATGTTGGGATGGGATATGGCAAAAGTCAGGCTAATCAGAGTCAACAATACTCAGTAATGGGATTTTTTGTTACAACTGTTGAGAAGAAAAACGCTTGCAGCTGAATTAATCATATCACAGTATGGAGACAGCCAGCCTAGAATGAAGCCACCCGACCACTGAGAAATGGAGAAAAAGCAAATCCTGCTGACATCACTTCGACCTTTGGATTTGGCCACATTTGCTCTCAATTCATCCTTTTTGCCTCTTCTGTGAAAATGGATATAGTCCGTTTAAAAAGTTTTGCTTTGCCAGCTGGCACCATGTTACACTCTGCCAGTAGAGGGCGCGAGAGAGACACTGCGGAAGACAGTGGGTTTTTGCTTCCCGGCTCCTGGGCGTCCGCTCAGCAGGCTCCCGCAGCACGTTCAGCTTCTCCAGCACCCGGCTCCTCCAGGGCACACACGGCTTCCTCAGTGCCCAGCCCTGCAGTGCTCACAGCTTCGTCAGCATCAAGCGTCTGCAGGGCACACTGGCCCGAGCGTTCAGTGGCCAGCAGCTTCCCCTGTACCTCCTCAGGCAGTTTTCTAGCAAAGTGCCTCCAGGGAGACACCTCTCCATGAATTTTCGGGCATCCTAGAGGGCGCATTTCAGGCAAGTTCTAGAGGGAGGACTTCAAGAAGGTTCTGCTAGTGCCAGTTCTGCCAGTGCAGCACCACCGTGACTGCTTGGCCGTCCGATGAGGCAAGGCCGTGCCTTCTCCAAGCAGTCTGAATCTCAGCCTGGGGGTGGGCTATCCTTGGGTGCTCAGTCTCACCCCTGGGAGTTGTGGCTGCTCCTTACATGCGCTATGCCTACGTTCTTGAGAGTTCTTCTTACTTCTCATCAGCCAATCCCTTTATATGCTAATCCCCTGTTATACTTAATAGTTTTTTGTATTAAACTTTCCCTGTTCATGTGACCATGTGGCTTCTCTCTCCTGACTGGACCCAGATTGATGCATGACACCTGAAGCCTGAGCTGCCCTTGGACTTCTCAATTTTATGATCTAATAAATTCTGTCTTTGGCTGACGTTGGCTAGAGTAGTTGGATTTTTATAACTGAAACTGGAAAAGTTTTGATATAAATAAGATCCATAAAATGAATAAGAAGGTTAATACGGAGAAAATGAACTTAGAAAGCCCTATAAATATATTTTTTAAAAGTAGACGATATTCAAGCTTAACACAGATTTCAATTCTAGCAAACTTTTTCTCAACTATACAGGAATGATATTGTAGTGATACTCTAGAATATGCTCTAAATTATTTTTTTAAAAAAAACTGTGAGTAAATTTCACAACCCTGATTCAGGGCTTTAATATAAGGGGCCAGTTTCATGCCACATACCTCATCACAGGCAGTGGAGAACCCTTCTCTCAGGGAATGGACACTAATCACTCTGGTGCTGAATCAACGTAACCAAGTAAACAGTAAGTAGTTAGTGCTCTTATACCCACCCAGAGACTGTCCAAGATGAACATGTGTGAACGGGTGAAAGCAGACAATGTCAGATATAGATACAGTAAGCTGAGCGTTGTTAAGCACAGAAATACTACAAGTTAGTTTTAGTTTTGTGCTTTTATTATTATTTTATGTGTGTACACAGAAATTGGTTCTTAGCTGACTTTTTCCACCATGCCAAATTAATTGAAAACATTTATCCTATTTTTGGAATAGATATAAATTGTGTAGTCAAGTTAAAAATGCAAAAATAACACAATCTGGATGGTTCCTAAAAGATATTCTTCGAGTGAGAAAACAGCATACAAATAAAGAGCCTTGTTTCAGATTCTGACTGCCAAAAAACAGGCAGTGATTTGGATATGAATATTTAATAAGTATTGCTTATCTACAAATTTTCAATTAACTAAGATGACAACAAGCAGAAATATTCCAGATAGAATCTGCCACTAAAGTCAGATCAATAAATATTTCAAAACTTAAAGAAATATCGACTAAAACCCAAACAAGCAGAGTCGAACTCCTGTCCACAAGCCTGCAGCGTCTTCTGTCAACAAAGGCTGGGTGGAGGGGTCGCCAGACTGTAAGGGTCTCAGCCCAAACCTTGTGTTCCTAAGGTTGCTATAAAAGGGACAAGGACCTCTATGTGGCCAAGAGTTAATAAACTGTCATCTCCTTCAAAAATGGCTAAGTGTCCGGAGATTCTAAATTACTTGAGTTACAGGTCTTGCCATTGAAGTTGGGGGTAAGGTAGGGATTGGCATATGACAGAGATTTGATGCCTTCCTGGCTAATGTCCTATTTTTAAGAAGTGACTTGATTGGGTTCTATCATTAATATCTCTGAATTTTATAGATATTTAGAAAGAATCCATGCATTCTTATCTTATCTGACACATTCTTTTTGATGTTTTCAATTAACGGTTAAATTTATTTTAACTGAAATTTTGGATACTAAAAACTTGGCCTTTATTAGTCAGAAACAGAGGAATTGGACACAGTTTTCTTTTCCATTCAGTTGAGAATATGTTAACGTAGACTCATGTCACTAAACATGGAAGAAGAATCTTTTTGTTTCTGTTCTGTTATTGTTGTGTCTGTGTTTTCATTAAAGCCCACTTAATCTAACAACAGCTAAAGGAGGTTACATGAAAGGAGATGGGAGAATAAAATAAGGAGTTCTAGCCAGAGAATTGGAGTCTGGTGGGCACCCAAAACACTGGAAAAGGGACCCAATTATCACCTCCTACACTTATGCTTTCTACTAGAAACTTCACATGTGCTATTTCATTAGACTCCACAATGGCCTTTTAATTGCCTTTTTCTTCTCCATAGAAGAAAAAAAACTGAGGGCCAAAATAAACAATTAGAACTCTCATTCAAACTCTAATGTTTTGGAATCCACAACCCATGGTCTCTCTAATAAACCATGTTGCCTTTCAGCAGGAGAAAGAGAAAGGGAATAGAAAATAGAGCCAAGATAGAGAATGATGAAGAAAAGGTCATTAGGTTATTACCAGATTTTCTTGCCTCTGGGTAACACTGATTCCTTTGTATAAATTTTGTATGAACTTCTATATCAATGTACACTCCAATTCTAAGACAGATGCTAATTTAAAAAATGTTAAAGTGTGAAAAACTGTAATGTGGAATGGAGGAATAAGACAGTGACAGGTGACATCCTTCTGTTTACTTGCTGGGGCTTCCTCACAACTGGATGCCGTCTACTACCTGTGCAAAGGACCTCTGGCTAATTAAGCAATGTTCCTTTCTTCCAGTCACACGTCTCAGGCTGCTCTGTGAGGGGAAGAGCTGAGAGTGCATGCGGGTGGACCATCCCCTTCAGCATGAGGAACACTGTTCATGAAAGAAAATGGCAAGAGTTATATGGTAACTCTTCTTGGTTACTACCTTATACTGGTAAATAAGTCCCAACATTTTCTTCTCAAGTGAAGCCTCAATAAATTTCCTTCAAAATCTCCTTATTTATAGCCCTAACGTTTTGCTATTCCTTTTCTTGTGTTATACATTCTTACAATGAATCATAAATTCTCAAAAAGAAGACACAGCTTTGTGTGTGTGGGTTCTGGGTAACACCTAGTGTACCATGGATCGTGGCTAAATATTCAAGCAAACACACTTAGAGTCTCTGCATTTCTGCTTTTCATAGTAGACACAGCGCGTTCTATTTCTGTGACAGGAAATAGCCTAACCTCATTCCATCACATATTTTATCTGAGATTAAAAAAAAGAGTATATACAAACTGAGAATCATAATTTTAAAACTTTGAAGACTTGTTTAAAAATAGAATGTGACGGAAAAGAGTCTGCCAGGTACCATAAACAGCTAAAAGAGGAAGGACTATCCTACTGTTCGATTACTCTGTGGGAAATGAGGTTTAAAATTCTGACCAACCCCGTTTTCATTTATCTGGCCTATGTTTTGCAAGCTTAGCACCCTCCCAGCCCCAGTATTTTAAAACCGTGTCCCCAAATCAAAGCACACAACTCTAAGAAGCAACCTTCCTCAGATCTAGGGACATTACACAAGCTCCACTTTGTTTCCTTAAGGATTCCTCATCACAGAAACTTACTGTAAATGACCCATTAGAATTATTGCTGGCAGATTCTTGAAATATACATTTTAGAGATATTTCAGACAAATAAGTGTATCACGCTTATCTAGACAAAGTTAAAGCGCATATATCCTGTACTACTTCGTGTGCATACAAGCAGAGAGGAGTGAATGGTGCGTGCTGCAACATTTATGACCTCCTGCTAACACCAAATTTCATTCTTTAAGAATTTATTGGTGTTACATAACTGGGAGCTAACTCTGCTTCTTGTGTATCTGTCAACTCTCCATTTATCTTAGTGTCTCTAATTTATGGGGCCAGGAAAAATAGTCCTTCATTTCAACAAGAATTTCTTCAATACAGAAAAACAGTGAGTTCTCTGCCTACGGAGACATTTTTGAGCCTAATTAAATAATGTCAGGGAGTTTAAAAAGTCCAAATATTAGTTGATGGGTGCAATTTGTTGACGTACTTCAGTGGTGCATGACAATGAGGTCTGACCGAGCTTCAAACTGCACTACAATAAATCAGCGTGATGACCTTGGATTTCTAAAACATGAAACACAGCAGCTCTTTGAGATCAGACATTTCCTAAGAAACTAAAGCCAAACAGGGATGATGCTGGGAGAAAAGACATATCAAAAGTGTTTCCTGAATGAAGAGCGTTTTGGAACATTATCCTTAAATTGTCATCATATCCTTCAAAATACCATTAAGGTGTGTGCCAGAGTATATGGTTTATCTTTAATTAGTTCTAAGTGACTTTCAAGGGGAAAAGCACAATATTTATTTTTTAAAAGAGGCCTGTCTATACACATTTCAGCAATGGGGTACTCCCACAGATAAGCAAAGGCTAGTTCCTGGAAAGCTTATCCCTCATAACTATGTCAACCATATGGGAAAAAAAAGAAGATGTATATTATGGTTATTATGGCTTTTTCATGTCTTATTTCCTCTTGGTTGCTACAGAGCATTTTATCTTTGACTCTTGGCTTTTTTCACTCCAAAGAATATTCAGAATCTGCCTGCTCCATTCTTGGCTTTGGTAACAGGTAGAGAGAGCTGAGAATCAAAAAGAGAAACTACCTGAAGTGGGAAGAGAACATTTAAAAAGGAGGAGAAGGAAAACGAGGGGCCATGGGCTGAATTTGAGGGGAAAAAAAGTTTTTTCTAAGGTTCAGACAGGCTCTGGGGACATTGCAAGAAATGAGAGAATTTTAAAAGATATTGCAATAAATCAAGAATTGGAACATTCTCTAACATACTTAGAGTTCACTGGACTTAAAAAATATATTTACAAGTACTGGGCAATGTTTCTTTAAAATCTATGATATGAGTAGACCCTGGGGGCCCTGGCTTTTATACAGACGACCTATAATACTCCATTTTCCTTCCAAGTCCTTGATTTTAGGATGTTCCTTCAGGACCAGCATATTCTGAATTCTCTTAATCCTGATCACCATGTTTTATCTAAAATACAGTTTTAAAAATTGTTAAAACTTTAGATTTTTATTGGGGTATGGCATTAAATTTTCCATATTTCTATTTTTTTTTCCGAGAAAGATTAACTTTGAGCTAACATCTGTTGCCAGTCTTCCTCTTTTTTTTTTTTTTTTTTGAGGCAGATTAGCCCTGAGCTAACTGCTGCCAATCCTCCTCTTTTTGCTGAGGAAGACTGGCCCTGAGCTAACATCCATGCCCATCTTCCTCTACTTTATATGTGGGACGCCTACCACAGCATGGCTTACCAAGTGGTGCCATGTCCGCACCCGGGATCCAAAATGGTGAACGTGCGAACTTAACTGCTGCACCACCAGGCTGGCCCTTCCTCTTTTTTATTTTGCTTGAGGAAGATTAGCCTTGAGCTAACATCTGTGCCAATCCTCCTCCACTTTATATCTGGGCTGATGAGTGGTGTAGGTCCACGCCCAGGATCTGAACCTGCAAACTCGGGCCACCGAAGTGGAGCGCCAAACTTAACCTCTATGCTATGGGTCCAGCCCTCCATGTTTCTATTTTTAAGTATAAAATTGCTTCAAGCTTATTTGAAAAAAGTTTGAATTGTTAAAAAGCAAAGTAGGATCTTCATCCTATTCACTCCCATTCTCAATTTGCAAATGTCATCATTACTGACAGTTTTGTTGTGTACGGCTGCTCTTCACTACACCTATCCAGGAACACACATTTTTCAATACCATTTTTAGCTTAAATCTCAGACGTGGCTCTGCAATTGAACTAACACTACAATTCTTTCCATCAGGCTGGCTCTAGAGCTTCTTTAAAGGACAGACAATGCACAATCATATATTATTGACCACCTCCATCTTTATTTGGGAAATCCCCATTTTCTAACAAAATGCTTGAAATTTCTTGCCACCATGTTTATATCTGTACTGCTCAGGAGAGGCTAGATGATGCTACACTAACAAATAATTCCATAACAATAATTATTTCTGACTTACACTATTGTCCATTGTGGGTCAGCAGGGGCCTCAGCTCCGCATAGTCACTCAAAGGCCCCAATATATGCTTCCACAAACCCAGAGCGTTAGGAAGGGCCCACGAGGATCTGCATAGTGGCACCTAGAACTTCTACCTGGAAGTGCGACATATCACTTCTGTCCATTTTTCATTGACCAAAGAAAGTTACGTGGCCCTGACTAACTTCAAAAGAAGCAAGAAAGAGGTATAATTCTGTGATGTGACTGGGGAACAGAGCTGAAAATAATTTGGTGAACACAGTTCATGACTCAGTATTTTAACACTTTTAATTTCTTTTCTGAGGCCACCTCTCAAATCCTAAACACTTTTGGTAAGGAGCAATATTTTACATTATCGCTTCCTATTTTTACCCTCAAATATGCCTTTTTGCTGTACCTGAAACTGTGACAGCAGCAGAATTTATACCACTGACCACACTGATGAAGCCGTTATAAAAAAAATTTAAGAACACTGCATAGATTCCCCAAATCTGCACATTTAGCTCCAATTCTAATGGGTTTTTTTTTTAGACAACTTGCTTTACACATTATTTCATGGAGTTCCTTCCTTTCTGTGATTCCTTATTTATTTGTTAGGTTAAAAAAAAGTAAACACACAACAGCGTTTTGACCGGCATTGGACTCTCAATACGTGGCACCAGCCTGCTATTTGGTTCTTAGTAATAATAAATGCTTCCTGATTCGTGGTTAAACGCTGATATATTTATTTTTAGACCAGGTTTTCATTTTTTCCAATCTAGTTCATGAAGAGCAAAATCATATGTGAAACAGTCACACTATACTTGGCTGAAAACAAAAGGCCATCACTACAGTGCCTGGAAGAATGCTTATTCATTATTCCCTAGACTAGCATATTTCTCAGCAGAGACAAGAGCATATACTGTAACCATGGAAAATCTGGGGAACTGGAACTCTTGAAAATACCATTTATGCTACATCAAACTTGAGCCCACTAAGGCAATGTAAATCTTTCCCATATGTGATGACTGCTTGTTGCCCAACTTCCAATTCTAAAAGAGACACTGTAAAGATCCCAGATACTGCTTTTAAATTTCTACCAAGAGTCTGCAGCTGTCTTTATGCTCACAGTTCAAAGAACAGTTCTCTAATAAACTAGAACGAGAGATATCTCACTCCAGGAAGAGCAAAAGGATACAAGCTTATATTTTAGGTATAAATTGAAACCATTTTCATATCCCGGAATGGATCTAAATTTCAATAAAAATAAATTTCCCTTTAAATTGTAGATACAATAAAATTAAAGACAGCCAGCACACAATCCATCTTGAATTCTGAATTGTATTCTAAAACTTTCAATGTTTTGGCCTAGGATATAGTTACGGGGATCATTTTCACAACCTAAAATCAAGATATATGGTGTGACAAAGAATGATTTATGTTGCTACATCGGGAGCAAGAGGCAGTCTGAGAGACATAATATGACAATGAACTGTCAAATTTCCTGAAGCATTCAGATAACTTAAAGCAATGCTTCTCAAAGTGTGGTCCTTGGACCACCTGCATCATAATCACTTGGAGTTTTTGTTTAAATACATATTCCAGGGCCCCATAGCAAATTAACTGAATCAGAGATTCTGGGCATGTCTTCAGAAATCTGCATTTGAAGTTCTTCAGGTGATTTTTGCACCTGCTAAAAAAAAAAAAAAAAAATCTAAACCCACAGATTTATTGAGAGAAGATAAGAGAAAAGAATATTTAAAATCAGGGCATTGGAAGACAGGCCAGAAACTCAGGCAATGAAACACTCTTCCTTAGATCTTAAAGCATTTAAGAATCTGGTAGTCTTGGAAGAGAAAATGCCATACTGATGGTTTAACAGGACTTCTGGAGGGGATTTTGAAGCATCCTTAACACTGCATCTCAGGCAGGGGGCAAGCATAAGCCCCAGCAACAGTTTCTATCGGGCATGCGATGAAATGGCTGGCACCAACTTCCCCATCCTCTGAAGAACTTCCACTAGTCCACTATGAAGAGCAGAAGTTCAGAATACGCATAATCCTGCAGAATACTTGGCTTTCTCTGATTACCAATACCTATAATTCACTTCTCTCTGCTGCCATTTGACTCTCACTGATAGCTCAGCCCTGCCCCACACTGTAGATCAGATTTTTGGTTCTTCTACTGTGACCTGAGTTTTTGCTTTATTAGTGTCTTAGTTCCTACCTAGTACCTAATACCCCATTGCTCAGTGAGCCTGTATCTTGCTGCTTTCCATTTCACATTAAGAAGAGTCCTATCCCGCACTCCAGCCAATCTGCTGACTGATTTCCCTGCAAACAAAAGCCTGCTTGATCTGTCTGGTATAGCTGTTCTTTGATTGCCTGCCATCTTGCTCTCTCTGGCTGGCTGGATCTCATTTGTCACATCATGGTACCCCTGATGCTGACTGCTTTCCTAAATTATACCCAACTGTTGTTAAACCTGTGGGATGTCATGTGTGGCCTTTCAGAAAAGATTTCTGTTCAGAGCCTGCATTTGCACTCGCCTGGAGTGACAATCTCCTGCCCCACCCTTGTATGTACACGAGTCTGCTTCTGCATACCATCCCTCTCTGTCTGTGCAGTAGGTAGTCGGAATCCGGGCCATACCCAGACAGTTCCCAAGTTTTGGCCAAGAAATTCCATAGACGTCCCAGAGGACCAGTGAAAACCTAAATAGGCCACAGGTTTGGAAAATTCTCACATCAGTAAGTTAAGAACTCCTCAGGACTTAGATCTTTATAGGGAAGTTCTTGCCAAGTCTAAATTTAACCTTTACTCTTTGAGTAAAGTGTAAACCCCTCATAAAGCCAGTCAGTGATTTTTTTTCCTTTCTGTCCTTGATCTCTATGGAGCCTACAGACTTTGAGCAGATGTTACGTTTTGAACAGCTTAGCTGTGCTTTAAGAACCAGGGAAAGGATCATGCGTTACCAGCATGGGCTCACTTTCTAAGACACGTTTAGCAAGGCAACAATCTGTCTGAGCAATTTACCAAAATTTCAGCGTTTGTTTTGTGTCACTTAAGATAACATCGGCAAGGAATAGAAAGATAACATATGTTTCTGGTCCTTAGAGATCAGAATTTGGATGAAACAGAAACTAAAATATGAAGCTCCATTAAGCTGTCTAGAGTAGAGATTCTCCTTTAAGATACTTTTTTCATTCCCTAATTCTCTCATCTCTATGCTCAAGACCTAAACAGGCCAAATCCTACACTTTGTCTTTTAAGCTTTGATATCCTTCCAACTTCAAAGAAAAACAAGTATACTTTAGACTTTTTGATAAGATTGTAAACCATTATTCCCACACCAGCATCTTCTTTAGTAAACTAGATAGCTAAAAGTAATTGGGTAAATTAAAAAAAAATGATTTATGTAGAAGGAAGGAATGGGTGTTGGTCTGCATAGTTAGGTGTATAAAATTTAACTTCCTTATTCTTTTATACTGTCAGACGGCTGAAACTTAATCTTGGTTAATCCAGGGCCCCCACTTTCCTGGGAGCCCTCTGATCTCAGGGAGGTCCAGGGTTCCGCGTCTTGAATGGCGGAGAGTGGGAATCTGGTCCATGGTCTTCATTCTCTGCACACACGGGCATCTCTGAGATGCTGATTTCCTCATCCCTGTGTATTCCTGGACTTCAGTTCACAAACCCTGGAAGTAAATCCTCCTTATCCTAAGTCCTGGCTCCTCCAGGTTTGACTTTCCTTGCTCCTTCTCTTCTTCTCTTGGCTGCACTGAGGGCTTGGGGATAAGCTGGAAGGCTGTTTCGCACATGTCTGCATAGATATCCATTGCTAATGACCTGGCACCCTGAAGAGCAGCACTAAAAACGATTCGAGTTTTGTAGCGTCCATGCGCTTCACACAGGAAGTGAATCATAGATTCCTCTGCTCTTAAGAGTCCCTCAATCTGATCTGAGCTTTCAATTCTGTGCCCCATGTACCCAGATCAGGGAGTGGGGCAGAGGGTGGCAGAACGCGGAGCCCTTACTCAGAATTCCACCATCCACAAGCACCTAAGGTCCCTTTGCTTCCCTTTGATTCTTCCCTTTGGCCTCACTACCATGAGAATCTTTATCTGCTCTTAGGGATGGGATAAAGAGATCTGTTTTATTTTGCTGTTGTTGCTGTTGTTATAATTTAAACTTTGGATTCTGAGGCTTTATGGAGTTAGCCTTTTGAAACTCAAAAGCTGTTGCAAACAAAAATATCCAAAACATTTTTTTCTGAATTACCCCTTCTCTGAGGCAATATTTGTCATAAAATGAATGAGGTTTGAGCAAATGCAAGGGGATAGACCATGAGTGAACATCCCAAAATCTTTCTTAAATGTCAGCTCGGAGTCTAGGTCTCCGACACGTGAAGGGACTGCTGAAACTGACAAATGTGAAGAAGCTAAGATACACGAAGTTCAATAACACATCTGAACGGTCATCTGCTTTATCAGGAAATCTGAGTAAATAGGAAATAAAATATATGTTGAGCAAAAACCTGGAATATTTTACCCAGAGGGAAAGAGAAGCAAGCTTATGTTCTTTTGCTGTGTCTTTTTACTTTCCAATTGACTAACCAAATGTCTAGTGTGACAGGCTGGCTGAACCTTTAACATGCCCTCGCGTGAAAATACCTCACACGGGACTTACGCCCCTTTGTAACAAGACTAGAGCAATACTGGGCCCCTAAATTTGGCATTCGTGTGTCAGGCATTGTGCTAAGCACTGGTCATTCAAACCTGTAAGACAAAGCGCCTGGCCTCCAGGAGCCTGCAGTGTAGCTGTGCGAGGAAAGTGGGCCAGTAAGTAAGACATTAAAGTGCAAAGCAATGAAAGCCATAGAAGAGTGCGGTGGGAGTTAAAGGGTAGGGATGGGGTCAGGGAGAGCATCTCAGAAGAGGTAATAATTTCTAGAAAGACAAGACTGAGGAACAGCAGTCTAGGCTGAAAGACCACCTATGTGTGGCAAATAACATAAAGGGGAGACTGAAGAGAAATGTTGAAGCCAGGTGTTTATATGAGAACGTGGCAGAGAGGATGACAAACCTGAGAGGAGGGAGAGAAATGTTCACTCTTATCAAGTTAGCTATTCCAAGCCATTTTCCCCAATATCTTCATGTCTGTTCATAAGAAATACGGTATTTTATATCATAAAACTGCCATAACATGATGTCAACACTTTTTGAAAGGTACAAGTATTTCTCTGACACAGAGATTTACTTTACTTCAGAGAACGCTGTGGAGCATTGGGAGCTGCACTTTAGGGATGACTCATAAATATTTCATTGTTTTATTTGTTATGTATGTCACTAATTCCCATTTCAGGAGCTGAGGAAATTTAAAGTCAAGCAAACACTGTTTGGAAAGCTTTCTCCACCAAAAAGCATCTCCTGTGAATGAAAAAGAGGATGGATCTCTAATATACACACTGGATTCCAACTATTCTTGCTGACACTGGAAGACTAAGAGAGAAGGAAAAAGAAGACTCGTGTTTATTTCTATAGTGATTTTGAGGCAATTCAATGCAATTAATATTGCAAGAAGTTGGCAGCATAACTGCCAGGTAGGCGTTCTTATAGCATTAACATGTTCTAGTCTTGCTCTATGATCGCTGACAACTCACTTGGCCTGATTTGGACTGTTTGGGTCGTTCAGAATATGTGGGGGTTTAAACATAAGATCTTTTAAGATCCCACTCAACTTCCCTATTGCATGATTTACGAGACTTTCATTTATAAGTAATTCAGCTGATTAAGGAAATGAAATAAACCACAGAACCCTTTGATGCTAAGAAAGAGCCTAAGTCCTCTGGTAGAAATAACTTAGCACTCTCTGGGGGAAAGCACTAGAGGAAACAACAAAAATTGCTTTCAAAAAACCCATACTGGATCCAAGGGCAAATGGTCAGTTTATCTACCCCAAGTGACAGGCATGTGTCAATTTGGAAAGACAAAACTAACCTATTAATCTAGGATAAAATTCTACTGAAATAATATTCCTGGCATACATGTGAAAATCCTTAGTCATTACTTTGGAGTATTTCCACTAAAATTTGACTATGTTGCTGCATGGATTCTTAAATTCATAGAGAGAGAAGTAGTCTGCAAATGAGGCAGCCTGGTGTCAAAAAATTTAAGATAAATTCCTGGCTACTCCACTTGTATGCTTTTTGACTGTAAAGTTGAGTCATAAAGAATAAATAAAGAGAAATCACATAGAAACAGTGAATAAAGCAAAGCATTGATTTGCATCACATAGTTTGTAGTTATTAAAAAAGAAGAGACACTTCATTTTACTTTTCCTGCTCCCCTTTCTTAAAAGGGAAAAATGGGACAGAAGATGCCTTTGTCTCAAAACGCAATATATCACCCACTTACCTTTGTTTGAGTGTCATTTGCTGTTAGGCCAAAGTCATTGATATTATCTGGATTTAACTTTAGTAAAGACTTCTTCAAAAAACAAACTGAACTCATAAAGAGCAAACTAGTCTCTTTAAGATTAATTTGATTCCATTTTTTTAGAATGTTTAGTATAAATTTAATAAAACACTCTTTTGAGTGCTAAATGAAGGAATGCCTGGGAAGGGCACAGGGCACGGTGGCTGGAAGACATAAGGGTTCAGTACCTGTTAGCTATTGTTGGTACCCTGATTTTATGTGAGAAAATGGAGGCTTAGAAATATTAAGTAACTTGTATAGGACAATACGTGTCAAATGTGCCAGAGCTGGGCCTCAGATCCTGAAATTTAACTTCACAGCCCTTGCTCTTAACCACCTACCATAGACTCACTGGAAAATTCTGTGAGATTTTATATTTATATATATAAAATATATATCTATAGATATATCTCCTTTCAATTGCCAGCAGTGTGGAGGACGGACTGGAGAGAAGGAGACCAATGAGGAGACAGTGGGTTAACCAGAGATAATTAAATTCTGAGCAAGATGGTGGTCATGGGAATGAAGAAGAAAAAATGCCACAATATATATTTTAAAATTCTATAATAACTGACACCTGGTTGTAGAAGAAGTGAGGAAGGAAATAAAAGATGAAGGGTTTGTTTGAGTGAGGGAAAGACACGGAGTTTGAAGCACCAGAATACCCACGACAGCATTGGATAGGGGACCCTGACTAGCAGGGCAACATGTAAGGTTGTGCAAGCAAGGGAGGGCTGAAATCCAGCCCAGTTCCCTGCCAAGCCGAAGATCCTGATACGAGCGTTGTACATCCAGATAGAGGGGACCTTAATTATAACTCGCACAAAGTGTGGGTTAGAAGAGGCCTTGCTGACCAGGTCTCTAGACTGGGCGTTAAGTTGAAGCCATGGGACTGGATGCAGTCTTCTGAGGAAGAAAGTATAAACAGGAGAAATGAAAGGAACACACACACAGAGGAAGGAGGTAGGAAGACAGGAGCCCTCTAAAGGGAGTGAAGAAGAAAGAGGAGGGGAACCATGGACCAGTACAACATCCCTACTGTTAAAACACAGACATATTCCAAGAAGAACATGACAGTAAATAGCATAAATGGCAGAAAGAGCAGAGGTGAGCACAGGGATAAAAAGCTGTTGGATTTAACAGTTAATTCAGCCATCATGAGCCACCTGTGAGAGGTAATTTCAATATTGTGGTAGAAAGGAACGCTAAACTGCAAAGGGAGATAGTCAGAGGGAGGCAAGGAAGCAGAGACAGAAAATACAAATTTTTCTTGGCATCAGGAAGAGAGAGCCTGGTTGTGGAGAGGGTTGAGTGTCTGTTTCGTGTAGCAGAGGCCTGAATGTTGGCTGTGCTCTGAGGACAGCAAAGGTGCAAGTAAAAGGACATAATTTATGAAGCAAGTCCTGGTTCCATCTTCATAAATATTTTGTTTAAAAGTTCCATAAACACCAGTGGCCCAGGAAATGCTTTAGCCAATACTCATTAACGAAATGACAGCTATTTTAAAATGTTCCCATAGCTATTATCTGTTTATCACCCCTTGTGTAATAAAGACCTCTGGCGTGGAGTCTTGAGCTCTTTCTTGAGTATGAGAACACTCCCGCTCCCTGGGGATTTTCAGACTAGGGTACATGGTTGACCTCTTACTCAGACAGAAGGAAATTACGCTTTCACCTCTTGCCCTGAATAAATTTATCACCAGTCACCACTGCTTCTGGATGAATACAGAAATTAGACTGAAAGCAGGAAGCCTAAGTTCTAGATGAGGAATATTTCCGTATTTAGTTTCCTTACTGTGTAAAAAGAACTTGCTAATTTCTAAGTCATTACAATAATGGGGGACATGTTCTATTATGTACAGTGTAGCCATAGAATAGAATATCATACAGCTGTGAATAGTTTCAAAGTATCCTGAATGATATAGAAAAGGTTCTTTTTCAAAGTATCCTGAATGATATAGAAAAGGTTCTTTTTCAAAGTATCCTGAATGATATAGAAAAGGTTCTTTTTCAAAGTAT